>NW_027397071.1:18279389-18314730 GCF_003265705.2 Callorhinus ursinus
CATGTTGATATTGTGACCTCTTCCCTTGAATCATGGATGTTCTTAGTGGCATCTAGAATGGTGAATCCTTTCCAGAAGTCTTTTAGTTGACTTTGCCCAGATCCACCAGAGGAACCACTATCTATGGCAGCTACAGTCTTATGAAATGTATATGCTAAATAAGAAGATTTGAAAGTTGAAATGATATCTTGATCCATGGGCTGCAGAATGGATGTTGCTGTTGTGTTAGCAGACATGAAAATAACATTAATCTTGTCAATCTCCATCACAGCTCCTGGGTGACCAGGTGCATGTCAAGGAGCAGTAATTCTGAAAGGAATTTTTTTTTCTCAGCAGAAGGTCTCAACTGCGAGCTTAAAATATTTAGTAAACTGTGTTATAAACAGATAACCTGTCATCCAGGCTTTGTAGTTCCATTTAGAGAACACAGGTGGAAGAGATTTAGCATAATTCTTAACAACCCTAGGATTTTCAGAACCGTAAATGAACACTGGCTTCAAGTTCAAGTCACCAGCTGCATTAGTCCCTAACAAGAGAGTCAGCTGTCCTTTGAAGTTTTGAGCCAAGAACTGACTTCTCCCTTTCTAACTGTGAAAGTCCTAGATGGCATCTTCTTCCAATATAAGGCTGTTTCATCTGCATTGCAAATCTGTTGTTTAGTGTAAGCCACCTTCATCAAGTATCTTAGCTAGATCTTCTGGATCACTTGCTGCAGCTTCTGTATCAGTACTTGTTACTTCATCTCGCACTTTTATGGCATGAAGATGGCTTCCTTCCTTAAACCTCTTGAACCAACTCTGCTGGCTTCAGAACTTTCTTCTCTAGTTTCCTCACCTCTCAGCCTTCTTAGAAAGAAGGGAGCTAGGGCTTTCCTCGGGATCAAGCTTCTGCTTATCCAGGCCACTAAAACTTTCTCCATATCAGCAGCAGGGTTATTTTGCTTTCTTATCATTCGTATGATCACTGGGTTAGCACTTTCAATTTCCTCCAAGAATTTTTCCTTTGCATTCACAACTTGGTGAAACTTCTGTCTCAAAAGACCTAGTTTTCAGCCTATCTTGGCCTTCAGCATGCCTTCCTCACTAAACTAAATCATTTATATTTTTCTTATTAAAGTGAGAGAGGTGTGACTCTTCCTCTCACTTGAACACTCTGAGGCGATTATAGGGTTATTAATTGCTTAATTTCAATATTGTTTTTTTCTCCAGGAGTACAGAGGCCCCAGGAAAGGGTGAGAGACAGGTGAATGGCTGGTCAGTGCAGCATTCAAAACAAACACATTTATCTGTTAAATATGGTGTCTTATAGGGGCGTGGTTCATGGCACCCCAAAACAATTACAATAGTAACAGCAAAGATTGCTGATCGCAGATCAGTAAAACAAATGTAATAGTAGTAAGAATGTTTGAAATGTTCTGATAATTACCAAACTGTAATTCAAAGAGACATGAAGAAATGTACTCAGAGCACAAAGTGAGCAAATGTTGTTGGAAAAATGGTGAGGGTAGACTTACTCAATGTAGGGTTGACACAACCTTCACTTTGTTAAAAACAAAAACAAAAACAAAAAAACACAGTATCTACAAAGGGCAATAAAGCGCAATGCAATATGCTTGTACCTATAACAAATATTTTTTAAATAATGTTTTGTATTTTGATGTAAGAAGTGAGAGAACAGCTCAAGAACTAGTAATGGTATGGATTTCTTAGATCTCCCTTCTTTCTGCCTTCACAACTTAGTGGATATCTGTTTTGGGGCAATTGGAAAAAGAAATTGTCTAAAGGACAACAATATCAATAAACAGAATGAACTTTTTACCTTCCATGTGTAATATTTACAGTGAAATATTCTGCATTTTACTTTCCTTATAAAACAGAAAAAAATCCCTTTACTGCATCTCAAAACTTATGAAGGTTTTCTTTTTATCATTTTTAAAATATTTGACCATTTTATTAAAATATTCTTACTCAGATATTACTGATTGTGGTCACTAATACTTAAATAATTATAACTAAGGCTCTGAAAAATATCTATAGTTAACTGTATTTTATTGAAGACAAGCCAGACAAAGAAATTCCTCCTCTGTTTTCTCTTGTTCTGTTTACAAGTATTTAACTCAAACCCAACCCAACCTAACACAATAAATTCTGAGAAGCCCGACACATATAGAAGTCACTGTCTTTCTTACACTGAGCACTGTTTAATAAGCAAATTGCTTATATTATTATGCTTTAAATATCATATAAGTGCAGAAACTAAGGAAGAAAAAATTGTTGTGTGAAAATGGGCTGTGAAGCCTTTATGAAAAGGTTTTCCTTAAAGGTACATAGTATTTATTTTGGAAAGAGAGGAAGAAAGATCATTCAGGCTTAATAAATCACAATCCAGGTGGATTATTAAATATTCCTGTTGAGGAGAAGTGGATCTAAAATATGATAGGTTAAGGGGCGCCTGGGTGGCTCAGTCGTTAAGCGTCTGCCTTCGGCTCAGGTCATGATCCCAGGGTCCTGGGATCAAGCCCCGCATCAAGCCCCGCATCGGGCTCCCTGCTCAGCGGGAAGCCTGCTTCTCCCTCTCCCACTCCTCCTGCTTGTGTTCCCTCTCTCACTGTTTCTCTCTCTGTCAAATAAATAAATAAAATCTTTAAAAAAAGTAAAATAAAACATGATAGATTAAGCAGCTTCAGGTCTTGTGGACCTTTATTTCCAGTCTGAAAGACAATAGGAACCATCATAGAGTTTTTTTTTAATGAAAGAAACTTTATGGGTAGGTCATTTTTTTCATGGTTAAGCGTTTTTTAATAATTAAACTGGTGGTAGTATTCCAAATGGCTTTGTGTGTGTGTGTGTGTGTGTGTGTGTGTGTGTGTGTGTGTGTGTTTTGTTTTGTTTTGTTTTTTTAAGTGATAGCTTGAGACAGGGAGACCACACTGGAGGACATTTTATTAATTAGGCTTTTTCTGAACTTTTGGATGACACTGAGTATGAAGAGGAAAGGATGAATCTAAGATATTTCTAAGGAAATCACCAATAACCACTCCATGATTAAATATAGTAAAGAGGGGATGTTGAAGTTAAAGATAATTTTAAAAACTCAAGTCCAGGGAGTTTTATTTTATTTTTTTATTTTTATTTATTTTTTTTAAAGATTTTATTTATTTATTTGAGAGAGAGAGAATGAGAGATAGAGAGCACAAGAGGGAAGAGGGTCAGAGAGAGAGGCAGACTCCCTGCCGAGCAGGGATCCTGATGCGGGACTCGATCCTGGGACTCCAGGATCATGACCTGAGCTGAAGGCAGTCGCTTAGCCAACTGAGCCACCCAGGCGCCCCAAGTCCAGGGAATTTTAAATAATTTCTGTGCTAAGAAGTATTTTCAGTATAAGCCTTGAGTGTTTCCTGCTTAAAATTTAAAAATTTTACTCTCTATATAGAGTGGTATCTCTTTATTTTTTTCATTTTTATAACCAAGCTTCTGGCTCCTCCCAGAAAAGCATCATGTATCCAAAAGAATGTTTTAATTAATCACTTCACATTCCGTACATCCATAGAAATGAAATGCCTATGTAATTTCTATTATTTTCTGGAATTTAAAATTCAACAATGTTGCAGTTATCTAAACATTATAGTGTAGTCTCATCATGAGGGATAATCCCCCAACTGAGAATATATGTCTTATTATATAAATTTTATAATTGATAATTTTTTAAAAAATCCATCTTTTTTCCCTCTAATCTTCAACATGGGTAAATGAATAAATAATATGAAGATTCTTTTATTGACCAAACTCTACTGAGGTTCCCTTGAGATCTTTTACAACCAGGCCTTGACATCTGGACTTTGGTGTTCATCTCTACATTGTTCAATTTTAGCAAGAATTCTGTTAAGTCATTTTAACAACAATCCCAATCTCTGCATTTGATCACTTGATATCCAAATAGGTTCCTCCTCCTTCCCCAGGCTCCACGTGGTGCCTGATCACCCCAGCCTGCTTTCAGCAAGCAACCTGTTAGGTAGGTGTAGCTGGAATCTCCCCTTTAGCCCTGATATTTCCTCTTAGTAATTTTCTTTTTTTGTTTTGTTTTGTTTTGTTTGTTTGTTTTTGGCATTGCATGGCTTATATTTTTATTTTACAAAACGAAAATAACTTTATTGGGGGTTTTTTGGTTATCAATATATTTCAACCAAAACATATTAAAAATCATAAACAATGTTCTTGAAATTCCCTCTCCCTCCGAGATGCCATTGCTGTTACCAATATCCTTTAAGACATCTGTCTACATTGCATTGCTTTTATTTTTTATTTTATTGTTTTCCTTTTACTAATTTTCCATTCACTGACCCTCCACCCTGCTCCTTGGCCATCAATTCCCACTTGCCCATGCTATATTGGAAGTTGAACTCAATCTCTCCCCCACTGTAAGACCCCTTTGCAGTGGTTCCTGTACCTATTGCAATCTCCTCCCACCTTAAATAAAGTCCTTCTTACCCTCTCCAGCAAGTATCAGGACTAATATCTTTTCCTTACCAAGTCTTAGGGCCAAGTGTTTTTAGCCCCCATGTAATTAATAGTTGTGGAATAAGCATCTAAATATCATGGAAAACTGTAGAATAGCATATTATCACCTCCACAGTCACCCCAGAGCAATGATGAATGTGATCAGAACACCTACTAATGCATGGCACCACACCAGGTTCTAGGGGTACAGGCAGATGTAAGACCTTCCCATGGCAGGTAAAAGATTATAATTGATTGGACGGAAAAGTATATGTCCCAAATGGCAAATGATGCTTTAGATCAATATTTCATGACTTATATTAAATCCCAATCTTTTATTTAAAACCAACTTTAACTAAAATTGTCTCCATATATCTACCAGGGAAAGCTTAAATATCTTAATTCTTCAAAATTGTCAGGACAGAGGACTGTGTAAGCAAGTAAAATAAATGAGGAAATGGCACAACATTGCCAACAGACTACTTTCGTGCATTTAAATTTGTCTTATTTTTACACAATTTACCAGGTAATGAGAATGCACACTGCCTCAAAAATTCACCATGAAAAGTAGATAATGCTTTTTATTAGAATTTACTATAGAACAATAGGACATTTATCTAATTCACATTCCATCTGACGCATTTAAACTCAGTTAGCTCTAAAATTTTGTGTGGATCCTGCTGATTCTTCACCTCTCCCTCTCATGTTTCTTTTTATCTTTTGAGATGCACTTTTTTTCAGAAGTTTCTTCTAAAGGAGCAAAGCAGTGCTGTTGCTGTTTACAATACTCTCTCCATCAGACAATGTCAATTACTTTGGAAACCTGGTAATTTACATTCACTCCCTTCAGGTAGCAGTCAGACTCCACAGAGGCATCTTCCCCAGCAGGCTGATTGCTTTTTCATTCCCATAGAGCCTAGTGCTGAGACTTCAGACTCAGGCCTTCCACTCAATCACAACTGGACTCAGTAACACCCTGCTGTGATTCTTATATGCACTGCAAGACAGTGTGATGGTTGACATTGCCAACTTTCCACAGGAATAATAACAGAAATGTTTAGAGGATTTGGCCTTTCAAATCTCTGTAACAATTGTCAGTGAAAAACAGCTAAAAAAACAGTTTCTAAACAAAAGCCTTTCTTCATACTGATGAAAAACGTGACAGTCCACCTTGTGAAATCTGCTTCACCAAAGAAAGGCACTCTGTCAAGTCTTGTATAAGTAGCTGGTAGGTAGATATTCTCATGAATGCTTGTTTTTCTCACTAGGTTCATTTTTTAAGCAGAAAAACAAAGAGTTTACCTTGACTGAGGCTACTAAATATAATACAAATGATGAACAGTGTGGTAGAAAGAAAAGCCACTCAACTGAGATGCTCATGATACCTGAGAAAACTGGACCACTTGGTGCAGAATAAGTTTTGTTTAGTGGATAACCATGTTTTGGAGTCAGATCCCTGGGATCAAGTTCATCTCTTAATAGAAGGGAAAGCTTAGGAACTTACTTTGGTTTCTCTCTGAGACTCAGTTTCCACATCTATACAATGGAAATAGAGAAGTTAACTTCACAGGATTGTTGTGAGAAATAATTAAATGATTTTACATAATATATTTAGCACAATGCTTAGTATATATTTGGTTCTCAATGTTAGTTGTTAATGTTTTTCATTTATTTAACAAATGTCTATTATGCTGTTTCTACGTCCTAATCTTTTTTTGCATTTTTCAGACCGAGCAATTCCTGCACTCAAGGACCATGCAGTTTAATAAAAGAGATAGCCTAATAGTCATGTCATTTAAACTAGCAGGACCTATCCTTATAAGCCTAAGAAGTTATATTTTTTTTCCATAATCTTGCTCTTTTCAACAGGTGATTGTATCAAGAGTTGATATTGACTCAAGGTGAATCAGTCAGTTTACGACTTTGGAGAATTTGGAATTTTGATATTAAGAAAGACAAATTAGTCTCTGAAAATTACCTGAGTGGAGGACAAGCATATCCAGGAATTACAAACGTCATGGTTAATTATTTACAAAACGAATCTGAGAAATCTGATAGAGGAAAATGACTTTAATCTGAGAGAGGAAAAGACTGAGTGTACAGTTGCCCTGCTTCCTGGTGCTTTTCCAATTTCTGACCCCATTTTTTGTGAAAGCAGGCTGGACTTTCTGCCTATGGATAATATAAAAAAGTCTATTTCTTAATTTTTTCTTTTTGTTTAAGTTTGTGGATTTAATTTCCATTACTTAAAACCAAAGTACTGGAACTAAGAGCCATGATTTGATATGAAGGAGTGAGCTGATATTTAAAGATCTGAAAACAAAGTCAGAGCTGATGAAGAATTTGTTGTCAGTCACAATAACAAGAGGAGCAATAGAAACAGAAGGCTGAACACTGAATTACAACTGAATAGCAAGGGTAAAGCGTGCCGAGGGCCCTAACCTACTTGTATTGAATGTGTTATTATCCTCAGTCACTCCTTCAAAAATCTGAGCCTAAGGTACCTTGAAGGAAGGCATGGTAGGACTTCTAATACTAGATCATAGACTTAACTCTATAAACTAAAACTAGACTTCTATAAGAAAACAGAAAATCTTAGCAAGCTTGAGTTTGGCAGAGATTCTTATAAGACACAAAAAGCACAACGTTTCTAAAAAGTAAACTGAACTTCATCACAATTAAAAATGTTTGCTCTTCAAGAGATTCTGTTATAAATATGAAAAGACATACCGCTGACAGGGAGAAAATATTTATGAAGATAGATAGCATATATATGAAGCATTCTCAACTTAATAAAAAGAAAGACCAAAAAAAAAAGCCAATAAAAAAAGGAAAAACAAAGATTGGAATAGACACTTCACCAGAGAATATATATGGATGACCAAGCACACGAAGCATACCATTAGTTATCAGGGAAATGCAAATTAAAACCACAACAAGGTCCTATTACCTATTTAATAAAATGGCTGAAGACTGACCAAATTAAGTATTTGCAAAGATATGAAACGATGGATACATTTATTTTGGAAAACAACTAAATCAAATGTCCCTCAACAAGTGAATGATAAAAAAAAAATGGATATCCATATAACATCAGGCTCTTCAGCAAAAAAAGGAATAAATTATTTATAACTGTAACAAAACAGACACATCTCAGCTGTGGCAAGTGGAAGAAATCACAGTGGAAAAAAAGACTCTTTCCTATATGAATACATTTATATATGTTTCTATAATAAGAAAAATAATATACAGTGAGAGAAAGCAGGTCAGTCTGCTCAGCATGGGCAGGAGGGGGTGGCAAAGGGAACAAGTGATTTATAAAGGGCATGAGAAAACTTTTGAACTGATGGATTTGTTCATTATCTTGATCATGATGATAGTTTCATGGGTATTTTATTGCCCAAACTTATCAAATTATATATTTTAAATATGGGCAATATATTGTATGTGCATGCGTAGTAAAGTTGTATCAATCTTACCCAATAAACCTGAAAAATTACTTTAAAAAAAGCCTTTTGATATATTAAATTTTTAGCATTTTTACATTTTCAAGTAAAGAAAAACAATCTAGTCCAATTTATATTAAAACACCTATAAAAAGTTTTGTATGTCTTTAGGTGGAATGGAAATTGTAGTTATGTTATTAACTACATATCAATATTGTTTCAGAGTAATAATTATCTCTAGCCCTAAATTACCTATAATATTTACTGCTTAAATCTATGTTCTCTGCTTCTTTATTATTTACATATAAAATAGCATAGTATTTTTAATTAAAACTGATCAAATACAAATCATCATGGAAATGCAAATCAAAAGCACAATGAGTTATCACCTCACACCTGTCAGAATGGTCGAAATCAAACACATAATTAAAAACAAGTGTTGGCAAGGATGTGGAGACAAAGGAACCCTCTTGCACTGTTGGTGGGAATGCAAACTGGTGCAGCCGCTGTGGAAAACAGTATGGAGTTTACTTAAAATATTAAAAATAGAAATACCTCATGAGTAATTCCACTACTGGGTACTTACTCAAAGAAAATGAAAACTCTAATTCAAAAAGATATATGCACCCCTATGTTTATTGAAGATTATTTACTGTAACCAGATTATGGAAGCAATTCAAATGTCCATGGATAGATGAATGGACTATATATATATATATATGTGTATGTATATATATATATATATATATACACACACCCACCATTATATATATACATATGTACATATGTATACATATACACATATATACACACACACAATGATATATATATAATATATATAATATACACCATATATATATACATTATATATATACACCATATAATATACACATACATATATATGTATATATATACACACAATTATATATAAACCATTGTGTGGTATATATACACATATATATAGAATATTACTTAACCATAAAAAAAGAATGAAATCTTGCCATTTGCAACAACGTGGATGGGCCTAGAGGGTATAGTGCTAAGTGAAATAAGTCAGTCAGAGAAAGATTAATATGATTTCACTCATAATGAGTGGAATTTAAGAAACAAAACCAACCAACCAACTAACCAAGAAAGGGACTCTTAAATACAGAGCACACACAGGTGGTTTCCAGAGGGAAGGTGGGTAATGGGAGGAGTGTATAAATAGTTAAAGGGGAGCAAGAGTATGCTTATCTTGAGCACTGAGTAACATACTGTTGAACTATTATATTGTCCACCTGAAACTAATAGAATACTGTATGTTAATTATACTTCGATTGAAAAAAAAAAACTGATCCAAATAACCAACTTATTGGATAAAGGCAAAATATATTTTGTTAATATGCCATTTATTGATGAGGTCATACATTTACATATTAAATATTATAGGCAAAATCTTCCTTTGTCTTTTTAAAATCAAATTAAAACAATTTACTTAATTCTATGAATATTGATGAATGGAGAAATAAAGCATAGTCTATCTCTTTGTCATTTTCCATTTAAAAACTTTTGTAGGAAATACATAGTACTCAGCTTTGTACAATAAACAGGGCCCTGAACATGGAGGATAGTTTGTTTCAGATCCTTAATCGAGTAACTGTCATGTATCCATACAATAGATTCCTGCTCCACTATAAAAAACTCTTGATATATACAATAACATGGATAAATCTCAAAGACATTATGCTAAGTGAGGAAGTTGTCTCAACAGATTACATACAGTATGATGCTATTTATATGGCATTCCTAAAAAGGCATAAATATGATTACATACGTAATCGTTAGGATTCCATTTATATGCCATTCTGAAAAAAAGGCAAACTAATGGGTCAGAAAACAGATCAGTGGTTACCAGAATTTCAGGAGGGAGAGGGTCTGACTACAAAGGGTAGGCAAGTAGGAAATTTTGGGGGTGTCGGAATTGTTCTGTATTTTGTTCATGTTGGCAGAAAGCTTTCTTTTCAAGTTCCATATTTTCAATCAATGGGTTTGAGAAAATACTGACAGTTGTATTACTCAATTCATGAATTAAGAGAACCATTTTTCAAGTCAATAAACTGCCGCAGAAAACTGTACTTAGCTAACCAAGAACTTGCTTTCATACTGATAGCATGAAAATTTTAGTGATCTAGTATAAAGGGTTCCCCTTTGAATTCCTTTGCAACTTTTCATAGTGATCATTAAATCTACTGTGACATTTTATCAACATGTTCAGACTCTGCCTTTTGTGGATAATACAAATGTTGTGCTCTATCAACCTGTCAATGTATTTGGCTTTTAGAAATTCATTCCATGTTATCTTGAGGTGCTGTGCTTATAAAAGGTTTTCAGTGGGGAAAAAAGTTTCCCCTAAAGCCTTAGCACCTATCTCTTACAACAAAGTAGCTATCAAAAGGATAGAGTAAAAAAAAGGGTGATAGTTGATAAATAACAAAATGTGAAATGTAGAACTTTTTAAGCATATAAAAACACATACACATAATCTGAGTGAATATGTATAGTGTATATCTGTTTATATAGATGCAGATAAATGCAGGACACTGCATAGAACACAGACTTATTTCCTACAGACATTAAGAAATTTAAGACCTCCTGATCTTGTATTTGAGTAGGTATTATGACTTTTAATAATTGATAAAATACAATGAGGCATTTGCTAGTGTAAAAGATAGCACAACCCCTTTAACGAGGAAATAAATCTTACTAAACAAAATTATCTAAAGTGTGCTATTTAGCTACTCTGTACACTAATGAAAGCAGTGATTCTTGATTGTAGTAATTAGTTAGGATCACTCCATTATATATCTATGACATCAAACCCACTTTCCTGGAGAAAGATAGACATTTTACCAAACAGGTACTTTCACATAAAAACGAAAGTGAATTTCAACCAACTCACTACCAGTCTACTGGCTGTCTGGAGCATTGTGGTGACAAGAAATCTAAAGTCAAGATGGGGTTTAACAGGAAAGAGCAAGATTTTTTTAAAAGATTTATTTATTTATTTTGGAGAGAGAGAGAGAGAGAGAGAGAGCCCAGGGGGAGAGGCAGAGGGAGAGGGATGAAGAGAATCATCAAGCAGACTCCTTGCTGAGTGTGGAGCCTGATGTGGGGCTCTATCTCACGACTCTGAGGTCATAACCTGAGTCGAAATCAAGAGTTGGACGCTTAACCCACCGAGACAACCAGGCACCCCAAGCAAGATTTTTTTTAAGTTTTTATTTTCATTCCAGTTAGTTAACATACACTGTTACATTAGTTTCAGGTGTATGACAGGATGATTTCAACATTTCCATACATCATCCAGTGCTCATCACAAGTGCCCTCCTCAATTCCCCATCACCTATTTCACCCCTCCCCCTGCGACCTCCCCTCTGGTAACCATCAGTTTGTTCTCTATAGTTAAGAGTCTGTTTCTTGGTTTATCTCTTTCTCTCTCTTTTTAATTCCCTTTGCTCATTTGTTTTGTTTCTTAAATTCCACATAGGAGTGAAATCATGTGGTATTTGTCTTTCTCTGACATTTCACTCAGTGTTACACTCGAAAGAGCAAGATGCTTGATTAGCAATGTCTGCACTGGCTCAGCAGGTGAAGTGAAGGTTCATATACTGTGCATTTGCCAGTCCTGGACTAGATTTTAAAAGATGAAGAGATTCAGATACAATTTTCTAATTCTTCTTCTTGGGGCCTGATGGAAATCCTCAATTAAGGGAATTATCTTCAGTCTAAATTTCTTTTCCTTTAGGTTGTCTTTATCCTTCTTTTAAAAAAGGTATCTAACTCCTGTCATTATTTCTCTATGTAGGTTTGCACTGGAATAGAATGTTCTTGCAAAAAATACCTTCATACTCCTTGCAGACAATTTTTGGTCTTAGCTTTCATATTTGCTTTTTCCTACAATAAATTGCTTTTCCTCATATTTTGGTTTTCCTGCTATCTGCTCTCCTTTCCTATGCTCTGTGAATTCTCTATGCTGCGGTACGAGTCTTGGTCTTGGTGGTGGTAGGTGGAGCCTGCTTCCCATTTTAAAAGGCTAACTGTCTAGATGCTCATTATCTCTGATTCTTGTAGCATGGGTATGCACAGTTGACCTAGGTTCAACTAATCAAACTGTAGGCGTTCAAACAGGACTCAGAGTGACCAATAGAGGTAGATGACATGGGGTTTGTGACGGTGGCAACACGAGAAGCAGCCGTCCATTTCCAAGAGCGGCTATGGCAGCGGTTCCGGTGACAGTGTCCAGAGTCCGGTGCTGGGCTTTGCGGCAGTGGCATCTGTGATACATGTTCTAGCACCTTTCTCGGAGCCAGCAACGGAAGTGGTGCTCTGTGAGAGGGTCCTGGCAGGAGTTCTTGCTGCCACCCAGCTTCCTTCGCTTCTGCACATTTTTCAAGCCTATTTCCCCAGCCTTACCAGAAATTCTGCAGAAAATCCAGTATACTTTCAGTGAGTACTTTTTCTGCTTTACATGAATTAGAATTGGTTTCTCGTGTTTACAGCTAAGATCACTTTACAACAGATTTGTGAAAAGTATTGGTGATAAAACTGGGTGAGTTTTGACTCTCTTCACTTGGCTCTGTAGATGCTTTTTGGTAAGCCTCAGGAAGGGTTTTTCTGTCTGTTGAAATTTACTCCTCTCTGTGAGCTCTCTGTATGTATCATATACTGTGGTTTCTGCTATCCTGAAGCAATGGGGCTGGTAAGTTTTGTACCTTCTGGCAAGAGGAGTCACTACTTTAAAAAGTCTGAGCTTAAAGGAGAAAATTCATCTTTGGAAACGTGGATACCATGATCTGTTGGCATAGTTTCTAATGATGACAACAATGTATTACAAATCCAACCAATTCCCACATCTCCACTCTGACATTATCATCATCATTTCTCCAAACATGACTCAATAGCCATATAGCTGGTCCCTGATTCCTCTCCTGCCCGTCCTACCCAACTCCCACAGACACAGGCTATCCTCCAAGCAATGCTTCAGTGGCATCTCAGATAATTTAGGGGAAAAATATCCAGAATCTTCACATGGGTTACAAAGCTCTACATTATTTTGCTCATGGCTACCTCTCTGATTTAATTCCCTACTACTTCTTATCCTGCCACCTGGACCTTTTTGCTGGTCCTTTCCTAAGCCAACAATGCTCCATCTCAGGGTATTTGCATTTGCTGTTCTGACATGAGGATTCCTTTTTCAGATACTCACATAACTCATCTGCTCACTTGATTTAGGTTTCTATTCCAACATCATTGCCACAGAAAGGACTTTTCTCATCAACCTTTCTGAATGACTACACTTAACATTCCTTTATCCCTATCCTATTTTAATTCTCCTCATAATCCTTACTACAGTCTGATATTATACAATTTTATTGATTGATTGATTGATTTAACTCCACCCCCCTCCCCGGGAATGTGAACTTCATGAGGGAGGTAGAGACTCTAATATATATATATATATATATATTCATGGCTTAGATTACCAGTGCCTGGTCAAGTACCTGACATAATAGTATTAAATGAAGGAATAAACCACAATAGTTCAGAGTTGGGTGTCAGGTGAATGAAGATAAGTATTGTATAGAATCTCAGACTTTCTTTTGTACTGTTGCAACAAGTTGTTTTATTGGAACTGGACTCGAGCATAAAATCTTGGAGAGAAGCATAAGCCCAACATATGACAAACTCTAAAATGTTTATGCATTAGTGAGTGAATGACTACATAATTAGTGACAAAAATACTTGATAAACATTATTTAAAAATGATTAAATGATTAAATAGCTGAGTGATCAAATATTAATTGGACAGTGAACTTGGAATCCTCACAAACACAAGGAAATGTCTTTGGTGGTCTCCTAAATTCTAGTTTTTTCCAGAATTTTATGTTTTGTATTTGTTTCACTGGCTTGATAAATTTTCTTGAGCTTTGTGTTAACTCAGAACAGCATGCACATTTTAAATTATTTTTAAAGTTATAGTTATTGTTTGGCTGGTATGTATGGCTTTTACAGAAATTCAGCTAAGCAATATATTTGTCATCATTTATCATGAGTATTCAGGTCAATGTTATTTACTCCATTCCAAGAATATAGTGTTATCTGGTGTTTGGTTCACGTCAATTAAATTCAGAGCACAGTGCTAGGAAATGTGGAGATTCTCCAAAGAAAATGACATATTTCCTGCCTTCAAAGAGTCTGTCAGTTCTAACATTAGTACAAATTGGGTCTCTTTCTGGGTATGACACTTGGTCTGTTTCCAGCTGAGTCAATCTTCGTCTTAGTTTCCCCAGCTGAAAAATAAAGCTAATAATACCACTGTCAGAAAAAAATAGTGGAGAATATTGAGGTAATGTTGGAGTTTGAACTTGTTAGTAAGGTACAAGTTAGGTCAGTACGTTCTAGAATGTTTTGATTGTGTGAAACACCAAATTTAAAAAAATAGAGTTTCTTCTAATATCTATTAGAGCTAGAATATCTCTTAGAGCTGGAATCACAACAATCTCAACAAAAACAACTAGCTTAGTGTTTTCAAACTTCAAAAAAATTGGAATCATGTTTAAATGAAATCTTAAGCTGAAGCATAAACAAATAAAGTTGTTAAAAGTGGAACTATATACCTTCCTGTACACTGCTTAAATAGAATTTGACATCTCTGAGACCCACCTCCTGGGAATCTGTCACATGGACATGACAGAGTCTGACAGTTTTATGGTCACTGGCACTAATTCAGATACAGTTTTCCCTTTGGCACCATTAGAGAGAGATTACCCATTTCCAAAACAGCAATATAAGTAGTCCCGGCACATAGAGATAAGAGCAGGACACTTACCCGCTTTGGATATAAGAGCTCTGCTCTCCATCTTGCCAATCTCCTCTAGATATTTTGAACTATAACCAGCCCTCCTTAATTCATGGTATCTCATCCTTGTATTTGTGATGTCTCTTGAAAAATTAGGAAGTCATCTGTGCCTAAGACTTGCCTCGGGTATGATTATCTGCCTACCAAATGTGCGTGCACACACACACACACACACACACACACACACTTTAATCCCATTCAAGTTGGTAGTCACAACCCAAAGTGTACTTGCCCGTATCTTTCTACCAAGAGAGTATGGACAGAGACCTTGTATATCTCGTTCACCATCATATCCTAAACACCTATCACACTGTCTGTATTCATCCAGGCATGTATGCGTTCATTTATTCATCATTCAATTAAATACACTCATACTTTCTCTGTATCTGACACTGTTCTTAACACAGAGAAACAATGTTGACAGAATTGGTTCCTGCCTTCATGGATCTTATAGTCCTACTTATAGGTGGTACTCTATAAATATGCATTCAATTAATGAAAACAGCTTCTCTGCTGGCAAATAAACAAAGAAGCAGTCATGACTAAGCTTAAGCTTTTAAAAAAATGAACTTTATTTTTTTCAAGATTTATTTATTTATTTTGAGAGAGAGAGAAAGAGAGGCAGGGTAGGGGCAGAGGGAAAGAATCTCAAACAGACTCCCTGCTGAGCATGGAGCATGATGAGGGGCTCAATCCCAGGACCCTAAGAGCATGACCTGAGCCGAAATCAAGAGTCTGATGCTTCACCGATGGAGCCACCCAAGGGCCTGGAAAAATAACCTTTACTTTTGGAGCAGATGTAGGTTCACAGCCAAATTGAGCAGAAAGCACAGAAAGTTCCTATATACTTCCTGCTCCTCCACCCCCACAGCTTCCCCCACTATCAGCATCTGGCACCAGAGTGGTACATTTGTTACACCTGATGAATATACAGTGACACATAATTACCACCCAAGGTCCACAACTTACATTAGGGTTCACTCTAACTGTTGTATATTCTATGCTGTCAGACTAATGTATAATCGCATGTATCTGCCATTTTAGTATCATATAGAATAGTTTCACTGCCTGCAAAATCTGGCTGGATTTTTAAAACTTTATCTTAAAACTTACAGAAATTAGATTGAGTAACATCTGCTTTTGGATTTTCTGGACAGAAGTCTTGGTTTGGATGATATTTGGTTTTCTGAGGAACCAGCCCATTCTGGCTGAAATGTGCTTTCAGATCAGATGATCTCACAAACATGTAAAAGATATGGCTTCTCATCCTCTGGTAACAAAGCAGTTGCTGGAGAAGTCTTAAGAAATGAAGCAGTACATGGAATGAAAAAAAAAAATCTCTGCCTTTATTATTACTAGTCATGAACATCACTTTGATTGTCTTTATTTTTTCTTCTGGAAAAAGAGCCTCAGTTGGCTGATTTTGTTTTCAGAATAATAATAATAATCTAGAGGGGCTTCTTTATAAATTAGAAATTATGTCTGGCATGAACACAGTCACAACCCAGCCAATAGGCCAAACAAAATTGCCACTCAGACTTGCCTTCTGTACTTGACCCTCACGAGTGGGCTCTAGACTAAGAGCGTCAAGAGTCTCAGACCTCAGAAAACATGATTAATTGAGCACAGTACCCCCTGACCCAGTGATTCTTGGGGCACCAACACAACTTGAAAGTTGTATTTCCAACGCCCTCATTTTTTAAGAAGGAAACAGATCTACAGAGGTGAAGTTACCTACCTGCTTCAGGTCAGCTAGCTGAGTAGAGGCAAAGATCATGCTAGAAGAGCAGGATCTGGAACACTTGTTCCAAAATTATTTCCAATGCTGTGTATTAGTGATACATTTTCGATGAACTAACTTTCATCAGTCAAAACCAACTAATCATAAACCAAGATTTAATCAATTTTCTATAGAGATAACATTCCTGATTAGTAAAACATTTTGTAGTAAGATTAATCAAAATTTCCCATTGAGGAAACAGTTCTCTGAAAGCAGAAACATGATGTTTGTGAACCTGGAAATATTTCCTTGTCCTGGAAATGTTCAAGACTTCCATTGGTGACACTGCCCCTTGCTTTCTGAATTCCATGTTTGGGGCGTGAGAAGCCATTTGCAGGGCTGTGGGTTTCTTCAAACTCTATCATTTTGTTTAGTGTGAGTGGTATGGATGTGAGAAACATGATTCAATTCTATATACATATATGTAAATATACACACACCTGGGGATTTGACTCTATCATTTGAACTTAAGTATAAATATGACCAACACAACTCTGCAACTGCTGTAATCAGAGGGGAAGAATGTCTTAAGCAGCTGAAATCCCCGGGAATCTTAGGTAAGCCAAATAAAATTATCCTCTTGGAAGTTGGCCCTGGCATGAGAAAAGCCACCATCCCCTCAAGGAGAATTGCATGACATTTTTAGTAAGAGGATATAGTAAATTAGTTTCTCCTTCAAAAAAATTATCACATTTAAATCCTTTGAGAACAGTGCAAGAGTTCACCACTACTTCCATCTGAATATAGAATTCCAGAATTTTTCTTTTGAAATAGACAGAAGCTGACAAATGCACTGAGCCAAGGGCTACATCATCCCTCAGGGTTTCACTCGAATACTCGTAACAGATGGATGTCTAGACTGTTTTTGAACACCCCAGGGACAAATTCCACAGTTTTAATTATGAAAACCATTTGTATAATGCATTAATATGCCTGTACATGATTTTCCTACTTTATATAGCAGTATGAAGATAAAATGAGATAACACATGCCAAACATTGAACACAGAGTCTGGAACATTACAGAATTTAATACATTTTGCTTTTGCTTCTTTTTCTGCCACCAAAAGTAAACAAAGATAAATAAATTCCAAAGATAGTAAGTTAATTCCATGTGCACTTTTTTCCTAATAGATTATCAGCCCTTAGAGCAGACACTATCCTATTTCTTCCTGCACTCTCTGTGCCTGCTCAATGCATTGTTAAATAGTAGGAAAGAGTATGAGGTGAATGGGAAGGGAGGGGGAATAGGAAGGAAAGAAGGAAGGAAGGGAGGGAGGGAGAGGTGGAGGGAGGGAGGGAGGGAGGAAGGAAAATAAAAGAAAAAAGGGTAGGGAAGAGCGAACAGCTATAGGCTTATATTTCTCCAATAATTTCCTGACACTTTCAGGATAGACAGACATCCAATTCCACAGCTTGGTTTCCAAGACAGTTCTTGCTTGCCCTGGCAACCTCTGGAACCTCGATAAACATACCTCATGTTCAGCTTCAGCCACACCCAATTAGTAGCATTTCCTCAAATACACTCCACAGTCAGCCCTGAGCCTTTGTATACGTTGTACTTCTAATTGGAATAAGTCTTCCGTTTTTTCCTGTCTCCTCATGAGCCTCGCAAACTTCCCCTCATCCATTAAGCCTCAGCTAATGCATTTCATATAATTGCAGCAAGTAAATTATTTCAATTCTTTCCCCTTCTGTCTCTGCCTGTTTCAATAACATGGTTTGTCGTTTTTTTTCATGCGTTCATAGATGATAGCACATTTGCTTTCCCAGCATGTACTCCAAATATTTTTTTGTTTCCCATCCTATCTAATTCATTTATACCAAATCCACATATAAAAATTTTAACTAAGATGTGTGCAACCTTCTTCCTCCTAAATGTTGCCAGTTCCCTTCTGATATTTCCCTGCCCTGCATTTAAGAACCAATCTTGCACCCTCCTCCCTTAAATAGATGATATCCTTTTGACTTTGGAACTCTGGGATACTTTGTAGGAGAACTTTTTTTAACTCCAGTGCTACTTTAAAAATTAAACTTTTTATTTTGCGTAATTGTAGATGTATATGCAATTGTAAGACACAGTATGGAGAGTACCTAATACCCTGTACCTAGTTTTCTCCAAAAGTAACGTCTTTCAAAACTCTAGTACAATATCACAACCAGGATTTTAATATTAATATAGTCAAGGTACAGAACAATTCCATCACCACAAGGATTCTTTGTATGGCCTTTTATGCTACAACCACTTAACAATTTCCCAACCCTGCCCCTGACAGTTGGCAACTACTAATCCGTTCTCCATTTCTTAATTTTGTCATTTCGAGAACGTCATAAAAATGAGATCATACAGTATGTGACTTACCAGGATTAGCTTTGTCACTCAGCATAATTCCCTAAAGATTCATCTAGGTTGTTGCATATATCAATAACCCATTCCTTCATAATGATGTCTAGTATTCCTTGGTATGGACATATTACGGTTTGTTTAACCAGTCACCCATTGAAGGACATCTTGGTCATTTCCAGTTTGGGACTATAGCAAATAAAGCTGCACATTCATGTATAGGTTTTTATTCTACATACATTTTCATTTCTCTGGAATAAATGCTCAGGAGTACAATAACTGGGCCATTTGGTATCTCCATGTTTAGTTTTATAGAAAAACTACCTGTTCCATTTATAGCTAAAATGTTACTATCAGCAACATTTACATCCCCTCCAGCAACAGCATGAGAAATCCAGTTTTTCCTCATTCTCACCAGAATATGGTGTTTTCCTTTAGCCACTTTAATAGGTGTATAGTGATATCTCTTTGTGGTTTTAATTCACATTTTCCTAATGCCCATGATGTTAAATATCTTTTCATATGTGTCTGCCATTTCTTTATGTGCTTATTTTGCCACTTGTACATCCTCTTTGGTAAACTGTCTCTTTGCCTTTTGCCTATATTCTGTTTGGATTAATTTTTTTACTGTTAAGTTTTAAAAGTTCTTTGTATTAATATTCATTACTACCGGGCGCCTGGGTGGTCCAGTTGTTAAGCATCTGCCTTCAGCTTAGGTCATGATCCCAGGGTCCTGGGATCGAGCCCCACATCGGGCTCTCTGCTCAGCCAGAAGCCTGCTTCTCCCTCTCCCACTCCCCCTGCTTGTGTTCCTGCTCTCGCTATCTCTCTCTCTGTCAAATAAATAAATAAAGTCTTTAAAAAAAATTCTACCTCCACCTCTTCTTAAAAAAAAATTCATTACTACATTAGTATTCATTGAAATTAATTTGTAATGATACTACTATTTTGTTGGTTATGTGGTTTTGAAACATTTTCTTTCAGTCTATAGTAACATTTTCATCCTCAACAATGTCTTTGGCAGAACAAAATTGTTTAATTTTCCTGAGGTTCAATTTATCAGATTTTTTCTTCTATGGGTTGTGTTTTTATTATTATTATTATTATTTGAGAGAAAGAGAGAGAACACAAGCAGGGAGGAGAGGCAGAGGGAGAAGAAGCAGATCCCCTGCTGAGCAGTGAGCTTGATGCAAGGCTGCAAGGCTCCATCCCAGGACCCTGGGATCATGACCTGAACCAAATGTAGACACCTAACCGGCTGAGCCACCCAGGTCCCCCTGGGTTATGTTTTTGGTACAAAGTCTAGGAACTTTCTGTCTCATCCTACATGTGAGTATTTCCTCCTATTTTTTCAAAAAAGTTTTTGTTTTATGTGTCATGTAAATTCATGATCCATTTGAGTTAATTTTTGTAAAAGGTGTGAAGTGTAGGCCAAGGTCCTTTTTTTTTTTTTTTGCCTATGGATGTCCATTGGCTGCAGCCTCATTTGTTAAAGAGGCTATGTTTCTTTCATTAAATTATGTCTGAATCTTTGTCAAAAATCAGTTGAGCTTATTTGTGTGAGTCTATTTCTGGGTTGTCTATTGTATTCTATTGATCTATGTGTTTATCCCTTCACCAGCATCACACTATCTTGATTGCTATAACTAATGAGTAAACTTTAGTATCAGACAGAGAAACTGCTCCCACTTTATTCTCCTTTTTCAAGATTGTTTTATCTATTCTAGGGCATGTTCTTTTTTATATAAATTTTAAAATATATTTGTCCATGACTACAAAAAACCTTGCTGGGATTTTGATAGAAACAGCAATAAAACTATAGGTCAATTTGGAGATATTGAAATCTTTATTATGTTGAATATCCCAATCTATGAGCATGGTATGTCTCTCCATTTGTTTAAGTTTTCTCTAATTTCTTTTACCAAAATTTATACCTAAGTATCTCATTTTCTTTGAAGAGATTATAAGTGGTATTGTGTTTTAATTTCAGTTATCACATATTCATTCTTAGTATATAGTAAAGCAATTGATTTGTTTTTCTTGAGATATAATTCACATATTATAAAACTCATCATTCTAGAGTGGCATACATTTCTTTGAATTTATCTTATTTGGGATGTACTCAATTTTCTTGAATCTGTATTTCTATTTCCTTTATCAAACTTGGAACAATTATTAACCTATTATTTCTTTAAATACTTTTCCAGTTCCATTCTCTCTTCTCTCTTTCTAGAATTCGGATGATACAAATTTTAGTTTCTTTGTTTCTGTTGCATAGGTCTTTAAGACTCTGTTCATTTTAATTTCAGTCTATTTTTTCTCTGTTGCCCAGATTGTATAAATTCTACTGATCTGGCCTCAAGTTCACTGATTCTATTCTCTCTCAACTCCATTTTACTAGCCCGTCCAGCACTTTTAAAATTTGATTATTGTACTTTGCCGTCCTACATTTTCTTGTTTATGACTTCTTATTTATGACTTGTTTATGGTTTTTGTTTATGACTTCTATTTCTTTGTTGAGATTTGTAATTGCTGATTTCCAAGCAAAGCAAATAACTAGCAAAAATAGGAGAAAGCCATATGCTAAATTTTAAATTTTAAAATCACCCCAAATCTCATCTTAAGGAGTTTATCTATGATGAAACCAAATGAATGTTTTTGGTTCCAGTATCATGTTCACATTTGTATTGTCAGATATCCTTACACCTGCCATGGTGATCCCTTAAACAATGGGAGATAATGTCCAACGTTTGCTCACTAAATTTTTCTTTTCTGCATTGCACTTTTCATTCATTCATTTATTTATTCACTCATTCATTTGATCTGTGTTTGTTGACTGCCTGATGTAATCCCCAAAACTGGGAATATAAAGACTAAGATATGTTTTTACCCCAATTTTCTGACATGGTTTAAGAGATGACCTCTGAATTTACTCAATAGCCCTGATCAAAAATTTGGATATCATCTTTGACTCCTCCCTCTTGATTAAGCCCACTTCCGTCCAATTCATTAACAAATTTAAAATTTTCCCTCCAAAATAGATCTTGAATTCATCTAATACTCTCCATATTTATTGCCAATCTAATCCAAGCTGCCATCATCTTTCTTCTGGGCTATTGACCCACTTTTCAAGCTGATCTCTCAGCTTCCTCTCTTACCCAGCAGCCACGTGATCTTTTAAGATGTAAATAGGAACATGCCAGTGCTTTCTTTAAAATACCCCAGTGGCTTCTTTTTTTTTTAAGCATTTTTTTTATTATGCTATATTAATCACCAAACATAGCATCATTAGTTTTTTTTCTTTTTTGAAGATTTTATCTATTTGACAGAGAGAGACACAGCGAGAGAGGGAACACAAGCAGGGGGAGTGGGAGAGGGAGAAGCAGGCCTCCCGCAGAGCAGGGACCCCGATGCGAGGCTCCACCCCAGGACCCTGGGATCATGACCTGAGCTGAAGGCAGACGCTTAATGACTGAGCCACCCAGGCACCCAACATCATTAGTTTTTGAGGTAGTGTTCCATGATTCATTGTTTGCATATAACACCCAGTGCTCCATGCAGTACGTGCCCTCTTTAATACCCATCACCAGGCTAACCCATCCCCCCAACCCCTCCCCTCTAGAACCCTCAGTTTGTTTTTCAGAGTCCATCGTCTCTCATGGTTTGTCTCCCCCTCCGATTTCCCCCCCTTCATTCTTCCCCTCCTGCTATCTTCTTCTTCTTTTTGTTTTTTTAACATATAATGTATTATTTGTTTCAGAGGTACAGGTCTGTGATTTAACAGTCTTGCACAATTCATAGTGCTCACCATAGCACATACCCTCCCCAATGTCTATCACCTAGCCACCCCATCCCTCCCACCCCCCACCACTCCAGCAACCCTCAGTTTGTTTCCTGAGATTAAGAATTCCTCATATCAGTGAGATCATATGATACTTGTCTTTCTCTGATTGACTTATTTCGCTCACCATAATACCCTCTAGTTCCATCCACGTCATTGCAAATGGCAAGATTTCATTCCTTTTGATGGCTGCATAATATTCCATTGTATATATATATATATATATATCACCTCTTCTTTATCCATTCATCTGTCGATGGACATCTTGGCTCTTTCCACAGTTTGGCTATTGTGGACATTGCTGCTATAAACATCGGGGGGCACATACCCCTTTGGATCCCTACATTTGTATCTTTGGGGTAAATACCCAGTAGTGCAATTGCTGGGTCGTATAGTAGCTCTATTTTCAACTTTTTGAGGAACCTCCATACTGTTTTCCAGAGTGGCTGCACCAGCTTGCATTCCCACCAACAGTGTAGGAGGGTTCCCCTTTCTCTGCATCCCCACCAACATCTGCATTTCCTGACTTGTTAATTTTAGCCATTCTGAGTGGTGTGAGGTGGTATCTCATTGTGGTTTTGATTTGGATTTCCCTGATGTCGAGCAATGTTGAGCACTTTGTCATGTGTCTGTTGGCCATTTGGATGTCTTCTTTGGAAAAATGTCTGTTCATGTCTTCTGCCCATTTCTTGATTGGATCATTTGTTCTTTGGGTGTTGAGTTTAAGAATTTCTTTCTAGATTTTGGGTACTAGCCCTTTATCTGATATGTCATTTGCAAATATTTTCTCCCATTCTGTCGGTTGTCTTTTGGTTTTGTTGACTGTTTCTTTTTCTGTACAAAAGTTTTTTATCTTGATGCCCTTGCTTTCCCTGCTTTTGGCAATGTTTCTAGGAAGAAGTTGCTGCTGCTGAGATTGAAGAAGTTGCTGCCTGTGTTCTCCTTTAGGATTTTGATGGACTCCTGTCTCACATTTAGGTCTTTCAACCATTTTGAGTCTATTTTTGTGTGTGGTGTAAGGAAATGGTCCAGTTTCATTGTTCTGCATGTGGCTGTCCAATTTTCCCAATACCATTTGTTGAAGAGACTGTTTTTTCCATTGGACATTCTTTCCTGCTTTGTCGAAGATTAGTTGACCATACGGTTGAGGGTCCATTTCTGGGCTCTCTATTCTGTTTTGTTTTGATCTATGTGTCTGTTTTTGTGCCAATACCATACTGTCTTGATGATGACAGCTTTGTAATAGAGCTAGAAGTCCGGAATTGTGATGCCACCAGCTTTGCTTTTCTTTTTCAACATTCCTCTGGCTATTCGGGGTCTTTTCTGGTTCCATACAAATTTTAGGATTATTTGCTCCATTTCTTTGAAAAAAGTGGGTGGTATTTTGCTGGGGATTGCATTGAAAGTGTAGATTGCTCTAGGTAGCATTGACATCTTCACAATATTTGTTCTTCTAATCCATGAGCATGGAACGTTTTTCCATTTCTTTGTGTCGTCCTCAATTTCTTTTATGAGTATTTTAAGGTTTCTGAGTACAGATCCTTTGCCTCTTTGGTTAGATTTATTCCTAGGTATCTTATGGTTTTGGGTGCAAATGTAAATGGGATCGACTCCTTAATTTCTCTTTCTTCTGTCTTGTTGTTGGTGTATAGGAATGCCACTGATTTCTGTGCATTGATTTTATATCCTGTGACTTTACTGAATTCCTGTATGAGTTCTAGCAGTTTTGAGGTGGAGTCTTTTGGGTTTTCCACATAAAGTATCCTATCATCTGCAAAGAGTGAGAGTTTGACTTCTTCTTTGCCAATTTGGATGCCTTTGATTTCTTTTTGTTGTCTGATTGCTATGGCTAGGACTTCTAATACTCTGTTGAATAGCAGTGGTGATAGTGGACATCCCTGCCGCGTTCCTGACCTTAGGGGGAAAGCTCTCAGTTTTTCCCCATTGAGAATGACATTCACTGTGGGTTTTTCATAGATGGCTTTTATGATATTGAGATATGTACCCTCTATCCCTATACTCTGAAGAGTTTTGATCAAGAAAGGATGCTGTACTTTGTCAAATGCTTTTTCTGCATCTATTGAGAAGATCATATGATTCTTGTTCTTTCTTTGTTAATGTATTGTATCACGTTGATTGATTTGCGGATGTTGACCCAACCTTGCAGCCCAGGGATAAATCCCACTTGGCCATGGTGAATAATGCTTTTATGTACTGTTGTATCCTATTGGCTAGTATTTTGGTGAGAATTTTTGCATCCACGTTCATCAAGGATATTGTTCTGTAATTCTCCTTTTTGATGGGGTCTTTGTCTGGTTTGGGGATCAAGGTAATGGTGGCCTCCTAAGACGAGTTTGGAAGTTTTCCTTCCATTTCTATTTTTTGGAACAGTTTCAGGAGAATAGGTATTAATTCTTCTTTAAATGTTTGGTAGAATTCCCCTGGGAAGCCATCTGGCCCTGGGCTTTTGTTTGTTGGGAGATTTTTGATGACTGCTTCAGTTTCCTTAGTGATTATAGGTCTGTTCAGGTTTTCTATTTCTTCCTGGTTCAGTTTTGGTAATTGATACATCTCTAGGAATGCATCCATTTTTTCCAGGTTATCTAATTTGCTGGCATATAGTTGCTCGTAATATGTTCTTATAATTGTTTGTATTCCTTTGGTGATGGTTGTGATCTCTTTTCTTTCACTCATGATTTTGTTGATTTGGGTCATTTTTCTTTCCTTCTTTCTTTCTTTCTTTCTTTCTTTCTTTCTTTCTTTCTTTCGTTCGTTCTTTCTTTCTTTTTTTTTTTTTATAAGTCTGGCCAGGGGTTTATCAATCTTGTGAATTCTTTCAGAGAAGCAGCTCCTAGTTTCATTGATCTGTTCTACTGTTCTTTGGGTTTCTAGTTCATTGATTTCTGCTTTGATCTTTATTATTTCTCTTCTCCTGCTGGGTTTAGGCTTTATTTGCTGTTTTTTCTCTAGTTTCTTTAGGTGAAGGGTTAGGTTGTGTATTTGAGACCTTTCTTGTTTCTTGAGAAAGGCTTGTATTGCTCTATACTTTCCTCTTAGGACTGCCTTTGCTGCATCCCAAAGATTTTGAACAGTTGTGTTTTCATTTTCATTGGTTTCCATGAATTTTTTAAATTCTTATTTAATTTCCTGGTTGACCCATTCATTCTTTAATAGGCTGCTCTTTAGCCTCCTTGTATTTGAGTTCTTTCCAACTTTCCTCTTGTGATTGAGTTCTAGTTTCAAAGCACTGTGGTCTGAAAATATGCAGGGAATAATCCCAATCTTTTGGTACTGGTTGAGACCTGATTTGTGACCTAGGATGTGATCTATTCTGGAGAATGTTCCATGGGCACTAGAGAAGAATGTGTATTCTGTTGCTTTGGGTTGGAATGTTCTGAATATATCTGTGAAGTCCATTTGGTCCAGTGTGTCATTTAAAGTCTTTATTTCCTTGTTGATCTTTTGCTTAGATGATCTGTCCATTTCAGTCAGGGGAGTGTTAAAGTCCCCCACTATTATTGTATTGTTGTCAATGTGTTTCTTTGCTTTTGTTATTAATTGCCTTATATAATTGGCTGCTCCCATGTTAGGGGCATAGATATTTACAATCATTAGATTTTTTGTTGGAGAGAACCGTTAAGTAGGATATAGTGTCCTTCCTCATCTCTTATTACAGTCTTTGGTTTAAAATCTAATTTGTCTGATATAAGGATTGCCACCCTAGCTTTCTTTTGATGTCCATTAGCATGGTAAATGGTTTTCCACCCCCTCACTTTCAATGTGGGGGTGTCTTTGGCTCTAAAATGAGTCTCTTGCAGACAGCATATCGATGGGTCTTGTTTTTTAATCCAATCTGAGAACCTGTGTCTTTTGATTGGGGCATTTAGCCCATTTACATTCAGGGTAACTATTGAAAGATATGAATTTAGTGCCATTGTATTGCCTGTAAGGTGAATGTTACTGTATATTGTCTGTGTTCCTTTCTGGTCTATGTTGCTTTTAGGGCCTCTTTGCTTAGAGGACCCCTTTCAATATTTCTTGTAGGGCTGGTTTGGTGTTTACAAATTCCTTTAGTTTTGTTTGTCCTGGAAGATTTTTATCTCTCCTATTTTCAATGACAGCCTAGCTGGATATAGTACTCTTGGCTGCATATTTTTCTCGTTTAGTGCTCTGAAAATATCATGCCAGTCTTTTCTGGCCTGCCAGGTCTCTGTGGATAGGTCTGTTGCCAGTCTAATGTTTCTACCATTGTAGGTTACAGATCTCTTCTCCCAAGCTGCTTTCAGGATTTTCTCTTTGTCTTTGAGACTCGTAAGTTTTACTATTAGATGGCGGGGTGTTGACCTATTTTTATTGAATTTGAGGGGGGTTCTCTATGCCTCTTGGATTTTGATGCCTGTCTTCTTCCCCCAAATTAGGGAAGTTCTCTCCTATAATTTGCTCCAAGATACCTTCTGTCCCTCTCTTTCTTCTTCTTCTGGGATCCCAATTATTCTAATATTGTTTCATCTTATGGTATCACTTATCTCTCAAATTCTGCCGTTGTGATCCAGTAGTTGTTTATCTCTTTTTTCCTCGGCTTCTTTATTTTCCATCATTTGGTCTTCTATATCACTGATTCTCTCTTCTGCCTCATTTATCCTAGCAGTTAGTGCCCCCATTTTTTTATTGCACCTCATTAATAGCCTTTTTGATTTTGACTTGGCTAGATTTTAGTTCTTTTATTTCTCCAGAAAGGGTTTCTCTAATAACTTCCATGCTTTTTTCAAGCCCAGCTAGTATCTTTAAAATCATGATTCTGAACTCTAGGTCTGACATTGTACTAATGTCCGTATTGAGTAGGTCCCTGGCAGTCGGTACTACCTCTTCTTCTTTTCATTGAGGTGATTTTTTTTGTGTTGTCATTTTGTCCAGAGGAAAATAGATGAATGAGAGAACAAAATGGTAACAGGGTAACAACGTCCCCAGAAAATATACTCTAACTCTAAACAAATTAGAAAAGACCTGAAGCCGGGGGAAAAGAAAGGGAAAGAAAGAAAAAAGAAAAAGAAAAAAAAAAGATAAAGAACAAAACAAAACAAAAAAAACAGAATATGATTAAATATGATCAGGCTGGTGCATAGATCTGTGCCACACACTAGATTTTGGGTGTATTTTGGTCTGTTAGAAGAAAGTGCCTCCCAAAATTTTAAAGAAAGAAAAACTTATATATGTACAAAAATAAGGGTTGATACAATGAAGGGATGGAATATGATTGTAAAGATGAGAATTATAAAAAATTTTATAAAAGGAATTAATAAGAAGTTGTTTGAAAAAAGAAAGAAGAGGATTTTAAAAAAAGAAAAAGAAAAAAAGGGAGAGAATGTGATCAGGCAGGAGACTAGAACAAAGCCATACACTAGAGATTTAGTTTATATTTTGATGTTAGAAGAAACTGTATCAAAATTTTAAAGAGAGAACAACTTATATATATATGCCAAAAATAAGGGTAACTACTATGAAGGGATTGAATATGACTCTAAGAATGAAAAATAAAAATGTTTTTTAAAAAAGTGATTGATAAGATGTTGGTTGAAAAAGGGAAAAAGAAAAATTTAAAAAAAAGATAGTTAAAAAAATTAACTTTGAAAGACTAAAGGATCATGGTAAAAAAGCCATGAATTCTATGTGCAGTATTCCCCTAGCGCTGGAGTTCTGCCGTTGTCATTGATCGGTAAACTTGGTCTTGGCTGGCTGTTCTTGCTGATCTTCTCAGGGAGGGCCCTATTACCATGGTTCTCAAATGTCTTTGCCAGAAGTGGAATTGCCCTGCCCTTGCCGGTCCCGGCTAAGTAATCTGTTCGGGTTTGCTCTCCAGAGCTTTTGTTCTCTGCAAGCTTTCCTTACAGCTTTGGAGGATGAAAGTGAAAATGGCGGCCTCCCAATCTCCACCCTGGAGGAGCCGAGAACTCGGGAACCCCTCTTCAGTGCACCCCCAGAGAAAAGCACTCACTCACTCCCGTCTCCCCGGTCTCCAGCCACACTCCGTGCTCATCCAGCCTGTGACCGAGCATTTCTATCTCTGGCACCTGACTTGGTGTGGTGTCTCCAAACCCAGGAGACCCCTGCTTTGCGCTCCCACACTACTCCTCCTGGGGGAGGAAGGGGAGTCTCCCCGGATCTGCTGCTTGTTTGGTCCTTGCTGGAGGGGCAGTGGCCCAACTGTGCGGTGGATCACCGTTTATGGCAACCCCGAGATGAGAGCCCGAGCCTCGGCTCCATCTGTGCAGCCAGTTTCCTCGCTCTGATACCTGGGAGCTCTGCCACACTCAGGCACCCCGTTCTTTCTGTGACCCCGAGGGTCCTGAGACCACACTGTACCACGAGGATTCCACACCCCGCTTAGCAACGGGGTTGCTGGAGCAACGTCCCTCAGCAGATCCGACTTCTAAAAGTTCCGATTTTGTGCTCCGCGGCTCTATCACTTGCCAGAAGCGGCTGACGGAGGCCCCTCCCCTGCCGTCTATCCTCCCGAATATCACCTCGGATTCACTTCTCCGCACATCCTACCTTCCAAAAAGTGATCGCTTTTCTGTTCAGAGAGTTGTTGCTATTCTTTTCTTCAACCTCCTGTTGAGTTCGTAGGTGTTCAGAATGGTTTGATCCCTATCCAGCTGAATTCCTGAGACCAGATGAAATCCAGGTCTCCTACTCCTCTGCCATCTTGCTCTGCCCCCCAGAGTCTTAGCTTTTATGGACTCTATATTCTACTAATGAAGACAGACAATTGATATGAAAAAACAAATTAATAAGAATTCATAGTGATAAGTACTATGAAAAATATAATACAAAATTATGTGGTAGAAATGTGCTGGTGATATGGGGTAAGATGGGGTTGCTTTTGATTAATGGATTAGATATGATCTTTCCAAGGAGGTAAGATTTGAACTGGGGTAGGAATAGTATGAAAGAACCAACCATATGAACATCCAGAGAGGAAGGGCATTCTGGGCAGAACAAATAACTATTATAAAGATAGGAGAAAAGTAGATATGTTTGGGGAGCAGATGGAAGGCCATTATGAGCTTTGAGGATTAACAGTGAAGTTGAGGAGGTAGGCGGAAACCAGATCATGCAGGACTATTCAGTCCATCCTGGGCATTCAGAATTTATTCTGAGTATGAGGGAAAGCCACAGGAGGGGTTTAAAATAAGAGTGACACAATTAGATTTTTATTTTAAAAGGTCACTCTGGCTTTGATGTGGATAATAGTTTATAGGCAGACAAGAACAGAAAGAAGCCAGTTATAATGCTGTCTTCATAGTCTACAAAAAGATGATGACCCTTGGTGAGAAGAGAAGAGGTTTATTATAGTTTGAAAGTCATGCCAGCATTCCTGAATTCCCCTCATTCCTCCTCCAGTCATTACCTTCTGCCCTATAGGGACACTACTATGCTGATTTTTAACAGCATAGACAGGTGTTTCTTTTGTTTTGTAATCTATGTAATTGGAATTGTGTAGTGCATACTCTTGTGTCTTTCACTCACATTTTTCCACATTGCTGCATGCAGTTGAAGTTTAATCTTACTGTCGTATATTTTTCTGTTTTGTGATTCTATCAAAATTAACTTATTTATTTTCCTTCTTATGATGTGTGGGTGATTTCCCCCATGGGGTCTAATACTCATAGTGCTACTATGCACACTCTAGTGTATGATATTTGGTGACCTGGAGTAGAATTACTAGGTTATATGATATACATATGTTTGACTTTGGAAGATAGTACCAGTTCTCCAAAGAAATTGCACAGATTTACACTCCCACTAGCACTTAATAGCAAATCCAGCTACTTGGTATTTTCTATGTTTTTATTTTGGCCATTCTGGTAGATGTAAGAGGTATCCATTTCTATTTTCTTTGATATATTAGTTCTGTATGTTTACTTTTTAAATCTTTTTTATGCCTTTGACTTGTACTCTTTTTATTTCTTTTATGTTTAGACAGTGCCTTCCAAATTCGAATGCCTTTCCTTTCATTGATAGGCTTGTCATCCTCTGTTAGTCTATATTGCCAGATGGAAGACACCACTTGCTTTCAGTTTTTGCCTTCATATGCCTTCTTATCATTGAAATACGGAAATATTTAATTTTTAATAATCTCACAGTGTCATCCAGTGACCATGGACTCTAATCACTATTCTATGAGTTCCACAAGAGGAGTTTCACCAATAGGTGGTTTCAAAGTCTCTTATATCTTAGCTGTTATTTTACTTGAATAATTTTCATCCTTCATTCTTTTTTGTGATCCCATTTTCCCTTTGGACCAACCTCTACTTAATTCTACCTCCATGGTGTTTTTTCCCTCTCCCTCCACCCACTTTCACCTAGTCTCAGATCCCAAAGCAGCTCTTAGGTGTTTATTCTACTTTGATATGAAGTTATATTTTATACATGAACTTCATTTCCCAGAAACTTGAGGAGTTATTTTACTTAAAGAAAAGTGCCATGGAATGACAATCATTTTTAAAATGCTTTGAAAGAAAGGTCTTGAACAACCAAAGAAATTCAAGTCTATTTTCACAAATATGGTGGAGTCATGACCAACTTGCTGCTAAAGTAACTTAAGAGTTAAACAAGTCCTGATACATGGTAGCCAATCAAAGTGATTAATGTTTCTGGAACTTTGCTAATTGTGGCACCATGTCAAAAGGTTAATTAGTTCAACTGAAAGTTATGGTCACAGTAATTTAGGATTGGATCTGCAACTGTGCTTGTGGGAATAGCCATTGACTCAGAAAATAAAGGGCAATAAGGCTCTCCTAGTAGGCCAACTGAATTCCCTTGTACGTGTGTCTATAGCATGTTTTGTGTGATATTGCCAGAGGTTTATGAGATATTGAGCTGCTATCTCCTGAGTCCCTGTTTCTGTATGATTCTGTGTTCTACTTCAATATGTTTATAAACTTCATAGTGGAAATCTCAGATTAGGCTATTACCTTTTTACTGTCCTCTCCTGGGGTTTAGCCATGGCTAGATAAATTGTACACTAGATCTGCTGGAGTTTCTTAGTGACTGAGAAGCTTTCTGGAGAAGAACATAAACTATATCCATTGCTGAACTTGAAGCATATCTGATCATGCCTGATGAATCGGTGAGTTGGCTCCAAAGAAGTCAAATTGTGAGCAGGAGATTAAGAATTGTATAGAAAACAGTTCATTCCAAAGGAGGAAGAAACCAGGCAAATGGCTTATGTCCAACAAAAAGCCTTTAGTCATCAGAGGAGAAAGAACTCAGTATAATATCATAGTCAATACATGATTTCTTCCCAAGCTCAAGCTCGAGAACCTATAAATTAAAACAGAAAGACTTCTTTTACTAAATACTAATACTCTGTGCCATAGACAACATTAATTTTTGCCACTGTAAAAAAATTTGTTTAAAAATATTTGGAGGGAAATAGGACTATTCCCAAGCTTCTCCACAGACCACACACAGCGTTGTTGTGACTGAGGGCTCGGAGTGGACTCTCATAGGCTTTGGGCACCCAGGAAAGCTACAGGAAAGACTCTCATAACCACTGTAGCTGTGTGGGGGTCAGCAACCTCAGCAGTCCCAAGAGTGGCAGAAGCCAGTAGTAGGGATACTGCTGTGTTGGTGGAGCATCATATAGAGCATATGGTGCCTATGGAACAGTATGGATGCTATAGGTTAGATCTTCTTCCTGACAATTTGTGAGATACTTCCGGGGGTGGGGACTCTCAGACTTATTTGTGGCCAGGTGTGTGGAGTTGGAAATAGGAAAGCAGATGGTAAAATGACTGGAGAAAGATTTTGCAAAAGTGGGATTTTCTTATACTTAGCAGGTCAAAGCCAGAGGTAGAATAATTTAAGTTATAAGATAACAAATTTTAAATTCTCTCCATTTTGAGATTTTTCTCTGCATAAGACCAACCATCCATCTATATAGACCTGCATTTATAAATTTTATCCATATTCATTGACTGCCTTTATTTTTTTTTTCCTGTGAACGCAGAAACAGAAAAAAATAATTTTGTCATTGTGGTTCGGCTTGTTACAAAATTTCTGCCATTTTTTGGTTGTCTCTTGTTAATAAACTTAACTTTTAATTTTTTCTTAGGTTCCTATCTCCCTTTGGTTGAATTTCAAAAATTGTTCTTTGAACCCTGAAGTAGCTATATAAAAAATGTATCAACAAAAATGGATATATTTGTTGTAGAAGTTGTTAGTTACCAAAAGCTCACCATCTTTCCCTCCTGATTCTAGTTAATCATTATTCTATGATTAGAGAGAACAGAGGACTGGAGGCAGAGATGCTGGATTAGAGAGAGCAAAGGACAAGCGGGACCCATCACGCACTTTTTGGTTTAGTGTTCACAAGGTTGGGGGGAGTGCAAGGTGGTCAGGCTTTTAGCATTTGAGGATATGTGGATGATTAGAATTGGTGTGTGTGTCTGGCGGATTACTTAGCAATGCAGCATTTCAACACAGTGGCCCTGCCTCCCAGTAAATGCGGCCAACAGATGGTAAGCTCTCTTGGACCTCACCAATCAGATATTTTACCTCTGCTCCTATGTGTGGAGTATGTACAGACTGCCCTCTCTCCAAGGAAAAAGGGAGAAAGAAGTCAAGTAATGAGCTTTCTTCACCAATACTCCCAAACCTCATGTTCATTTAATTGTTTGTGTTTAACAGCCAAGGCTATGGTCAGCAAAATTTGTGACTATATCTCTTCAGAGGAAGGACTAGCAGAGTATCAGAGATATCCCACTCCCCATCACTGCCCCTTTGGGCCTCCTTCTGGGTCTGCAGTGAATAGTTTAGTTTTTGTACTCGGGAAGTTCTGACAAAGCTCCGAATAAACCGTTAATTGCTGTAACTCACAGGATACAATGTAGTCATGGCCCAAAACCCAATGCCCATTCAATTTCCAACCTCAAACTATGCCCAGCTTCACTGTCAAATATTTCTTATTATAAACTATACAAAAAATCCATAGAAAAGCGAAAGTACCTCCAATAATGCAGTATAACTTTATAGTATATCACACACTTGGACAACATGAAATTCCTCCTATTATTACATTCTCAGAAAGAAATTAAAGACTGAAAGCAAAATCTGATTCAAGTTAATTAAACTTCAAGGAAATCAAAAGTCCAAAATCTTGCCTATTTAATATATTTCTCTTTTTATTTTTGTCAAGAAGGATCTCAGTCACATGCAGTCTGGTTCTTTCAGGAGCAGATTGTCCTTTTTCTATGGGTATAGGTGTAGTCCCTTTGGCAACTTCAAAATTTAATTACTCTAATTTCAAGTCACATTCATGTATGACATGTTATCAGACAAAGAATCCAAAGAGTCTATAGGACATGTAAAATGATCTCAGCTGCAGCCCTCAGTCACACAATTTAGAAGAGACAAGATAATTTCAATCTTCCCACAGCAGTCATCCTCATACATAATATAATGTCACAGTGCAATTGCTGGCACTGAACCGTAGCAGAAAAAAATAGAGTAGATTTGACTGCAGTCTTGCCAGAATGCCCAGTAGTCTAGGCCAGTTTATTTTAATTCCTTAAACCATCAACTTAAATTCGGTTATGAGAATGCTTCCATTAAGAGGTTAATTGTCACATTGTTCCCCACAGTTGATATATTTCTACATTTTGCAAAAATTGTAAATTTGCTGTGATGGCCTCTCCAGCCTGCAGGCCTTATTTGAAGCTCTCTTCTTCCCCTTTATGTGCATTTCACCTCTTTTCATTTCTATATCTCCTTTGAGCTGTACGATTCTGGCATGATTCTGGTATCTGGATGCTGAGGAGTGAGCATGCTGCCTGGGGATACAATCTCCATTTCCCCTTGAGAGCTGGGTGCCCTACATTTTAAAAGAGCCAATGCTCCAGAGTTCATTGCATTACATTCTCCACAGTGTCAATCTTTTGTTCTTTTTCTGGATTTCTTCAACTTCAGAAATATCTACAGGCATGTTTAGCTGTGTGCCATTTGTTACTGCTGCCTCTGCTGGAATTCCTTGAGCCTAGGAATCCTATGTGTTAAGGGGGTCTTTCCCTTGTCTTCACATTGGCCTCAGCTTGAGATTTCCCTTCAATATATTCCTGAGCTGAAGTTGCTCTTGATTTTTCCAACACTTGTGCCCTTAGTGAATAGGGTGAATAGTGAGAAGATAAATATATCCTTTCCATGTGCATTTCATCCAATTCTGCATTCCCAGGGTTTGGGGGTTGGTAGCACTTGAACCCTTTACGTTCCTTCCATAGCATCCCAAATACTGCTCCATGACATCTCTTTTCTTGCCATTTTCCATTTGCCTCCAGGGCTCTACTCCTCTCTGTCATTCCCCTACTCTTTCAGCCAAGCCTGGCTAAGCTTTTAAATTTCTACTCACTTCCTAAACTATTCTCTTTCTTTCTCTAAAGCAACAACCACAATATTAATTAAAACAACCAACATTTATTTTTTTAAATTTTTTATTGTTATGTTAATCACCATAGATTACATCATTAGTATTTGATG
>NW_027397071.1:18315130-18514584 GCF_003265705.2 Callorhinus ursinus
CCCCCACCACTCCAGCAACCCTCAGTTTGTTTCCTGAGATTAAGAATTCCTCATATCAGTGAGGTCATATGATACATGTCTTTCTCTGATTCACTTATTTCACTCAGCATAACACCCTCCAGTTCCATCCACGTCATTGCAAATGGCAAGATCTCATTCCTTTTGATGGCCGCATAATATTCCATTGTGTATATATACCACATCTTCTTTATCCATTCATCTGTCGATGGACATCTTGGCTCTTTCCACAGTTTGGCTATTGTGGACATTGCTGCTATAAACATCGGGGTGCACGTGCCCCTTTGGATCCCTACATTTGTATCTTTGTGGTAAATACCCAGTAGTGCAATTCCTGGATCGTATGGTAGCTCTATTTTCAACTGTTTGAGGAACCTCCATACTGTTTTCCAGAGGGGTTGCACCAGCTTGCATTCCCACCAACAGTGTAGGAGGGTTCCCCTTTCTCCATATCCCCGCCATCATCTGTCGTTTCCTGACTTGTTAATTGTAGCCATTCTGACTGGTGTGAGGTGGTATCTCATTGAGGTTTTGATTTGGATTTCCCTGATGCCGAGCGATGTTAAAACAACCAACATTTATTGAATACTTATCAGGTGCCAGATCCTGTGCCAAGATACTTAAAGATATTTAAAGAGAGAAAGGAAGAGGAAAAGGATGAATTATCCACCGTCAACATTTCAACAGAACATCTCTATCCCTAATAAATGTGCCCCAAGTTCCTCACCTTACCAGTCAGTTAAATTACTCCTTCTTCAATAGAGAAGAACAAGTGAGGAGGTAGACATTGTCAAGAAATATTTATTTCAGTGCTGGAGAAAGGTAGTATTTCCTTGTGGTCAGGGCCCAAGACCCCTCACTGAGTTGTCTGTAGAGACTAAATGATTTCATATAAGTCAGCTCCCACTACTGAAATCAGCAGTTGCTGCTCCTTTCTCAAAGAATGTTGCAAAGTCTTCTCTCCTTTCTAGACGTGAGGAAGAGGGAATACTTGTGTTCTCCAGTAATATCCAAATTCAGGACACTCAGCCAACGGTGGACTACTCACCACTGGGGTGGAAAGAGAACTCGTTTTGTTCACGGTGTATTTCTCTCTTTCCTACAGCATGGAAGAAGAGGGTGCTGATTAGTGCTTAACTTGTGGTGATTATGTCTCTTTTATGTTTTATGAGAATGGTGCTAATCATTTATATTTGCAGTGTGGTATATAAACCTTAAGGATTTTTTTTTCTAAAAAAATGACTCGATTGTTTTTCTTACAAATATAAAGCACGTGGAATTTAAGAAATGAAATAGATGAACATTGGGGAAAAAGAGAGAGGCAAACCATAAAACAGACTCAACTATAGAGAACAAATAGGCTTCCTGAAGTGGGGGGAGGGATGGGCTAAATCGGTGATGGAAATTAAGGACCATAGTTGTGACGAGCACTGGCCTTATATGTAAGTGACGAATCACTAAATTATACTCCTGAAACAAATATTACACTATATGTATTAAAAATTCTGGGACATTTTCTGATACATATAAACTCTATGTATTTGTCAGAGGGGACATTTATTGGGAACCTATTTTGTTTGCGAAGGCAAAGAGAACTTAGTCATGCATTGTTCCCTAATTCAGCTTCACTAAGCTTGTAGTTAGCAGAATCTTTTATAAGATTTTGGAACTAGTTTGACTGTAAATGCAGTTTCCAGTGTCATTATAATCTTCTATTATTTCTGTGCTTTCATCAGTTTTTAAATTTTTTTATAAAAGTATGTTTTTAAGTAGAGAGAATTACAAATAAGATAACATGTATAACAATGTTTTGAAATCCTGTGTCTTTAACTTCACAAGAACAATCTGTTATATTCTACAGCATTTTTCTGTTCTGTTGGAAACTATCTCTAGGTTAATCAACCACTAGTTAAAGCAATGAGGTCAAAGAGAAAAATTTTCTCCTGGATTGTGTCACAAAGAAGGAGATCCCTATACTCTTTTTTTAAGATTTCATTTATTTATTTGAGAGAGAGAGAGCATGAGCAGTGTTCAAGAGTTGGACACTTAACCAACTGAGCTACCCAGGCACCCCAAGTATATTCCTTTAATTCTCAATTTTGATCCCTTGTGTTTCTAACTTCAACATCCGTATTTTATTTTTTATCCATCCATTCATCCATTCATTCATTCAGTCAGTCAGTCAATAAATACTTACTGAGCATTTATTGTAGTCCAGGTTATATTATAGGTTCTGGAGATACAGCAATAACAAAACAGAAAGAAATTACTGTCCTTACAATTAATCGATGAAGATTTTGTGATTCGGTAACCCTGCCTCAGATATGCCTGGATATTTAATATATCATTCAGCTCTTTCCAATTTTCTAACATAGTAGGGTTTCCTGACCCCCTCCAGACTTGATAGTTTGATTTTTATGTTTGACTCCTGACTGTCCTAACATGGACAAGCCCTGCCATGGCCACTGGTAACAAAGATATGACTACTTTAATAGTGCACTCAATCAGTGTAGATGTTTGCAAATGAGTCCTAATCTACATCCACAGAAAATATAGTTTACTTCCAATAACTGATGATATCTTTCTTTAAAACCATCTTCCTACTTGCTCTCACCAATTTTGGGGAGCAAGGAAAATACAATTTGGTTTAATCCAGTAATTAATATTAATCCAATAATTTAAACTTTTTCTTTAAGTGAGAGTCTTATTCAAGTAAATTCTCCATCATTTAGATTTCCTATCTTTGTCCCAGATATATCCAAGATAGTCTGAAGTTGCAAGATAGGGAGGGCTATGTACTCAACTGTGATTGACAGGAGGGGAGGGACAGCTCTACATACAGGTCCTTACAGTGGCTGTCGCACTATGCTAAAGTCTGTGGTTGGGGTATTTCCTGTATCCTCTTTGGTTTGATCAGGACTAGAGATTCTCCTCTCCTGATTCAACTTACCTTCACTCCTTGGTGCCAAGAGGTCTTGGGCGTGGCTGCCGGCTCCTGTAGTTGGCCAAGCTGGCCACAGTACACTCAGTCCCAGCCAGATCTCTGTGGAGCTTCTGGCAGGTACCACAGCTGGACTCCCTCCCAACTACCTCTACATCCCCACATCAACTCCACCGTGAGGGTATGTGGTATCTTCCAGGTCCTTTCCATGGCACATAGGAGTTAAGAATGCCTTAGGAGTTTTGTCTAAGGCTCTCATTCTACCTAAAGACTGAGAGGGGGATAGGAGGGTCACCCTGCCACTATGTCCTCTTCAAGGTAGACTTGTTCAGACAGTTCTTGACCCAGGACTCAGTGCTAGCTGATACATTTCTCCATCTTACTATAATGTTTCCTGTTTGGTGTGGTAGACACGGGCATGTGGGTCAGATATGGTACAAACACTATATTCCCAGCTTGTGCTGAAAGTGTCTGATTTTTCTTGGGATTTTTCCATTTAAAAATTGACCTAGCTTAGTGAGGTACGTGAGATAGATGATCTTAAGTCGCAGTCCATCAAGCAGAACTACCACCAACAAGTGGCTACAAAAACATTTGGCTGAAGCTGATGGGGAGCTTGATACAAACAAGTGTAATGGAGAGATACCCTTTGGCAGGTATCTGGATCAGCATTACAGTATAAACGTTGTTGCCGGTACTCTTTATTTTCTCAAGTCTTTTGCAATTTTAGAGATGCCCAGTTTACACTAAAGCATAATGAAGCCCATGAGATTTTAACATTGTCGGCCCAGTTTTAAAATGTGGTTAACTGACTTGTTAATGTACTGTGAGTTCTGAGGACTGCATTAGGCCAGTCAGTCTAATTAGGTTGCATGCCCACTGGGCATGGATTGTGAGTGCTTTCCTAAGTTTTTCTTTAAGGCTTGTGCATTTTTTATCTCAATAAATTTCTTCACACTAAATTTCAAAAAGTGGTATGCAAATCACCACTTAAATATTATAAAAGTAAAAACACAAGATTTGTGGAACTAATACTTGCATTCAATTTGAAAACTGGTCTCTAACGTTATGAAAGTGCTTTAGGACCGTGACATAGTTTTTTTCAAAACAGGGAAGGGCAAAATGTAGTGACACACATATACATTATATAGATGTCAGGCTACTGGATCCCTGTAGGATTCTATAATTCTATGTGTATATAGAAAATTTTAAAAATTTATTCTGTATTATTTCCATCCAAAGTTTGGTAGACTGATTTATTAGTTGTTCAGCTGTTTAATCAGTAACTCAAGATACCCTTAGGAGTTTCCACTCCTTGAATAGACTGAACTAATATAACACTGGTCTATGTAAACATAACTTTTGTGCTTCATTGACAGCTAACTTTTAAAACTTTATCAGAATGAACCTTTTTCTACTGTCTACAGCTATTTATTATATATATATATATATATATATATATTCAGAGATAGACTATTTTTCAAGAGAAATTTTCTAACTATATGCCCTTATTGTGGTATTAAGACTAGAAGATTCATGAGGGCACAGCCAAGTCTTCCATTTTTGTTTTACAACACAGTCTGGCACATGGCAAGTATTCAACCAAATATGAATACATAAATACCTGATTGAAATCTCCTAGCAAAAAGGAACACACAATCATGGGTTCATGAACTATCACCTGGGGAAAGAGAAAGAACAGTGACTCTAGAACACTCTGCCTGTGAAGATTCAAGGGACTCCTAAGAACTTCAGTCAGGAGAAAACTCATTCAAGATGGAAAGATCTATATAGGCAAACATTTCCCTGCAAATAATATGCCTGTATTTTACTTTGGTCATTGCACTTTTAACTTCCTTGAGAATACCCTGCAGGTTTGTAAGATCCATATGAAGAGCACAAATGAGAAAATAAACTCAATATCTTATAACATTTTACAGTATCAAGGAATCCTAGAGTTGAGAAGAAACTTTGAGGTCATCAGGCCAAGCTTCTACCAAAATTTAGGGACTCCTTCCTAGCCATAGAAATCATCCAGCCTGAACCCTTTCACTAATATAGGAATTATGTACTTTGTAATTATATACTTACATGTTTGTAATCCAGACTAAACAGATCCAGACCTTAGAGAAATGAGTGAGCCTGAAGAATAGAACTGTACATGTAGGACAGAAAAAATGGTTCCAGATATAACAGAAGAAAATTTACCTAATTAGGAATAAGACGTATACCTGGATCAAAGGGAAACATGTTCTGATAGCCAAAATTAGACAAGGAAATTAGCTTTGTTCTCCTTAATTATTATTTTTATAGTATTTAAGTGGTGATTTGCACACCACTTTTTGAAATTTAGTGTGAGGAAATTTATTAGGATAAAAAAATGCACAAACCTTAAAAAAAAACTTAGGAAAGCACTCACAATCCATGCCCAGTGGGCATGCAACCTAATTAGACTGATTGGCCTAATGCAGTCCTCGGAACTCACACTACATTAACAAGTAAGTTAACCACATTTTAAAACTGGGCTGACAATGTTAAAATCTCAATTGTAATTTCAAAGATAAAGTATCTCTTAGGCTGTATCAGAGACTGCTAATTGACATCCTCAACTCATTATTATTTCTCATCCTCATCTGTATCAAGAGTACTTTAACAATAAATATAATAACTCTAAAAGTAAAATAATCATTCCCTTTTCAGCCTCTGTTGAATCACAGTGTGGCCATGTACCAAGTTCTGGTCCAAAGGACATGAATAGAATGTAACTTATATATGTAACTTCTTAGCCATACCCTTAGTGGGAAGAGGCATATCCTCTTTGCCCTCCTTCGTTTTCATCTGGCTGGGATGTAAGCAAGGTGATGAGCCATCTTCCATGTGGATGAGAACAACCTCCCAGAAATGGCAGAACAGTGGGATGGCAGGACCTCGATATTAGGCCTGGATTGCTTATGCTTAGACTATTACAAAAGAGAGAAAGAAACTTTCTACTTATTTAAGTTCCTTTTATTTTAGGGTCTTACTTAACACACAGTTCTCCAGAGTGACAAATTGCAAAGTATCAGAATCTAATAATATAGATATAAATTGATTTAAGTGATATATAAGAAACTTAAGCATCCTATAGCAGATATAATACTTTCTCTTCAAAGCAGATGAAATATTTTCAAATATTATATTGTCACAGAAAACTAAATATGAATAGCTGATGCATTGACAGCAAAGTTTGTACAGATAGTTTTCCATGATCAAGAAAACAATAACAACAACAAAAAAGGAAAATAGATGATCCAAAAAAAAAAAAAAACCCAAACATTTGACTTCTCAGAAAATTTGTAAATACACCTCTTAGGTCAAAGAAGAAATTGAAGTTGTAATTATAGACTATTTAGAAAATAAATGACAAGAAGTTTCTTTTAAAACTTATGAATGGGCACCTGGGTGGCTCAGTCGTTAAGCGTCTTCCTTCAGCTCAGGTCATGGTCCCAGGGTCCTGGGATCGAGTCCCACATTAGGCTCCCTGCTCAGCGGGAAGCCTGCTCTCCCTCTCCCACTCCCCCTGCTTGTGTTCCCTCTCTTGCTATCTCTGTCTCTGTCAAAAAAAAAAAAAAACACACTTATGAACTATGATCCTAGCACTGTGATTATGGTCTCTGGATGTCACTTTTTACTGAAAGGAACCAGGACTCACTGAAGAAACTTATTTTAGGCTTGGGTCAGGAAATGTACAATATGAGCCCAGAACATTTGTCATAACAGAAAGTAAGAAAGCTCTCAAAATATACTGGATTCATGTCATAATGAATCGGGAACAAAATGAGATTTCCACTGAACAAAAATGAACATTTTGAACAACAATAAGAATAAAAAAAATCAAATATGTTTAAATCCATGAATTCATAAGGATAAATGCCTTCCCCACTACCCTCTGCCAAGCCAAAAACAAAACAAAACAAAACAAAAAAACCCTTGGAGACCTATGAAGGTACTAGGGAACTGACTTAATATTTTAAAAAATGTAAAAAAAGAAAATAAGTCATTCCGCTCTTCCCATAGGAACTATACCTCAGAACAAAATACCTGATGAATGGAAATTAGTCTTTATGGAAACTTTGCAGCTAATAAATGAAGAAGAAATGAAAAAAGTGCAAATCACCATTCTGCAACCCCTAACATACACCTAATGTGAACAATCTAGGCAATGATCAACAACAACTGCTAATATGACAAAGAGACAATAGACACTATGTGTCTCTCGATGGAAATACATAACTCCACCTTTGAATGAGATGAAATCTGCTCTAATAAGGCCCAATTTACAGGGAAGATGTGAGACAGAGAACACATGATAAATGATATCCAACAAAACCTAGACCTGGGAAACTATAGAATAATAGAATAAAAAAGTCAGGTTTCTTTCATAAGAGGGGAGAGAGAGGTCTGGACCTAAAAGACATATCAAGTTACATATATACATATGAATAATTTTATATTTGGATGGATGAAATGATATGATGTCTAAGATATCTAAGATTTACTTCAAAACTTCCAATAGCGGAAGATCTCGCTGGAGATCTATAAGTGAAAGAAGACCAGCCATCTGTTGATACAGTGAAGCTGCGTAATAGGTATACATGGGACTTCACTACACTGTTCTACTTCTGTATATGTTTAAATAGTCCTACAATTAAAAAGTTAAAAAACTATGGAACAGGAACAAAGTATTTCTCAGAGAAAACATCTCAGTCATGGATATATTCATTATTAAACAAAGCATAAACCAATCATACGTCTCAAGAGCTTTAAAAAGAATAACAAAGCAAATTCAAGGAATATAAGGTAAATTAAAAAATGAAAGTGGATATTAAAATTTTCAAAAGTACGATGACTTCTAGGTCAAAAACATTCTTCAGTACAATTAATTCTTCATTTCCTCTCTAAACTGTGTGAGGGTAATTAAATCAAACAATCTTAAAATCTAGCTTAATAACAAAAGGTCTAACGGAATTCAGTCACAATACCCTCCTCTCTCCACCCACACCCCTCATTCCTAAGAATTTGTGGACTTCTTGGGAGTCCTGGTGTCACAGAATCAATACAGGTGATGATAATGACTTCTTGCAAGTCAGTATTAGAATCCCAGTGTTTCTGGAACCTCATAGCTATAATCCTAGGACTGTTGGTTCTCCTCTGACAGGAATTCTTGCCAATAATCCAAGTGATAATCCACTGTAGGGTCCCAAATCACCAAATTCTTCAAGAAGGATTTCTAGTCATGCTATACACAGCTAACTATTGCCTTCCCTCCCACAGATTGCTTTCCCTCACTTACCCTACCCCTACTCTACTCCAACCTCCTTCCCTGGTGCCTCCTTTTGCTACCTCTATATAGAATGCAAACATCTGGAAGACAAGCTTTTCATTTCATAATTTTCTTTTACTCAATCAAGATAGATTCACAAATCAAAATCATCATACAAACATCAGAGGGTGATAGACTCTTCCATTTATAAAGGACCATTATAAACTTCCATTTTTTTATTATTATTTTTTAAAATTTATTGTTATGTTAATCACCATACATTACATCATTAGTTTTTGATGTAGTGTTCCATGATTCATTGTTTGCGTATAACACCCAGTGCTCCATTCAATACGTGCCCTCTTTAATACCCATCACCAGGCTAACCCATACTCCCCCACCCCCCTCCCCTCTAGAACCCTCAGTTTGTTTTTCAGAGTCCATCGTCTCTCATGGTTCATCTCCCCCTCTGATTCGCCCCCCTTCATTCTTCCCCTCCTGCTATCTTCTTCTTTTTTTTTTTTTAACATATATTGTATTATTTGTTTCAGAGGTACACATCTATGATTCAATAGTCTTGCACAATTCACAGCGCTCACCATAGCACATACCCTCCCCAATGGTTCCATTTTTAAAGTTCAGGTAGTTGAGTGTTTGATGCTGAAAGTCACTTCATAGCACACTCTATAAGTAAACAGCAAATATATAGTCACTGTTTATGATATATAATTTCAATATATGGAATCATTTATTTTTCCTTGAAATTTTCTCCCTAAATTTTGGATTGGCTATAGCTCATGTCGGCATTATTTTATGTATCTATGTATCTAATTATTTGCTTAAGGATCTATGCAATATTGAGAAAATACTTTGTTTCTCTGAGGTTGAATTTTTTCATAGATAACACTGAGATAGCAACACCTCATATTGATGTTCTATGAAGTAAATAAGAAAACAATTTAAATGTTCAACATAGTGCCTCATGCATGGCATACATACTGTATATCTTAGATTTCTCTTAACAAATAAAAAAGACAAACATTTAAATACTAAACATAGAGTCCATATGAGTTGTTTATTACTATGACATTACAGTGGCAATACTAAGACATTTGGGCAATAATTCTTTAGTCATGCCATTCTTGTTCTGCTTTAGTCAGAACATTCATTCCACTCATTGTTTAGAAGAAAATTTTAGAGAAAATTATTTATAAAAAGATACAGTTTAAATTTTTTTCTCACAACTTCATGACAAAGAAATTATGCACTATATGCACCCAATAGAAAAAAAAATGTCAAACAAAGGAAGTCAAAATGAAGCTATTACTGGTGGCTTATTCATGGGTTATTGATTATGCTGCTTTAATTACACAAAGGTATAAGATTTTTAGAATGAAGAAAGAGTGAAAGGACATCAAGTGCAATTCAGGGCATCTCATCCTCTGTGGTTGGGAGTGTTATTCATTTTTAAGGGGAATATACATTCCAACAGATAAAATCATAAATGGATTTGTCCTTTGTTGAATCATTTAGGAATAGAAATTCAACAAAGTTCCTGCTTTCTTTATTCCTTTGGTTTCTTTAATGGGATAGGGTGAGGGTAGAGAGGTAGGATAGGAAGAAATGAATAACAGTATGGCTTTAGGTTCCTGTAAGGCATAAGGCAGTAGTATTCCTGTCCTCCACAATGTCAAATAGAGAAAGTACAAAAAGCATTTATTTTCAAAAAAAAAAAAAAAGAAGTAGAAGAAAATTAAACCTACTAGAATGCATCTTTGGTCACATACTTGCCTAATGAATATCATTTTCTATTGATTAGTTTTCTTCAGGGCACTCTAAAAATTGAAATCTTGCCCAAACTGAGAAAGGATTTTTTCAATCTTAAATTACTTCTTAAATTTAGTGCAAGTTTTTCAAACCCAGAAAAATTGTTGGACTAATATGTACGTCAGGGGTACAGCCAATAGGATTTTCTATCAAATCAAAAGTTTACAATTTTTTCATGTGTTACAAAAGACAACAGTTAAATGTCACCAAAATTCATTCCTTTTCAATCAGTACACCTTTTTCCTCCCCTCCCTCCTTATCACCACACATCCCAGTCCACTCCATTAAAATATATTTCCATACAATAGACGGGGTCAGTTAGATCCCTCTATTTGACAATCTGTGATTCTTTATCTCCTTAAGATGTGTTTTTTCATTATTTCCTTCTATTTGGAGAAACTGCTCAAACATTCTGGCTACTCAAGGTCTATACAAACCCAGTATCCATGTCAGATCCATTTCCTGCCAAGAAATCAGCTCTGATTTCTTCATTTTGAATTAATATCTCTTCATTGCAATTACTTGTGAAAATCCCAGCCCTGTTTAAACTCCATTTTCTGACTTGTCCTGTCCCGCCCCAAGCAGCTGAACCTGGCTAGAAGAAAGCAGACAGCCATGCTGATCAGTGTAATTTTAAACTGTCCTCAACACTTGCTTCAAGTTACAACCAGGTCGACCACATTTCCTTGGTTAATCACTCTCTTAGGTAAAGATTTCACACTGTCTCTCTCATAAAACTCCAATAATCCCTTTCCTTCTCTCATTTAATTTCCTTGATTCTTAAGTCATTGAGAAAATACGATCAACGAGAAGAAAATTTCTACATGCTCTTTCTACTGAATTTACCAATGTACTCGAATCTGTACTCGTAACCAGCCTTCCTGCCTCTGGCAATGGTGAACTAATGGTGCCTCCCTCTGTGAATAAGCCTTCCCTTTGTGCATGGGATTTCATTTTTCTAACTTAGGCTAGGCTATTACTCCTGCAACTGGTCCTCTCTCTCAGGCATTGTCATTTTCTCTCTCTTACTGGATAATTTTAATCCACATAAACAGTTACACTATCTCCCATATTAAGAAAGAGCCTTTATTGACCACACGACCCCTTCTAGCTACTACCATAATTTTCTGTCCCTCTTTACAGCAAAATCACTCAGGTAAGTTTGTCCATCCTCCCACCCTCCATTTGTCCTTGTATTCTCTCTTGAATTCAAAAATGTCATCAGAAAACTGGTTGGCTTTACTTTCAAAAGATACCCAAATTTCAACAACTTTTCACCACCTTCACCCTTTTCAAAACAATTGTCATTGCTTGCCTGAACCAGTGATTCTGCTTTCCCGCGATCTTCCTACTTCCTTCATTGCCCATCCCCCAGCCATCTGAGGGATATATTTAAAACATCAGTTAGTTAGATCATGGTACTCTTCTGCCTCAGCCCACTAGGGGTTTTGCATCTACCTCAGAATAAAGTCCAAATCTGCAACATGGTCTGGAAAGCTCCCATGGTCTGGCCCTCTGCCAACTCCCCGATGTCATCTCCTACTCATTTCTTGTTCTCACCTCATCTTTTCCCAATCATTCTGCTACAGCCACGCTGCCCTGCTTGGAAATTCTGGAACACATGGAGCATTCTCCTGCTTCAGAACTTGGCCCCTGCTCTTCCCTTGTCTGAGAAGGTTTACCCCAATGTGTTTGCCTCTCATTTCCTTTAGTCTCTGTGCAAATGCCACTCCCTGATCAGAGAGGGCTTAGCTAACCACTCTGTTTCCTCTCTATCCCTCTTTCTGCATTATTCTCATTTCACTACCTGCATATTGCATAGGTATCTGTTTGTCATTAGTTTTCTCCGGCTAGAATATAATCCACAACATACTTTTTTTGTTCACTTGTCTATTCTCAGCATCCAGAACTGTAGCTTTCATGTAATTGTGCTCAATAAATATTTGTTGGCTCAATAATGATAACACATGCTTGAGCTTCCATTATATAATTTATTATAGCTTGTTTGCGCTATTTATATATCTGTATATGCTTTTGTTTCCTTATACATAATGTATTTTCAGAGTAACCAATGATGCCTAATATTGCACTTATATTGTTTTTAAAGATTTATTTATTTACTTGAGAGAGAGCACCCGCATGAGCATGTGCATAGCCAGAGGGGCAAAGGGAAAGAATCTTCAGGCAGACTCCCTCCTGAGCGCGGAGCCCATCTCTGCTGGATCCCAGGTCCCATGAGATCATGAACTGAGTCAAAACCAAGAGTCTGAGGCTCAACCAGCTGAGCTGCCCAGGCAGCCCAACTGTACTTGCATTTTATGTACATTATCTGTTTTAGTTCTTACAACAACTCTTAGATGAGGGTTATGTTATCCTTATCTTATAGATATGAAAAAAATCCAAAGAGATGAAAACTGCTGAATTCACAAACCCCATTCCTAACTCCCCAAACTGAAGGCTTTTCCTAATACTTTACATTTGAATTTGCTTTGTAACATTCAGTCCAAACTGTGCTATTTGCTGAAAATTTAATTCAATTAAGTAATAGGTCAATTAAATATAAGTATCACTTATATACCTTTGAAACCTGGATCTATAGAATAGCAGTTGAATTAACTATTTGACAAAAACAATTTTCCCATTTGCTTTTATTTTCTTCATTCATTAATGAAGAAACGTTTAATTCCATGAAATAATGGAGTTGCCTAAACTATTGGACATGAAAGGCTGGAAAAACATACTGTTTCAGCTCAGTAGGACACTGATATTTCTATTTTTAGAAATATTTTTGGAGAGAATAAGGCTTGATGAAGTATATGAAAACTTGAGCCTCAGTGTTTTATTCATCAATATAAATTTTTAAAAATAAACCAACCTTTAACATTTTCTTTCATATTTATTTTTCTGCTACTAATTTTCTATTACTTTCTACTCATGTTCCCATATCCCCTCCCTCAGGCCTTTATTTTTCTAATCCTTACAGACAGAGTACAGGCTGGAACAAGTGGAAGGGGGAGAAAAGTAAACATTTGCCTTACTGCAATTTTCTAGGTGTGTTTCCCTGCTCCCAAATTAGCTACAGTTCAGGAAGTGATGCTGCTTAAGCTCCAGTATGAATGCATGAAGAGGCAGACATTTGAAAGAAGCTGGACTCTACACAGAGTATTTTTTCTGCACACTGCTATGCCTCTCCCTGTCTTGTTCATCTCTGCACATGGTTATGCCATCCACCAAGGGGCACAATGTTTAGTTTTACAATGCCTGGAAATCACCCTGGGTGTCTCTTTTCCCTCTTTAGTCTTTTTGTCCTCCATATCAAATCCATCACTAAATCCTGTTGACTTTACTAATGTATGAATTTTCCAATGTAGGAACTTCTCTCTCTATTTATTGTCACAATCCTGGTCCAAGCCTCTGGCTTATGGCAACAGCTTTCAAACATGTCTTCCAGCTTTCCAACTCTTTAAATAAACAGCCAGTGTAATCTATTTTAAACGAAATCAACTCCTATCTATGTCAATGTCTTCCCATTGCATTTAGAAAAAAAAAAAATCAACTCCTTTCCATAAACTGCAATGTTCTTTGTGATTCAGCCTGGCTAACGCCACTGTTCCTCTTATATCTACCATCTTGCACATGGATCTCCATTGGAACTTTGCAGATAGTCTTCTCTTTGCCTAGAATGCTCTTTCCCAGGCTCTTCATGGCTGGCTTCCTCTCATTTCCAGGTCTCAGTTTAAATCACTCTTCCTCAGACAGGCTTTCCCTGACCTCCCAAAGTAAAGTAATTATTCTTATTATATTATCTGTCAAAGAATCATATTCATTTTCTTTTAATACTTTTTGCATTCACAATGATGCATTTACTTGTTGATTGCATGTGTCTCTCATTCAATTTGTAAGTTTCATGGGGACAGAAATGTCCCTCATGAAAGCATCTCCTTCAGTGTATGCCTCTTGTCCGTCTCCACAGGGCTAGGATTTATTTACATTGTAGTACCGTTCTGAGAAAAGGACACCACACTGCCCATTGCCCTCAAACTCTGTCTCATTCAAATCATTTCATGTAAATAGATGTCTGAGAGCAGTCATGTCTATCTACCATCTCAGCAGATACATGTGTATCTTTATGGTCAATCAGATTCCATATCATGTATACATCCAGATGGCACAAAAAATGTTTTTTTAATTTTTTATTTATGTTTATGTTTATTTTTTTTATTTTTATTTATTTATGAGAGAGAGAGTGCATGAGCAAGGGGGAGCGGCAGAGGGGAAGAGAGAAGCAGACTCTCCACTGAGCAAGGAGGCCAACACGGGGCTTGATCCTAGGACCCCGAGATCATGACCTGAGCCAAAGGCAGACACGTAACCGGCTGAGCCACCCAGACATCACTGTTTTTTTTTTTTAAAGGGAAAATCTTAAAACTTAAGTTTAAAGCGTAGGATACAAAATATTGTGGAAAAGAAATTATAGGAAACTTGACTACAGACATGTTAAGTTATATAATAATCTAAGAAAATATATTACAACAGAAATAAGATAACATTTAAGCTTATCATCTATTCACTTTTCCAAAATACTGCTGAATTCCGGGAAGAACATGTAGAAAATAATGTCAAACATTTTTTGAACTCTGCTAATGACAGATAGTTTTCCAAGCACCTTATATATATTAAATCACTTATGCTTCACAAAAAAATTTCACTGGGGTGGGTAGTATTATTCACCCTAGCCTACAGATGAGTAAACATGACACAGAGACATTTAAGTAACTTGTACAAAGTCACACAGCTAGTAAGTGGCATGAATAAGATTTGAATCTAAAAGCCACATTCTTAAATATTATGCAATACTGTCTCTGTTAAATTATATTTCAATTTCAATTAAGAACTTACATATCAGTAAAATGAGAAGACATGTGCAGAAACAAATCACTAATCCTTTTATACAATTAATATTTATAATTTCCAAAATAATTTCAATATATTATTACATTGGTTCATATAGGTGAAAAAATTAGCATGATACTTGGCATATTGTATACATTCAAAATGTGCTCTTCTTCACTGCATCCTAACCTCAACTCTGTGAGATAGGAAAGTATAGTTGTCGGGATGAGATAAGCTACTCATGATTATAAATTAACTCTACAATTCCAGTGACATATTCAAAAGTTTATTTCTCATTCATGAAAAGTGCCATGTGGGTCAACAAGGGCTCTTTTTCAAGCACAGATCAAAGAGATTAAAAATTTTGATCATGGTTATCAGTTATAAACTTCAGTCCTAGCTCCTCCATCCCAACACATGGCTACTGAGGAAGGGATAGGATACAGCCGAAGAGGCACAGCAGCTAATAACTCCCTCCCTCTAATTCAACACAAATGTTCACATTTTCTTGATCGGAACCAGTCACATGACCTGAATGCAAATCCAAGAGAAGTTGGGAAATGTTGTTTTCCTGTGAGCCCATAAAATGAAATAATGTAATAAGTACTGCTATAAGTACTAATATTCCTCTTTATCAGATCAGTATAATGAGGTACATAAAGGTACAGTGACCATGGAGCGCCTGCGTAGCTCAGTCAGTTGAGCATCTGGCTCTTGGTTTTGGCTCAGGTGATGATCTTGGGGTCCTAGGATGGAACCCTATCACCAAATCTCTACTCAGCCTCCAGTGGGCTTGAGGCTTCCCTCTGCCCCTCCTTCTCTGCCCCTCCCCTTGCTCCCGAGGGCATGAGCCCTGCTTGCCTGCCTGACATGGCGCTCACTCTCTCTCTCAAATAAATGAATAAATCTAAAAAAAAAATAAAGGTACGGTGACCTGCTCTTGCCCTCATAGTCGGTAAATGTTGAATTAGAGCTTTAAACAGGCTTTACACATTTTAAATTAATAGTCATTATGCCAAGTATCATAACCAAATAGCTAAAATTTTAGGAAGAAAATAATTCTTTCAGGTGCGATTTACAGAAAGCCTTCATGGAAGAGGTGTCATTCAAATTATTAGTAAGGGATAGATAGAGTTTACGTCTGGAAAAATGGGGTAAGGGAATCCTAGGCAAAGCCACATGAGCAGAGTAGTAGCAAGTATATACAGGAAACAGGAATTAATTCAGTTTGACCAAGTCAGGATAATTATTTTAATGCACATAAGATTATACTAAGTAAAAGATTTCACCTTGATGGGATTGATAAAAAAATCTAATTGCTCAGTTGATATGGGCATTAAGACAACTCTTTATTTTATGGCTTGATCACATTTCCTACTTTTAGTTTTAACCTAGGCATAGCCTCGTGTTCTGAAATGTACTTATGATACCTGAAAACTCATGATTTATTTAAAATTTGCTAGTGGTAAAATGCTTCAAAATATTCCCCCAATTTCAAGTATCATCATTAATGATTACATATTGGTATATATCTGAAAAAACAGTCTGAAAGACCATATATAGAAATATTAAATTCAAACAAACTAATTCCCATTTATTCACTTACTCATTTGACACTTACCTTTCAAGGAGTTGTGATGTTCCAGGCAAAGTACTAGATGCTGGTAAGACATAATTGGGATAGTGTCACTCACGTTCTTTTTACTAGAGCATTCAACATAGAATTAGAATGAACAAGATTTGCAATAATAAAGACATGCTTTATAAGTACTTGTATTTTCCCCATTTTTAAAATGATTCAAATGTTAATCTAGCAATAAAATTAAGTTGGGTACAATTATACTGATATACAAAAGAACAGACTTTTATTTAATCATACCTGGAAGGATTTAATGTAAGTAGGACAGAGGATCAGCTTTTTCTCTCTTTCTGTGTATGGTATCCTGAAAGAAGGAGAGATTCTGAAGCTGTGGCAGTGAACTTGGAAAAGAAGCATGCACTGTCTTCCCAGGCAAAGTCCTCAAAGGACTGAAACCTTTTATTTGTATGAACCATCTTACACGTGATAGTATTAGAATGAAGTAGCCAAGAGCATAGAAAACAATAAAAATAATACAACTTTCTATTCATGCACATCTTGAAAATTAGGCAAAGAGGGATCACTCGTGGGAAGATTAGCTACATAAAACATGGCACCTGTATCCAGTTAGAGGACACTTTAATGTTCAGATTCTTTGGTCTCTGTGGTTACAGGAAGCTGAATTACATGAAGATTGGCTTGCTTTCATCTTTCTCACAAAGTAAAGGGAGGGAGGCAGATATTTGCCCACAGTTTTACCACATGGGGTGTCAAGAACAAGTAGACTGAGTATCAAGGATGACAAAATATCACCACAATTTTCAAAGTTTTCAAAAAACAAATTTACTTTAAGATCTTTGGCATTGGAAGATCATGGGTGGATTTTGGTACAACTTATATAATGTGTTATAATTTAAAACTAACTATGTATTCTAGAAGGCACTGCAGGATTAAAGGAAGTTCCAAAAGTGAATAGAAAAAAATAATGTAAATAATGTAAATATTCTCTGGGGTTACATTTTTGTAACTTCATTATTTAACAGAATCTTCTGATGTAGTAGACCAAATTATTCGCTGGAGAGAGATGGTGATATATGGAATCTATAAGAGGTGGAGTATTTCAAGTGGGGCTTCAAGGTTTAATTAGAACAAGGAGGTCAGCAATCTATAAACCCAAGAAAAAGTCTCCAGGTTTTCTGACTTAAAAACATAAACAAACAAAAAATGTATTCACAGTCAATAGACAGATTTTTATGGAGTCCTTGTTGCAGACAATGAGGGATATTTAAAAGAGCATGAGAAACAAACTGAGGGTTCTAGAGGGGAGGGGGTGGGGGGATGGGTTAGCCTGGTGATGGGTATTAAAGAGGGCACGTTCTGCATGGAGCACTGGGTGTTATATGCAAAGAATGAATCATGGAACACTACCTCAAAAACTAATGATGTAATGTATGGTGATTAACATGACATAATAATAATAAAAAAAAAAAGCATGAGAAAACTTTATGCCTGTTCTCAGGGGACAAAGATACCATGTGAGGAACACTGCTGTTTTTCAGTACCCAGCTGGAGTCCTACCAGCAGAAGCAGGACTCGAAACAGACACGCAATAATTGAGTGATGTAAGTTGAGGTAGAATAAAGATCTAAATTTTTGGTTTTCAATCTTCATATTATAGAATTTTGGAGAAAAAGACTCCCTCCAAATACAAGTTTAGACAGAAAAACTTCAGGAGGAAAGTGAGGCTTGAGTTGAAGCTTAAGGGAAGGGAAGGGAAGGTACTGAAAAGAAGAGGGTAGAGAATTCTAAGACGGGGTCAACGTGAACAAAGTCATGGGCAGAAGATGACAGAACTTGGGAGTCAGCAACAGCGAGGAGTGGGAAGTTGTTGAGGTAACTTAAGGAGGATAAGACAATGAAATAAAATTTTAGAATTGATAACGTTTGGCTTGGAATCCATTGGAAGTCATTACATAAACACTGTGATGTGATAATTATGCCCAGTGTCTACTGATGAGTAGTCTGGAAGGATTAAAAAAAGACATGTAGGAGAATGAAATAGGAAGTCAGGGAGACCACAGATTGTACTAATTCAAGCATAAGGTGATAAGGCGCCAGGAATAATCTACATTATATGAAGGGCAAGGAAGTTCTTTGACTGCTAAAGTTAACCCACCCGCCTTTACCCTCAATAATCCTCTTTATGCATTTCTTTTTTCATGGCTTTCCTAACCACTTTATTTTTATTTATTGTCTATCTCTCTCCCCTATACTAGGTAAGCTTTTTTGTTTTGGTTTTCATTCTTGTATTTCCACAGCCTAGAACAGTTTTTGACACATGATAGGTGTTCAATAAATTTTTTTTCCCATAAATTAATGAACAAATGTAAAAATGCTGAAGGAAGTAATACTTAGGAACAGATTGAACATAAAAAATGAAGAGAAAGGAAAAACTAAAATAATAATTCCAGATAATACTACCTAAAATATATATGTATATATTTTTAAATCATAGGAACAATTGGAGAGTTTTTATCCAATGGGGGACGTTTAGAGTTGGTTTTAGATTGAAACCTAAATAATATTAGGAAAGTATTATTTGGTCAGCACTGTCTTTTCCACACCTAGCTCAATGCCTACAAGGTTGGTGTTCCATAAATAGGCTTTGACAGAATACGTGCTATTTGAAGACTGAGAATTAGTAAAAGTGTTCTGTTTGGAATTAGAAAGGTAGGACTGAAGAACAGGAAAATATAGGAAAGGTAGATTTGAGAAATTTCAAGTTGGAAGCTAGATGATCTGGTATGGCTGAGTTTTCAGAAATTGGAAATGCATAAATAGTTTAACATGTCCATGCAATTTTGTATAAGAATGGCTATTCTCATTTGACTGAAAGCACGTCTTAGCAAATTTAGAAATTAATTTAAGGAATTTGCAAACTGGAGGCAGAGCATACAAACGTTAAACTTTTGAATTAATTTTATGCATACATGTCTCTTATTCAATAGGCAAATTTCTGAAAAGTTATGTGCAGATCAAATAAGGACAAATTTAATTACATTGACTTGCAGTAGAAGAGCTATTTTATTTGCATTTCTGATTGATTTGCAATTGGCCATCCTTCGTAACACCTTCACCATTTCCCTGCCCTTCGAGATTCTCTGTGAATTGGTTGATGGACTGTCAGCACTCAAATTCACTGGGAGCCTACTATTTAAAGGACATTCGTAATAAATGTTTTAGTTATATGAGAAAAGCATATTTGGATATATTGAGTTTTATAAAGAGCAAGGCACATGTATCATAAAGTCTTAGAAGAGATTTAGTATCGTAAGTATAAATAAAGCATAGAATATGAGATAAGAGTTGACGTAACTTAGTTCATTGAAGTGTAAGAGCAAGGTATATAATGTTTTATTTTTTATTGTTTTAAACATGAGTCTGTGGGACCTCAGGCACCAACTCTTTTCAAATATCATCCTCTTCTAAAGCAAATGCATTTCTCATGTTTTTCTTCACCCTCTCTCAGCTATTCCTTTTTTTCTCACCAAAATTCATGATTTTGATGCCGATGGTCTAAAATTCTTTCCCTAGACTTTCCTGCTAAGGATATAGACAGAACCAGTATGATCATCCCACTACATTACTGTTCCTGTCTTTGATCTTCCCATGGATTAAATAATAACTAAGAATGAGCATAAATTATGTAGGGGAAATACCATGATTTAATTCTTACAAAAGATTAGATCCCGATTATTATTCAAGATAGACTAGAATGTGTTGCAGTAACAAAAATCCTTAAAAGTCTCTGTGGCTTTCAGCAACAGAAGGTTTGGATTTTGCTTGTACACTTGTTTTGTCTTCCTTGCTCCTGCAACATATCCATCTCAGGTCAATAGTGAGCTCTGTTCTTTGTTGTCTTCACTTAGGGGTGCATGGTGACATTATTTCATGTTGAGGGGAATCAGCACTAGCTCCTAAAGGCTTCCACCTGAACGTGGCATGCTCAGCCTCCCTTCATGATGCACTGGCCAAAGTATGTCACATGACCCTGCCCGACCTCAAGGGGCTGGGAGTGCAGCCCCGTCAGGTGCCTAGAAGGGAGAAAATTACAAATCACAAGTGATCTTGTAACTCCCTCACCCTGAAATAAATGCAAGTTATGTGTATAGAACTTATTTTTAAGTATATATTTTCAGTTTAAATTAGTCCAAATGCATTTTGAAAAGTATAAAATGCAATAGAAATATAGGTGTTATAATTAACCTATTTTAGGTAATATAATCATTAGAATGGAGAATTTGGTGATTATAATAAATGACTAGTTTTAAAGTGTCCCTTGATTTTTTTCTTTGCATTCATAAAGAATTTATTGAGTATTTCCTATTTTCCTGCTCCTAGTTACATAGAGATAAACTAGACACACAAAGAAATTAAAATCCAATAGAAAAGAGTCATTAGTAAATCAACATTTTTGATAGATTGCATTAAATGTGAGGGAAGAAACACTTGCAGGATGCAAAGAGCATACTGAAGAGAGAAACTTCACAGAGTGAGGTCAGAATGACTTTGTGTACCTAGAGAGATTGCAGAGTGGTGACTTTGAGATAAGTTTTAAATCCTGAATAGAAAGTTTTATGGACAAGAATGGTCTGGACAAAGGAAATACCATCTCCCAAAGCACAGGAACATGAGATTATATGATGGTGAGAAATTGTAAGGAGTTCTAAGTGGCTGGAGAATACATTTATGGGGGCAAAACTCAGACCTGTCTTTGCCAAAATCAGTGTCCATGCAGCAAAATAGAAGGTGAGAGAGGTAGGCAGATATGTGTGTGCCATGTCAAAAATAAAAATGTCAACTTTATCCAAGAGATAATGGTGAAACGCAGGAGTTTTTCTGCTTTAGAAAGAACATTCTATTGGAAAGTGAAGAATGAATCTTCACTGTATAGTACAATACCTGGTACATAATTGGCATTTAGGAAAAAATGTTGAATGAATGAGTGAGTAAATGCTGGCATGGAGGGTAAGGTGAGATTGTCTCACTATAATATATTAAACAGTTTCTCTAAAATTTGGAAACATCACACATTCAAGCTATTGGTAATATTTATGGCCAGTGTTTCTAAATGAAGAATGATTCAGAAATGGTACACAAACAATGAATCATGGAACACTACATCAAAAACTAATGATGTAATGTATGGTGATTAACATAATAAAATAAAAAAAGAACAAGAATTTGACAATTAAAAAAAAAGAAATGCAACTATGCATTCATGTATTCATCCACTGGTTTTTTTCTTTAATTCATTTACATAACAGATATATCTTGTATGTAAAGCACTATATTAAGTGACATAAGAAGCAAAGATGCCTATCATATAGATTTTTTTCCTACAAGAACTCTCGAGTCCAAGAAAAGAAGTAAGACTCATATTCAAATAATTACTACAAGGTTGTCTCTGGAAACAGGGAGAAAAGAAAAACAGACTGGTGCTTATTTGAGGTCAGTGGTTACAAATGGTTTCTGGAATAAGTATTATTGAGGCTGGCTTCTTGACAGGTAGATTTATTTTAGATTTTCAGAGATAGTCAAAGTAGAAGTAAATAAGGTAGGCAGCTATACCTATTCTAAACAATTTGTTCAATTTTGTTTTTATTGTTATTGTTTAATCTGTCAAAATTATGAGACAGACTAATTTTTAACTAAGCAGCTGATTCAAGTAGAACAGTCAATCAGATAACCCTGAATTTATTTTGCATACAAATGAGCTCTCAACGCATCAGCTATTCATATTTAGCTACCTCTTCTGACTTGTGGAACAAACATTGACAGTCTGTTTTTTAACCACCAGTATTTCCAGAGAATTAAAATTTAGCAACATTCCAAACAGTTTCTAAATTTTATCCTTTAGAAAAGAAGCTGTAACAGAGTGATTAAGTGCATGTAAGCATTTTGCAGAAAATAAGTTACACTTTATAACACGAAAGTTGATACAATGCTTTCATTATATCACCATATTTCATTAATTTATGAACCACTTGAGTATTTATTATGTTCCAGAAAATGTGCTGTATGATTAACAGTAATATTAGATTCATTAAGCCTTCTGATTTGCCAGGCAGCAAACTGTTTGTTTTGCACACCTCATCTTATTCAATCCTCAAATTGACAATATGAGATAAGTATTATTATCACCATTTCACAAATGAGAATATTTAAATGTAGAGAACTTAGGTAACCTGCCCAATGTTACATAAAAGATATATGGGGATTACGCTGAGTGAAATAAATTAAATCTGACAGAAAAAGACAAATACCATACGATTCTACCTATGTATGGAGTCTAAAAACAAAACAAACAAATCATAAACAGACTCATAAATACAGAGAACAAACAGGTTCAGAGGGGACAGGGTCGTGGGGATGGGTGAAATAGGTAAAGACGATTGAGAGATACAAACTTCCAGTTATAAAATAAATTAAGACAGGGGCGTGAAAAGTACACCACAGGGAATGCCGTCAATAATAATGTAATAACTTTGTATGGTAACTACACTTACCATGGTGAGCACTGCATAATGTATAGAATTGTGAATCACTATGTTGTACACTTGAAACTAATATAACATTGTATATCAACTATATTTCTATTTTAAAAAGTGGAAATACAAGATTCAAACTCAGACCTGTCTTTGCCAAAATCAGTGTTCTTAATTGCCATACCTGCTAAACAGAATATAGTAAGAAAAAATCTGATTCAAGCTTAATGTCACCCCAGGATAACCAGCATATAACAGGAACAACAATAACGTAATACAAGTGTGGAAATTGGGACTGGAAGTTCTAAGAGGCAGAGGTTGTCTTTTCATTTTTGAAATCCCAATGCCTCATCTTGTTTGTTGGTGCATAGCAATTGCTTGGAAGACATTTGTTGCATGAACAAGTAAATGGATGACTACAAAGAGATACAAGGAGGAATGGGAGCAATAGGAGACATTTTCGTGTAAGAAGAAATGGAGAGGTTAAATGTCCACCCCAATTCCAAACATCTATATAATCAAAATGTCTGGACTTCAACCCCCCATTTAATTCTAACTCTATTCTTTTCCATGGTACCACAGCTGCCTATCTTTGGTACCGTTTCAGGAAGATGGCCCATAGATGCTGCAATGACACCTATAAGTTACCAAGATGAACTCCTTGAACTCAGGTTTTGCCCTATCTCTCCTCTGAAGCCTCAGTGTGCTATTATTTGCACCGGGAGCCAGCATGTCATGGTTGAAACTCTTGAGTTCTTGGTCAGGCAGACTGGATTCAAATTTAGGTTCTGGCCTTTACTACTTACTGTGTGATGCCTGGCAAGTCACTTAACTTCAACGAACTTCAATGTTATCCTTTATAAAATGAACATAATAGTACCCAACCCACAGAACTGTGAGGATTGAATGTGGAAATCCATGAAAAGTGTTTAGCACAGCATCTAATGCATTCATCGTATAGTCTGAAAGAATTGGCTATATTTTGTATCACTGGGTGTATTAGTTTCCTAGAGTTGCTCTCACAAAGCACCAAAAAACAAAAACAAAAACAAAACAAAACAAGAACTAGGTTGCTTAAAACAATTGAAATTTATTATTTCATAGTTTTGGAGGCTACAAGTCACAAATCAGGGTGTTAGCAAGGCCACGCTCTTTCTGATGGTTCTAGGGGAGACTCCTGAGACTCCTCCCTCGCCTCTTCTGAGGTTTATTGGCAATTTTTGGCATTTTTTGGCTAGTAGATTTATCACTCTAGTCACATGACCATCTTCTCCCTGAGTGTCAACCACATCATTTCCCCTCTGTGCATGTCTGTTTCTGTGTCCAAATTTCTCCCCTTTTTATAGGGGTACCAGTCATACTAAATCAGAGCCCACTGTAATGACTTTATCTTAAGCAGCTTACCTCTGAACACACCCTATTTCTAAATAAGGCTACATTTTGGGGTCTTGGGGGTAAGGACTTTACAACATTTTGAAGGGGACATAATTCTATCTATCAATAAGACCAGTCATCTACTTTTAATATTGCTTCTTAAAGGAGCCATGTGAGTTGAAATTCCCTGACCCAGAAGAGTATAAAAAGCACTTCTCTGAGAACTGTCCCTTGTGCGCCCTACTTTTCCTCAGCTAGCTTCCCAGCCATCTGACAGCCTCGATTGAGAGTTGCCTCTTGGGTCTGGTTTAACTTTCACTCCTGGTCTAATTAGGGGAGCCACTTGCTGACCTAAAGCTTCCATCCCCAGTAGGCCCCGAGTTCTGTTTTTCCTACATCAATCATTACTTGTCTCTGGTGATAGGATTGCCTCCCCCGGAGGCTGACCTTGTCCTCGTTTTACCATCAGTAATCCTCTATTGACATAGAGGATAGCAGTAACAGTTTCTTGAAAGCTCTTAGGAGCCAGGGGTGATACCAAACGCTCCACAGGCATTGCATTATTTAATCCCCACATCAGCCCAATATGGTAGGTTGGCCAGTGTACAGATGAGGAAACTTAGGTTCAAAAAGGTTAAAGTGCATGAAACAGACAAGACACAGTGAGGCTTGAACTGAGTTGGTGGCTGAGGGAACAGAGGGAGAGGTTGTCAGAGAGAGCAGGTATAATCCATGGTACTTGGATGTGATATAATGTGCTCATATATGAAAGAGGCTGAACAATGAAATAACTTCCAAGCTTCTGGTCTGGTGTTTGGATGGATGCAAAGTGATACTTTTCACTGGAATAAGGGAGGAGAAGGAACACCAGGTGTGGGGAAGGTGGGGGGTGATCATGTTTTTTTTTTTTTCCTAAGATTTTATTTATTTATTTGACAGAGAGAGACATAGCAAGAGAGGGAACACTAACAGGGGGAGAGGGAGAGGCAGGCTTCCCGCTGAGCAGGGAGCCCGATGCAGGGCTCCATCCCAGGACCTTGGGATCATGACCTGAGCCGATGGCAGAAACTTAACAACTGAGCCACCCAGGTGCCCCGATCATGGCTTTAATTGCAAATGTGTTGTGTGTGACACTGTAGATTATATAAGCGAAAATGAGGCAGTTAGATATATGAGCCCAGAGGTCGTGTAGAGGGGATCCCCACAGTCTTTTCCAAACTGGTCTCCCTGCTTCTGCCTCTGCTCTCCCCCATCCTTCCCCAGTCTTTTTGCTACACCGTTACATTGAATCACTTCTCTCTTTCCTGACAATGGCTTCCCATCTCATGCAAAGCAAAACCCAAGGCTTGACAATGACCTACAAGGCGAGACATAGTCTGGTGCCCTGTGGACCTCTCTTCCCCTCTTGCACTCTGCTTTAGCCAGGCCAGCCTCTTTGTTCTTTTTCAAGCCAGGCAAGTTCTACATCAGGGCCTTTACACTTGCTATTTCTTCTACCTACAATGTTCTTCCCCCCAAAAGTATGTATGGCTGGTTCCCTCACTTCCTACAGATCTTTACTCAACAGTCTGAGAAATGGGGCCTTCCTTGACCACTGTATCAACTCCTATACTAACATTTCAAATCCTCTTTCTCAGCTTTATTTTTCCTTCTTTATACTTATCACTATTTAATCTACACTAAAATTTACTTATGTACCTTATCTGCTCAAATGTAAGCTCCATGGGGGCAGGGAGTCTGTCTGCTTTGCTCAATGCTCTATCCCCAGGGTCTAGATGATTGATTGGCACATAGTAGGCCAGTAATAAATTCTTATAAATAGTATATGTGCTGCCGAAGCGAGCACTAAATTCTTATAAATAAATGATTGCATGGGAAAATCTGATCAAGATATAGATTTTATTCATTAGCTCAGCAATTATTTCTTGAATATCTGTATAATGTGCCAAACATTGTTCTAGGTTCTGGAAAATAACAAAATAGATCATATGTCTGCCATCATGGAGCTTACTTCTTAATTAGAAAGAGCAAAAATAAACAGTTAATTAAATATACTAGATGCCAGATGGTGACAAGTTCTATGGGGGAAAATAAAGTGAGCTAAGGAAGATGGATTTCAGAATCATGAACATAGGATGTTGGATCATACATAGTTTGTGATATGAGGAAACATAAACATTAAAGGGATAAGTAAAGGAAGAAGGGAAGCCCATGAAGAAATTTAAGAGGGAAATGACAGAGAAATGGGAGGAAAGTCAGGACACTGGTATTTGGAAAGTCGAGGAAGCAGAGAACCTCAAGAAGGAAGGAATAATCGATAATGTCAAACATCTAATTTGCAGAGGTCAAGTACTATAAGGACTAAATGTATTTGTTAGAATTTGGCATTTAGGTGAATTTACAAAGATTAGTTTCAATGGAGCAATGAAATAAGTAGCCAGATTACCATGAGCTTAAGAGAGAAAAGGATATGAGAATATCAATAAAAGTTGGTATGACCTACTTTTTTCAAGACGCTCTGCTTTAAATTTAAAAAAAGAAAGAAAAGAAATAAGAATTGAGGAGTTTGCTAGAGGCACCCATGAAAATTGCATTAGAACTATTTTGGATACAATCAGGAACCTGAAAACAGCTCACTTTCTCTGTCTCTCTCTGTCTCTCTCACTCACTCACACACTCTTCACATACACACACCCCCCACAATATTCCCATTCATTAATAATCTTAATTTTCAAAGAAAATAAAATTCCCCAGAAGTTTGCATACTGACGAAAGTTTGGTCCAGGATTCATGCTTAGCAAGCTGGAAGTTGGGTTTTACCCATAGATTTAATAAAAACATAGGTCAATTACAATAAGAATAATAGCAGCTAACATGGGTTGTTTACTACTTGGGGTCAAATATTATGACGAGTGTTTCAAATTTATTTGTCCTCACTTTTGAGATGTGGAAATGGGGCTCAGAGATGTTAAGTAATTGCTCAAGTTTATAGGGTTTATAAAAGCAGAGCTGAGATTCAAACACAATCTAACTCTCAATTTTATGATTCCACTACACCAGGCCACCTAAGCTACACAGTGCTTTAGTGTCTTATGCTATTTCAACTTGTGGTTAACTTCCAAGTGGTCAGATACCAAAATGTAAGATACAAAGCCATATTAGTACTAGAATGAATCCATGAGTAAGTTCTTCTATAACCTGGTGGTAAAAAACTTTCCTATTATCCAAATTGAGAAAAACAAGGGAAAAGATTGAAAATTTTGAGTAGATAAAAAAATAACCTAATTTCAAACTGGGAAAGTACTTAAGTTATAGACAAAGAAAGAATAACTCCAATATAGAAAGAGCTTCTAAAAATAGAAAGCTGCCAACAACCTTATAGAAAACGGGGTTGGCCATGGAAACAAAAAAAGAAGTGCAGTGTGTTAGTAATCTATTGCCAAGTAACAAAGTGCCCCCAAATTTAGCAGCTTAAAATGATGAACATCTAATATCTCATGGTTTCTGTAGGTCAGGTACTCAGACACAGCTTATCTGGGCCCTCCACTCCGGTTCCCACACCAAGTCGATCAAGGTATCAACTGGGGCTGTTGTCACCTCAAGGTGCGATTAAGGAAGGATTCTCTTACAATTTATTTTCACAAATAGTTTATATAATATAAACCAAACCAGAAGGGAAAAAGCAATCTCTAAAACTTCAAAATAAAATGAAAGAACCTAACTAGGTATCAAGGTAGTGGTATAACCATATGGGGAGGAACTATTTTAAATGACTTTATTTTTTTTTTAAGGTTTTATCTATTTGAGAGAGAGGGTGAGCGAGAGAGAGCACAAGCTGGGGGATGGGCAGAGGAGAAGTGGGAGGAGCAGACTCCCCACTGAGCAGGGAGCCCGATGTGGGGCTCTATCCCAGGACCCTGGGATCATGACCTGAGCTGAAGGCAGACGCTTAACCGACTGAACCACCTAGGCACCTCTAAAATGACTTTAAAACACAGGAATTTGCCTCTACAGTTGGTGGGAAATACCCTAAAAATAAACAAATACACAAATAAAACTGCCCCTACCCTGAAGAAAAAAAACACAACAGAAACTTAACTGTTTTCAGGAATTCTATTGTTATTGGTAGTGTTGAAAAATATGTATAATTACGTAGGTGTGCTTGTGAAGCAGGATTTTCAGTACTGAAGAGACTACATACAGATGAAAGACCAAAGAGGTTAAATTTAAACGCTGTATTCCTGACTCAGAATTGGGATCTCAGTATGAATTTATGGTGTATTTTCTCTAAAAGAAAAAAAAATCAGGTTTAGCCATTGAAAAAGCCTATAAGCAATGACCAATCTGGTGGCAATAAAGAAACCTTTTATTGATCAGATTTTGGTCTCTAAATATCATTTCCTCCTAAAAGGAGCCAAAGTACCTTAGAAAAATAGCTGCTTCTAGGTATGGGGCAAAACGTGTATGAAATGATCCTGGAACATTTTATCATACCAGAAGTGAGGAAACGAACCATGATAAAATAGAGTTACATCAAAAGGATCTGTGAAACTAATGTGAAGACAATCCTGCTGGCCAAAAATAATGTAACTGGAGTATAAATAAGAATAACAACCTAATGGATTGAAGTATCAAATACCTTTAAATCCATAAATTTATAATTATCTAATCTAATCTAGTGTATATTATATTATTATTGTATTATATGTAATTATAATATAATACTATATAATAGTACATACATAATCTTGGTAACATGTTGTTGTAATATATTAAAATAGTATTGTAGGGCGCCTGGGTGGCTCAGTCGGTTAAGTGTCTGACTCTTGATTTCAGCTGAGGTCATGATCTCGGGGTCATGAGATCCAGCCCTGTGTTGGACTCTGCTCTAAACATGGAGCCTGCTTAAGATTCTCTTTCTCTCTCCCTCTCTCTCTCCCTCTGCCTCTCCTGCCCACTCCCACTCACAGTCTTTCTCTCTCTAGAATAAAAATATAAAAATAAGTAAAATAGTATTGTATTAATAATATGGCTAATATATATTAATATTATGTAGGTAATATATATTAAACTCTCACTGTTCACCTTTGAAATATGCTAAGAAGCCAATTCATGTTTTTAAACTGGTAAATAAAGGGAACTAATAAAAATTTATCCTGCTTTTCTTACATAAATTGTACTATTGAATAATCAAATAGTTGATTAGGTGATGTTTCTCTTTATAGAGGTATTAGAGCTAATGAATAAAGATGAAATGATAAAATTAATATTTTTCAATCCCTAAAAAGAATGAACAAATCTAGGTAATAATCATCAATGGTTGATAATAGCACTAACAGAGAAAAACAAAACAAAGCAGATGTCATGTACTTCCTAGTGGAAGTACACACTAAAACCTATGAAATATTCTTGCCAGAAAAACCAAAACTAGATCTACCTTCTACACAGAAATAAAGGGGATGAGAACATGTTCATTGACCCTACAGAGATGTAAATATCAAAATCTAGACTATAGGGACAGTATGGGGTTAAGTGAATGATTTCTTTAATAAATTCAAAAGAAAAAACTAATGGAAAGAAAACTAACAAATTAATATAGAAATAAGAGACATAACAACCAATTGCAAACTTTAAATCTTATTTTCATTTTTATTTGAATAAACTATAAAAAGTGACAACAGGATAAATCTGAATACTGAGTGGACAGATATTGGATGATACTAAGTAGTTATTAAGTGTGATTATTCTAATTTTGGTTTGTTTTTTTAAAAAGCACTTATCATTATTTGGAGATATATACTGAATTATTTATGGGTGAAATGACATGTTGGGAATTTGCTTCCAAATAACCTAGAGGAATAGAGAATTAGAGTAAAGATAAAACAAGATCAAGGAGATAATTATTGAAGGTGAGCAATAAGGACAGAAGGTTTTATTATACTATTCTCTTTAATGGTATATACTTGTAAAAATTTCCATAAACATTTTTTAACCTGAGTGGGAGTGGGTCCAATGATATTTTTAAAATATCATTTTGTACTTTTCTGGATGTTTGAAATGATTCATAATGCAGAACAAAACAGAAAATTTGGGCTTTTACAATATCCTGAAAGTAGCCAGCACCCCTCTAGAACACAATTTATTTATGGTTTTATGTTAAGAAGTTCATTTTCAAATGATACTAACTTGCTGATTCAAGGGAAGTCATTGAATTATCTTATTTATCCCTTTTGGTCCCCCACTTTCCTATGTTTTAAATGGGAACAAATGAAAATTAATTAATAAACTTTATTTTTCTGTGTTTCAAGTTCCTTGAAGAAAAATCATTATTAAAATGGAATAGTTTTATACGTGACCAATCCTGACACCTACTACATTGCTTTGGCCTTTTGTTTTTAATATAAAATTCCTTTACTGTACATTTTGAAATGTTTTCATCTTTCTCACACAAAAAGAGGGTAGTATAACACATTACTGATTTTCACTGACAAGTGCTAGACCATGTGAAAAACCTTGTGGGATTAATTTTCTGTTTTTCATTTTTCCCATACTATGCTGATTGGACATGTCCCATGACTTAGCTCAGCCCCAAAACATGGCACCAGATCAATCAGTGGGTTTGGCACAACTTTAGTTATTGTGGTATAGGATTCATTAAAAAGGAATCATATTCATAAGATAGTTTAACTGCTAAAAGAGAAAAAATAAATGTGTTTTGTGTCCTTGCTGTTTGTTTTGTTTTGTTTTTCCCAAAGGGAAAGGGGAGAAAGGGTGTTGGGGGAATAGAAAGCATCAAGGGAGTGGAAGCCATGTTCCCTGGAACCTTAAGGTCTGCCTCTCAACTTCAAGATTAAGCTTTGTTCTCATAAGAGTTTGGCTTTCCAAATTGGGATGCCAAGGTCCTTCACATACATATATATCCTTCTAAAACTCTGCTTTTCAATTGCGTTTGTATGTTCTAATTTAGAACACTTCTTACTCACTCAATAATCCAAAAGAGAGACCTTGATACCAGAGCTGAATTGAAGAGGAAATGGTGCTTGCTTTCAGATAAAGTGAGAGTTACCAGCCTTCTTGAGAACATTATATTTTGATTGATCTACTTTCTCACTGGCTCTTTTCTCTCAACTTCTTCTTGATAGAGGATCTCATTAGGACCTCACCAGGTTCTCATCCCTGTTTTTTTAATGGGTTGCTGTAGCTACCCTCACCCTCCCGTCTCAGTGAAGGAAGATGGCTTCACAAAGGCTGACCCTATTGCCCACCTCACCTGCTCACTCCCTTGTCTCTTTCAAAGTCTACCCCCATGAGTAGGTTCTCCCTGCTCTGGCCTCTTCATTCATTCATACCTCTATAGGTTCTTTCTCATCAAGTGTGTGCACTGATCTTCCCTTTACTTGAAAGCAAAACAGAACTGGAGGGTATTATGCTGAGCAAAATAAGTCAATCAGAGAAAGACAAGTATCATATGATCTCACTGATATGAGGAATTTTTAATCTCAGGAAACAAACTGAGAGTTGCTGGAGTGGTGGGGTGTGGGAGGGATGGGGGGGCTGGGTGATAGACATAGGGGAGGGTATGTGCTATGGTGAGCGCTGTGAATTGTGTAAGACTGATGAATCACAGACTTGTACCTCTGAAACAAATAATACATTATATGTTAAAAAAAGAGAAGAAGATAGTAGGAAGGGAAGAATGAAGGGGGGGAGATTGGAGGGGGAGACAAACCATGAGAGACTATGGACTCTGAGAAACAAACTGAGGATTCTGGAGGGGAGGGGGGTGGGTAGCCTGGTGATGGGTATTAAGGAGGGCACGTATTGAATGGAGCACTGGGTGTTATATGCAAACAATGAATCATGGAACACTACATCAAAAACTAATAATGTAATGTATGGTGATTAACATAACATAATGAAAAAAAAAAACAGAACAAAACAGGCTTTACCTTGCAAACTTCTCCAGCTGCTATTCTATTACTCCTCACATTATTGATTTTCAAACTACTACAACAAATAATCTGGACCTGCTGCCTCAGTTTCCTTACTGCCTTCTGAAATCTGGCTTCCTCTTTGACCATTCAGTGTAGAACAAAATTGTACAGGTGACCAGGTACCTAATCATCACATGCAGTGGCTCAGACATTGCCCTATTTCCCTTTGTCTGCTTGGCAGATTTAATCCGTGCTCCTCTTGCATGTCCTTTGTGAACTTTCCCTCCTTGGTCTCCTTGACACTGGGAAATCCTTGATATCTTCAAACCTTTTCAATGATGACTTCTCTGTTTCACTGGTTGCTCTATTATCCTTTGCTCTTCCAATTTCTTTCTAAACATTTCGAGAATATCGGGGCTCTTGGGGGCTAATACATAAAATCATTTGATCCTACCTCATAATATTGAACCACTTGGTTCAATAAAAATTAGACTAAGCGATCAGCTTAGTGGATATTAACTAACTATTTCTGTAGATCCATGGCCAAAAAAAGGATGCTAATATTCTCTGCCTCTCCACTTATACCAAACTCAGAGATTGAAAGAACCTATTTAAGGAGACAAATTAGACTCAAAGAGCAGACTTACCCAGAATTGCTGTTTCCCAAAAAAAGGAGGGAGCTGAGTCTCCAGATCTTTCAGCCTTTAAATAGATAAGATTTACCCAGTGGAAAAATGTGAACCAGTGAATGTCACCATCAGTCGAAGTCAGATAAATCACTGCTTCTGCTTGGGGAGAAATGAGTAAGATACATAACAAGTGTTACTCTAAGCACAGGAAGCTATATATACACAGTGTGGGATATTCTTCATTCCTAATCATCATCTTTATGTAGGTAATTCCCAAATCTGTGTCTCTGTGTCAGATGTATTTCTAACCTTTACAATGTTAAATCTACCTGCTCCCCTCCACCTCCTGTTCCCCTCTGTTATGGTCAATGGCACTACCATTCCCAGTCATCCAAACAAAATGACTGGCATTTTGATTGGCATCACCTTTGATTCATCACTCACCTTTGTTTCTATGGGTTCTTCTTCTTCTTTTTTTTATTATGTTATGTTAATCACCATACATTACATCATTAGTTTTTGATGTAGTGTTCCACGATTCATTGTTTGCGTATAACACCCAGTGCTCCATGCAGAACGTGCCCTCTTTAATACCCATCACCAGGCTAACCCATCCTCCCACCCCCCTCCCCTCTAGAACCCTCAGTTTGTTTCTCAGAGTCCATCGTCTCTCATGGTTCATCTCCCCCTCTGATTTCTCTATGGGTTCTTCTTTTAAAACGACTATCCTACTCAACCTTTCTCTTCAATTTGTACCTCTACCGCCTTATTCTCCTCCTTATTTATCATGTACGCCTTCAACAGCTACTTATTAAGTACATACCAGGTGCCACGACATTTTTTAGGCAGTGGAGATATAAAAGAAAGATGAAACATCGATTCAGCCCTTGTGCTGAGAAGAGTGGACAAAGGGCTATCAAATGGTAATTTAAGCAAATGTATAACCTCAACATTACAGACAATTGCAATACCTGAAAGGGACTTGGTGCTATGTGAGCCTGTAATAGGAGGATACAAGAGATGAGCAATAGCATCTCTAGGAAATGACACTCACATTGAAATATGAAGGATAAGCAGGAGTTAATTAGGCAAAGAAGACGGAGAGGAACATTCCAGGCAGCATTCTATATGTGTAAATGCCTTATGATCAGAGGTAGTAGGGTGAGTGGAGGTTGCAAGAAACAGTGTGCAGATTTAGGGGTAATGTGGTACAGAACAGGGAGCTGCAAAGGTAGTTAAGGGGTTGTGCCATGTAGGGCCTTATACATCATGTTAAGGAGTATTTGTCTTGAGATCAAAGAAAGTCACCAAAGTGTTTAAACAACAGGGATTAGCATTTTTTGAAAAGATCACTCTTGCGTTTTGGATCATTATCTTTTCTTCTTAATTGATCATTTGTGTGTCTCCCATGCCTCCACCTTGTGAATTATTATACAAACCAATGTCCAAATAATCCTCACTATGTGCTGTTTGAACCTTACCTGCTTCCTAATCAAATCGTGTGGATGATGCCTCATTATTTTAAGATAAAGCTCAGACTATTAGATCTGTTTGTTTGCTAAGGCTTGCTACCATCTGGGTTCGGTCTCCCTGTCCAAAATCATTTCCCGCTTCTCCCCATTACTGACCCTCTCCTCTAGCTGAGCCAGTCTTCCAAGACACACCAGCCTCATTCCTGCCTTCCGTTTTTTTTTTTTTGTGAAAGAAATTTTTTTTGAGACCTTGAAACTCCTGCCAAAATTTTTCCTTTTACTAAAATCCAAACATATTCAAGATGCCCATGAAATTCCACCTCCTCTGTAAAATGATTGCTAACTACTTTGGACCACAGTGTGAGTTCACTCGTGCTAAACTCTGACAGTATTTGTGTAATTGTGACAGAACTAAATAAGAATGGGCATTGCATAGGCAATTTCCTTCATGGGACACGGATCCTTTTTCATTGTAGGCATCAACATCTTGGCTTGATGTGTCAATTTAGACCTCGATTATAGCCTTCCCAGCGATATTTTTTGTTTTGTTTTTTATTTTTTTTCTAGAGAAAGATTTAGGGTTAGAGTAAAAGTGGGGCAGAATAAAAGAGTCTGAGTCTAATTCTAACAAAATATTTCCAATGTTCTTAAAAATTATTTGGTAATATTTTTCTTTGTTGCATGATATACTTACTATGGACTTGCTATTTCTTAATTTACTCAAAAGTGCCCTGTTGCTGGAGATTTAAATATTTCCATTTCATCATGTTTTAAATAATGTGGTTAAATCATTTCTATTCTTATATTCCACTTATTTTCCTAGGATAAATTTAAAAATATGTAATTACTGGGTCAAGGAGCCATTTTTTTGTTACATATAAGCTAAAAGGCTTCCAATGAAGCTGCACTATAAGTAGTATATGAGAATGTTCACAAAACATTCTTACTAGCATGCGTTTTTATCACTGCCTGTATTATTTGTAATTCAATGTTTTTTTTTAAAAAAAACAATATGGTGTTGTTTTGATTTGAATAGCTGTCACTAATGACATTTACCATTTGCCTTTTTGTTATCTGAGGGAGTATTAGAGAAATTACTGCAAAAAGGGTGCAACTGAACCCCAATAGCTGGAAGCCTTTTTTTTTTTTAAGATTTTATTCATTTATTTGACAAAGAGAGAAAGAGAGCTCAAGTGCACAAGCGGGGGGTAGTGACAGGCAGAGGGAGAGGGAGAAGCAGGCTCTCTACTGAGCAAGGAGCCCAACGCGGGGCTTGAATCCAGGACCCTGGGAATCATGACCTGAGCTGAATGCAGACGCTTAACCAACTGAGCCACCCAGGCACTCCAGAAAACCTTTTTGATCTGAGGCTAGATTCTTCCATTTTTTCTACACATATACATGCAGTGCCTGCCAGTATCAAGCACTACACCCTATGTCAGATCGGCCATAAAGTTGTGGTTCCCAGATTTTGCTATGCATTGGAATTACCTAAGGATTATTTAAAACAAATGACTACTGCCTGGCTCCCATCCCCAGACATTCTGATTTAATTGGTATGAGGCGTGACATGGGCAGCAAGAGTTTTAAAAGCCTTCTAGGGATTCCAGTGTGTTGCAAAGTTTGGAAACTATGTCAGAGTAAAGAAGGATCAAGTCACAGAATACGGTCAGGGATGCAAGTGCTCTGAAGTGTATAAAAAAGACACACACACACACACACACACACACAATGTTTTGAGTCTGGCAGACTTCCTCTGCACTAGGTTACCTCAGATAGTGGTTTTGAACAGTCCTGCTTGAATGACCCCAAAGGGATAAGAGTAAACATTGGGCAGAATGAGGCACCGATGATAAACAGCTATTTACTATCTCAGTAGGAATTTTCATTTTCATTAGAGAAACCTGAGAGCCACAAATGCATCAAAGGTGACATGCTCACTATCCCTTGTGAATCAATTGGGTAGAAAGGAGCTTGCCCAGGAAAGTCATTGTTAAAACAGAACTCAAGCCTTCACCCAGTATGCCTATAAAAGACATTAGTGTGCTGTTGTAAATACATTTAATATTTTGATATATATGAATTATGTCATTTAAACGTAGTGTATACTTCCTTATTTCCCCTCTGAATTGCTCATTAGAGAATATCTCTCTCCTGGAAAATATATGTAAAGTGTGTGCCACGGTTTTTATCCATCTCGTTTTGATTTAGTTATCAGAACATACAACATCTGCTAAAGCTGAAGCCCATAGTCTTAGAAATTTTTCTTTCATTGAGCTTTCAGTCTGCACATCATTAGTACAATTCAGATGGAAATTCCGTAGAGATGCAATATTGCTAACAGATTGTACCTCCCTGGAAAATCTGACCCCCCCCAAATTTGATTTATTTAACATATTTGCATTTTAATGGATTTTTCTGAAAGGGTAATCTCATCAGGATGGGCTGCTCTGGTTTTACTGGGTAATTCACAATTTTCAGCTCATTTATATGTGTTTATTAATGTGCAGTATGAATATTTGCACAATGTGCAGGCACATACGGATTATGTCTACCTGAAATGCATGTTTAAAAATTTGGAAGACTGAGCATTTGGTATTTTGGTTACCTTACAGATTAATCTTCTAGTTTAATATATTCCATTGAGTCAGTCTCCCAGCCTCAAGGTTAATAATAACTAGTGCTTCTGTGGTACCCTACAATTTATAGTACTCTTTTCACATACGTTAACTCATTTAATAACATGCCCGAAGTCTTGGGAAAGCACGGTAACCTTTTGAAGCTACAGAAGCACTGCTTAAAGGCCACTTCTCCCCTCCACATCTTCCTTAACATTCAAGGATGCAAGTTCCTAAGCCAATCCTGACCAAGCTGTTAATTTTTGGTATAGCAAGTAGGTGTGGTCAGTGGATGTGGCCTGAGGATGACCTGCTACCTGATGTGACCACATTAAATTCTGGCACTCTCTCCCTTCCACCAGCCCCAGCCTCCTCCCATTTTCTAGGCTTAATTGGCACAGCTGTGCCTTTTCCAATATCTCTTTCATAGTTCTCTAGCTGTCCACGAGAATTAGTATGCTTTCCTCTCATCACTAAGACAGGGTGCCTATTTCTACCACCAGCTATTGTGGGAAGGGGCTCTGGCAGCAGGTTTTATCTACACTCTTCCTCGCTATTGGATGGGATGTTCCTCTTGATACACTGAATTCTTATCTAAAGTGTTCACATTATTCCGTAGTATGCAAAATATATATACCAACTCCAAGAGGCTTGCAGGTACATATCAGTCTCCATTATTCTTAAGCGTCATATTTTATCATCTTTCAAATACAGGTTTGTCAGAATTTATACTTTTCTGTATAAAAAGTTACAAACTCTCACAAAACATGTGTAAGAACAAAACTATAAAAATATCAGAAGTCCTATTAGTATAGTGACTTTTTTTCTACAATTTTCCCACCCTTCAAATATTTTTTTTTATTTTTTATTGATGTCTTAGTGTAGAGTTCTATGAATTACAGCACATGTATAGTTCAGGTAATTGCCACAAACGAGATGCAGAACAGTACCATCATCCCCAAAGAATTCCTTTGTGCTATTGCTTAAAAGTCATACCACATACCCATGCCCAGTCCCTGGCAACCACTGATTTGTTCTCCACCCTGTAGGTGTGTCTTTTCAAGAATGACATATAAATGGAACTGTGTAGTATGTAACCTTTTGAGACTGGCTTCTATCACTCAGCATAATGCCTTTGAGATTCATCCAACTTATGGAGTTTTATTCCTTTTTATTGTTGAGTAGTATTCTCTAACATGGATATACCACCACTTGTTTATCTATTCAAATATGTTTTAATATATTTGTATTAAATATAAATGGTATTTGTAGAATTGGTATAACATATTAAAAATTGTCCATATGAGGGGCTCCTGGGTGACTCAGTAGGTTGAGCGTCTGCCTTCGGCTCAGGTCATGATCCTGGGGTCCTGGGATCGAGTCCCACATCGGGCTCCCTGCTCAGCAGGGAGTCTGCTTCTCCTTCTCCTCTCCGCTCATGCTCTCTCTCACTATCTCTGTCGCTATCCCTGCCTCTCTCTTTCTCTCAATAAATAAAACCTTAAAAAAATAAAAATGAATAAAAAAATAATAAAAATTGTCCATATGATACAATAGGATTTTTTTGGGAACCAAGCAGGTCTAGATTCAAATATCAGTTCTGTTACTTACTAATCGTGGGCAAGTGAGAAAGTCTCTCTGAGATTCTGATTTGGCAGGGTGGGGGGTGAATGATACTTATTTCATAAGGTTCTAGAAGTAATTAAATAAGGTGAAAGCATGAAAAGGGTTTAGCACATAGTAAATAATCAATCATGTCTGTTTTCTCTCCCACCTTCTACCCAGTTAAGGTAGCACAGTGTATATTTTTAGAAATTTTTATTCTTCTGATTTTCAGGTGTAGAAACTCATAATATTGACATTCTTACAATCTGTTTTGTGAGCAGATGGGAGACAATCCATTGTACTATGCTTGGGTCAGAACTTTGCTGAGTGTAAATTCTTAATATGTTTCTAAGTGAGTGCAAAACACTAGTTTGCATATTTTTCTAGTACAAGGTTATCTTATTGGGTGAGTGTCTAGAGGCCAGGCATTTGGGAAACTTATTTTGAGCAGCACTAGCAGAACCAGGGGTCCATGTAATCTGACGGTGATATATGGTAGATACAGATTTCCTCTGGTCCTCATCATGCAGTCATAGCCAGCTGGAAAGAGGAGGCAATCCTTAAGCACAAAGAATGCTTGGGTGATTCAGACAGCACTGGTAAGCCTTCTGATGAAAATGATTCCTAAGCATCCTTATCTCACTTGATACTGGACTCCATTACTTGTCAGTAATTGATTTGTTGCAATTCCTGGAGCATAGCATTCGGCTTCCTTATCTGTATGAGCAAGAAGAAGCAATTAAATTCCTGACCCAAAGATAAAAATATGTGTGTGCTTAGACCAAACTCCCCATATTTTATTCATTTCATACTTCTGGCTGCACAGCTGAATAAGACTGTCCTTCAGTTTTAGTACAGTTGTATTGGCCAAGTAAATTGTTAAAGTTATGTGCCATTGATTCCATTTTAACTCATGCTTTCTGACTTTTACAACGAGGTAATAAAAATACACTTGGTCTCAAACTTAACTTTAAAGAGTTCAACTGGAAATCTTTCAGATTCAGAGGCATAGATATCATTAAAAATGAGTAAATATAACTTATTATTTCCTAATGTTATAATTTATGAGATAATCATCTGGATAGTTCAGCAATCAAGTATATTTGTATTGACCTTGTATAGGTTAATCCACTTGAAGTTGCTAATAATCCAACTATTTTACACCTGTAAAATGGCAAGTTCATATGGTTCAACCTAATAAAACATTCTAATTTGGAGACAGGACCTTAAGGGAGGTAACTAAGGTTGAATGAGCTCATAAGAGTGGGGGCCAAATCTGTTGGACTGTTGTTCTCATAAGGAGACGAACAGACACCAGAGTTCTCTCTCTCCGTGGAAACACAGAGGAAAGACCATGTAAGACCAAGGTGCAAAAGCACTGTCTACAAACCAGAAAGGGAAGTCTCATCAAAAACCAACTCTGATGGCACCTTGATTTCAGACTTCTAGCCTCCAGAACTGCAAAAATACAAATTTCTGTTGCTTAAGCTACCCAGTGTACAGTGTTTTGCTATGGCAGCCCAAGCAGACTGATCTTGGTGCCAATCCCCAGTCTCCCTTGGATCTTCCACTTCTGGCTCAGTAGCTAAACTGGATTATCCAATGTTAAAGGGAAGTATGGGCATATATTCCTCAAGCCTAGGGTCTCATTCCAGGTCCACTAAACGCCAAAATGAAAACTTGGTGTCACTCCAGAGCAGTTTTCATTTTGTGCTGCTGTAGAGTTACAAATAGGTATCTTGATGAGTAAAAACCTGATTTATTCAAATTGGACTCCACGCACACTGAAAGCCTCAATTACATGGAGTGGTTTTGGTGGTAGTATCCACACACAGCTTTCTGGAAGATAGGCAAGCTAAGACTGATGCTGTCATACCTCATTAGCAAAGTGGGGTAGTTGTGAGGATCAGAGGTATATGAGTAAAACACCTCCCCTTGTTTCTAGCATAGAGTAGTCACTCTAAATAGTTTTGTTGTTTCAATAAAACAAAAACATATTTCAAGAAAAGCCAGTACTGGGCATGGAGTGTCCCCAAGCAGGCAGGGGGATTAGTTCATAGCCAAGGCTGAGGATAGCTCCCGGCCCTTCCCAACCAGACAGCATGTTGGGGAAATTGAGAGCAGATGGGAGTGGCTCCTCCCTCTCCCGGGCAAGGGAACTACAACAGAGCTCCACCTGTGGAGACACTGTGGAGAGTGTCTTTTGTCCCCACCTGAGCAGTAGGGCTGGAGACAACTTCTGGAAACTGTGTGGCCCAGTGGCATTCAAGCCAAGAGGCAGACAGGCAAGAGCTGAGAGTCTACAAAGCAAAGCCAGTGGTCTGTTCAGTCAGGGGATGTGGGGTGCCAGTCAGCTTGAGTTAAGACAACAAAGAGCTTTACTGGCTTTACAGCTGCCTCTCCTGCTACATGTGGGCAGGGAATCTAATTTGTAACCCCACTTATTGCTGAATACAGCAGTCAGCCCATCCAACCAGTGACCCTAACCTAGAGCACACAGGAAACTGCATAGCCTAGTCTGCAGGCTTATATACAGTGCCACTTGAACAGACAGCACAGCCCTTGGCTTCCCCATTACACAGAGCAAAACCTCATCTGACCATGGAATTCAGTGCACACTCTGATTCATGTTTCCAGATAATGAGCTTTACAGATCTTGGGTCCTACAATGCCAACCTGCCAGTTCAGGGAAGCTAATTCATAGCCTCATCTACTACTGAAAATACTACCTGGTGCCAGCCATCTAGTAAGCCTGAACAGAGAATCCAGGAAAGTGGAGTCCATCCTAAACTTCTCTTAGCTAGAGAGCCAAGTCAGCAGTCTTATCTAACTATTCTCAGTCCGCTCCCCCCATCCTCAGACTCAGACTTTTGCCTCACCCAAAAATAGACCATAATATCAGGCTCCACCTGCCCAAAGACATTGCCAGGAGACACACAGAAACCCAACCTGAGCTGACTGGTGAAGAACTGTCTCTGTCAAAGCAACCCTGTAAAGTCTGGAAGAGGAGCCCGATTACTCAAATGTGCAGATACCAACATAAGGAATCAAGGATCACAAAAGATCAGGTAAATAGGACAACACCAAAAGAAATTAATAAAGCTCCAATAACTGACCCAAAAAATGGAGATATGTAAGGTATCAAAGAATTCAGAAGAATTCTTTAAGAAAGTTTAGTGAAAGATAAGAAAACACAGACAACTAAACAAAATTAAGAAAATGATGCATGAACAAAATGAGAGGTTTGACAGAGGAAGAATAACCTTCAAAAAAAAAAAAAGTCAAACAGAAATCCTAGAGTTGAAAAATAAACAACTGCATTGAAAAATTCAGTAGAATTTCAAAAGTAGACTCAACCATGCAGAAGAAAGAATTATACTCTGGAGAATAAGATATTGAAAATTACCCAGAAGAGCAAAAGGAGAGAAAAAGAATGAAGAAATCTTATGGGAATTATAGGATACAATGAAAAGAAACAACATTCACATCATGAGAATTCCAGGATAAAAGAAAGAGAAAGGGTCAGAAAGTATATTTAAAGCAATAATGGCTGAAAACTTACCAAAACTGGGGACATTTCTGATCCACAAGGCCCAAAGAACGCCAAATTGGTTGAACCTGAGTAGGGATATATTGAGACACATTATAACTAAATTGTGAACAATCAAAGAAAGGTATATATATTATAAAGGTATAGTTGTCAAAACAGTATTGTACTGGCATAGAAACAGACAAATAGGCCAATGAAGAAAAGACAGTATCTTCAATAAATGGTACTGGGAAATTGAATATTCACATATAAAAGAATGAAACTGAAGCCATATCTTACCCATCACAAAAATGAACTCAAAATGGATTAAAGACTTAAGTTTAAGACCTGAAACCATGAAACTCCTAGAAGAAAAAATAGGAATAAACATCCTTGATATGTACCTAGGTGATGATTTTTTGAACATGATACTTGAAGCATAAACAACAAAATCAAAAATAAACTACATCAAACTAAAAAGTTTTTGCACAGCAAAATAAACCATCAACAAAGTGAAAAGACAACCAATGGAATGGGAAAAAATATTTGTAAACCATACATCTAATAAGGAGTTAATTTTCAAAATATATAAAGAATTCATACAACTCAGTAGCAAAAAACCAAATAACCCAATTAAAAATGGGCAAAGGACCTGAATGGACATTTCTCCAAAGAGATATACAAAAGGCTAACAGGTACATGAAAAAATGTTTGACATCACAAGTCATTAGGGAATGCAGATTAAAACCACAGTGAGATATCACCTCGTGCTTATTAGAATGGCCACCATCAAAAAGATAAGAGATAACAGATGCTGGTATGGATATAGAGAAAAGGGAATCCTTGTGCACTATTGGTGGGATTAGCCACTGAGGAAAATAGTAAGGAAGATCTTCAAAAATTTAAAACTAGAACCACTATATGATCCAGCAATTCCACTTCTGAGAATATATCCAAAGGAAATGAAAAACCTATCTTGGAAAGGTATCTGCACCCCCATGTTCATAGCAGCATTATTTACAATAGCCAAGACATGGAAACAATTTAAATGTCCATTGGTGAGTCAATGGATAACATTTTGTGGTATATATATATATAGATACAACAGAATATTATTCAAACATAAAAAAAACAAAGAAATCTTACCATTTGCAACAACATGGTTGGATCTTGAAGACATTATGCTAAACAAAGTAAATCAGAGAAAGACAAATACCGCATGACCTCACTTACATGTGGAATCTAAAAGCAAGCAAACGAAAAAGACAACAAAAAAATCAACTCATGGGGAAGAGATCAGACCTATGTTTACCAGGGATGGAAGGTGTGGGGAGGAGGAATTGGAGGAAGGTGGTCAAAAGCCACAAACTCCCAGGTAGAAGATAAATAATTCCTGAGGATGTAATGTACAACAGCTAACACTGTTGTATGATACATAGAAAGTTAAGAGAGTAAATCCTAAAAGTTCTCATCACAAAGAGAAATTTTTTCTTTTTTTTCTTTCTTTTCTCTTTATTGTGTATGAGAAGACAGATGTTAGCTCAATCTATTGTGGTGTCATTTCACCATACATGTAAATCAAAGCATAATGCTGATTGCCTTAAACTAATACAGTGATGTACTTCAACTACTTCTCAGTAAAACTGGGAAAAAAAAAAAAAGAGTTCCTCCAAAAAACGTGAAGGGCTTCTATTAATAAAAGCAGTAGTTCCCCAAGATACCCTATTTTATGAGACTTTTATGAAGTTAATTAAGATTTTACTATTCACGTTCTTCTATTTTTATTAGAGATCCATATGAGCCAGAAGAATATTAAAGCAAGTCATCAGTGAGTGGAAAACAAACTAAAATATTTTATTCTTACCCATTACATTAAATTGAAGACATTGTTACATTTGAAGCGTTGCTTACAATAATAAAATTGATATAATAAAATACGATTAATCAATACATGATTTAATAACAAAAAGTGATAATCAGAAGAGTTAACATAACAATACAAGCACAGTGATATGCTTCTCTTCCAAAAACTTCCCCCAACTTTCTTTTAAAGTGTTACAACATATAAACACTTGTATTTTAGAGGTAATGCTTCCTGCTCCTTACTCTCTTTCAGTGCAGTAATTAAGACATTATTTTCTTTCCTTGACCAAAAAATTATTTTTCTTGCTTATTGTTGCAAGTCCATAGGGTGAAAAGTCCAGTAATTCAATAATCCATTCAAGTATGACGAAATTTACAGCAGAAATTGATTAAGCCAGAAGCCTTTGTGCCCTCACTAAAATAACATTCTAAAAATTATCTGATTCTAAACTAACAGTTGATTATGGTCCATATATGAACATAAGGAACCATTTTGAGTGTCTAGTTTCGTTATGTCTTTGTTTCAATCATTATCCAGTACACTGAAGGACAACCAAACAAATGCTAATTACCATTCACAATCTGTATCGTTGACAAAGGACCTGCAGCTGTCATCGGCATAGTCTGCCCCACATTTTCCAAAACACCTCTAAAGAAGCTCCGTTTCTCATTGTTAGCAGGATTTGTGATTTGTTTAGGACAGTCCTCATTTATCATAGCACAAGTAATGACTTTCAGGTGTCTTCAAGTAACATGAAGTTACATAGACAATTGAGCAAGATTTTATGCAGGCACATTTCCAAATGGATCAATGAAAGTTTTGCTGATCCAACAGTAGCAGGATTAATTATACCAGAAGAGTAATAATAACTGTGATGATCACTTATTGTCATGAATGGCCTAGACTCTGTGTTGCATCTTGGTGAAGTAGGCAGCCTTATCCTCATTTTAGGGTACTGTAGAAACTAAGAAATTAAAATGACTTCACCAAGTTCCCGTAATTATGAACCTACAGAACAAAAATATCTGTTGAGTCCTCAGTCCCTGGCCTTAACCACCCACTTCACTGACACATTCCGATGTCCTTATCTTTAATAATTGTTTAAAGTTATTCTCAGGGAACTCAAATATTTTGAAACTTCCCCCCATGTAATGGATCCGACTTACATTTTACCAAGCACTGTGGGGTTTTTTAATGATTTAAATATATGGTAAATAATCTAATATTCATAGATGTGGAAACAGACCAGACAGCAAATAATCTGAGTTTTTTTTTGAGTTGGAACTCAGTGCTGGCGAGAAAATTCAGCACCCATTTAGATTAGGCATTTTCTCCTCCTAATTACGATATATTTCCTAATGCAGAGTTGCCCAATGCTTTGATATTTCCAAAGCATTTAACAAATATAAGCCTTTTGATGTCTTTGTAAAGATTCACTAACTCAATTTTACAGATGAGCAAACTGAGATTTAGAGAGGCTGATTGCCATGGCCACACAGTATGATCAGCATGTTTCAATTAACTTTTGCTAACTCAATAATTTAAAATTTTATTTTAATATAGGAGTGTTCAATTGATAACACATTAAATTTTTCTATTCTTTCGCAGCCTTAATGTCTTATAAATTTTAACTCTTTTACTTAGTCTATCAATTTCATGCCTATACCTTCAGTGAAATATAACTAGATTTAATATGTGCTCTAGTAAAATGTGTGCTTGGTTTGTGATAACTGTTTTGAAAGTGAAAACTTAAAATAATACTGGAAATGTAGAAGAATACAATCAGCTGTAATGCAATCAGAGTAAGGCATTTTTAAGATATCTCAGAGGTTCTAACTGAAGATAAATACTACTTGTCCAGATCAGAAGTTTCTGGCCTCTGAGATAAACATCCCATTACAGCTGGAACCTCAAAGATAGACATACACATTACTACAGTGGCTGATTTTCCTCCTGTTTTCTTGAGAACACAGCTTCCTCCTACATCAAGCACAGAAGATTTTTATGTGAAGATGCAGTGCACTATGATTTCCATAATAAGAGGTCAAGGTATAATCCCAAAAGTGCCTAGCTCTCTTTAGTTTGCCTTTGAGGATGCTGTATCTTTATATTTATATGAACAAATTTAAGCACTTTTCTTGTGTTAACCAGTCCTACAACTTATTCCTTAAGTATCCAGGATGTTCTCTATATCAGATTGTTTGGGAGTTAGTAAACTAGTGTATTCGCTCCTTCTCAAGATCCAGTTCAATAAAGACCTGTCAAGATATTGCCTTTTGTAGTTCAATAATTATTAGAATGAATTACCAGATGCCTTTACTTATTCTGAAAGCAATTACCTGGTCTATTAAAAAAAAAAATCTCTTTCCAAATCAATTCCCATTAGATCTTCCACCAATCTATATGTTAATATTTAAAGTTCCTCATTAGTACAAAGTCATCTAACTTTTCACACTCATGAATCTCCTCAAACATCTGCAGCTCAGGTTTAGCATTATGAGCATTTTCATTGTTGTCTTTGTCATTGATTTTGTCATTGTTGTTGTCAAGGAGGACTCCATTCTTTTGGAGATGTTTCCTTAGTTTGTCTTGTATAAAGTCTTCTGAATCCTTCATACCTCACCATCTCAGCTATGCACTGAAAGTAATGTTATTTTTTCTGTTTTGGCACCGTGGAATGAGAAAAGTTCAGGAAAATGCCCTGGCTTACCTCTGAGTTACTTGAAACACATGGAAACCCAATGCTTAGCATTCTGTATCTTCATTAGTCCTTGGAAATGTTCAGCCATCTTTGCCAAAACCATTCTGTCTATTAACTAATGAGGGCCAAATCCTTGGATGTTAATGGAAAAATCTCAGTCTGCCTCTCTTGCTAGTCACAGATTTATTGTACAGAACCCAATTGGTAATAATCTTGAGGAGCTAGGTACATCTCCAGTTCCCTTCCAGCAAGCACCTTAGATTTTCTAAGTTAAAGAAGGACACATTCATTTACCTAATTATCCACAGTCAATGCTTGGCTTCCCAAGGACGATTCATTCAGTTGGTCTTTGCACTGTTATCAGCATAAACATCCACCCCAAATTTTTGTACATTTGTCTTCTGTTTGTGGATGAGAAATTTATAAACCATATAGACAAAGACAACAACTTCACATGCTGGTCTAGCACCTTATTAGTTCTTATCAGAACATTAGTATTGAAATGGGAAGATGAGAGATATTGCAATGGATAAACGACTCCCCCCAAGATTTGTCTCAGTATTTATCATGGTTCATGTTTTATGGGTGAAGAAACAGAGTGAGATCAGAGTGGTTGTTAGGACATGGGCAAATAAATATAATATGAATCACTGGAAGTTGGAAAATAGAAGTTATAAACGCCATATTTTTTTATCTAGATTATCCACCTTGGTTGGAGCTGAATAGGAAGAATTTGCAGGACAGGACAATGTTTTCAGAAAGATTGACTGTTATAATATATTTTAAAGCAAAAGGAGGTGCCTAAGAATTAAATTAAGAATTTAGGCAAGGATTCCAAAGGATTAACTATGAGCAGTGCTGTTGTTAATCTAGAAACAGTGGGAAGGTAAATTAAAAATTGAGGTAGGATTCCCAAGGGCTCTTTGAAGTTGAAAAGGTGTATTTTGGAAAAGAATTAGCTTAAATAATGTATAAGAAAATAAAGTGAAAAAACATACTAAACCAGTACATTCTTTGGGCTAGGTACTTTACATGGTCTCATTTAATTGTCAAAATAAGCCCAGAGACGGGAAATTGGAGGGAGAGATGAACCATGAGAGTCGATGGACTCTGAGAAACAAACTGAGGGTTCTAGAGGGGAGCGGGGAGGGGGGATGGGTTAGCCCGGTGATGGATCAGGGTTAAGGAGGGCACGTACTGCATGGAGCACTGGGTGTTATACGAAAACAATGAATCATGGATCACCACATCAAAAACTAATGATGTATTGTATGGTGACTAACATAACATAATAAAATAAAATTTTTTAAGAAAAGCGCAGAGGTAAGAAAAATTAGTTCATTTTGTCCCCCCAAAAAGCTCAGACTCAGGAAACTAAAGTAACCAGCCCAAGGGCACATAACTCATGCTTTTTCATCCATTTCACATCATTTCTATGAATAACCAATCTGTTCAAATATTCATGGAAGTTGAACTTAATGTTGGTATCCTTATAATGTGAGTTAAGATTCAGTATTAACTTCGAATTTCAGCATTGGATCATTAATCAACCATGAATCGGTCAATAACACTATTTGACTGTCCATGTCTAATGTGGACAAATGATGGGGATGTTGTGGAAAATACTATCTTATTCCCGAGATGGATAGCTTCTGAAAAAGAAGACAGAATGTGCATAAACCTATAGGAAAATGTATACACCTATAGAAATATGGATACACCCAGAATCATTTTGTAAGTCAAAAATTAGAAGGAGGTGACTGGTGATAGATGTTGGAGTGACCTGAGTTAAGGTAGTCTAGATATGTTTATGTCTACAAGTCAAATTTTGTAACATTTAAACATGATATAGGTGTTCGCTATGTGCCAGACATAATTGAGCATCATTAATCCTCCTATCAACCTTGTAAAGTAGGTACTAATATTATCCTGATTTTACTGGTGATGAAACTGAAGTAGAAAAAAGTCAAGCATCTTGGCTAGTTTTCCAGAGCTGGTAAGTGGCGGATCTGGGATTTGAACTGAAGTAATATGAGAACTGCTGCTCTTACATTAACCTTCTACCTTCAATGTTGGTATGTCATGTTAAGTAGGCAGTCTATGTTTACCTTAGGGTATAAAGATTATGATTCCCTAGTCCCTGACATACATCTTATATGTGAACATACTTCACCATTATTCTTAGAGGAATAGATTCATTAATTTATTTGACAGATATTTACTGAATACCTACAATGTGGCATACACTGCTCATGCTGGGGACAGAACAGTGAACAGGACAGACAAGGACCCTGCTTTGTCACACTCACAGTACTAGGCACTCAATACATGTTAACAATGCAGTACATGCATTTTAATTTCAAATTCAATTTGAAATTTTAAATTCAAATTTAAATTCAAAAGTAATATATGTTTTCATTGGCTTGTATCGATTGTATCGATTACCTACATCACTCTCCTTAATTCAAATACAGATACAGATAACATACAGTCTATGTTAACAATGCAGTACCTGCATTTTAATTTCAAAAGTAATATATGTTTTCATTGGCTTGTATCGATTACCTACATCACTCTCCTTAATTCAAAATTACCCTTAAAAGCTACCCTTAAAAATTAAGACCATTTTTCCCAAAATTCTATTAATTAGAAAGGTTTGGAAGATTCCTATGTACAGCCAGAAGAGCAGTTTAAACACTCTTACAGTCTTAAAATGATTCTCTGAATGGGGCTTTAAATCATGTGCCTTTGTAGTAGTTACATTTTCATAATATGGTAAGCCACTCTTGTCCATTAAGGAACCGTTTCCTCCCACTGCCCCAAATTGCTTATTATACATGTTGTTCAGTGTCTTTTATCTAGTAAGTAGTTATTAAATGATGTTTAATAACATGTGGTGGATAAGGTAACCCTCATTAAAGGCAATTCACACTGCCATTGCTTCTGCCAAATACTAATCAGTTGCCAAATTTAAACGGCCTTATTAGCCTACCAATGTCGCTTTTTCCTGATGATAAAGACCCACCTCTAAAAATCAAGTACAACCCACTAAAATGAATGAATATTCCAGAAACCTGCTAAAGTAATCTACATTTTAATGAGACAGGAAGGGCTCTACCAATATTTTCATCCCCTTGTCTGTAACATAACGCTTCCTTACCTGCTCTCTAGAGTGGAAGATGTGAGCAGTGTCAGGCTCTGCTAAGGTCCTCCCCCACCTCCACCCCCAAGTTTGCTGCCTAAGCTTGCACGCAGGGGCCCACATGGCATCACGAAATGGGTTCTTTACATATATGCAGCTACTTACGGAGCTATGCACACGCGTGTATGCCCATGTAGGGGTGTGTTTTGTCCGCATGTGGTGTGAGCCCACGTTGGTCTCCCTCTCCTTTCCCCTGACCTGGGGGAATCCCGGCAATTCCCCAGAACTCGGGGAATAGCGAGATGAGGCAAATAGCCCTTTTCCGTTCCCTTGTGGCAGGCACCGCTGGGTGCCAGGAACCTGCAATGCCTCCTCTCACAAGCAGCTTAAGGGAGACTGACTGAAGATGAGCAAGTGGAGAATACATGAAGGAGGAAGGGGCCATGGTACAAGAGATGATTGCTTCTGGAGCTACTGAACTATGATTGTGTTTCTACATGCAAAGCCCTAGGAAGCTAGAGGGGAGGCAGAGAAACTCCGAATCTAAAATGCTCTGAGATTATTTTTCTAACAGTGCCTGGAAACCACTGCTTGGCGTGTGTCCTGCGCGGGGTTAAGGAATCCAAGGGAGCGCCGGGTGAAACTCGCAGCGCGGCATCCGGCACTTTGAGCTTCGGTGGGGTTTGCGCTCCGAAGACGCGGCCACGCATCATTTTCCCAGGCGTTGTGCGGGTTTCTTAAACAGCCCAGTTGCTGCCTCAGAAAGGAGTTTCTAGAAGCTCCTTCTCTGCTGCCTCCCCTCCCCCTCCCCTTTTTCGGTTTTTACCCCCGCGAGGAGCTTCTCGAGCTCCACTGCGTCCGCCCTCCGAGGGGCACAGGTGCCGCTGTCCCGGCTTCTGCCGCCTGGTCCGCCGACGCCGCCTCCTCCGGGCGGGCCCGGGGGACTTCACCAGGCGCTGCTGCAACGTGAACGGTCTCTTGCTGGGCGCTGCGGCCGCTGCCGGTCGCCCGGGACTCCCCGCCCTCCCGCGCGACCCCGCGCCCGGGCGGGCGGCGCTTGCGGCGGGCGGGGGGCGGGGAGGGGAGCGGGGGCTCGTCTGGGGGTAGCCGCCTCCTCTGCAGCCTGCTGGCGCCTCGAAACCCGAACCTGCCTCCGCCTCTTCCTCCAGCGACTCCATCCCTCCTCCCGCGCCTCGTCGTCCCGCCGCCCCCGCCGCCGCCGCGCCCCCGGTGGCTGCCTCGGCGGACCCGGGAGGGGGCCCGCCGCGTCCGCCGCCCGCTTGGCTTGGCCCGGCCCGGGAGGCGTGCATGCCCCTGCTGCCCGCCGCGCTCACCAGCAGCATGCTCTATTTCCAGATGGTGATCATGGCAGGGACGGTGATGCTGGCGTACTACTTCGAGTACACCGACACGTTCACCGTGAACGTGCAGGGCTTCTTCTGCCACGACAGCGCCTACCGCAAGCCCTACCCGGGCCCGGAGGACAGCAGCGCCGTGCCCCCCGTGCTCCTCTACTCGCTGGCCGCCGGGGTTCCCGTGCTCGTGGTAAGCCCGGGGGTGCCCGCCCTCGCGTCGACTCCCTTCGGTCCCCCCTCACGTTCAGGGTGGAGGCCCCGCTGAGGGTCGGGGCGCGGCGGCTTTGCCTTCTAAGTTCCTCCAAGTTGTGGGCAGCCCCTTCCCCAGAGGACATTCTTCTAGGGCGCGTCAGGGCTGGGTGCGAAGGAAGCCCGCATCTCTCCCCCACATGCCGCCCCCGCAACCCCCCTGCTGTGGCTGCAGGGTTAGGGTGACTGGGAGGAGGAGGATGGGAGGGATGGGGGCTTTGCGAAGTGATGGATGGGGGTCGGGGCCGGGGAGGAGGTGAGCCCTCGGATGAATTTTTACTTCATCCACTCAGTGGCCTTGCTCCGCCGGGCGCCGGCTCTCTGCGACTGGAAGCTGAGGAGCAGCGGGCCAGCGAGGAGGAGAGGGCATCAGTCCCAGGGGTGTGGAAGGGACTCCTGCTTCCCGAGTCCTGGCGCGCATTCCCGTTTTACCACCCCCTTCCCTTTCAGATGAAAGTGCCAGGGGGACTAAGCTGACCAGGGAACAAATATCTAAAAAAAAAAAAAAAAATTGAAAACTGCTAAATGAAGAGGCTCCGACAGCAGTGCTCGCTGAAAAGCAGGAGCTGTGTCCAAATGACAAGATACATTTAAAGGCTGCTCCACTCTCTGGGCAGCTGAAGTCCTTTTCTCTGATAGCTTCGCTTAGAATGCCTTGTGGATTTATGGACTCTGTGTGTGTGCGTGTGTGTATACAGGCGCACGCACACACGTACACACAGATCTACATATGTAATTATTAAGATGGTGATCACATAATAATTTACATATGTGAATATGGTATAAAGTTATTGGTAGGAAAATTGGTGGTGTTTCTTCAGAAAATGTTATGGTTCCTCTGTTATTGTCAAAGTATTGGAGGTATCCTTCCAATGGTACGGCTTCTCTCTTTCAACTCTCAACAGATAACAAATAGGAAATTAGGAAATGAAGAGGAAAGGGAAAAGGAAGTCTTATTTCAGTGGTTGAATGTGTAAATTTCACAAATGAATGTTGAGAACATCAGTGGTATCTACTGGGTTTGGATATTCATGTTTATTTTGATTTTAGGGGAAATGATTTCATATTTTTCCAAATAATGAGAGGTTCCTAACACACATAATGGAATTCTACCAAGGAACTTCTTGGTAACTTCAAAGTAACTTCGTTTATCACAGGTACCATGATAGTTGACTTTGAGTTCAGCTCCAGCATACTGGTTTGAAAAGTGTCAGACCTTGCACCAGAAAATGTTTTGTTTTTTAATATTGAAATGTGCTAAAAATCCACCTTCGTGTTTGTGTTCTCTCTCTTCCATTTGAAAAGCTGATAGAGGAAAGAAAATTTAGTCATTTTGGGGAATTCTTTTTCCTTTCTGCAGACGGGTTCTCAGGCACATGTTTTCTGGCAGACTGAATAGCTCAGAGATTTTTCTGGGATTTTTTGTTTTTAAAGAAAAAAAGTCTGTCACTTTCAGGTCCCTGGTTTGGCTGTAACCATAATCAATAATGTCTGTAACTTGTCCCTTGGTAATTACCATTCTGTGTCTTATTTAAATGAGGTAGCACCTTTCAGATCCTACCCAGCCATCCGTGGTGGCAGGTGCCAGTTAGAGACGAGAACATATTGGCCCTAAGATGTTGATTATTTCCCACTTAGGGGGAAGCTAGAAGGAGAAAGGGAATCAGTCATTATTGAGTGCCTACTCTGCTGGGCACACGAGCTATGACTGCATTTATTCTCAGAGCGTTCCTCTCCAGATGACATTTAAGGACATTGAGGTTCAGATAATAAAATGGAGACACCTGAAAATAAAAATGGGTGGGTGTGATGTTTGTATGCCCATAGGACTGATGCCAAATGCCATCCTACTTCTACTACATCCAAAGAACACGTTCTGTGGGAGAAGACGAGAGATGGCTAATGCGGCAGGCATACAGAATAAAAATTGAGGGTTTTTTAAAGGGAGGATCTGACTTGCTTTCCATGTTTTGACATTCAGTTCTTTAGTTGCAAGACAAAGAATTGGGGGGGGGGCTCCATCTGAAGAGAAGGAAGTGTTGGATCCTAAAGGCTCGCGGTGCTGCTGGCCCTTTTTTCCCCTTCTGCTTTTCCAAATAGTACGCTCTCGCAACGGGAGAGGTTGGGAATGGTAATGGCCTCTCTGCCTTTCCATTCTTCTGAAGAACACTGGCTTAGCACAGTCACTTGACATGAAAATAATATTATTAGTAATAATAACACTAGTCGTGCCCATCATTTGTTGAATTATATACCTTATACCTGTCTACCATTTGCATTATCTATGAAAGCAGTTGTTATTATTGTCACCTAATATTTGCAAAAACTGAGGCTTACAAAGATAAAGTAACCTGCCCAAGGTCTAGGGCTAAAAATGTTATACTCAGAATTTTAACCCTACTTTGTCAAATTCCCAAGTGGAGGTCTTTTCTATTATAACATACAAATGCAGTTTACTAATAAGTTATTCTTCTAAATAAACGCCTCGGTCTCTTTCCCCATCTCTTACACTTCTTGGACTGTAGTGATAAAGGTTCTTCATACTGTATATTTTTTAACCTTCAAAAGTCATTTTTTAAGTCTTTAGATTAATTTGAAAACTAGCTCTCCTTACTACCACAAGCTGTGGTTTTGTTTCATACTTGCTAAATTCATTTATCTAGAAATCAAAAGCAATATAATCTTTTCAGTTTTATCACTTTTATGTAGTGTTGATTTGGAGCCCAGGTTTGGAATCTAACAAATTTGGATTCAGATCCAAAGTACATCCTGCTGCTATGTTAACAGTTGGGAACTCTACTTGCTGTGTAACCTTGAACAACTTATTTAAGCTTGTTAAGCCTCAATTTCCTAAGTCACAGGATTTTGTATATTCAATTAGATATAATATATAAATGTCATACTTGGCCCATAGTGGATACTTTATAAGAGATAAGAGATCAGTAAATCATTGGCATTATTAATGAAATGATAATTCAGTAAATGTTTATTGAATTCCTGTGTTGCAAGCACAACATCAGACAGAGTAGAGGTTACAAAGGAGACTTCAGAAATAAACCAAATTCCTGAGGCTTTTACTGCCTAATTTGGGAAATTAGGTAAATATGCCAAGGTCATAATATAAATCACCATAATAGAAGAAGTGTGTACACACACACACACACACCACAAAGACCTCTGGTGGTTCAGAAGAGGACAAGCTCGTTTTTATTTGGAGGGGTGAGGAAAGACTTCACGTAGAAAATGGTGGCAAGTCAAATGGTGACTTGAAGAAGAGGCTGGAATGGAGTTTGAGTCAGGACACCACAGAAGCAGCTACATGGAGAGCCACTTGGTAACAGAAAATGAAGGTTGTACTCTTGAAACAGCAAGTGGTTTGTCTTGTTTCTAAGAGTGGTGTGTGGGGAACACAGAGGGTATACGGTGAATAGGAAGACTTGGGTCTCACGGATGAGTCCTGGAATGCCAGGCTGAAAGGTTTTCTCAATTTGTTTGGAACTGACTGGGGACATTGTCTGGTGAGTGGTGTTTTAGGACATTTTGGGGACAGTAGTATAGGGCTCTTCTATTATTAAAATACCTATATAAGAATTTTAAACTCTTTATCCTCACCTCTGTCTTGTGTTGTGAAATACTACTTTGTGTTTGCAGAAAATGCCTGTAACTTGGGCTCATTTACAAAGATGACATGTTTTATAAGCTCCTTGAAAACGTCCCATTCAGTGTGATCTGTATAGCATTTGCCAAAGCACCACATACATAATTTATAGATATAAATTTAATTAGTGATCTTTGATTTTTCATCGATTAAAAGAACTGGTGATGACAGTGTTTTCTGTGCCCCAAATTTGGATACAGTGGCCATGAGCAGCTATTGTTCCTTAGATCATTAAGCAACACAGGTGATTTGAAGGAGACCAGAGCTAGAACATTCATCTTCATAGAGCCAGAACCAAGGCAGAGAAAACCAGCAGTGAACAGGGCAGATTCGAGTGTTAGGAAACATCTCTAATTCTTTATGTCTGCATCCTCAGGAAATTCCCTCTTGACTCTGAAACTCTGAGGGATGCAGCTGCTGCTGTTGTCCCAAGGGTGTGGAGTCACTCATTGTGGCAGGGGTAGATGATGACGCAAAGGCATCTCATGTCTAGAGCTCTGTCTTGTTAGATCAAAGTGCCTGAAGCTTTCTCATAGACCTTCTTCTGTGAACCTCATCCTGAGTGCTCGCTCCTATTTCTACTCCTGGGACACGTGCCTGTGGCATGGTGTGGAGAAGCACAGTTTTGTGTGTCAGACAACCCTGAATTCTTATCTGCATTTCTCTCACTTACTCTATGTGTGACCTTGGGCTACATTTTCTTATTCATAAACTGGAGATAAAAATGCCTACCTCTTGAGAGGCAGTGCATCTAGAGGTTAAGATCACAGACTCTAGAGTCTGGGTTTGAAAGCCCAGATCTGCCACTTTCCCACTGTGGGAACCTGAGCCAGTCTTTCTGTGCTTCAGTTTCTTCCGCTGTAAAATGGAGATAATATGAGTATTGGCCTCACAGGATTATGATGAGTATGAGATGGCTTCACATATGTGTCTGAGGAGTACCCAGCTAAATATGTTAGCTACCAATAGGATGATTAATCAAGATAATCTATTTAAGGCACCTAGCAAAGTGCATTTGTCAGTGGATTCCAGAGCTGATAAAATATTAGAGGTGGGCAGAGGCCACTTAGTTCAATGCACTCGCCCACAAAATTGGGGACTCTGAATAGCAAGAATAGCAAAAATCGGAACTCTGTTATTGGCATCACGTCACCTCTGATGACTCTTCTATATTTTCAAGTAGGCCAACACTAGCTAGTATTTCGTATGCAGCGGACACTGTGTTAGATACGTTTAGTGCATTACTTCATTGAACGCTCACCATGGTGGTACTTTCTTTAAGCATAAGTGCTATCTTTAAATGCACTTATAGATGGGAAATACGATGTTTAGTGAGGTTGTGTGTCAGACTTGTATCAAATTATTTAAATTCATTAATTTTTACCTTCAGCTTATGAAGGAAATCTGGATGTGAAGAGGATGGAGTGCCAACCAGGGGTCCCACGTCACCAGTGCCAGAATTGTCAAAGCCTATGCCTCTAGTTCTTCTGTTCTGCACCTTGATCCTAACCCATTAAGTAGATCTTTCCATATTTTTGGTCATAGTGATTCAGTACTAGAGGAATCAAAATTTTCTCAAATCTTTATCCTCCATTTCAGTCAGTTTTTCTGGTTTGACCAGAAGCTTCGTGTTCCAGTGTAGATAATGGTTTCAGTGTGTAGTATAGGAGATTGTTTTGTTTCCTGTTAAGCTTGAAATGTTGTGGAGAGGTGGGTGGCAGCAGAAGGGATTCAAAGATATTTCTGTTATTCTGTTGGGAAGCCATGGTTCTAATCTCTGTGGCATACTCTGATACAGTGCCGCAGGCAGCCGCATTCAAGTGCAACCACCCTCCGGTTCTAGATCTGCACAAAACAGTGGGGGGGGGGGTCCTCTATTTCTAAGGCATGTTTCTTAAAGTGGGACCTAGCACTAAATTTGGGGTGCAGTGAACACACTGAAATTGTGTATAAATACTCTATGTGTGTACACACACACACACACACACACACACACACACACACATTTTTCTAGTAAGAGCCTCCATAGCTTTATTGGATTGTCAGAGATACCCAAGATTCCCTAAAAGTTAGAGCCACACTATGTCCTTATGTCTCTTAGGACCTTGTTTCACTTAGATAGTCTCGTTCATATTCATTCATTCATTTTTTCCCTCTCTCCCTACATTCCATTTTGTCTTTCTTTTTCCAAAGATCCCCTCCACTTTGCATACTGGTAAGGAGATGGTGATGCTGAGGGGAAAGCAGGGGCTGGTCTGAAAAGCAGCTAGTATTCCTCTGCTTCTCCTTCTCTCTCTTCCCTTCTTCCTCTGCCTCTCCTCCTCCCCATCCCTTTCTCTCCTTTTATCTTCCTGTCTTCTTTGTCCGCTCCAACCCTTATCACTCGTTTATCCCTGTGCTTTTCTGAGCCAGTTACATTATCTGAAAAATGTGGACTGACTTCTTTCTACTTTTCTGAGTTGTTGTGAGAATCAAATAGGTGAGAATATACTTTGGAGACAATATGAAGAAAACATAATGCGAGCAGATTACGTGGGTTATATACCCAGCTGGTCATTGGAGATGGTTATGACCACTCACAGTATGACTACCTCCTATTCATTTGTAGAGTTTGAAACAAAATAGTGTTTCCAAGGAGCAATATTGATACTGTCTGTTAGGTATGCACTGTATCTTATTAATTTTTAAATTTGCATTGTTCCAGAAAGACATTATTTGTAAGAGTTTCAAGTGATGATAATGTACCTACTATATACTAGGTACAATGCTATTGCCTGAATTTGTATAATGAGTAAGGCATATGCACTGCCCTTCAAGAGTTCGGACATTATGCATGAAGTTATAGCTGCAAACCTTCGTTTTCTTGTCTGTAAGATTGAGGCAGTGATACTGAACATGATACCTTATAAGAATTAAATATAAACATGCATTAAGTACGCAATAACTGATAGCTGCTCTTTTAGCATAAATGCCAATAATATTTATTGATAGTGCACAGTGAAATGACATCAGGTGTACTTAGTCGTTTCTGTGGAACGAATGAGGCAAACCATTTACTTTTCACTTTAACCCTTTCATATAGTATATGCAGTAACACATCTAGGGAGCTTTAGCACTTCACTCCAGCTGGTAAATGACACATCTAGGATCTGAATCTATGACTTCAAGTCCCGTGCTCTGTTGGCTGCATGCAGTTTCCCACTAATTTGATTCCCAACATAAAATGGCGGCATCCCTAGAAGACAGAGGTGAATTAAAGCATATTGATTATGTTTCAGTGTGCTGTTTACAGTATCCGTATGGTTGTTAATGTATAGGCTCACTTACAACCAGACATGACAAGGGGATGTTCAAAGACATGTCCAAAGACAAAACTTCATTGGCTTTTAGAACAAGTGGAATGGCCAATAGAACAGCTCAACATTTCCATTCATCAAGCTGAGAGGCAAGTTCTGATCTCAGAGATCTTAACCGATAGTTAGGAGGATCCTTTTAACAGACTTTGGAAAATCATAAAGGATATCATTTAGATGGAAGATATTTTAAAATATGTGAAATGGAGTTCTATATTCAGTACTATTTAAACTATTTCTAAGAATGCCACTTTTCACTCAACAGGCTGGTTATTTTTTTAGTCTTATTATGACAGGTGTAGTTTGAAAATCACTGTCAGTAAAACCACCATTTTTTGTTATTTTTGTTGTTGTTGTTGTGAAAAACAGAATCTGAAAGATTTTTTTTCCAGACCAGGTGCATTTAGAACTCTAAAGGCAGTATTTTGGTGGACATTTCTCAGTGAGTGAATGTGTATATGTGTGTATGTGTGTTTAGTATACATAGATATTTGTATGTACAAATATTCTAACCTCTATAATGCTCCCCTGTTATCCATCCCCCCCAAAAAAACCCAATTTTCTGGAACATTCTGCTGTATCTGTCAGACTTAGCACTAACTTGTCTGAGGAAATCTCTTGGACTTCCAAGTTTTTCTCTTCTAGGACTCAGCCTCTTTAACAAATTGTGGTATTAAAATAACCTTATATTGTGCTTTGTGTTGTATTTATTTTTATTCCTATTTCCATCACTAGACTTGAGCATCCCAAAGTCAGGGTATTGTAATCTGACTAAAGCTGATTTCATCATACCTAACTCTTCAGTTATTTTCAGTAGATAAGTTATCCAGGCACCAACTAAGTTTGTGATGATGAGGTTGTAATGACCAAATTCTGATGAGCATGCAGTTACTTAATAACCATTCATTAAAACAGGCAAAAAAGTCCATATGCCCTGTTCTGTAAGCTCAGTGAACTGGCAGCTCTTTGTCTTTTGAGGTGTTTAAGTGTATGAAAGGTTCATCACAGACAAGGGGGGATTCTGTGCCCTTGCACTGACATGCTTCATGCAGAATTCCTCCTAAACCAATGGCTGGACCTGGGATCCACTGAGAACAAGCCATTGGGGTATAGGTTACAGACCTCATTGGAGTCTTATGGTTTATTCATTCAAGGATGGAAAGTATCTCCAAATTATTTTAGTCAATCCACATAGCTTGAAGATATTTAATTTCACCGTAAAGATTCTATTTTTAGCATTCATCATGCTAATTAAAAGTCATTACTTTCATCAATAAAAATTACTTTTATATCCATAATGCAAATAAATCAGTTATTAATTAACATACAGATAGCAAAAAGACTTGTAGCAGCCTCTTTGGATTGGGCATTTCCTGATAAAATGCCAGTGACTTCCCAGGACTTCCTTCCTCCCTGCCTTCCTCATTCCTTCTTTTCCTGAACAAATATTCATTGAGTACCTCCCACCCTTGAAAATAAGGCTCCAAGAGCTTACTTGGCGTGCTGTAAATCCCCAAACCAGGATTAAACCCATCTTTCCCTTCTTCAGATCTTTCAGAGCAGCATCATGAAATCAAAGACTTACAAAATCATAGGTCAGTTAAATACAAATGTAGTGCTGACATACCTACGTATTACCAAAATAATTTGTGGCATTTCCTGTGTACGGGAAGCAAGATTTGTGTTGATACAACCAGAACCTCTATTCTGAGTAAATTGTGTATTGTATTTCTCGTGTGATGATCCCTATTTTTTTAAAGAGTGCTTTTTCAGTAGCGCCAGCAAAAACTGTACTTTTTTATCAAGATTTTTTTATTGAGGTTTCAGATTTAGCTTTTTCTCACACTGAGGTGCACAGAAGCACTTTTCACACTGAGAAGCATCTTATATTTCCAGAGACCTCATCAAAGTAGAATGCCAAAATTTCACAGACACCAAAATTGAGCAGTCTTGGATAGAGATAGTGCACCTGGAACCTCATCTTGTAATTTAAAATGAATTCCTGACATTTCCAATTAAAAAACAAAATAATATCGTTGGGTTGGTAATAATGACCTCTTCCTTCACACGTGCCTTTCAAGTGTTGGGTTCGCTCAATTACTAAACTAAATGAAGAGACTTAGTCAAAACTATGTGACAACCCTTTTGGTCTTTCACAGAGAGACCTTTGTTTCTTCTTCTCTCTGGCTCCTAATCACATGATTACTTGGGGCCCCCTTTTTATTTCTCCTGGGGCTAAGTCTAGAATACAGATATAGGAATCCAGTAGACACTTTATTCAAGCCACACTATTACGCTTTTTCTGCCATTCAATCTTTGGAAAAGATTTGTGAATCCAATGTTAGAAGATTCTTCTTTGTAGCTGGGATTTGTTAGTCATGAAAGCAGCCTTAGAAATCATTTAGTTTCATCTCTTGATCTTCAAATGAATGGCCAGAGAGATTGAGTGACTTGCCCAAGGCCATGTAACTAATGAGGAATGACACAAACAGCTGTCCTATGTGGGCACTGAGTATATATCTGGCATTGCGGTAAATATTTACTCATATTAACCAATTGAATCCTCCTGTCATTGGAGACACAATTGTTATCTGAATTTACAGATGAGAACACTGAGGCACAAAAGGATTAAGCAAGTAGCCCATAACCCCACAGCAAGAAAGTTGACATACCTCAGCAGAATGGCAGATACATGCTTTTAACACAGGGATGGTCCTTGTCCCCTTACCAAATTTTATGCCATACTCCTGCTGGGGCTAAGACCACCTGCGAGGAATTGCTCCCCATAGCACTATTAGCTGGGAGAGAGAGATGAAGAGTATGTGATTATTATGGTAGCTTTTTCTTTGTGGCTTTTATACTGTTGACCGAAAAGATTTCACTGAATATTACATTCACAATTGGCACTGTCTGTGATAGTGAAGAGGTAGTGGCAGATAAGGAAAAAGAATATTTAATTCTCAAATTGTTTGGTTCTATGATGTCTTTTATGCTTCTAACATCAAATCTTTTCAGACAAAAAGTAAAACTACATTTGAAACTTGCCACAAGTGGATGTAACTAAGACCTACCCATTTTTGATGCACAGATTCCAAATTCTTATACTGTGATTTTAACATAACACAATATAATATAACACTATATATAATTAACATATAGCATATCTACTACACCCAAGGCAGAGTCATTATGTTAAGTTTGGCAACTAGTTAGAGGCATGGAAGAAATAGTAGTGTGTGTGTGTGTGTGTGTGTGTGTGTGTGTGTGTGTGTGTCAAAGAAAAGCATAGACATTTATATATTTGTATATTTTGAAGTCGTTTGTTTTTTTGAAGGGACTTAGGGATATTAGTAAAATGATTGTAGAAATTTTTGGTCCGATCCTGTAGTGCCATTTTCTGTGAAACAGCAGTGACTTGAGAAATCAGTTTTCTGCTATGCTGTGCTTTATGTTATTTTCTCTACTCTTCATTTCCATCTGCTTAAATATTTTCCAGTCTTTACTTTAAGCAACTCCAATCCCACCTCTTTCATAACTCCTCCTTTGATGCTTCTAGTCAACAGTGATCTACCTTGCCTTTAAAATCCTTTTTGAATAATAGTCTGTCCTCTTACATACTTTCCATAAAAGTGTAGTTGCGGGTGTGGGATGGGGAGCTGGAGAGACAGCGAGACCAATAAAAGGAACAGTAGCAATAATGTATTATTGTATGGAAATAGTGAATGCTATTGGTGGGATTAGTAATAGATTGTATATATGCAGGTTTCATGATGATTTGAAATTAAGAGGAGAGAGAGATTGGAGAAGGAAGGGAGAAAGGAAGGGAGGGAGGGAAGGAGAAAGGAAGGAAGGGAGGGAGGGCAGGAGGGAGGAAGGAAGGAAGGACAGATGGGAGGGAGAGAGGGAAGGGAATGACTCACTGGCCTGACAGGTAGTGAGCTTCCCTCCTTACTCTGCTGCTTACTGCCTTTGAGACCTTGAGAAGATCAAGTAGCTTTCCAGCCTCTGTGTCATTATATATCTGGTTTGGAAGGGTTTGAACACTACCTGGGGCAGGAGACTGACTGACTCATGGCTCCTCAGATAGCCTTTTGTGTGTGTGAAACAAGTGTCACTATTAGGACACTTTACCTTACAATGAAATAAAGTCTGTCTCTCTGAGTTGTCTGCTCCCAGGCCTCTCACCATTTGAAGCCATATAGAACACCCTGGATGGTCTCCCAATATATGGTGTTATTTTTCGGTTCTTTGACTCCTTTTTTTTTTTTTTGAGACTTAAAATTTTCATATTCACATGGCATGGATTTGAATCCATTTTGCCATTCTGGCCCTCACGTCTGACCTCACTTGAGATGTGCTGTTTTTATAGCGTGGCACCAGCCCTGAATGATGTGTTCCCAGTGTACTTTCACCCCTGGCAAATACGTCAGAAGTTCTGCATACTGTTTTCTTTAAGCATTAGCCTTGGGGTCACTATAAATTCTCCTTGTGGTTATCCCATCTGTGAAGGGAGTAGGCTAAACTTTTCTTCGAGTAGGCAAAAACACTGCACAATGATGTGCACTGTCTCCCTCCCATGACCACAGTAGACATCGCTAAGAGATTGTGGCATTTTCTTTCCAACTGAGACTTATCTGGGTTTTCTCTCTCTCTCTTTTTTTTAATATTATGCAGCCATCAGAAAAATGATCTGGGTTTTTAATCATTGTGGCAGAACTCCAGGCAACATCTTCTAATTGGATTTGCGGTCTTGCAATCAGATGACTGTTAAAATGCTTCCAGTTGTATGTCACATATACAATGTAGTATACTACATATTTATGTATTGTAGTTAATTACATATAAATATTTTGGCCGTCAGGAGATTATAAATTCAGCAAATTTGTCTTGTATATTATAAAATCAGTGAATATGTCTTGTATATTTTTGCCTCTTGCTCACCACATAGTGCCTAATATAATGCCTTTCAAATGGTAGGTATAAGTAATTATTAATGTATTTTAAGAAAACACAATTGGAGAAGCAGGAATTAAAATTATTTGGGGTACCCATTCCTAGATATTTATGTTATAAAGTCCAAAGTATTTTTCCAAATCCCAAATCTTAATGTTTTAGTTTAGTTACCACTCGTCCCTAATTTCAGATATTATCCCCATGTACGTTCATTTTTTAAAAATGTAATCAAAGTTATCTAAAATATAGTTCAAAATATTCACTTCAAATGGAGAATATTTCAAACACCTATCATTTTGTTTTAAAAATCTTTAACATCATCGTACTTTTGCTTCTATAACCACTATTTTCCCCATGTCTTTAATTGTCCATAGCACAAACTTTTATAACTTTAAATTGTCGCTCTGTAAGCATTTCTGTAGCATATGCTCTTTCTTCATCAGGTTCTTCATATTCTATATTTCAATACTTTCCCCCCTATTTTTTAGAATGAATTAGTGGATTTAAAGAGGACATCATCTTCCATTCTGTTTTGTAAATTAAATAGCTAATACATTCTACATCGGAAATTCATCTACTTGGTAAATCAGAAAACTTTTTTTGGTCTTCTGTTGTAGGATTCAGCTAGCTGGCAGAATTTTTCTTTTTTTTTTTTAAGATTTTACTTATTTATTTGCGCGCGAGAGAGCACGAGTGGGGAGAGGAACAGAGGGAGAGGGACAAGCAGACTCCGCCCTGAGCATGGAGCCCAACACAGGGCTCTATGCGGGCGGGACTCAATCTCAGGACCCTGAGATCCTGACTGAGCCAAGATCAAGACTTGGACACCCAACCAACTGAGCCACCCAGGTGCCCTGCTGGCAGAGTTTCTAAATGAAATAAGTCATGATTTTATAGTCACTCAGATCTCTGAATCACACTCTGTACACTTTCATTAGTAATCCTGAATTAAGAGTTGAAACATTTGACTCAATACATGGAACTGTTTTTGAGAAGAGTTTGTTGCCTTAGAGAGTGATAAAAATTATTGGTACTTTAGAAAATGACATTAATGAGTAAAGAAAGATTTAATGCTGCTTGGGCAGGCAAATCACTTACAACTTCAATTAACTTTAAAAAGAACCAGGAAAATGAAATTAGGATTTTATTGTTTATGGATACTTTTCCTTGAAATTCAGGATTTCCCAGTTAGAGTGAAAAATCAGCCAAGTGCAAATTAGCTCCTCACCTTATCCAATGGGTGCAAGTGAAATAACCTGCTAGCAATCACACTGAGGTACAATGATCTGGTATTCAGTAATTCATTCCTTCATTTATCCATTAAAAAACAGTTAATTCTCCCTGGACAAAGCTTTGCATGTGTAATAGGCTCTACATATTCAAAGATGGAAGAAAGGATCCCTGTCCTCAAGGAAGTCGAAGTTCAGTGGCAGTGAAAAGTTAAAATGTACTAATTCCGAAAACAGGCCTGGGAGAGGAAGATAGAAGGAATGATGAGAGAGATTTCTGAAAGGAAGTGACCTTAGCTAGTCAGGGCTGTGAGGGGAGGGCAAGAGCATACATATGCAAAATCATTTAGGCTGGAGAAACCTTCCCAGGTTGAAGGCACTCCAAGAATGTCCGTAATGGAAAGGTATATAGCACAGAAGTAATTAGGTTCAGAACATAAGGACGCATGGTAGAAAATACATTACAGTAATATATTAAAATAATATGCAGGGATTCCCAGCATGAAGAGGTAAACCTTTGATATGCATTCCAATCTCCTAGCCTCATTATGTCTGTCTGCAAAATGGGACATCTAAATCTGCCTGTCTTACAAGTAATCCTGTTTATGTGACTGATTTTAATTTAGTAAACTTTCTAAGAAAAACATTAGAATATTGTTTTAGAGTTTTAAGGAAACTAGGGAAATAGTCATCACATCGATCTTGGCTGCCGATTGTTTACGTTTTCTTACTTTAAAATAAAAATACTGCTGTGAAACAAACTTTTAATTAGATAGTTACTAAGAAGATAACCCCTCTGACACACAAATTACATGATTTTCAATCACTAAATGCAACGTAGACAATGCTAAAAGATCAATATTAGTACAGTATGAAAGCTTATGTTGATATACACAATTAAAATTTAAATTGGCAAGGATATTTTTGTTACCATTGCTATGTTTTGCTTCTATAATTAAGACATCTTGACTTGTATTTTCTAAGTTACGTAACAGGTGTGCTCACCTGTGTAGTAAATATCTTTAATCTCCTCATTTTAAATTGGAACTTAAAGGGAAATATATACATCTCTATGTAGCTCTAGAAATGTGAGGGCATGATATTCCAGTTCTTTTAGAAAGCATGGATTGAAATTTATGTGAAACCGAACAGTACTATTCTTGGTAGGTGAAATTCATATTTTCCAGTTTATGGTATTAAGGATTAAATGTTCTTGATTTTCTTGCAAGATGCTCTATCCTTCTAAATTTAGTCATCTAATTAAGATTTCCATTCATGGGAAGTGACTTTAAAAAGCACATAAGACAGGCTTTTATACAAACAAGCTTTGATTGGATTAATTGGATTTGCATAAATTTTATGATGTGAATATGCTAGTGTCTTGGCTTCATTTTCTTAGAAGGGAGAACCTAAAGGAATCAGAAAGAGGAAACACATGAAAGGTTGCAAAGGAAGCATGCAAAAGCAGTCAGGTTAACGGCATGGCAAGAACAAACAATAAGGAGCTGAAGCAGTCCAAGCTTTAGCAATATATAAACGGCCAAGCCCGGAAAAGCTGAGCATAGGAAAAAAGAGATGGGAGATTCAGACAGACCACAAGATTGGAGTGGTTTTTTTCCCCCCAGAAGATGAGGAGCCTTTGCACCTGACATGGATTTGATGACAGGAACTAGGGGGCTGGTGGTACATTTTGGACTGAGAAGGCCAAGGTGAGGATGGCAGCTTGGATGGGCAGGCAGGCTTCTGGCAAGTAGCTCTCCTAGAGGGTCAGCTGGTCATCAGAGGCCAGTGCTGCCCCAGGGTTCCCGCAGAGATGGTAGCCTGGAACTGGGACACTGAGAAGTAGCGGGGAGCAGGGCCATATTTAAGAAGCAAAGATGTGGTGCGGTTTCATGAAAGCACACGTGAGTAAGACAGGGCGGGCTGGTCAGAACAGGCAAATCCGGGGGTTGAGGGGAGGCCGAGGGACAGAACAGGGTGCTAAGATGGGGCCCCCCACACACAGTCCACAATCCTGGGGGTTAGCAGCCCACATCAGGATCCCCAGCAGCCAAGACCAGGAACACTTCCCAGCAAACGGCCATCAGAGCTCAGAAACCGATTCTGAGCAGGGTCTAAACAACAGATACAGGGTAACGGAATTAAGAAAGCATTGGTGTGGAACCAAACTTTAGACCTTACAGCTGCTAGTGCAGAAGTGATCTGCAGAACATTCATTCTGATATTCATGCATTCGTTAATAGTAATGTGACATCAACAATAGCAACAACATGACCCCTTACATTTGTGTAAACTCTGTCGTTCACAGAATGGCTCACGATAATCATGCAACATGGATATTATAATCATGTTGAGGTGATAAAACCCAGGCTCAGGAAAATTAGATTTGCTCACAGTCTTGCAGCCAAAACAGTGGCAGAGCTTAGATTAGAACATGTCCCTGGTGTTTTGAACCGTTGTTTGTAAACTACTTTGCTGTGAATAAAGACAAGGGCAACCTGTGTGAAAATAATGAGGACTCCGCTGGCCTCAGGAGGTTTACAGTCTAGTCAAGGATCGAGGCTCATGCAGAAGTAAACTTAACATTTCAAAAACTTGTCCCAGGACTAGGATTTAGGAGGCACTCAGTCACTGTTTGATGTGTTAATGAATATCTAGTGAAATGTTGTGGTAGCTTAGCAAAGAAAATAATCAGTTTGGGGCGCCTGGGCAGCTCAGTTGGTTAAGCATCTGCCTTTGGCTCAAGTCATGATCCTAGGGTCCTGGGATCGAGTCCTGTGTGGGGCTCCCTGCTCAGCGGGGAGTCTGCTTCTCCCTCTCCCTCTGCCTGCCACTCCCTCTGCTTGTGCTCAAATAAATAAATAAAATCTTTTTGAAAAAGAGAGAGAAAAGAATCAGTGTGGACTTAGGCTATGGAGAAAGCTTCTCCGGGAACATGGCATTTTAGCTACTCAGTGACAGGATGCTTCCACTAGGCATAGGTATGTTTGGATTCGGTTAGAAGGGAAAGAGAACTAATATTTATTGAGATAGATTTAGAACCAACCTTTACTTGGGTTTGGATCCTGGATCTACTACTGACTTGTGTAATACAGGGCCAGTTACTTGATCTTGTTGATTCTCAGCTTTCTTGTTGTAGGTGCTCATTATAAAGAAGCTAGTGCTTTTGCACATGTTAATGTTGGGAGAGGCTAATTTAATTTTCACAACCGTTCTATCATTTTGTATTACCATCACCCTTTTGCGAAAGAAAAAACTGAGACTCAAAAAAATTAAAAGTAATTCAAATAAAGTTAAGTAATTTGAAACCAGAAGGGTCTTCTTGGTTCTAAAACCCATTCTTTTTCCACCACCCTCCAGTGACACGCTAATAATGTATTGAGGGGATCCAGGAGGAGTTTTTCATCTATTTGTCCCTTTGATTGCATAAGGAGTTTGTAGAAGGACAGAGTTAGGAACAAGTGAAGAGAGCAGTAACTTATGTGTAATTGGAACAAGTCTGAATGCAACAATGAACCATCACTGATGGAGCAAAGGAACTTAGGGGATGAGATAAAAATCCCGTAAGAACATCAAATAGCTGAGATGCCAATTGAAAATGTAGCATTATAAAGTAAGATGAGGTAGGTCTAGAAATATAAACATATTCGGCTAGTGAATTAAGATAATATTGGGTTGAAATAAACAACTGGAAAAATTTATGTCTTGTGGGTGTTTTGAATTAGAGAAAACAGCTAGACCAGTAAGATCATTAAATAAGATGGAGATTAAAAAGAATATATTGGGTGTTTTAATATTACCTGGGGTCTATTTGTATTTAACTGTCTTTTCATATCTGCTCTTTTCAATTCTGCTTTTCCCAAATTATTTTTAATTGATGTAGGATCCCAGATAAACAGAAATAATAAAAATGTAAACATGAGGGCTGTGAATTCTCATAGTACCATAAAAAAGGAAGCTGTCCTGCCACTGGGTATGTGATATGAATAAAGATTTTTTAATATATTAAAGTATTAGCAAAGGCATGAATTCTGAGCCATCCAGATTGTCTGTATATGAATGCGTGGAGGGGTGAGGACACACTGACACCGAGGCATGGCCATGGCGTAAAGTCCACAAGTGTCCCTGTCAGATCCTACATTTGTCACAGCTAACACCGTTCATTCAGATGGCAGCTATGTTGTTTGTGAATCAACCAAGCCAAGCGTCTTTTCCTTTCTCCTATGTCTCTCTTCCTTCCTCCCACTCTTTCTCCTTTCCTCCCTTCCTTCCTTTCTTTTTTCACTAAACTTTCATTGACTGTCTTCTCTGTGCCAGGAAAGTGGGCAAATTCCGGTAATTTAAAAAGAATGGATAAAGAAGAGGTGGTATATATACACAATGGAATATTATGCAGCCATCAAAAGGAATGAGATCTTGCCATTTGCAACGACGTGGATGGAACTGGAGGGTGTTATGCTGAGTGAAATAAGTCAGTCAGAGAAAGACATGTATCATATGACCTCACTGATATGAGGAATTCTTAATCTCAGGAAACAAACTGAGGGTTGCTGGAGTGGTCGGGGGGTGGGAGGGATGGGGTGGCTGGGTGATAGACATTGGGTAGGGTGTGTGCTATGGTGAGTGCTGTGAATTGTGTAAGACTGTTGAATCACAGATCTGTACTTCTGAAACAAATAATGCAACATATGTTAAGAAAAAAGAAAAAGAAGATAGCAGGAGGGGAAGAATGAAGGGGATTAAGTCAGAGGGGGAGACGAACCATGAGAGATGATGGACTCTGAAAAACAAACTGAGGATTCTAGAGGGGAGGAGGGGAGGAGGATGGGTTAGCCTGGTGATGGGTATTAAAGAGGGCACATTCTGCGTGGAGCACTGGGTGTTATGAACAAACAATGAATCATGGAACACTACACCAAAACAAATTATGTAATATATGGTGATTAACATAACAATAAAAAAATTTTAAAAAAAAGAAATAAAAGTCAGGAATTCATAGTTGAGACTTGGCCATCATAGACCTTAGGGGAATTTAAACTCATTTCTGCTTTTCTCCTTTTGCTCTTGATAAACAGAAGTTTGGGGCCATCAAAAGATTTTACAACTTTTGTTTCAAGTTATATTCATGACCTAGTTTGTAGCTTATAACACCAGAGGTAGTTTTGATTGAGTTTTGTGTGGGCATTTTGAAAGAGCATTCATGCCCTTCCACCATGTCCTTATCATCTGCTTTCTTTGGTTACTGGTTTACAGGACTAATTTACAGGTACTTTCCAAAAGCTTCATCCACTACAGTGTACCTATCTACTACATACGATGTGAAGGTTCTGTAAGAGCTTTCTCTACATACCAGAAGATAAGAGACCCCTCCTTAGCAAATTACTTGTGAGCATTCGACACTTACAGGGAAACTAACCTGATTAAAAACATACCGGGAAGAAGGTATACTTAAATAATGTCAAGATGAGGAACCAGATAAAGGAAGGGATTGGTTCACTTAGAGGAGTTTATCGAACTTGCTGCATTTAAATAGCTGGTGTCTGTAAAATGTTACTTAAAAATCCTAGTTGATCAGCAGAAAATCATGGCCAAGAAAAATGACGTTAGAAATTGTAGATATATTAGCATGTGTCCATAGAAACAATAGTAACATTGCTTTCAGAAAAGAAGGTAGCAAAAAAAACAAGGTACAGATTTTGTGAGTTGATTCTCTGGTCTGTTTGTTTTAATCAGATTATGTAGGAATAATGGATAGTAAATGGGTTGTTGCAGGTTGGACCTCAGATGTGACTGACATGTCAGAACTCTTAATTCAGGAGCATGACAAATAATAGGACAGTTGATTCAAAAACGCATACCACACTAGAGTTTCACGTGTATTCATTTAATCCATCCACAGATGTATGCTCAGTTGTTTAGTGGAATCCCTATTGTAGACGATTTTATCTTTTAAAGATTAAGACACGATAATAAAGAAACATGATGGAAAGTTTTCTAAAAGCTCTGCTCATGTATGATTTTATATTTCTACCCTAGAAGACCAGTCAGTTATGCATGCTAAGTAAATACTTAAAAATCTATACCCATGATACCTCTTTAGCTCTTCCCTCTGCTCTGGTTCCTCTGAAAACCCAGGACCTCTTGAGCCATCTGCAATAACGATGGGCCAGGGGATGTAAAAATAGAATCTAGCTCCATAAGATCCAATAGAAATATAATGTAAACCATATTTTAAGTTTTAGAGTAGCCACAATTTTTTAATATTAAAAAATTAAACACAGGTGAAACTAGAGTGCCTTGGTGGCTCAGTCAGTTTAGTGTCTGCCTTCGGCTCAGGTCATGATCCCAGGGTCCTGGGAATGAGTCCCGCATCAGGCTCTCTGCTCTTTTCTCCCTCTTCCTCTGCTGCTCCCCTTGTTTGTGCGCGCCCTCTCTCTCTCTCTCTCTCTCTCTCTGAAATAAATAAATAAAAGCTTAAAAAAAACAGGTGAAACTAATTTTAATAATATATTTTACATAACTCTCTATATCCAAAATATTATTTTAGCAGGTAATCAATATAAAAATTTACCAATAAATTATGTCCCATGGCTTTTTGTGCAAAGTCTTTGAAATCCAGGGCATGTTTTACTCTTATGGCACATCCCAATTTGTACCAGCCAGCTTTTGAGTGATCGACAGCCAAGCACTCAAGGCTAGTGGCAACTGTATTCGCAGAGCAGATCTAGACTTTTATTTCCCTCTGTTATTTTAAAGAAACTTCATCATTTCCTAGTCTACTTTTTCTCTAATTGTGGCGAATACTGTTGTGATATGCACCATTTTGATCTGTACTTCAGAAGACAGACCTGGATAGATTTTTAAAGATGGTTCCTCAAATTAACAAACACTTGGTTTACTGTAACTGTTTCAAATATGATTTTTAAAAACCCCTTTTTAAATACAATATTCTTTTTCATCAAGTTTGGGAAAGAGAGGGGGATATGAAAATACTAGAGTACTTTTGAAACTTAAACTTGGATCGGGACATTTTACACATTTCCCTTCCATATTGTCTTGCTGTGGGAGTGAAAGATTCATGACTGTGTGTGGACTCTCCCCTTTTGCCAGTTCATCGTATATGTTAATGAAGTTGTGGAGAAAGGTTATTCATGGCACCATTTAGGCGTTCTTGCTTTTGTTTTTTTTTTTTAAACAATAGGATTATGTTTTATCTCCAGCACACATGGTGGCAACAAGTACCCTAAAGACTGCAGTTCTATCACAGTCATATATACCTACTTACCTTTCTCCTTCCTTCCTTCCTTCCTCTTTCATTCATTCATTCATTCACACAATTCTTAGTGAATATCTGTTACATGCTAGGCAACTTGCTAGACATGGAGGTTGAACGATAAAAAGGATCCTGCAATGCAGTGGGAAAATTGTATAAGAGAGTGACAAACATGATGTCCATCACTATCCTCAAGAAGACATGTTATTTATTCTTTGTTCGTGTGGCAGAGCTTTGGCCCAGGTGTCTTGGAAATGGAGAAGCATTCCTCTCTTGCTTCATTTTATGAAAGATTCTGATTATGTTACTGTTCCTGGGTTCCAGCCAATCCTTTTCCAAGCAAATACCCCTATTAAGAGAAGCTAAGGTTGGGGTACCTGGGTGGCTCAGTTGGTTAAGTGTCTACCTTGGGCTCATGTCATGATCCTGGAGTCCTGGGATTGAGCCCTGTGTTGGGCTCCCAGTTCAGCGGGGAGTTTGCTTCTCCCTCTGCCTCTCTTCTCCCTCTCCTTCTACCTCCCCACTGCTCGTGCCCAATCTCTCTCTAAAATAAATAAAATCTTAAAAAGAAAGAGAGAGAGAAGCTTATGTCTGTATTTGTGTTCAGTTACCAGAGGCATCAGATCAGGTTGGATAGACATCCGGAGAATGTAACACTTTATTGTTTGACATTACGCAGGGGCTATGTTTGTACTTTTATTTCAAGTACTTTCGCCAAAATATCACTGTTGACAACTTTATTCATACTGCAAATACGCAGCTGCCACCTTCAGGGTATCTCTGTTCATGGATCAGTGATTCTCTTAGCTTCCTGTATATCTCCAAGTCCATGAATCACATGCCATGATTTTTGTTAATGGATGAGGATAGTGCAGAATTTGTTTTCTTCTGGTCCCACTTCCTGGATGCCCTTTGCAAAGGTGAGATTGGATACAAAACCTATTACCATGTATCAGGTAAGGCAGAGACCCACTTTGTAACCAAATGGAATGGAGTAAGTCAGGAAGATCTGGGGCATAGAAACAATTGAGGAATGGACAAAGAAGGGTAGACTCCCCCGAAGGTGCTCTGGGCATCTGGTCCTGCAGCAGAACATGGTCTGTGGAAGGAAAAGTTACAGAAGACAGGGATTCTGGGAAAATGTGTCAAGGGAGGCCCGGGGAGTAGCTGCATATTCTGGCATTGGACAGAATCTCGGAGCTGGTGAGTGTGAGGAAAATCTTTTGCAAAGTAAGAGAATAGGGCCTTTGCTGCTGTCTAGAATTAAGCAGGTGAACTCCAGTACCAGGAGGACAGATGGGAACAAGTAGTCTCCTCCTTAGGGGAATGGGGGTGTTGACTAGGTGACCAAAGGAGAGCCTCAGGAACAGAGACCAGCTAGCAGAACTCAGGCACAAAGTTGAAATTGCATTTCAGGAACATAATTCTCATTATCAAATATAGGCCAGAATGTTCAGCTTGAATTAGCAGCAGAGACTTTGGTCCTGAATCACAGACCTTGGGTTGGAGCTGTGTAAATCCCTCCCACCTAAGGTCAGAGTTTTCAAAGATCAGGTAAACGCCAGCTGAAGGTTTGGGGACCAAAGGGATAGATAGTGTATTTCAGTGACTCCGGCTTTGTGAAGAGGGTGATGCAGAGCTGAGATTTAAGTAGAGTGACACACCTGTAATCCATGTTGGAGCCCCACCTTCTACTCACCAAATTAAATTGATTTCATTATTTCAGTTGAACCCACTGTCAGGTCTTCGAAGGTTAGATGGTTTGGAGAATTGCTGCACTGATTCAACTGACAAGGTTTTCTGAAAGGCAAAGGAAATGTGAAAAAATTTTGTTTTTGTCACTGTCAACCCCTTTCTTGGAGGTCACCGACAACAACCTTCTCGCTTGGACATTCACTTCCTCTGCTTCTTTAGGACACTGAAGCACGGGGGCGCCTGGGTGGCTCAGTCGTTAAGCGTCTGCTCAGGTCATGATCCCAGGGTCCTGGGATCAAGCCCCAAATCGGGGTCCCTGCTCCGCGGGAAACCTGCTTCTCCTTTCCCACTCCCTCTGCTTGTGTTCCCTCTTTCACTGTGTCTCTGTCTGTCAAATAAATAAATAAAATCTTTAAAAAAAAAAAAGGACACTGAAGCACAGATCAAGGACCACCTCCCCAACCCTCCTTGAAATTCTCTCCTCTCCTGGGTTCCTTGATGTGATCATTTTCTTCGGACTCGCAGACACTCCTGCTCTATGTCTTTTGTTTACTTCTCTTTTTATTTCCCACTCCCACTTGTAGGCAATCTCAAAATTTATCCTTAAGCCTTTCTTTCCTTCGGCTCTCCTGTCCCCATTATTGGCTTCGCTTTCCCATTGCTAAAAGCCTGGCTCATTACCTGGAAGGATTACTGCAACAGTGACTTACCGGACTTCTCCCCCTCTTGCTAGTCTCCGCTGCTTCCGGATTGATTTTCCCGAGGCATAGGTCTGATCACACCACTCCCCTGCCCAGAAATTTCATAGCCTCCCACTGTGAACAAAATGAAGTACTAACTTCTCGCTTGGATCTCAAGGCATTTACATCACCTTCCCGAGATCATCTCCCATCAGCCCTCATATCTAGTCTACATTCCAACCAAATCGGACCACTTACTGTCTCTCAAGGACATCCTATACTTTCCCTCCTCCAAGGCTTTATGTTCTCTTTTGCTCTATAATTGTGGCAACGGTGTGTCCTGGTTTGCCTGGGTCAGTTCCAGTTTATTCCTGTTGTCTTTATAGCAGTATTATTAAGCTTTCATTTCACACTCCAAAGTGTAATAGTTTGAATGATAAATTATATTGTCACCCTACCCGTAAAGCTCTTTTTCCTGTTCCTTCTCTCAATCTTATTCCCCGGTCTGCATTCTATATAACTTTGCTTGTGGTAAACATAGCTCTGTCCTTTTAAGCTGTGTACCATATAAAAAACATCAACTTTCATGAGATTTTCTTTCTACTCTCTACCTTACCATCACCAAGTTCAAGGCCATATTCATTGTATCAATTAGATTGCTTTCATCTGTACATAAAAGAAAATTCCAACTTAACCATTTAAACAATAAGGAAAATTTATTATGTCACATAACAGGGAGTGCCGTTGGGATAGCTCAGAAATGACTAATTCAGTATCTGAATGACAGATCAAAGATCCAGGTTTCTCTTCTCTTTCCTCTCTGACATAATATGTGTCTGCTCTGCTCTTGGCTGGCTTCTCTCATGCTTGCACAATGACAACCCTTGTTCTGGAATCACATGCAAAGTCGATGATGTCTAGCAGAAGAATACTTCTTCTGTGAGTCTCTTTTTAAAAGCAAGAACCCTTCTTTGGAAGCACCATCCCTAGCAAAGCTCTCCTCATCCTCCTTGGGCACAACTTCGTCTCATGCCCAGACCTAAATTAGTCACAGACGGAGCCACCAGGACTTGACAAGTCACTCATCTTTTGAGGTTAAGGATGGCCATGACTCCCTGAAGACTGTGGCCATAATAGAGAAGGTTGGTAATGGAACAAAATCAAGGCTCTGTGAGAAAGATGGATAGTTAACATTGATTAGACAGACAACAGTGTCTGCTCCATGTAAGTTTGGGTTCAATCAATGTTTATTAAATAGGGGTTTAGTTTTCTTTCAGATATGAAGAATTTTAATTCACTTGAATATTCTAATGCTGTCATGAATTATAAATACTGATATTAAATAAACATTTAAAATGATCGGCACTGCACATAACAGGTTCAATACTATTTTGCTTGAGTTCATATGGAGAGATTATAATTAAGATTTTGAAAGAAAACTTGATTGAGATTTTAATAGCCATCTAAAACTGCCGGCCAGCAAACTGTGCTCAGAATTGCTCATTAAGTACAATTGTTTCCTGTTGCTTTTTGAGGGAATGTTTTTCCAAGTATTCGAGTCCTGTATTCATTGGACTCTAATCTATATTCATTGAGTCATTTGTTCATAGGTCTCAAATATTCATAGGATTTCAATTACCTGTTACAAGATTACCTTTTGGTACCGAATTGCAGAATTCTCAAAATGTCTGCCAATTATGAAATGTGATAAACAATAGGTCAATGTAATTTTGAAATGTGCTATGGCACCAACAGTGTAGGAGGGTTCCCTTTTCTCCGCATCCTCGCCAACATCTGTCGTTTCCTGACTTGTTAATTTTAGCCATTCTGACTGGTGTGAGGTGGTATCTCACTGAAGTTTTGATTTGTATTTCCCTGATGCTGAGCAATGTTGAGCACTTTTTCATGTGTCTGTTGGCCATTTGGATGTCTTCTTTGGAGAAATGTCTGTTCATGTCTTCTGCCCATTTCTTGATTGGATTATTTGTTCTTTGGGTGTTGAGTTTGATAAGTTCTTTATAGATTTTGGATACTAGCCTTTTATCTATACTGTTGGTGGGAATGCAAGCCGGTGAAGCCACTCTGAAAAACAGTATGGACGTTGCTCAAAATGTTGAAAATAGAGCTACCATACGACCCAGCAATTGCACTACTGGGTATTTACCCCAAAGATACAAATGTAGTGATCTGAAGGGGCACGTGCACCCCAATGTTTATAGCAGCAATGTCCACAATAGCCGAACTATGGAAAGAGCCTAGATGTCCATCAACAGATGAATGGATAAAGAAGATGTGTGTACACACACACACACACACACACACACACACACTGGAATATTATGCAGCCATCAAAAATGAAATATTGCCATTTGCAATGATGTGGGTGGAACTAGAGGGTATTATGCTAAGCGAATTAAGTCAATCATGGGGCCCCTGGGTGGCTCAGATGGTTAAGCGTCTGCCTTCAGCTCAGGTCATGATCCCAGGGTCCTGGGATTGAGCCCTGTTTCGTGCTCCCACCTCAGCGGGGAGTCCGCTTCTCCTCTCCCTCTGCCTCTCCATTGCTTGTGCTCTGTCTCTCTCAAATAAATAAAATCTTAAAAAAAAAAGAGAAAGAAGTCAATCAGAGAAACACAAACATCATACGATCTCACTGATATGTGAAATTTGAGAAACAAGACAGGGGATCATAGGGGAAGGGAGGGAAAAAAGAAATAAGACAAAACCCAGAGAGGGAGACAAACCATAAGAGACTCTTAATCTCAGGAAACAACCTGAGGGTTGCTGGAGTGGAGGGGGGTGGGAGGCATGGGGTGGCTCGTGATGGACATTGGGGAGGGTATGTGCTACGGTAAGCGCTGTGAATTGTGAATTGTGTAAGACTGATGAATCGCAGATCTGTACCCCTGACACAATAATACACAATAATACATTATATGTTAATTTAAAAAAAAGAAAGAAAGAAATGTGCTACGGCACCAAGAGGGACTTGGAAAGAAAGTCTGGTAACGGAGGATCGTCTTCTCTCAGGCCTATAATGGGACTCTCATTCTTCCCGCCCAGGGTCTATTCAGGCCCAACACCTCCCAAGATCCTCTGTGGGGAGGTTGGAGTTGGAAGCCAGAGCATCGGGAGCAGTGCTTGTGTACTTTGCATGGCGGGTAGTAGTGAACTGTGCAGATGGGTGTTTGCTCTACCTTTGGAAATGTTGTCACCAGTGCACAACACAGATGGTCCCAATGGGTGGACCACAGTGGGCCCAGCAACCCCTGGGTCCACATGAGAAGGAGCCAGTACTATTAACATGAAGCTCTTCCATGCAATAAAAGGATCAGAAAGACTCATTTTGTTTCCAAATGAAATAGAACCGAACAGAGAAATACTGTTTCTAAACCCTTCATTGGATATTGCTGCTCAGAGTTATGGACCTCAGTGCCAGAGGGTGTGGAGTTGGCATTTTATGTTTTCAGCAACACTCTTGTTAACTGCTGAGATGTGATGACTCTAAATATTTTGACAACCCACAACAGGACTCAATAGAGCAGCAGAATCTAAGATTATGCGTGGTTTGGACATTTGAACAAATTTTCTAAAGGATGAAGGGGCTGGATAAGATTGAACTCCTTCCAAGTGTCAGAGTCAGAGTCAGTCTTACCTGAGGGCAGTTGTTCACCTGTGTGTTCAAATACCTGTGGAAGCTAATCTGAATCTTGCAAGGAGTGGTGGTGGGAAAATCACAGAGAAACCGAGTAAGTTATATATGGAAGAGATAGTGGACTTCAAAGTCATACTTCCTCCCCTCCTTAATAATTTAAATCAATAGAAAGGCTTTCACTTCAGTTCTATAGGCTTCTACTATTTTATTTAACTTCTGCAAATGAATATTTAATCATTATGCTTTTGAGAAATAACATAAATCTATAACTTTTCTTCAAAATTTTATCTTTCTTAAAATGAACCTCCTGTTAATATTATCTGAATGTCCTGCCAAACTCCCCCATCACCAGGCCTTCCAAATAACATTTTGAGGTAACAGGCTGCTTCTAAAAATAAGTTGCTGCAGGTTGGGGACACATTTAGAAAATTAATATTCCCAGCCGACTGCACTCTGCCAACCCATATAAACTCTGTCCTCTACTCTTTGTTTGAATAAATGTTATTGTTTTTTGGAGTGTCTTATCTATAAACTTTATTTATCTAGCTGTTTTTTTTAAAGAACAGATTTCCATATTTGTGCTTTATGTCGAAAAGCATGTTGGGGGAAATTATATTCCTAAGTACAGAAGTTCAGATAAAAAGGCTTTAACTGCTAGACTTTTCTTCCTAAAATAAAGCAAACTAATAAAATACTATCATGTCAAGGTTTGACACTGGGTGATAAAGTGAGTTAATAGGTGTTTCATTAAGCGTTTTGACTCCATTCCTGAACAAATCTTTGATGATAAATATAATATTAAAGTTGGAGTCACACTGTTTAGGTTTGAATCTCAGGTCTCTCATTTACTAGTTGTGGAACCATGGGGAAATTACTCAACCTCTTTGTGCCTCAGTTTCCTTATCTGTAAGAAGGAATAAAAATACCTCCCTCATAGGGCAGTTGTGAGGACCAAATCAAATTAGTATACGTAAAGTGTTTAGAACAGCACCTTGGCCAATGTAAGTGCTATATATCACTTTAAAAAATGACAACAAAGGGAAGATATTTATGAATTTATATAATAAACAACGTGTGTATTGTAAGCTTAAATTAAATTGAGAACATAAGTAATCAGTTTTCTAAAAGGTACTTCCCGTTATATACTGGAAACCCTTAAATTGGCTTGCTTAATAAATTCCGCTGAACCAGTGCTATTAGGGTTTCACATTTAAATTACAATTATACCTTTCCCTAATACACCAAGAGCAGTAAGCTGGAAAGTTGCACTCATACCAAAAACAAATGTGACCAGACTGCAAAATGAGTTTGTGTTCCCAGATTCATTTCATTCATTTATTTTTGGGTCTCAATCATGCTTTTCTTTGTCTGTTCTCATCAAACATTTTTAATGGCTTAGTAAAGTATAAGGATTTCCTATGTAATCAACATTTACTCTTTCTGTGAAAGTGTTTTAAAAATAAAGTCCTTCAAATGTCTAGTCATTTTTTTTTCCAGTAAAAATGAATGGCCTTAAAAGACATTTGTTCTGGCAGTCTGTTTAAAGATGAGAGAAATGAACGCCAAGAAAACCAGAAGAAGATGGCCTCCAGGGAAAGATCTGTATGATGAATTGGAAATTGCAAGGAATACTATTTCTGCTTTCCTAGGCAGAGCTCTCACCTCCAAAGCCTATTTCCATGAAAAGGAGTGTTACCTGGATTATCACAGTGTCGTCTGTCGAGTGCATATTCCCTTAACGTGGGTGAGGCACTTGAAGCGGACCACTAATAATTCGGTCCTGTTGTACAACAGAAACTTATATTTTGATACAGAAGAAATCTCAACCATACAGAAGAAATCTCAACCATACAGCAGTCGAGATTTTCTGAACTAGCAAGAAGATAAACATTAAAAAAAAAAAAAAGATAGGAAGGGAAAAAAAAGAGGTAGAATTACTATCTGCTATAAGGCAGTTATGAAGAGCTGCTACACTGGCTCAGGTCCTTTGACAATTCTCCCCGGACTCAGCAGCCAGCAGACACCCCAGGGAGGTCCAGTGGGGAAAAGTGTGACTCTTCTGCACTGGAGGAAAGGAATGTGATTCTTAGATTGGAAAGGTCAGGTAAATCCCACTCGTTCCCTGGCCACTTTGTGCTGCACAAACAACATCTCAACGTGCTACTTAAGTGCCTTTTTATTTCCCACCTGTGTCACTGTTTAGAATAATACATTCCGGGTGCCTGGGTGGCTCAGTTGGTTAAGCGACTGCCTTCGGCTCAGGTCATGATCCTGGAGTCCCGGGATCGAGTCCCGGGATCGAGTCCCGCATCGGGCTCCCTCCTCGGCAGGGAGTCTGCTTCTCCCTCTGACCCTCTTCCCTCTCGTGCTCTCTATCTCTCATTCTCTCACTCTCAAATAAATAAATAAAATCTTTAAAAATATAGAATAATACATTCCTCTCTCGTTGTGTGAATTAATACTTGTTCTCTTTTGTTTGAAGTATTATTTTCTCCTCTTCTTACTAACCAGGGAAGTGGTGAATGAGTTTGTCATCACGTTATAAAGTTAGCCTTTCTCACCTTTCCTTTTTCTTCCTGAAGAGCCCAAATTCTTTTATTCAGTTATCATAAATAACTATACTAGCTAATCCTTCCTAAATGTGAATTTCTTTCTTCTAAAAAGGAAGACTTGCTTTTATTGACTCTCCCTAGTGTTTCTGGGATACCAGCTTTACCAAATATTTAGGATTGTCCCTAGAACATAGATTTCTAAAATCAAATAAGTTTGGGAAACAATGGGCCATAAAGTTAACAGTTTTGTTTAACAGATTGTCATGCTTTTGGTCATATAGGAAAGCTATTTGGGAGGAAATTACCCTCTTAAAGGCAGAAGTTCAAAGAAGAAAGCTTTGATGGCCAGATGTTTCTTAAAATAAAGCAAAATTAAAAAAATATATTATAATGTCAAGTTCAACTCCAGAACTGGACGGCATGGAGTTGAATCCTGACTTTATAACTTGGTAGCTAAATGACCTTAGGTAAGTCATATAATCTCTCTGTGCCTTAGTGTTCTCATCTATAAAATGAAGACAGTGAAGGAATGCCATCAAGGGGCAGCTAGAAAATATGAATCTTAATGTGCTAATATGCACTGTGCATCTCTGGGAAGGATTAAAGTTTGTAGCTTTTAGCTGATTTTTTTTGGACCAGAATATCTCCCCTCCCCCAAACCCACTTAACATCCTGCTGAACATAGTTTTGGAAGCACTGACTTAGGGACATTTAATTATTGCTTGTGCTTCAAAGACTTATGTCTAAAAACACTATTATCTCAAATTCCCAAAGAATATTTGTTTTACCATGCTTTTTTTTAATTGTTGATAAAGAACACGGGGAATTAATTTGACCATGTATTTTGGAAGAGCAGGAAAGCAAGCCAATAAACTGTGTACCAGTTTTTATTAATTATGAATTAGTTCTTTTGAGGAATGACAGATACATTATAATGGTACTGGTCTACAGTAGATTTGTGAACATGAAGAATTTGACCTTATATATTAAATTTTTTAAAACTACAAGTATGCAAAATGACTTTGAATCATAGTGCTCTCATAATTCATTTTTCTTATAGCTTATGTTCACTACATTTATGTGAATGGTTGGGCAAATATAAAGATCATGTAAAATTTAATTAACTAGGAAAGGAGTTTTTTAGTGGTTTTCACAAACTTCTTATCATTAAAAAAAAAAGAATGTGCATAGTGTAAATCTATGCCTTGCTGTTAAGCAGACTATGCTTTCTTTTTCTCTATGATCATGCCACTTGCCCCCCCACCCCCTTACCCCCAGCCACACACACATGCACACACATACACTACAAGATTAGTGTCAGGATTTTCACATTATCCCAACATGTCAAACTATTCTATTATCCTATTCCAAGCATCACAGATTTCCTTACTGTGAGCACTAACCCATCACAGATCTGAGTTGGACAAAACCTTCGAGATCATCTACTCAAAGCTAAAATTTTCACAGTGCTTACCCGGTGCTAGCTCCTAAGAATTTTATAACAGTTAACTCATTTAAGTCTTACAACAGCCTATGGTGGCACTATTTCTATTATCCTCATTTTATAGATGCAGATGCTGAGGCAAATATTCATATTCTACTACTACTATTCTACATATACTACTACTACTGTTCTACTACTTTGGCGAGGCAAGTATGCCTTTCCAGTGCTTGGAGAAAAAAAAAAATCCAGGTAGTACTTCTCCATGCTGTGCTCCAGCCAGAGCCTCAGGCTCTGGAGGGTTTTAATATTGACCACACTGCTTAGATGGGGTTGAAGAAGACGTATCCCTTTCTGTAAGAGTGTTCCAGAAAGGAACACCACGTTTGGTCACTTGAGAGTTCGATCCTCAGTCAGCACTGACTCCTCATCTTCTCTCTTCTTTATTCATTCACTAGCATAGTTAGTGAATGTGTCTGTGTTGGCAGCTATATTGTAAGTTTCTCTGACGCCTCCTGCATTCCAGCCAGAGTGAGAAGTGCAGTAGACTCCAAGCCAGAGGATGAGCATGTGCTGAGGTGCTGAGCAGTGAGTGGCTTGTGGGGACGCTTCATTTCTCCAAGTCTCACTTAAAACATGTGAAAAGCGAGAGCTTCGGGTTTCTTTTTATTTTAGGTTTCATTGAACCTTGCCTTCTAGAAACCCACCTAGAATCCCATTCTAGACACTACAATGCTTAGAATAGCTCTTTGCACAGTACAAATATGTAATCATGATTTGTTCAAATCAGTATGTAGAAATTCTTTTAAAAATATCTCTGAAAAATTTAACATGTGTGGTAATCAGGACTTTTAGACCCCTCGAAATATCCTGTACAGAGCTTGGAGGGGGTGCCTTATTAAAACACAAATGGTTGGACCTCCCACCCAGAACTTCCGAGACAGTAGGTATGGGGCGAGGCTTGCCAGTTCCCTCAAGTTCCAAGGTGCTGCTGGCGCTGCTGGTCTAGGGACCACATCTGAAAACCACTGTCCAGAGAGCACTCTGAAAACTGCCATGTACCTATCCTCTGGCTTCACAATTAAAAAAATGACTTAATAATCTTGTCCCGCCCAGTGGTGGGATTACAGCTTCATGTGTTTGTTATCCCTTGCTATGTGCATTTTAACAGGAGTATCCTAAAGACTGCAAACCTTCACTCAAAGGACCAAATCCAGTCCCTGTCCTCATTTCCTCCTATGTAAGCTGCCTTTGGACCCATTGCTTCACTAAAACTGTCCCACGCCCTAGGATATGGGGGTCTTCTGGGTTCCACCTGCCTGCAGTCCTAACCACCACTACTACCATGTGCAGATTAAGAGCATGGGTTCTGAAAATGAACTGCCTTGGGTTCAGATGCTGCCTCTTCACTCCACACCCAACCCTAGGTAGTTCACTTCATCTGTGCCTTATTTTCTTCATCTGTAGCTGGATTTTAATAACAATACTTACCTCATATGGCTGTTTTAGAGATTAAATTGGTAAGTACTTGCAAAGGACTTAGAATAATCCCTCATACTAGAAATTATGTCATGTAAGTTAGTTTTCTTTTCAATGTTTTTTCTCCCCAGATTTATAGAGATATAATGACATAGTACATAAGTTTAAGGTGTACAATGTGTTGATTTGATAAATTTATGTATTGCAAAATGATTAACATCATAGCATTAGCTAAGACCTCTGTCCTCTCACATAATTACCCTTTGTGTGTGTGTGTGTGTGTGTGTGTGTGTGTGTGTGTGTGTGTGTGTTTGGTTGAGAACATTTAAGATCTACTCTTGTAGAAACATTTAAGTATACAGTACAGTATTATTAGCTGTAATCGCCATACTGTACATTAGAGCCTCAGAACTTGTTAATCTCATAACTGGAAGTTTCTGCCCTTTGACCAATATCTTTTTTTTTCTTTTAAGATTTTATCTATTTATTTGAGAGAGAGCACAGGAGCCAGGTTGGGGGGGAGGGTAGGAGCAGAGGGAGAGGGACAATCATACCCCACTGAGTAGGGATCCTGACTCAGGGCTGGATCCCAGGACCCCAGAGATCATGACCTGAGCTGAAATCCAGAGTCAGACACTTAACCCACTGAGCCACCCAGGCCAGTATCTTCCTATTTCCTCCCAACCCCAGCCCCCTAGTAACCACCATTCTGCTCTCTATGTCTATGAGTTTGATCTTTCTTTCTTTCTTTTTCTATCTTTCTTTCTTTCTTTCTTTCTTTCTTTCTTTCTTTCTTTCTTTCTTTCTCTCTTTCTTTCTCTCTTTCTCTCTTTCTTTCTTTCTTTGATTTCACATATAAGTGATACCATGCAATATATGGCTTTCTTGGCCTGAATTATTTATTTAGCAAAATGCTTCAGGGTTCACCCAGGTTGTAGCAAACAGCAGGATTTTCTTCTTTCTCGTGACTGAATAGTATTCCATTATATATACCACGTCTTCTTTATGCATTTATCCACAGACACTTACGTTGTTTCCACTTCATAGCTATTGTGAATAATGCAATGAACATTGGAGTGCAGATATCTTTTTGAAAGCCTACTTTCAATTCCTTTGGATAAACACCCAGAAGCAGGATGGCTGACTCACATGGTAGTTCTAGTTTTAATTTTTTGAGGAACCTCCACACTGTTTTCCATAGTGGCTGCATCAGTTCGCATCCCCAGCAACAGTGCCCAAGGGTTCCCTTTTCTCCACATCCTCACCAACATGTATTATCTCTTGTCTTTTTGATCATAACCATTCTAACGGGTGTGAAGGTGATATCTCATTGTGGTTTTGATTTGCATTTCCCTCATGATGTGTGATGTTGAGCACCATTTCATATGACTGTCGGCCATTTGTATGTCTTCTTTGGAAAATTGTCCAGTCAGTTCCTTTGTCCATTTTCAATATTTTTTTTGTTTTGTTTGTTGTTGAAATATATGAGTTTTTCATATATTTCAGATATTAAACCCTTATCAGATACATGATTTGCATAGATTTTTCTCCCATTTGTTAGGTTGCCTTTTCATTTTGTTAGCCTATTGGGTTTTTTGATGTGCAGAAGCTTTCAGTTAGCTTTTGTTAAATGTTAAATATTTCCCAAATTTGCCTCTCAGGGTATCAGCTTCATGATTTCTCTAATAGTTACATACCACCTCAACTATCGCTTATTTTTTCTTTAAATCAATCCACTTTACTAACAAATTGTAAAAGAAAACATATCATTACCATAAACAAAATACAAATATGAATTGGTAATAGAAGCTAACCATAAAATGAATATACTGAAAACCAGTGTTTTTCAATTCTAACCAGATATTATTTTCTGCTGAAAACTGAGCCTGAGACTCACTCCCTCTTTATTGAAAAAAAAAAAAAAAGGAAATTAGCAAGTTCTCACTGCTGTTAAATAAACCCCCACATCTCACCGGCTTCCAAACGTTAGAGTTTATCTTCAAGTCATGTGACAGTCTAGTGCAGGACTACTGACTGAGGGACTTTGACTCCTTCTGTCTTATGGCGCTGACAACTCCTGGGTCCAGAGAACTCCCTGCTTCCAGACAGCAGATGGGAAGAGAACATGGAGAAGATACACATGATTTTTCCTCCTGGTCTGAAACTGACACACATCATTGAACCTGATGTTCCTTTGGTGTAAGTCACCACCTAGGCACCAGGCATGCAGGTCCGGACTAGGTAGCCACTTCCCAAGGCAACTTTATAATATGAAAGTGAGGACACAAGTTTTTGTGGTCAAGTTATGAAATATATATACTTATAGCAAAACATAACCATAGTTTTCTTACCTGCTGGGAGGGATAACTAACTACATTACTGTTTATCACTAACTATATTACTTCTTCAGTAATTCTCCTGAATTCATTGAATTCTGTCTCCTAATCTCAATTCCACTCAGAAACTATGTTTCAAGAATTTAGCAACACCTTAATTAGCAAAAGTGCCGGAATACATATAGACACTGAAGAAACCTTAATTTCTCATATCATGACACAAAGTTAATGAAATAGTACCCCATGTATCTTTTTACCTCTTGGTATAGCTTAGAACCTTCTTTGGCTAGCTTGAAATTGACGATGGGAAATGAGCTCTCTCTATATACATACCTGTATAATAACCAAGAATGCACAGTGTGTTTGATAAGAACCTAAATATAAACCCAATGCTTTCCTACAGTCTCATGACCTTTATGGATAAAGTCGCTTTTCAGATACTATTTCACATATATCGGAAGTGTATGAGACAGGCGAAGCACCATCACACTGATTGCATGACCTCTATGCTGCATTACATCTGAAATGGTTTTCTTGTACCAATTTCAAACCAATGATGCATGGATATCTTTGAATCATCACCAGTTGAAAGAGAGAGGAATTTCTAATCAGGTTTTTATAAATAAAAACATAAAGCTATTTGGAGTTTGGCATTTGATGAAAGTCTACAGTGATTGAATCTTCCTGAGAAAACTTACTTCCATATTTTGTCATTGAGGAATATATATACTAGAGGGTCAGCCTCTGGGAATTGAGGTATGAGAGCAACATTATGCACTTAAAACAAACATTTAAACATTTATATTTGGGGATTTATGATTTGCACTTACATTTTTGTAGGTTGCTATTCATTGGCAAGATGGGTTTTTTTACTCACTACCAAGCAGGGTAATGGATAAGATATAGGACCACTACCAGTTTTATTCTCAAAGATGGGATAGAGACATGGATAGGTCATTTAGCAAAGGGGGTGTGTGTAGGTCCGACTTCATAAGCAAGGTAGGGCTCAGGGGACTTCACAATGTCAACACTGAGTTCAATAAAGAATAATGGAGTCACTCCATCAGAGGATGGGGTATAAAAGAAATATGGTACTCCAGCTTGGGGAGAGCTGTGGAATGTAAGGCTTCTGTTTACCTGGCGGATTGAGGTTCAGGAACACAGGTCTTGCCTCCAAGAACATAGACTGTCAGGTTGCAGTTAGAAGGGGACTGTGACTCAAAGAACAGCACAGTTGCTCAGACACAACCCTGGCTGGGTAGGTAAAAAGATGAAGGCCCTTCAGTACCAGCTTCTGAGTCCTTCAAGGGTATCATCACATTCAATATCAGATTTACATGGACCATGAATAGACACCATCAACCTTCCCCAGGGGTTGCTTAAGAGCTTCCTATAGAACTGAGGATCAGGCAAGGGCTTTCTCCTTTATTGGCAGAGGAAGAGTCGGGGTGGGATGAGTTAGTGAGTCCAGATGAAGGGAACTGGAAGGCAGATGCAAGAAATGAAGTGAGGGTCGACTCCATGTACTTACTGTGCCAACTTACTTTTTCTCTTCCAGTAGTCTCTCTCTCTCTCTTTTTAATATCCCAGTGAATGAAAAGCTTTTGCTAAGGTGGAGGAGCTATGAATAGCTGATCCATGGGAAGCCAGTGGTGGATTCACCCCACTGGGGCCACAGGCATTCTTCTTCCTCATGTTCTACTCCCTTCTCACTGTGCTGTCTGTAGACAGCTGGGGACTGGAGGCAGGCAGAAGGAGGGGTCATGTTCCTTCCCAGCCCACCTCAGTTAACACGGCTCCTTACCTCAACTCTCTCTGGAAACAACTTTCATGTATTACTTCACAGAAGAAGGAAGATGTTTTCAAGGAGAACTACAAAGTGACAAGGCTTTAAGCATCCCTGTCTCTGGATTCCATGCACTGTACGTGTCATGTTTCCCTCTCTCCCACTCCCAAGGAAGAAAGCAAATCAGTTATGCTCTTTACCCAAGGGCTGCTTTGGGAATCCAATGAAAGTGGCAGCCAGTGACTCCAGATTAAGAACTTCTTCTTGATGATGGTGAGAAAATAACCAATCCACCAGGTCTTCGATTCCACATAAGAACCAAGAGTATGCAGAGGAAACATGAAGAAATGTCATTGAAAACGGGATCTCAGAGAAGTAACAGCAGAGTTAGAAAGGGTGGGGCAAAGCTCCTTTGGTGTTTGTTGAAAGTTTGGCATGTATGTCAAAAGGATCAGGAAAGTAGCTTTTGAAACTCAGTTCTTTTATGCCTGGAGACCCCGGGATTGTAGAGGTCCTTATGACCTTATGCTTTGTGCCCCTAACACTGTCCCCTTAAAACTGTAGAAATGTTAGGAATGTGGTGGAGCTCCAGGGTGTAATTTGAATGTTGGGAAGTGTGAATAGGGAGCAGGGGGCAGTGGGCGGTGAGCTGGCTTAACCTGGAAAAGTTGGAGGAAAAGCTTCCAAGTTTCTAGGCAGAAGCTATGGTCAAAACAGCTCTGAACTCGGATTCAGATTCTGGCGGTGCCAGTAACTGTGTGACTCAGGCATGTTTAACGTCTTTATTTCTCTCTGGATAGGTGTCCTTATCTATAAAATGGGCAGATTGAACTGGATTTCATTCATGCATACAGCCATTCACATTTATTGCCAGGCACTGTGCTTTAATATGGAAGTATAAAGATAAACATTATACAGTCCTTGCTTTGGAGAAGCTCTCAATTGAGTGGAAGAGACTGATGTGGCTGATAGTTATAAAATCATGAGGAAAGTACCATAATAAATGTACAAAGCGCTACTGGAACACAGAGAAGAAGGGATGGGCTGCACCAGGAATACACATAAGGGATAGGCAATATTTAACTTACATCTCAAGCACAGAACTATGCCTTGCCTACCAAACTATACTAAGTGATGGACCAAGTATAAAAGAATGCCTGGTATGTTGGAAGAATTTAAGTGTTTAGCTGTGCCTAGAACATAGCATGTGTGGAGGCTGTTGTGTGAGAGTTGCAGAAGCTGAAAAAGGTGGGTTTAGGTTCAACTATAACAGTCATTTATGACAATTCCTGTTATCCCATTGGTTGTGAGGACACACTGAAAATTATAAATAGAAAATTTGGATTGCACACATTTGTTTTCAATGTATCAATCTGGCAGTAGATGGCTTGAAGGCCAGAGGAAAAAATGGTCATATTTGAAATATGATTAAGAGGTAAAAGAACAGGAGTTAGCAATTGCTGGAGAGAGGCAGATGAGGGGGACAGAGGTATCAGTATGGTGTGTAATGGTGTGAGAGTTCTAGCCTGAGTGTCTAAGTGGAGGATGGCAGGTTAACTGAGATGGTGACATGGAGGGGCAGGAGGCTTAGGGTAGGAGAGAGGAATTTCCTTTTGAGTGGGAGGGCTCTGAGGACTTCAATATGCAAATCTGAGCATGTTGAGATGTTGTCATGGAATAGGGGGTTGGGGGCCTGCATCTGGAGGTTTTGGGAGAATAAAGTCCTTCGGGGAGACTTCTGACAGGACAAGAAGAGAAGAACCAAAATAAAATACCAGGAACATAGAATTTAGGTTTGTAATTCGCTGACGAGAGCTTTTGCCTCCAAGGCAAACTCCATCTACTTTAGCTTCTGTTCGGGACATGTTGAGAGCTACCAGAAGGAGGGTCTACCTCCACTCCTCTTCCAATGTTACCTTCCTAGTAAGGCCTATATCTAAATCCTCTCCATCTATCTGATCACATCTATCTACCCTTTCTCTAAGAGTAATCAGGATCACACCCTTTCTTTGATGCTGTGTTACTTTGAATTCTCCTAGAAGCAGGTACCAAATGTGATTAGATGCACAAGAGATTTATCAAGAGAAACACCTGTAGAAGATAAAGGTTTGGGGAGGGCTGGGCCAGAGAAGGCTAGGAGAGGCCTCAGACTCTGACGGAGGTGTGACCTCTGTGAATTAGAGGAGGAAGGTAGGGAAATTGGGTAGCAAGCCCCTCAGAATACAACGCAGTTTCAAGAAAGACTTGGCCAGGCTGATTGGCAGTTTTCAAATCAAATTTGCCAATCTGAGGTATCTCACATCTCAGGAGAACAGGCTTTCCTGAGTACCCCCACCATGCTTAGTTAGTCATTTGCTAGAAGGAGCCCACAGGAAGTGCGGTCCCAGTGGAATAGCAGCTGGGAGCGTGAGCTGGAAAGTCTCCCTGCAGCAGGAGAATCTGAATGGCACATCTCACTTTGACCACAGATGCTTCCAGTGACTCAGTAACATTTCTTTCTAAATGTGCTACTGGCAGTTATTGTCCAAACCAGTTAAAACTCAGACTCCTGCCATTATTCATTATTTCATTTGTGTCCACCCAACTGGGTTATAAAGCTTTCTTTAAACAGCAGTGCCCAACATGGAGTCCTTAACTCAGAAGGTATCTAAGTATTCATCATAAAAAGCACCTACATTTGATGAGATAAAGTCCCAGTAGGCACACAGAACACGATATCCAGAGAACATGGTAGAAAGGGCTAGTCTAGAGAAAGAACTAGCATTGTGGGGGAGGGGGAAAATCCAGCAGGATGGGATGGATGAGAGTTGACGTAGACATCACTGCAACTCCCTTTTGTCGAGAACTAGGCTTTCTGCCGGGAGAGGCAGTTTTCATGCGCCATGACACACCTTCTTAACTTTGGTGAATTGGACCAGAAGAGACACCTGTCCCCAGCTGAACCCCCTGGGAATTTGGAGTTGGGATGCAGTAAATCTAATTAGTTGAACTTTCCCTGAACTGAGCTAACATGTTCAAAATAGGGTTCTTGGAAACTGTTGGGGCAATCGTGTATGCTAAGAAGCGGGAGAACTGGTTTGCAGAAAGACAAGAATGAGTCAGGCATTCAGAGAAGAGCTGAGAGGCAGTGTAACTCCAGAGACAGGGAGTGAGATGCCGAGAGTAGTTGCCTGGACTCCCGAGGAATCTCCATTCCTGGACCTGATCCTGAGCCCCATCCCCCAAGTTCTGAGATAACACTCCAAACCCCAGAATAAATTCCCAGTTTTGCTTAATCCAGTCTGGGAGAGTTTCTTTTAGTAGCAGCCAAAGAGTATTGATTGAGACAGTGGTTCAGCAGATAGGCTGAAGACACAAATAGGGAATTCAGAAATGTGAAATGTGCTGACACACAGCCAGGCAAGAGGTTAGCATTAGGAAAACAGAAGCAGAGCCCTAGGAAGAGGGGCCTGAACAAGGCAGGTCTTTGCCTGGTAGGAACCTGGTAGGTAACCAAACGCGTTATCAGGTCAGGGACGAGCATCGAGATCTGGTTATAGGAAGGAACTAGGGTGTAAGGTAGAGCCTTCATCACAGGAACAAAGCAGAAGTTAGTTATTAGGAGTCAGGCAGAAGGTCAGAGGCTGACTGAGACCTTCAGATCTAATGAGGATGGAATTCACACATGCATTTAGTAAGAATTATTGGGTATCTGTTACATTCAGAGGAATTTTGTGTATCATGGATTAACAGACAGAGTTGGCGGTGGGGGGGTGGGGTCAGTGTACTAGGGGGTGGAGCCAGCCTGGGGGTGGAGACCCTCTGGTACATGCTCTGGAGGAGAGAAGGCTTGGGAGGGCAGAATCAGGCCGGGAGCCAGGCAGCTCATGATGTGGAGTAGGTGATAGATTTTTAGAATCTGCAACAATGTAGGGCAAAAACAGACCTGGAAGAAGTTGAAACTGAAAATTCAGAAAGCAACTTCTTCCAAAGAGCAGCAGAAGAGTGATTCAGAAAGGAAGATAAGAAGATGTCAGACACACAGCTTGTCTATTTGTCAGCTTCTACTAGGGCCCTGGTGGCAATTGATGAACCCATAGAAAATGCCTCTTGTGCCTCTTTAGGCCAGATGAACTGTTTCATCACCCACCTGCTCTACTTTACCAAAGTTAAAAATTTCAGGAGGATTTGGGAGGCTATAAACTCCAGCCTTTCCTAATTCAATCCAGTCTTACCAGAGAGGCAAGATTGGATTCCTTTAATATAATTCAGCTCAACATCTACTGGTTTAAACTTGAACACTGACCTCCTTGGAAGAAGAGATACAGTAAGAAAAGAGGAAAAGTTAGAAAGAATAAAAATTAAGAAATGCTTTATAATCTGTTATTCATATTGGAGTAGAACTAGGACAAATGTTTAATCTCCTATGAATTTCTGTATCCCCCCCTTATAATTTTGAGTAACTTGTAATTACAGATACTACCTTTTATCAAGACCCCAAAAACATTTTTCCAGGCAATGTTAGGGACTCTCTGTATAGTATGTTACTTAATCTAGACAAGATGTACTGGAAACTAACCTTAATAATGACAAATTAGGCAACATAACATTTGCTCCATTTCTTTTCTCTTAATCATATTTCTAGTGTTGATCATGGTATTAAATAGAGTCAAAAGATCTGGGGCTGAGTCAGCAATTTCCGGTTGGCTTCTGACTGGCTTGATGGGGAGCAAATTTTTTAACCTCCCTAAGCCTTCATTTTCTCATTCATGGGGGAATATTAACACATGCTCTAATACCTTGCTGGGTGATTTTAAAGGCCATGTATGAAAACCACTGAAAATGGTATAAACAACAAGGGAAGAAAGGCAGGTCCTTTAGTAAATCAGCATAGTAGAGCAAAGAATCTCTACCAGAATCTAATTTTTCTCCTTACTGGCTCTGTGGCTTTGGGCAATTCATTTGAGCTTCAAGTCTTGTTTTTTTCAATTATAAAAGAAGTATGATAATATTTCTGTTTCATTTTTATGAAGATTAAAATGACATATGTATACCAAATATATAAAGAATATATTAATGACTACAATTTTTAATACTGTCTCAGAATAGAATAATGAGATTTTGGCAAAGGATAATCTCAAGGCCAAATGGGAATTGGTTTTGTTTCTTGTTATAAAAGTATTAATATAATTTGACTTTAGGATGTCTTTATCTGATCCTTTCTAGAATATTTTCATAGAAATTTGTTCTGATTTCTGTGGCAATGTCAAATTTAAGCAAGACATAATCACTTAAAAATAAAACATGGAATTCAGTTACATACCAAAAATAAATATGTGTGTCCTGAAAGATCCTTTGTAAATTTTTTTTGAATGAAGTCTTTCAGAAAACAAAAAATGGTATGGTACATTTTTATTCATAATTTGTCAGTTTAATACTCCCCTGAATTGAGAGAAATGTGGGTTGTATACATAGGGATAAGGTTCTGATAAAAGGGTTTAGTTAAGCAAATATGATTCAGTTTTATATTGAGATTGTTACCACTCAAAGGAGTTACTTTCTTGCGTGTTTTAAAAAATAAAATTATTTTGCATTTATAGTGCTTAAATTCTAATGTTCTTTAACCTTTTATTTTCTTGCAAGATAATAGTTGGAGAAACTGCAGTGTTTTGCCTACAACTGGCCACACGGGATTTTGAAAACCAGGAGAAAACTATTTTAACTGGAGATTGTTGCTATATAAACCCACTGGTGCGGCGAACTGTACGATTTCTGGGTATGTGTTCACTGAATTATTTTTGTTGTTGCTGAAACCATGTTTATGTATAAGCTAACCCTTAAAATGATCAGCATTTTAACTCTATGCAAATATTGGATTATATTTTATTTGAAATGTCTCAGTTTGGTTTTAAAAATAACATTGCATACTACTTTCTCTTATATGGCTCCGCCTCAGATGTAATTTCCATATTATTTTAAGAAAAAAAAAAAGAACACCACACTTGGATGGATGTTTAATATTCCTTAAGAAACTAAAAATTATATAATTAGAAGAAATGATTTACTGTGTTTATGAAATTTCAGAAACAGTGCTTGGGGAGAAATAATAATCTAGTTAGATTGTTGAACATCATGAAAGACAAGAAAAATAGCTTGGCAAAGAAAAGATATGTTGTGTTTGTTAATTATCAGATGTAGCTCTCCATGCACTACCTCTGAGCTTTTTTTTTAATGTGAACAAAAAAGTACTAGTGATTTTATTAGAGGAAAAGATTTACTATTACTATATTGTACACCTGAAACTAACATAACATTTTACGTTAACTATACTGGAATTAAATTAAAAAAACATTTTTTAAATTTTTAATGTTTTTTTAATTATGTTATGTTTAATTTTAGAAAAAGATTTACTGATACTTGAGCCTTCAGTCTGAAATTCTAGCACTAATACATATAAGCATTGATGAATTATTGCAAATCATTTCAATTCAGTAGAAACTTGGCCAAGACAAATTTTTTAACTGGATGCAATAAAGTTTAATATAAATTTTCATTTCCAGTATTTACCAGATAAAAAAGTATGTCTGTATATGCTAAATAAAATTTAAGATAAATTTTTATCTGTATTTAGATTGAGATTAAGGTCCTGTACCCTTCCATATATTTCTCATATCGGTGGGATTAAGATGAAGACTTTAGAGATATTATGCATAGATCAGCTAATCTATATATAAATCCACTTAAAGACTAATCAAATGTCATCTTGCCTTTGAATCTCTCTAAAGACAAAAGGTCTCCATATCTAAGACTGTTCTTTTTATTGCCATCAAGTTATGCATCTCCAGAGCCCTCATTTATACCGTTGAAGTGATGACAACTTTTATATGAAACTTTAAAAAGCTATTTTTTACATGCATCAATACTGTGTTCTTGACTCATTTATCTTTGCATGAGTCATTTAATAACAAAATAAGCAATAGTATACTCAAAACTAAACATGGTAAAATTGACACTTTCTAAAATACTGTTAAAGCAAATTTTATCATGCCTACCTAAGTAGTTATTTTTTTGCATTGGCACACATATTTCTAAAGAATATATGGCACAAAATAAAGCATGTTTTAAATCTCTGTATGTTTCTCATTATATGATTTTATGAAATATTTAGGAATGCTTGATTTGTTCCTTTTCCCTTGTTCATTATGGTTTGGATATTTCTGGTTTGTTAAAATGGGAAGTTTATAAGCAAAACATTACTGCATAGTAGGGCATCGTTCTTTGTAGGGACTTTATCCTGGCGGTCAGCACTGTGGATACATTCATGGGATGTCACTTTAATAAGTATCTTTGTAGCTACAGTATTGGCCTTGGGCCTGATGCACTGAATATTTTAATTCAAAAGCACATTTAGAAACTTTACAAGTATCAAGAGATATTTCCATATCGTTATCAAATACTTCTCTCTATTTTACACAGGAAAACTTATTACAGCAGATAAAGAAATGGTTTGGTTAAATAAAATGAGTACATCTTAGCCTAGATTTCAAGGGAGTAGAGATGAAGACTTGCCAGTTAAGTTCCTGTGCTGGGCCATGATGTTTGGAAGCACAGGTTACGTACATGAACATTCTATTAAGCTCCTCCATTCTCTTTCATTTCCCTGCCTCTCCTAAGTTTCTGCTTTTGATCACATTTACTTGTATGATTCATGAAATGCTGGGAAGATGTAAAGAAAGAGCTTTTCATTATTTCCTTTTAGCATTTTTAGATAAAGAACTAAGGTCTTTGTTTCATTGCCATTGTATGCACATCGAGTTTTGCTATGTGCAGGTTTATGTACCTGAGCCTTTTATAATCTTATATACAATTTCAAAAATTAGAAGGATAGCCATGCTTCTGACACTGGAAAATTATTTGGTCCTGCACAACTTTCCTGGTGACTTCCTACATAATAGCCAATAATTATGTATAAAGATTTAGCAAACAAACAATCCAGAAATTTATGACTAAGAAATAAAGCGTCTGATTATTATCATAGAACCATATGACTTTTTAATGAATGAGCGGTTTGGGAAGTTTTCTCCTGGCATAATGTAAAAATACCTGATGGAATTTTATTTCCCAAAATTAAGAATAGATTTCTTCACGTTGGTACCACATCCTCAAAGATTGTATTTGTCAGTTTAATTGAAAATGGTGCCAAGGAATGTATTTTGCCTAAATAGAGGAGAAAAATAAATTTTGGTTCTAATGACCAATGACATTGAATTTAGAAATTATTTTAAATTTGAGTAAATTGTCACATTCCTCACACACACAAAAAAATCTGTGTATACTTAATTTTATACCTTCCAGGAACCAAAGCAAATAAATTTTAATGCTGTGAAGATAATTGAAAAGTCATAATTTTGATTGCACTATTATTTACGAAATTGCCCCAAATTTGATAAAGTCCAACCATAAAATATAAGACGGGACCAAGTTACTAGTTGTTATGTGACTTTTTAAAAATGTATTTGTGAAAGCAGTGTAGAAATCAATCTGAACCATTCTTCTTAAGATTTTCCATGATATTTAAATGAAAACTAATGGCATTGGATTTTACTGCTAATTGGTACCTCCAGCAGAGTTAATATCAGTCTGAATGGGTTTAAGAGGCATAATCAAAGGGAGACACCTGCTTTCCTTTATGTTTATGAGATGCGAAATATTTTCAAAATAGGGAAAAATCAAGATTGCTAGGATTAGTAAAAGGTGAGAGACTGAGCCCTTTCCAGAGAAATATGTCTCCTTTTTAAAAATCGCATTACCCAAACACAGTCTTAGAATATATCTTCTTCTTTTATCTTATGTCTTATAAACCTGCCATGCATAAACTGTAGCCAGTGGTAGCTCGATATGTTAAATAATTTAACACTCCCACTACTCCAGAAAGCAAAGAATTGGAGAGAAGTGAAATGGAAGGAACCACATGTATGTATGAATTATTTTATTAGTTTCTAAAATATTTCCATGTTGGCTTATCGTAAACTGAAATACAAACAGAACAAAACAAAACAGAATTACGATGGTTTGTTTTCTTCCTCAGGTATTTATACATTTGGGCTATTTGCTACAGATATCTTTGTAAATGCTGGGCAAGTAGTCACAGGGAATCTGGCTCCACATTTTCTTGCCCTGTGTAAGCCCAACTATACAGCGCTTGGATGTCAGCAGTATACACAGTTCATCAGTGGGGAAGAGGCCTGCACGGGCAACCCAGATCTCATCATGAGAGCAAGGAAGACGTTTCCATCCAAAGAAGCGGCTCTTAGTGTCTATGCAGCTATGTATCTGACAGTAAGTAAGGATTATTAACCAGTCTTAGTCTGTCTTTCTGTTCATTCTCCCAATGTAGAAATTCTTTTTCTCTGCCATAATGGAAGTCACATTAACAGCTTTCTGTAGGCCATTTAATTTATTTTTAATACTAGCTGTTTGGACTGTGGATAGAATTAAGTCAGTTGACTCTCATGAGATTATGTGCGGGTAGTTGGTTGTATTAAAGAATATAGTCATTAGCATTTCTATTTGAGAATATGTTTGTCTTTATGTTAAATAGCGCTTAATGGAAACAAATTTGTCCCGTAGCAGTCCCCATAACCTTGTAATAGCCCAATTAAGAAAACTATCCAGACCTCTTAGCTGCCTACTCAAGCTCTAACATTCTCTGGTGGAGGTGGGGAAAGGGGCACTCTTTTCTTTAGAAAGTTTTTTTGTTTGGTTATTGGTAACTGTTGTCATCATAATATCTCAACTAGTGTTTCACTACTTTCGCATAGAGCTAGCCAAAATGTCCTTGTAAATGATGTTTTTTTTTTTTTTTCTTTATTCTTGAGTCTTTGCCATCATTTCGGTGGTGAGAGCCAGACCCCTGCTGCAGATGTCCAGGACCTCTAGGTGGAAGTAAATGGTCATGGTTGAGTGTGTTACGGATTCGCCGGGGTAGAAAGAAGGGCAGCCTTGACAGGCAGCGCTTGGCCCCAGCATTCTTGCCATCTGCCCTTCCCTCTATTACCAGGATCTGCCTTGTAGTTCTGGAGCTGGACTCCCAAATGTGCTCTGTAGGCTTTTCCATGCGTACAGTAAAAAGTTCAAAGATTTTAAATGTCTTTTGGGGTTCTCCTTTCCAACGGTGCTAATAGCTCCTTTCTTCTGATTCCAGTTCATTGACAAGAGATCTCGGGACCCATCTGAAACCAAACCTGTTCATTACTGATGACTTAAAAAAAAACTCAGAATTATTTTTACCCTCAAGGAGCTATTTGATTATGGAAATATTTCTGATATTCTTAATGCGATCATGTCTGCTTGTTTCTAAAAGCAGAGAGAAAACACAGTAATACCCTATGACATCTCTACTTGAGATTGGAAACAAAATTACTGAATAAGCAACAATTTAGGAGGGAAACTATAGCACTATACATACCGCTCACAATGGCAGGATAATTCTGGAGGCCTTAAGTACATGCATTTTAACATTTCTAAAGTTTTCAAGCTGAGCTAATTCTGTCCCTCACAGCCTGGACTTTTTAAAAATCCCATCAAAAAAGGTTTTATAGAGTTAAAGATGAAATCTCATCCTATCCATTTTCTCTTCCACTCTCTTCTAACTTCTGTCTAGTTTGTCAGTTCCAACTCCCTTCTTCCCCAGTGTGCTCCCAACTCCACTCCTCCAATTTCCCCTGATTTCTTTATCCCATCAGCTTTGCTTTCTGCTTCCCATTCTAAGGCACTACGGACTTGCTATAAAATCTGTTTATCCATGCATATTCTTTTATTCATTATATTGCTTCACTACATGTCCCATCTCTCTTAGAATATGAAGCATTCAGACTGAAAATGAAGATTTAAAACTTGAGTGAATCAGAAGTCACAAAATACTTTTCATTCATTGTCATCACTTCTAAATCTGACCTTGTTATTTGTATCCGAGGATGAATTGCAAATATCTGCATATACATATGTGATCAAGCCAACGACTTGAGGCAAATTCCAGAATACTCTCTGAACCCAAATCCTGTTACATGATTATTTTAGCACTAATAGATGATTGGTTTTGCTCTCTAACCAGGGTTTGCCAATGGTAGTGAATGTGCGAGTACTATAAATACTTGATCTTTTTGTTCTGCCAAAATCGTGTTTTCAAAGGCATTGCTTTGGGAGAAGGTATTATGCTTTTAAGTCCTGGAGAAATCTTAATATCTTGTCTTGCCTCTGGTCAGCTGGCAAGTGTTCTAGCAACCTCTTATCTGTATATAAAATATATTATAATTCTATAATAATTATAATTACTATAGCAAACATTCATTGAACATTTACTATGTGTCAAGCACCGAGTGCTTCACTTTTACTAATTTATTTAATATATTACTAATTGTATTAAAATTTATTCTTTATTGATTGCTATTACTATTTATGTAGTAATTGAATATTTGTACTAATTTATTGAATCCTTATAAAAACTCCTTGAAGTATGTAGTATTATTATGCCCATTTTACAGATGAGGATGCTCAGAAAGTGAAGTAACCTGTCCAGATCCATAGAACCACCCATTTTCCTGGCTACAGTGATTCCAAATATTCCAGAGAGAGGATATTAAATCGTATTAGTTCTAGAGTGTGCATGGTCAGCTAAATTTCCTCCTGCTGCCACATAACCTCAGCATCCATAAAGATTACGGCCGAGGGTTCAGACGGGTAGATATGTTTAGAGAAAAAACATTTAATAACACTCCAGCACTCGGAAATCTTCTATCATTAAACAGTGGTTCAGACTAAAAGTCAGGATTCCTCCTTGTAATTACATTGCAGGGTACCTCTGTCTTTTTAACAATAGATTCTATTCTCTGCTAACTGCTTTTCTCTCTTCCCTGCCACCCGTTTATGAGTGTGTGAGTGTGGGTGGCTGCTATGGCAACTCTGGATATAACTCCTGCTGCAAATGTAGGCATTCCAGTCAGGTTCTGCTGTTATATTTGAACCCATATACATATATATTTCTTCCCAGCTTCACTAGAGACACCTTGGGAAAACTTTATAATAGAAATGTTGGAGTGTTTCGAACTGATGCAATCTCGTGAAATGCTTGCCAGAATTTTGATGAGTAGGTAAATAAATAGGAAAACAGCCGTATATTTGGGATTTTCTGTGGAAACAGCCTTATTGCTGTATTTAGGTAGAGATAAATTTGTTTAATGTTGTGTAGGTGTTACAAACATATGTAAATACATAAATAAAAATAAATAAGCTCTATTGTGAAGTATATGAATAAGAGCTGAGACATATTTTTCTGATGTTTCTCTTTGTGGATTAGTCAGTAAAATTAAGGAACTTGAAATCTCCCTTAGCACTTGACTTTAATTAAGGCTTTGGGGATAATTTGATAACAGAGCTGTTCTCTTTTGCTTTACTGAGAACTTTCAGGGGGAAAAAAAATCCCTATGCCTATTTTTTGCAAATGTTGTTGGTTTCTCAGGAAAAAAATTCTGAAGGTTATTTAACCCTCAACCATTAAATTTATAATTCAGTGTTAAGTCACACTAGAATGATATTTAAATTTAGTTTTGTGTTATTCATTTCATGTAAAATGAACAGTTTTTCTAATTAAAGTCAAATGAACTTCAAAGTTGAGAATGAGAAATAATGTTTGGTGACTTTCCAGTTAACCTCATAAATCAGGGAAACAGAAAGACATAAAATGATCTCTTTAGGTTACTTCCCTTTCTGGCCTTAAATTGATTTTTCTGAAAATCTTTAAAAAAACAAAGAAAGAGAGAAAGAAAGACAAAAGGGTCAGCTATACTTGTTGGCCTGTTTTCATGATCTTTTGCTGTAAACAAACCACCCTAAACCTCAAAACAAGAATTTGCTATCCTCAGGATTCTGTGGGGGTGATCTGTGGTTTTACTGGTAGTCAAACCTTGTTTCTCTCATGGGTTGCATTTAGCCTAGGGGTAGATGGGGCTGAGGCAGCTCAATAGCTGGGCCTCACACATTCGCAAGAGATTTTCCCTGAGAGCAGCTTCCAAGGGAGCAGAGGTCCAAGCTACAGGGCATCTTGAAGCGTAGGCTCCAAGACTCATTCACCACCCCCATCTCTGTGCTCTGTTGGCCCAAGCAAATCCACAAGGCCAGCCCAGATTGATGGGGGCAGAGACATAGACTCCACCTATAAATGGGAGGCGCAGTACAATCAGATTGTAAAGAAGTGGATATACCAGGAAAGGAGGGATTTGTGGATATTAAGCAGTTCACTGCAGTCTTGCCCCAGAATTAGCGGAAGCCTCTGAAATATCATTCCTCCCCTTGTTGGTGTCCAGTCTTTGGCATTATCCCACTCTTGCTTCCCACCCAGCCATCTTTTAAAATAATCTCAGAGGTCTCAGGTGCTCATGGGTTGCCAGGACAAGGGTTAAACAAACACAACCCACTGGTATCTGCCCCTCCGTTAGTAACATTTTAGCTAAACTCCGTAGGGGCACAAACAGGTCCTCATTCTGGGGTACAGGAATTTGGGGGGTGCATGGCAGTTTGGCTGCAGCATGTGATGTCATGTGACTGGTCAGGGATTGGGTTTGGTGGAGAAACGTTGGGGTGGGTAAAAAGAAAATCTCTGGGCTACCTTCCTGGATTTGTCTGGAGTGACTGATCAGATCTGGCTGCCATCAGAAAGCCATGCCTCTAAATCTTCCCTGCCCAGAAGTAATTTAATGCTGAAATGTATAAGATCCCTGTGCTCTAGATTTCAAATGAGCAAATTTGTGTCTACTAGATAATCTAACAAACAATATTTATTGAGCACCCACTTGTAATGTGACTGCTCTCCTATTACTATGACTATTACTGCCGTCACCACTATTATTAGTCGATTGACATTTGTCCTATCAACCTTCAGCTAAGTGTCACAGGGGGAAGGGAGGTTACTAAAGACATCTGCAAAGTACCCACTGAGTTGCAATGTTTTCATTATCATGAACCCCTTTTATAATTTACCTTTTTATTTTATTTTATTTATTTGTCAGAGAGAGAGAGAGCATAAGCAGGGGGAGTGGCAGGCAGAGGGACAGAGCAGGCTCCCCGCTGAGCAAAGAGCCCGATGTGGGACTCGATCGCAGGACCCTGGGATCATGACCTGAGCCAAAGGCAGCCGCTTAACCAACTGAGCCACCCAGGCGTCCCTATAATTTACTATTTTCTTGTCCTACTTTCCTCCGTGAACTTGATATTTCTAAATCTTCTATCTAATATAATGCTTTCCCATCCCAACTTAGGCCCAGATATTGAACAGCGGCCCATAATAATAAAAATATAATAATGCTGTTTTGAAATGATACACATACAGTTATTAAAATTGCACACATACAGCTATTAAATAATAAACAGTAAATGAGTAAAGACACATGTATGCTGGGGTTCCTTAAGTGTTAGCAAACTCCAGGATGGGGATTCCTGGCAGCACTTGCACGTTAGGAAAACAGGACTTACTCTTATAGGACAATATAAGGTATAGTCAGGGCTGCATTAGGACTTTTGTAGGCCCTAGACACTTACTTTGCTTTCAGGGCCTCTTCTGCCTTTGAAAAACAATGTATAAAATGTATAAAGGCAAATTTATAAATAACATATATTAAATGTGTTCTTCAACCTAAATGTTCACCTTTCCTTCTGTTTTTAAAAGAAATGAAGACAGTTTTATTGGTCCCTAGAAGTATCATGGGCCCTCGGTACCATGCCTACTAGATAAGTTTGCCCTGAAGAAAGTGCATAATAAAGTTCTCGATGGAATATGATTATTAGTTCATAGATAGTGATATCACTATCACTTTGACCAGGTCCAACAGAACCCAGATTACAATGGGCAGCTCTAAACGTGTGGTCATTTGATATCCCAGAATCAAACATTCCATTTCTTCCATGCCCAATAACATGCTCAAGTCCATTTTTCAAAAGATGCATCAAGCTCTGCTGCAGAAGTAATGAACTTGCTCCTGAATTCCAGGAGCCAACACTGTGATTCTCACACGAGGGCTGGCCATGAGCTCCAGACTGTATGTTTTCCTCCACTGACATCTTAAGCATCCTAGGGCCTGTTGGATCGTGTGGCCCAAGTAACAGGGCTCCTTCCCTGTACTTGTTGTCAGGGCCCTTTTCTGCTCCAGGGCCCACTTAAAGCTGGCTGCTTTTCAGGTCACCTGGTCTATAGGCCAGAGCAGTATCCATAGGTGTGGGAAGTGAGTCCCCAAGAACGCAAAGTGATCTAAAGGTGCTGTGTTTCTTTCTTTGTGGTAGGGGTTCAAGATAAAATAATTTGTCTTTTACTTTGGAGGGAATGTGTAGTATGTCTCTGGTCAATGGATACCTAAAAACTCAATTGATGTCTCAAGCTCTTGAATCTTACAGGGTTTATCTCCCAAGATCTGCAATGCATGTGGCATTGCAAGGCCTCCAGTGCACTGACCATCTCTTATTTACCTGGCTCGATCAACAGGTTGTCTTTGATGCAAAGAATCAATATGTTGATCACGTCAGACTGATATGGCAAAGAGCAGGAGGGTTAATATAGCACTGACGTAAACTGTGATGTAAAAATTTGCCTGTTCCATGTGGATGTGAACTCTTTCTCATCCTCTTTCCTGAACAAGATAGAAAAGAATGCATTTGACAAATAAGTCATCACTACTACTTGGTTGAAGATTCAGTAGTCTATAGTCATTCTCCAGAATCTGTCCATACTGGTGAATTAAACAGAGATAAGATAACAACCACCACCCCTGAATTCTTGAGATCCTAAGTGGTGGACAAATCTTCACCATTGCCCCTCCCTTAATGCGGGATTGCTTTTGATTTACTATCTTGGCAGGAGTGGGAGGGTATAGTTTCATAAGTTTCCTATTGAATTCCCCCAGTACTCTACCTGCCAAGGGGAAAATGACTATTGGATGTGTTCACAGACCTAGTGGACTTTGGCCAATATTCACTACATAGTCCCCATGCAACCCTATTCTAGCAGGGGCCATGATGATGCTAATTCAGGTCTCTAGGTATCAATGTCCCCTTAGACTCTGTGTCCAATAATCCGCAAAATATCTGGATATTCTCTTCTCCCCAATTATATAGTCACCTGAATAAATGGTCACAGGTCATACTGGGGAAGGACTGGGAAAATCTTTACATTATATACTTTCTGTCATGTTGCAGGGTCCTTCCCTCTGGGGACCAGCTGCCTCTTCAGTTAGAGTGGGTTTCATTTTGGTTTGGTAACTGCATAAAGGAGTAAAACTTTTTATTGGGGCATCCACTTTCAACTCTGTATTCTTGTTATCTTGTAGTTATAGATTAAGTATTCTTGGCTCCTCATCTATTTACCTCTAGGAAGTGCTATGTTTTATAAATCAATTCCAAAACTTTCTGCTGGTCACATCACCTTGGCTGTCACTCAGGCCTTCTGCGTTGTTATGATAATTCACACACACACACGCACGCACACACACACATGCACACACACACACGCACACACACACCCCTGCTTCTGATGGTTAAGCACTGGCAATTTGCTTCAGGCACCCCATGATCTGCATGGATATAAAGGCCCCAGCTCTGTGGTAATCTAGCTTACCATCAATAATGGCCTGCAGAGGAGAGGCACCCCTCAACTTCTGTGCCCTGCTAGTGCCCCTCTCACCAGCACATTCCTCGTGCCTCAATGAACAGTGAGTCCATGAGGTCTCCTGTGGTACATCATCTTCTGTGGGTCCTTAAGACCATATTATATGTCCATTCCAGCAATGCCACTTCTCTGAGCATTTTAAGTCCTTCCTCCACCATCTGCCAAAGCAATTCAGGCATGTCAGCTTCATTGAGAGAAAGTAATCACTTTCTCCAGGCTCTTAGGAACCTTCCCAGCAGGGAGTTTTTACTGTTCCCTGGGAGCCTTGGAAGAGTATTAAATCCCATGTCCCCAGGGAGAGTGTCCTCATGTCAACAAACACTCTCTTATCCTGTTTATATTTCAGCCTCCTTGATAAAGCACCCTCAAAATCCAGCCACATAGGTTTCCCCTGGCTTCAGCTGTCGTTGTGTCAGCTAATTCTTACAGCAGTTTTGGGGCAGAGTCTGTCCTCCCTTATCAGGTTCATCTCATGCTGGGCAACTAAGCCCTAACTGTTGGCCTGGAAACCCGAAGAAGAGGTGGAAGCAGATCGTGAGAGGGTCTCTGTTGCCCTGGGGGAAAGAGGCTTCTCACTCCCACCGTCCCACCCCACCCCCAGCTAGAATGGTATGGGTGCGGCTGGAGGAGTGCTAGCCCTGGATAGGTAGGGGTGGGCCACGTCTGAAGGCTCCAAGGGTTTAGAGGAGTCTAATGAACCGTAATCTTCATGTACATCCGCTCAGATGTCCCTGTCCCTTGTGTCAAGATCTTAGATTTTTCTACCCAGAGTCCTGTCCTTGGCATAACAGACCTGCCTTACCTGAGCATTCAATCATCTTTGAAGATCCCTGAACTCTTAGCTAGTAAGTTGTAAGTCTGGCCTTCAGCCTCTTTTACTCTGACATTGCAGAAACAAGGGCTTTTTTTAAGTTGCCACAGAGGCACTCTGGCCATCACACTCGATTTTCATTTGTTTGTTAACTGTCCTCAGTTTTTCATTTTCCTTCTGGAGGGCACCAACACAACTTAGTAAGAGCCAGTCAATTGCATTCTCCCTGTAGGCATTGTTTGCATGGACTTCTCAACTTCCCATGTCATTGGCCTGGTTAGAGTATTCCTCTTTACTAAGTTGACCAACCATCAGACTTCAGACTTCCAGTGTTAAAATCAGGAAAGTTTAGTGTAAACCAGGTTAGATTGGTTACCCTGTCCCCACCAGAACATTCTCCTAAGTCACAACGGGTGGTTTTTAGCAATTGGATTGCTAACTGGTAGACTGTATGTGCCTAATTTCCAGCAAGAACATGTCTCCAGACCCCATCTTACCACCTCTTTTCTTAAATCATCCCAATTCTGTTAGGATCCTCCAAGAAGTGGAAGCTGAGATAGAATGAGGAGTAGTATTAGAAATAAAATTAGGAAGCTGAGATTTATTGGAGGACTGAAGGGGGATAATATTTATGAAAGAAGGAAGAAGCAAGATTGGATAGGGAGAGTCTCAGACCTCGGTGTAGATCTGACAGAGTCTCTGCCGATCTTGACCAGGGGTTGCCCATTGGAAGAGCCCCGCACTACATAAATGGCCAAGCCTTAGTACCCCTGCTGTGCTTAATCACTGGTTGGGGGCTGGCCAGGAAGATTGTGGCCTCTGCTCAAACACTCCACCCTACAGGTAGACACTCAGCTCACTGCTCTCCCTACAGCAGAATGGCTGACTCTTTCCAGAAGGGAGATGAGAGCAACTTAACCTCCGTGGCTTGCCATGCTGCTTTCCTCTAATTCTCACTCAGAGACAATCTAATAAGCTAACGCTCAGCAAGGGGTTAACACTGTGATGTATTATCTTCTGTGATAACTCCCTGTGCCAAATATACTTGCATTTGGAATGTCTTCACATATAGGAAAAAAATTATGGCCCTGTAATTTCAGTCATCAGACCTCTCCTAAATTGAGTTTATAGTTTAAATCAAGGAGATTTCTTGGCACCTTTCCCACTGTATTACAAAAGAGGCTACCTTCTCCTATGAACACAGTCTGCTTTGAGCCATTTGTTTGTTTATGCCATTTAAAGAAAATCTTGGAACGGGAACAAAGGATTTCAAATAACAAGGAGAACTCCTTCTGTAACAATACAGAAATTTAGAGTATAAAAATAATAACTATTATTACTGAGTGCTTACTGTGCTAAGCACTTTACATACAGTATATTTGTTGCTTTTTCTCCTTTGTCAAGCATATTAATCAGGCATCTTTCTATATATAAGGATGTGTGCTATTAGTTTCTGTATGATGTAGAGAAATATGATTTCCTTAGACTTGCTAAAATTTCCACTATCAAAGAACAAAACCAACAACCACACAAAAGCTTTCCGTTAATTTGAGCTACCATTCCACCTTTGAAAGAAACTTCTAGAAAGATTAGTTTATATTTCTTTGCCAGCCATCTCAACAACATTCAGACTCTTGTTCACCCTCCTACCCCAACTTTTCTCTTTTTAAGACTTTGAGAACATTGAGTCCAAATTTGTTTCTTCCTTATTGAGTGCTTTATTGCAATGTCAGAAAACTATCTACCAGTGTTTACTAAGTCTCTGTTCTTGACCTTTTCTTCCCTCTGTTATCCCTCCCAAGAGTGATCTCATTCATGAACACCTCCATGTCTTCAAGTGAACCCCAAACTCCTTCACCAGCCTCAACACTCTCTCCTGAACTCCAGACTCTTCTTAACTTGAACATATCTATGTGGTGTTCCATCAGCTCTTTAAACTCAATACTTCAAAAACCAAAATCATGATCTTGCCATTGCTCCAAACGAGCTCCTGCTTTTGTCTCTTCTGATTTGATTATTGGCATTCCTATCCTCTCAGTTACCCAAGACTGTAATCTCTGAGTCACCCTCTACCCCTCCCACTTCTACACCCCCTCATCCCGATGTCTGATTAATTCTGTTGGGTCCACATTTGAAAGATCTCTCAAATCCAGACTCTTCTCTACCCTGTCCCCCATATTTCTACTGCTTGAATTTGGCTTCTTTGTATCAGGTGCCTTGACTACTGTAGGACCCTCCCAAATAGGCTTCCTGAGTAAATCCTTCCCTCATCCCGTCCTCTCTACACTCTGCCACTGGAGTTAACACTCCTAAAACATGAGTGTGAAGCAAGTCTCTCTTTGCACAGAAGCTTTCCATAGTTTGCCCCCCCCCCCAACCCTTGAAGGATCACACTCCTACATGTAGCATATGACGCCCTCTTTGTCCTGGCTAAACCTTGTCTTTTTTTGTGCTATGGACTGAACTGTGTCTCTCCCCCACCCAACCACCACCACCAACTTCATACGTTGAAGCCCTAACCTCCAGTTGGTGGTACTTGGGGATGAGGTCTTTGGGAAGTAATTAGGTGTAGATGAGGTCATGAGGGTGTGGTCCTTAAGATAGTATTAATGCCCTTGAAAGAAAAGGCAACAGAGAGCATGTTCTCTCTCTCTCTCGGTCCTATAAAGACACAGCAAGAAGGCAGCCATCTGCATGCAAACCAGGAAGAAGGCTCTCACCAGAACCTGACCATGTTGGCTCCTGATCTCAGACTTCCCGCCTCCAGAACTGTGAGAAAATAAATGCCTGTTGTTTAAGCCACCTAGTCTGTGGTGTTTTGTTATGGTAGCTGGAGCTCAGACACCTCTCTTATTTCTTAATGCCCTCTTTCATGAGTTTGGTTCTCAGTTCACATGAGAACTCTGTTCACACTGGACCATTACCCAACTATGAATCACAATATTTTCTTCTACTTCAGTACTTTTACTTTTGCTAGTCTCTCCATCTGCAGTATCTCTAGTATCTGCAGGTACTGGTCTGGTCCAACTTCTACTCGCCTCTTATGGATTTGTCAAAGTTCTCTATTATAAATAATATAAAGTGAGTCTGACTCTGGACAAAATGAAGTGAAAGGACAGGCTTAGAGCCCAGGTTCAGGGAATGAGCAGGAGCTGCTGGAGCCCGAGCAGCCAGAACCCGAGCAGCCAGAACCACAGTCAGAATCAGCCCACAGGAAGGGTGTGTGAGGATGCACTGCTCTGACCGCAGGACCCTGGACACTACAGCTGCCATGCCTCTTGATGCCCCCACCAGCATGGCTGCCCCTGTGGCTGCCAGGAGAATGGGTGTTTCACTTTATCTACTTCTTTGCATGATTCGCTGACACATCCAGCTGACTGGGTGCGGGTCATGTACCAGCAGCAGTGGCTTGCCAGGGCTTTGAGGAAGGAGCTACCCATCTTTGTGTGGTTTTGGCGGTGGGATGGAGTACATGCTTCTCATGTGGGAGGCACACGACGGAGTATTTTCCAGTTACAATAAAGGATTCAGATACTCCGTAGTGAAAAAAAAAAAAGTTCTTTACCTTTGTGACCCAGATCAAGGTTGGTCTTTTTGAAGTTTTGTGCAATATTTTTTAATTGAAGTTCATCTATCCATCTTCAGTGGCACACCTAGTATATTTGACACCAAAGCAAATAATTTTTATATCTTTTCCTCTATGTGGAAAAAATATTTCAATGATAAGTATGTGATAACAGTAATAATCATTATTTTATTGATTCATATTTCAGTTTTAAAATAAATAAGAATAGATTTTAATTTTAAAGCATAAAAATTTAGAATGATATTTCACGTATTTCTAAAATTTGCACTTAGCAACAAAAATACTATACATTTATATTATTTCATTAATTCATGGTAATGGGATATTTCATTGTTTCATTATATTATTTCCTTAAGTTAAACTTAAAAACTCCAAGTAGTCATAGATTGGCAGAATTGAAATAACTCAAGTTCTCTTTCTTCACCTTTGTAATTACAATCCTGTTGTGGTTGTTTTCCCTCTCAAGTCTGTTTAAATGTAGCACCGAGGATTTGGAGATACTCTGTGGCCAAAGCATGCTTGACTGACTCCCAACCTCTACAAATTTTTTTTTTCCCAACCTCTACAAATTTATTCTCTGAACAAATATATGTAGCTGAGTCCACATGCCAAAAGTCAGATGTATGGCTGGGAGTTCTTCAAATTAACTTCCTTGTACAATAAAATAATACTTATTAGAGATTATTTAATAAAATGTGCTGATTTGAAGTTTACATGTATGTTATTAATACTCAACAGAACTGCAGCAATTATTTCAACTTAGACCAATGTTCCACTTACCACCATAACAAAACACTCCAAACTTGGTGACATAAAATGATTTACTGTGCTCGCAGATTGCAGGTCAGATATTTGAAAAAGACACAGCCTGGCTGTCTTGTCTCTGCTCCGTGATGTTGTGGCCACACTTGGAAAGACTCAAAGCCTGACTCAAAGTGTGTTTTGGTATCTGGAAGATTGCTCATGCATATGTCTGCATCTGGGCTGGGACTTGAAGATGAGGGCTGCCCACACATGGCCTCTCCACGTTTCTTGACTTCCTCCCAGCATGACAGCCCCAGGTGGTCTGGTTTCTTACAAAACTCTAAGCACAAGTCTTCCAGAGAACTAGGCAGAAGTTCATGGACTTTTATGAGTTCATAGTGTCACACGTGCTGCCTTTTATTGGTGACAAGCAAGTCACAAGGCTGCCCAGATTCAGAGGGAGAATTCGACTTCATCTCTTTGTGGGGACGTGGCAAAGAGCCAGAGGTTGGGAGACTGGTACTATCAGCTACACCAACAAAAGATTCTGGGGGGCAGAGGCGTGTTATTACTAGCACTGTTCAGAATTGCCTGGCAATCATAAAGAGCAGAGAGACATTCAATAGGCTCTATTATGGCATCCCCTTATTGCTTGCACCTGGAACAGACTGCTGCCACTGCCCTGCCCCTAGTGAGCCGCTGCCCCCGGTCTAATCTGGGAAGGCCTTAATAATGTTGCATTTAAAATGGGTAAAGATCAGCCTTGTTGTTTTATTATATATGTATTTCTACCTCTAGTAGAGTATAAATCTGCCAAGGTCAGAGACCATTTCTTTAGAGTACCACAGTACCAACCATAGCATGAATATAACACAGACTTAGAAAAGTGTGTTGATTGGTTCAAACAACTACAAGCGTATCTTAAATGCTCATTATTTGTAACTAGGAAATTTAAATAGATGCCTTGCCCTTGTCCCTTAATAAATCTATAGTCTCAAAGTATAGTGATGCAGAAAATGATCTCAGACTGAGAGGCTATGTCTACTCAAAGCACTGGATCGATTCCTCTGATAAATGGGGCTAATTCCTTAAATAAATTAAGCTTCTGCATTTTCTATGGCAATTTTATTAGAGCCAAGAGAGAAATGGGGACACTCCTTGGCATTTATATAAGGTCCACAGGCCATCCCACTGAGGCTCTTTGCCACTCTAAACACAGCTGGGAAAACCTTTAATCAGTCTCCTAACTGGAGATGATACCTGAATGAGAACCATGCACATTCGGAGGGTGGACAGGTCCTGCTGCACGCCTGTAAGTGATCCCAATTACCTGTAGCTGCCTTTGGACATGGAGACAGCTGGATTGGATTCACAGAGGGGCTGCCTGGTGAGGTCCCTGTCCCTAGCTATGTCTATGCCTGTTCCTGGCTGTGTTCTCACCATCCTGCACAGCTCTCCTTTGGACCCTCCAGGAGCCAATTCTAGAATATGCCTTATTCACTCTAAAAGGCATTAAAACTGAAGACCCTTTTGACTCTTATTTTCCCTAAAAAGGGGAGCCTGTATTTGTGTGAACAGCTGAATAATGAGTAACATCTTGTACTATGTGTGCTGGTACTGTGCTGAGTACTTTACACAGATTATCTTGTTCAGTCCTCACACTTGTATGCCATAGGTACTATGATAATTCGCAAGTTAAAGATGAGAAAACTGGGCCTCAGAGAAATTTAATAACTTGCCCAGAGTCACACAGCCAGTATATGCTGGAGCCAGGATCTGAATCCAGAATGCCTCTTCAGTGTGCTTTAAACCACTGCCTTCCGCAGTCTTCCCAGTCACTAAAATACACACCCTGGAGCGTTGACAGTGCAGAATTCGAGATCTCTTCACTTTGGTTCTGCATGGCTAACATCTCTGTAGTTTCTCAGGAGTAGAGTTTTGACTCACATCATGGTCCCTTGCTGCTCACATGGCAATGGCATAATGCCGTGTTCTAATGCTGTTGGTTTCTTGGAGTGAGCCAGAAATCTCAGTGCATTCATCAGATAAGAAACACTAAAGGAAGCCACCACACATAAATCAGGCATATTTCTTGTATTTAAGTGCTCTTATACATTCATTGCTATTATGTTTAACTTACAATGCTGCCCACTAATTCATCTGGGCCATTTTTTAACAGAGATTCATAAAGGGCCTTTTAACTCAGACTGTAATTGATTTTTCTTGTTCCATAAAGTTTTCTTACTGGGTACTTTTATTTCTTGGAGCTCTGCAGTGTGAAGATTATAGCTTTGGAGTCATTTATGAATATAAATAACATAGGGGAAATTAAAGTAGCAAAATTAGACAGTCCTAGGAGGTATTACTTTAGCACAATCACACTTCACTCCCACTTCTATGAACTTGGTTCAGACCTTCATCATTACTTGCTTGGATTAGCGATAAAATTTTCCCAATAGCCTGTCTTCTTGCCCATTGTAATCCACTCATCTTCAGGTAATTTTCCAAGTAACTTTCTAAACTGGGGATCATAACATGCAGAGCCAGTTTCATGTGTGTATAACCTGTGTTGTCACACGAGCACCATGATCAAGAGGGCCCCACACTTGATGCTCTGCTGTCACCATCTTGACATGCTTAATGATTTCCCAACAAGGGGCTTCACATTTGCATTTTGCACTGGGCTCTGCAAATCAGATAATCAGTCCTGGTAACATATCATCATGTAATCCACCCTCCTTCCCCACTTCCCTCCTCATAAGTGCTCTAGAAGCTCCTCTGTGAATTTCCTAAGAATTCATGAAATACAGTTTAGAAGATCTGGATTTTTCTGTAAACTTCCTTCTTTTATAATTCTATAATTCTCAACTATAGAGTACTTTACAAATGTAATTATTAAGGGATGTCAGAGATATGATATTTACACAAACACCTCAAAAATTGACCCAGCGCTAATAAATGTAAGATGGCATTAAGTTTTCTTTATTTGGTTTGATTTGTCTACTTTATTGTTTTATCAGACACATCACAACATTGACTTGTATTGACCTGGTGGTCACACAATTCTCAGGACTTTTTTTTTAGCAGTGACCTTTATCTTTTCCTTTAAATTCACAGACCTAGATTGGGTTTTTCAGTAATTGCCAGTGTCATCAATTATCTTAGCATCTGGTAAGAAATGTCTAAAAGGGCTCAAAATTAGAGAATCTTGATTCACTCCATTTTTATCTCAATTTACAGTGTGTGTACCACATTTTAAAGAAGAAATTTAGATTTAAAAAATCAAACAATTATAAGTTGGTTTAATTCCAAAACACTGAGAATAACAACTCGTTCAATTAGGTATCAATCTATTTGGGCACCTATGATGTTTTGAACATTTGGAGACAATGACACTCAGCCCCTGATCCCAGGGTGCATGCTTAACACTTAGATGGGGTTGGGAGGTGAAGGGGTACACTAATCTGCTAGGGCTGACATAACAAAATACCACAGACTGGGTGGCTTACAAAGCAGAAACTTATATTCTCTGAATTCTAGAGACCACAAGTGCAACACCAAGGTGCCACCAGGGTTGGTGGCTGGTAAGGCCTCTCTTTTTGGGTTGTAGACAACTACCTCCTTTCTGTGTCCTCATATGGTCTTTTCTCTGTGCTGTGTGAAGAGAGAACTCTCTAGTATCTCTTTCTCTTCTTATAAGGACATCAATCCTATCAGCTAGGGCCCCATCTTTATGACCTCATTTAATCTTAGTTATCTCCCTAAAGGCCCTATTTCTAAACATCATCACCTTGGCGGTTAGGGCTTCAACATAAAAATTTTGAAGGGACACATTGCAGTCCATAACCAACAAAGTACCCTACACTATCAATAAATTGTGTACTAAGAGCCTTCATAGAAATGGGCTTAGGGTGGTGGGATGGCCAGAAGGTTTCCAGGAAACAGAAGTGATTTCTCAGGGAAAGAGAGCCAGGCAAGGACGGTAGGTGGTTGAGGATTGTATTGGCTTCCTACGACTGCCATAATAAATTGCCACAAACTTGGGGGTTTAAAACAACAGAAATACATTCTCTCACAGTTCTGGAGGCCAGAGGTCTTAAATTCAGGTGGTCAGCAGAGCCATGCTCCCTTTGAAGTCTCTAGGGGAGAATCCTTCCTTGTCTCTTTTAGCTTCTGATGGCTCTAGGCGTTCCTTGGCTTGTGGCAGCTTACCTTTCATCTCTACCTCTGCCACCACAAGGCCTTTTCTTGTGCATGTCCCTTTCTTATCTGCCTATGTCTGCTCCTCTTATGAAGACACTGGTCTTATCTCAAGACTCTTGACTTAATAACATCTACAAACACCCTGTTTTCCAAATAAGGTAACATTCACACGTTCCAGGGATTAGGACTTGGACATTTCTTTTTAGGGGTCACTATTCAACCTACTACAAGAACTCAGAGAGATGGAATGACAGAGAATTTGTCGAGGATTATAAGCACTTTAGCATGGCGAAGGCATAGCCTCTGGGAAGGGAATGAGATGAAGCTAGAGAAACAGGAAAAGGTCATGTTGGAGAGGGCCTTACACATCAGTAAAAGTTGGAGCTTTCTTCTGAATGCAGTAGTTATTTAACGACTTGTCCCCACTCTGAGATTTCCACACTCTTGCTTTCCCATTTAGGGATATGAACTAGCGGCACATGACTAATCCAACTAGCAATGTATCTGTGTCAGTCTAGTGTATTTTTAAAAATGTAATTACTTCCTCCAGTTTTTTAATTGGAGAATTTCCTATCAGAACAATATATCTACTTATTTTTGAAACACTAGTGTTGTGGTAGCCCTGGACTTACTGGTGAATATACCAGTAACAATGACTGGTTGGCACCGAGTATCGCTCCCCACTCCAGGAAACAGGTGTTCTCTTCCATTGGCCTCAGTCCCTCTCATTCATTGTCTTCTTGACATAAGGCTGAGCCCATTTACCTCCATCACCATTGCTGTTGGCTTTTTCTCTGCTCGGTCATCTTGGCTCATTTATTTTACCAATCTTGCTCTTCAGGTGAAGGAACTTAGAACCTTCTCTTTGCATGAGTATCCTCTCTCTTTCTCTGCCTTAAATTCTCTTCCTTACCCCTTTCTTCTCCTATCTCCCATCTTTCAGTCTTGTAAAAAAGCCCCCACAGGAAACTGCCTGGCTCTCCTCCCATGTCTGGGTTGTTGCTTCAGTTTTACTCAAGGCAAGCATGTCATTTTATAGTCAGGACCTAGAAAAAACTAGTGATCAATTTGACTTCTATTTTCTGTTCATTCTTTCTGTGATTTGTGCCCCTGTATCCACACCTCAATTATTCTTACTATTGACTTGTATTATAATGATCTTTTTACATATCTCTCTTTTTTCTTAGACTAAGAGTTCCTTGAGGTCAGCCTTCCCTATCTCTGTATGCCTAGCCCAAGCACACTGTCCAGGACGCAGTAAAGGCACGATAAATGTTAGTTGAAAATGAAGGGAAGGGGAGCATGGGTGGCTCAATTGGTTGATCATTCAACTCTTGGTTTCAGTTCGGGTTGTGATCTCAGGGTTGTGGGATCAAGCCCCACATCCAGCTCTGTGCTCACCCACGGAGTCTGCTTGTCCCTCTCCCTCTGCCCCTCCCCTTGCCCTCTCTATCTCTAAGATAAATAAATAAAATCTTTAAAAAAGAAAATGAATAAGGGAATAAATGAATTCCGTCCACATTTCTTCCCTTCTCTTAAGGCCTTCCATCATTTTTAAAGTTTTACTTAGGAACTTTTTCTGATATACAGTGTGTTTTTAATAGTATTCTAGGAAATCTTTTCTTGCCTACCCAGAAACATATAGTCTGTCCTTTGTTGCCATATTTGCCCTGGGGGATAACATGCTTGCCAGACACCAGCTCCTGTCCATCTATAAGCACACTCCTGCCTACCTGCCTGTTCCTTCCTCTGCCCCTTCAGCTATGTCCTGTTGCCACCCAAGTTCCAAGCTCCAGCAAACCAAAAGAGTTCAGGAGACATGCCTGTGAAATAATCTCCTGTCTCTCAGTGTTCCCATTGAGGTTTATCTCCTGTGTATGGTCAGATTTCCACGTCTCCCAGATTTCATGCCCCTGATTCTGCTGAAGTAGTGAGATCCAAGCATCTTTGCCTTCTGTCTTCTTTCTTCCCCTGTAGCCTCTGCTGTACCACCAGCCAGGCACATCTTCCTCAAGCACCTTAAGCACCTAAGATATCGATCTACTCTCCTCAGGTTGAGTAACATATTCTTTCACATAGCTTTCAAGGCCAGACCAGTTTTCTCAACATAATTCTTGAACTTTATCCAGATATATCTGCTTAACACTTCTGAGAGCAGGCCTTACTCTGTACCCCTTGGTGCCTTTGCTCGCTTCACTGCATGCATCAAAATGCACCCCCAATTCTGGCTGTTCCTTTACAATGAAAGGCCTTCCTAAATCATCCAATATATTTCCACTGTTTGAATGGTCAGTGTGTTTTTAGTACTTCCTCATTTTTTAAAGATGGACGAGAACCCTTCCATATTTAGTCACAGCCTTTCCACTGCCTTTTAATTACCAAAAAGTTGGAGCACTGGCTTTGGCTGTGTGAAGCTCATTTTCTCATCTCTGCCTTGGTCATTAGTTGTATGTATCATTATGCATCTGATTCTGGTCTTCAAGATACCTCACAATTTCACAGTCCTTTTTCTTTTTTTAAGATTTATTTATTTATTTGAGAGAGCATGTGCACACTTGGGGGAGAGGTCAGAGGGAGAGAGAGAATCTCAAGCAGACTCCACGTTGAGTGCAGAGCCCCACATGGGGCTCCATCCCATGACCCTGAGGTCATGACCTGAGCCAAAATCAAGAGTTGGACATTTAACCGACTAAGCCACCCAAGCGCCCCAATTTCACAGTCCTTTATCATCAGTTCTGAAATCTCCAAAACAAAAACAAAAACAAAATTGTAAAAGCAAGGTTATTTTTTATTTTGTGTGTTTTTTGGGTAGCTGTGATTTTGTGATTTATAACACATAGATATTTGGTCTTCATCCACAGTTCCTGACCCACAGTTCTGAAAACGCTTGGAATTTCTTGTGACAAGAGTGATAAATGTGTCTTTGTTATGTTAATAAGGTGACTTTTGGAAAGCTTGCAGTTCCTGTCCTGAAGTGGTGGGGAGAGGCAGTCTTAACCTGTAGAATCTGGTGCTATCTCTGGATAGATAGTGTCATAATTGAGTTGAATTCTAGGATACTTAGTGTCTGGAGAATTCTTATTATTGGTGTGGGAGAATCCCCCTGCTTGCTCCCCTCGGCCCCGTCATTGGAACTGGTGATCAGACTTGAACCTTTTTAATGGCAAAACTGATCTTCCCTGAATTAATTTGGTGAATTAATGTGAAGCGACTTATAGTCTTATTTATTCTCCTTCCTGTGAATATCCATATATTTAAATGTAGAAATGTGAGTGTGTTTCACTGTGGGGTGTGGCATCTGACCCCACTGAGGGTGTCCTGTAATGAGAAGTACATGCATCACTTTTAACTTTCTAAAATCTGAAAATATTCTGAATTCTGGAATACTTCACAACCCAGTGGTTCATATGAAGGATTGCATCGCTACTTTTCACATTTGACCTATGATGAAACTAAGGCTCAGAGAGGGTAGGTCACTTACTAATGTCAGATCCCCAATCAACTGGAGGGTTAGGACTAGAAGTCGGATGCTCTGAGTCCACCTGAGGCATGACCCCCTCACTATGGCCACCAAATGCAGATGCTTCCTGCAAGGTGAAGATGGAAGAGAAAATAGATTCTTTTACCAGAGCCATTAATTTTTTAGAAAACCAATAGAATTCTGGAAAATAGCTTCTTAGACATTATTTCTGAAATATAAAAACTACTACACACTTCAAAAAATAGCTAAAGTAACACATAAGGCAAAAAAAGTCACAGAGATTATTTATGGAATAATATTTGTGGAATTTGTATATATTTTTTTCTAGTTAGATGTTATCGGTGTAATATAGACTCAAGTCTAGGTTCAAAAGCAGTATTTTCATTCATTCATTCATTCAGTTCCTCCTATATTCCCAACTCTTCTTATGTTCCCAGCCTCTGTGCTAATGTGCATGTTGGCAGCCATGTCATATGTGGAGTTTTGGTACCTAGGTCAGCCTTGAGAAGTCTATTTAACTCATTAAGGTACCTACCATATAGTAGTGCTATAGGACTACCATGGAGTATAATGTTTCCATGAGAAAACAGGTAAAGCATTTTGATTCTTGGTGTATATGTGAACATCACTATCCCTCCAGGTGGGTATCTAGATTTCCTCATTAGAAACGTTTCTATCAGCTGTTGAGGCTTGGGACTAGTTACACTTTGCTCCTTACTCACCTTACTTTCCACCCCCACCAATCTCCACTCAGTTCAAACTCATCCACCCAAATCTTACCAATTCAACTTCCTAAATATTTATCTAATCTGTTCATAACTGCAGTTCAGGACATGATGATCCAACACCTGGAACCACTTCAGCCAAAGTAACACTTTAAAACTCGAATCTGCTCCTGTCATTTCCTCCTGTCCCTGTAAGGGCTCCTTATTTTCCTTCTACTAAAAATCTAAACTCCCTCACTTGACCCACAAATCCTTTGGTAACCTGGACCCTGTTAACCTCTTTATCTTAATTTTCTGCCACTCCCCTCTCTGCAGGTCCCTCCCAGGGCTCACCCCCACCCCCACCCACAGAGCCCGCTGTCTGACACTTGGAGTTATTTTCAGGTCCTCCGCTGTCTCCTTTGCAGGCTCTCTCACCTCTGTTCTAAGAACTCCACAAGCCCCACCCGCCCCCCACAGACTGAGGCAGAGACCTCTCTATTCATCCAGCCTCACTGTAGTCAGAGCATGGACTTCAGAGTTAAGCTGCTCGAGTTTGGATCCCTGCTTCATCACTAGTAGCCTTAAGTCCATGGACAAGTTACTTAACCTTTCTATGTCTTACTTACCTCTCCTGTGCCCAATGCTGTGGGATTATTTGGGTTACATAATTACATGTACAGCACTTGGCACAGTCTTTGATGCACGGTAAGCATTCGGTAAATTTTAACTTGCATTCTGATTAACTAGCTATTGAGAGTGAGTCATGCCAGCCACTGAAGTGACAAAGAAGAAAGGGTATTTCTGTCCCTCATGAGCTAGCAAAGGAGAAAAAAAATATATTGTCTCAATACAAAAATGATGTCTTTTCCCAGTACTTATTATGAAACCAAATGCTGGGTAGCAAAATGAGAAAGAGATCATCCCCGCAACAACTGGGAACAAGGCTGAGAATGCGATTTGAGATGCAGGGCAGGCCCCCGTGAGAGGGATCTATTGACATCTAACCACTTGGTTGCCCCAAACCCAGAATGTCTTGGGGTGAGGGAGAAGAGTGGCCAGACACGGGAGCTCATGCTTTCCACTTTCCTTCTGTGTCTTGAGGGGTAGTGAGGTGAAAGCTGAAAATTGGGTTAGGTTACAATGGGGGTGAATCTAGGCAGCTTTTAGTTAAATGAAAATTGAGGGACTGGGGGAGGAAAATCTCCGACACTGAAGTGGGGGGAGGAGAAGGTACCTCCTGAGACCCCTGGGTGACCAACCTGGAAATCTCCCCACCCCTGTGATTTAGCCACAGATGAGTGTTAAGAATGAGGTCAGTGATATCCTATGAGCACACTGTTCAGTACCTCAAAATGTCAAGCCGTGGTTAATATTTATGATATTTATGATGTTTATTGAAATTACTGTAAAATTGATAAAATACTTTGCTGCTGGTTGCAAATCTATTCACATATGGCCACAGTGACTACTACGAGACTCTGTGTATGTGTGCACATTTCTCTTCCTCATTGTGATAGGACACTTATTGTTTTAAGCTATGAGTTTTTTCCTGTTATTGTATAATTTAAGACCAATATCTCAAGATGTGAATCCAGTTCTTATTTAAAATTTTTCTGCTTCTATATGTTATATGGAGATATATAGTGCACATCCTACAGAGATCATGTCTACGAATAATCACACACTCATTAATTATAGTTTCTTTCCTGAACTGAAGAAAGTCTGAGAGAAAATGTGAATACTAAGATTTATCTACAAATTCAAACAGTTATGAGGATTAGGCATGCATATATGAGATGAGATATTTGAGATTCACCATTTTACCACTGATTTCTTGTCCCTAACATTTAACTTGTGTATTTTAATAGCTTCGTGTGTTGTATTTTCTTCATTTGCTTTTAAGTTAAACTAAAACTGATTCCTAAATTCATCTAGCAGTCAAATGCATGTTTGTGTAGTATTTAAAGATCTCCAGATCCATCTTTTACATATTAATTTTAGTTCCTTACTTCTAGTCAGCAAACTTTAAATCTTAGAAATGACAGAGTTCTTAAAATCATAGGAATCAAATACCTTTGGCTTGCATGTAACTCCTCAGTCGGTGCATAGCTTTCTTTTCCTTGTATCGCAATCAGAAATAAGACAGCAGCCTATCTTTATCTAAATATTATCTTACTTTTTATCTGGTGTATGGAAAACGAATGTTAAATGGGGACTATGTGTGGTTCTTGATTTTAGACAGAGAAAATGTCAAGTAAAAGTGTTTTTATTTTTCTAGCTGATAGATGAAGTGCCACGCTTACAATGTATTTATCAGGGGGTCATACTGAAGAGAAATGGGCTCCATGTTAAATTAGCCACGGCTGCACTTCAGGGATAAGGTAAATGTGTCAGTGATGAAGGAGCTGTTATTTACAACCAAACCATCAATTGGCCATTGTGCTGGGGGCAGCTGAGTCACTGAGCATATTCGGATCTTAACTGCACGTACCAGCTGGTCCTGAACACTGAGGGTGTTGTTACTCACATCACATTTGTGACTCCCTACTGTTGCCCATTCAAGGACATCAACTACATGATAAATTCTGTGTTCATGATTATGTAATCTTTTGTTAGGTACCCACTAAGTCTATTGTAAGGAAATGGATGACTACTCTTCATTTTTCAGCTACAATATGTTTAAGGACCTTTATCCTCATCCCACATGCTATGCGATTGATTTTTATTAGTTCTCCCAGCAAATATATAGTTTTAATCTAAATAATCTCTTTTTAATCCTTCAGGTGGATTCCAGTCACAAAATAAACAAAAATCTTCCTGGTGCCAAATTTGCATTCCTTATGTAATTTCTTGTGCCAAATCCCAAAAACTATTATTGTCATTTTCATTTTATAAATGATATAAAATTAAGACTCAGAGAAGTTAAGGAATTTGGCTAAAGTCACAGAACTAATCAAAAGTGGATTGACATTTTAACCCAGAATATTAAACTCATAATTTGAGCTTTTCCTCCTGGTTTACACTAACTAAAATGGAATCTCCCAAGCACCTAGAGGGTGTCAGTAAAATATAAAACAAATGATTAACTTTGATGAAGTCAAACATTAAAAAGTAGATGTTATGATAATTAGAACCTGAAAAAAATAGACTGACTCTGAAAATTCAAAATAATTCCAAAATATCACTTTATCATATTATGTGTTATTTAAACTGTAATATATGAATAGATGTAAAAGATAAATATAGATAAAAAGATATAGATAACTATTGTTTGATAAAGCCCAGGTACCCTAAAAAATGGTTTTAGGTTCAGTGCCCAACTCGAACAAATATAATAATTAAATAACAAAATAGCGATAAATGGTGAAATGCATACAATCTTTTTTTACAATTAACTGATACATTTTTCATTCCCCTTATATCATGATGCTCTTATTTAGGTCAGCATTATCGAATAGATTATTTAGATTATCTAATAGAAACATAAAATGAACCATGTATATGATTTTTAATTTTTTAGTAGTCACATTAAAAAAGCTTAAAAAAAGTGAGATTAATTTTAAAATATATTTTATATGACTGAGTATATCCAAAATATTACCAATTCAACATGTACCAACATAAAACTCTTTTTTTATTTTAAAGATTTTTATTTATTTATTTGACAGAGAGAGACACAGCGAGAGAGGGAACACAAGCAGGGGGCATGGGAGAGAGAGAAGCAGACTTCCTGCTGAGCAGGGAACCCAATGCGGGGCTCGATCCCTGGACCCTGGGATCATGACCTGAGCCGAAGGTAGACACTTAACGACTGAGCCACCCAGGCGCCCCCCAACATAAAAAATTATTAATGAGATATTTTGCATTCCTTTCTTGGCAAAGTTTTTGAAATCCAGTGTATGTTTATTTGACACTTGCATTACATTTCAGTCTGGAACTAAATTTTCATCTGAAATACTTTATCTGTATTTAGATTTCATAAAATTTACAGTGTGAAAACTAGATGCACATACCCAATTTGTTCCGAACATATTTAAAATGTTTCTAATAATCAAATCAAGTACTAGTTTTGAAATTTAAATTAACTAAAGTTAACTAAAATTAAAAATTGAATCCTTTGGTTCCACTAACTGCATTTCAAATGTTCAATTGCTACACTAACTAGTGGCTACCATTGGACATCATAGCTCTAGGATTTCTCATCTATTATTCATTTGCCTTAGAGAAGGATGGGCCATAAGAGAAGGGCTGACGTCTCCCCATCTCCCTTTTCCCCAGTTCCTGGCAACCACCACTCTATTCTCTGCTTCTGTGAGTTTGACTATTTTAGATTCCACATAGAGAGATCATGCAGTATTTGTCTTTCTGTGCCTGGATATTTCACTTAGCATAATGTCCTTCAGGTTCATCCATGTTGTCAAAAATAGTAACATTTCCTCTTTTCTGTTTTTAGGCAGACTAGTATTCCATTGTATATGTAGTATATGTACCACACAGAGATTTAATGTTCAGCAATGTGACTATAGTCAACAATACTGTATTGTATACTTAAAATTTGTTAAGAGAGTAGGTAGATCCTAAATGGTCTCACCACACACATACACACAAAATAGTGACTCTGTGAGGTAATGGATATATTAATTAGTTTGATTGTGGTGATTACTTAACAATGTATACATATATAAAAATATCAAGTTGTATACATTAAGTATATACATTTTTTATTTGCAATTTATACCTCAGTCAAGGGTAAGGGGGATAGGAAAGAGATGAGCCAGTATCAATCAAAAAAGAAGACACTATTTAGTTTTTTTTTTAATTTTTTATTATTTGTTTCAGGGGTACAGGTCTGTCATTCATCAGTCTTACACAATTCACAGTGCTCACCATAGCACATACCCTCCCCAGTGTCCATCACTCAGCCACCCCATCCCTCCCACCACCCTCCACTCCAGGAGATGAATGGATAAAGATGTGGTATATATATACAATGGAAGACACTATTTCGTTTTAATAATCAAATCTCTTTTTGTTAAAAAAGAACAGGAATTTCTAAATCCTAAAACTACCTTTACATACCAAAAGCAAAATTTGAAGATCTGAGTATCATGAGCCAGTAATCGAGAGAACACGGGATATAATGTAAGAAGTGGTACCGTCAACCTAGGGGAAGAGAAGGTACATTTCTGGGCCTAGGAAGTGGGAAGATTGGAGGAGAGCAAAGAGCAGAATGGCAGATGTGATCATATGAGTGAGCACCCTGAGGTTAGAAACGCTGAGAAGGAAATTAGTCACCAGGTAATAGAAACTCCAGAGAAGTTGAAGCGAAAGCAGAAAGTAGATGGGCTTTATCTCATTTCTGGCTTGAAACTGGAAGAATTCAACCTCAGGGCACCCCGAGAGCAGGTAAGGCAGGCAGCAGACAAGATGGGTGTGGTGGCAACCAGGGGACCCTGCAGCAGAGCCAGAGAGGATAGGCAGCCTGCCTGGGGCTGGAAGGAAGACATGCTGGAGATTCAGAGGAATTTGATATGATGTGAGCCTAGATGGAACAAGTCAGCATGGGTTCACAAGGACATTAGCAGTGATTGTCAGTAGAGCACCCAGTGGAGACCAAGTGGGAGAGCACAGGGCTGTGGAAGCCAGCAGAAATGAAGAGGTCATTCTGTAAGACAGCTCTGTGGCTGCTTTGAGGTTGCCTCCCCTCTCGGGCAGACCTCCAAGAGGACCCCAATGCCATTTTGCCAGAAAGGGAAGAGTGAAACTGAGAACAATTGACAGTTTATTAAACATTCCTCCCTCCCCTAATCCTCTCCTGTTCAGTCTTGGATGGATGCTTATGATGGAGTTTAGATCAGTTATGGAAAATAAAGTAGCTGTGTGCTTTATACAATCTAGATTGCAGTATATAAAATTTATGACTTCAATATATACTGCACTCCCCCCTCACAGCCCCAAAAGGCCTGAATTATGTGAACACAAATCTGTCTGGTACAGAGTCTATGGTCTTTCCCCTATTGTATTAACTCCCATCACCCTTCTGTTACACACCCTATCAGACACCTTTACATTGCTGTTTGGCAAACCTATGAATGTAGATAATAAGTAAGGATACAACAGTAAGACTTTCAAGACACTGTGTAGCTGGCTTAATAAATGAACCTGAGAGATGGTGTTCAATGTGCCCTTACCAACTTGCAAATAAATCTTTAGTGGAGTGCCATGAAGCTCTATCTTTGATGCTGTATGGAGCTAACGAGAAGCTCAGAGAAAGAACTAAGATGATAGATGTCATCATAAAAGTTCAAAATGGTCTTGACAGGGTGAAATATTATTTTGAAAACAGTTAAGAAGTTTGATTTTTTTTTGAGTAATCCCAGCAGTCCAAAATAGGGAAACTTGCTAGGGCATCAGTCCATGAGAGGAAATCACAAACACCCTGACCAGTAGTGCTATGTAGTTATTGAAAAACAAAACCCCAAAAAACTATTACTTTTTTAGACTGTATTAATCAAAACAGTCAAAACCTGGAAATGAGTTTAAAGATAATCCAGTCCTAACCTAATTACAAAATGCAGATCCATGAGTAAGACCATAGGGTGCAATCCAGAAAAGTTAGTTATACTCTGAGCTCGTCAGAGGATATGTGGCCTGGGGGGCTTCATTTCGGACTCTACATTTTGGAAGGACAACTAGAGTATGTCAGAAGCACTAGAATGTCATGTTGCTGAGGGATCTGGCCACTGAGTTATTTCCATACTGATGGGTGGAATAGAGGTCAGTTAGTCTGTAGAAAAGAAGAAGCAAAGGATGAGAGTAGGTGGCAACCACCTGCAAACAAATAATTAGTGTCTGTCTTCAGACAGAGAACTTAGAAGAAAGAAAACAAAAACTGCAGAATGGCATAAGGAAAAGGTGAAAGAAGCATAAAAACAAGAGAAGGAACCAAGTTCTCCACATGCTCAGCCTCATACACAAAATGATCCTAGCGCACCAGGTGCCATCTTCACGATCACTCAGCACAGTAGGTCCTGGGCTTCTGTGTTCTTCAGCCTGGTCCTGACTTAACCCCTGCAGTTACCGGGCACTCACTGTGGGCCAAGCTCTGTGCTGAGAACTTTCCCTATATTATGTCTTTAGTCCTTCCAGTACTGTGCGGTGATGCTGTCATGATCCTTTACATTTTATACATAAGGAGACCGAGGCTTAAACAGATTGGATAACTTGTCTATGTGAGTGGCAGAGCTAGGGATTAAACCAGATCTTACTGGTCGCAAAGTGGGTGAGCTAATCACTAGACCACAGTTATCTCCTCCTTAGGATCAGTTTTACAAATCCCAGTACGTTCCATTATTCACATACTGAGCTGATATTGACTGAAGGTAGTAGTTTTCTTTTGACACCATGACAGATTACCACAAACTTGGTGACTTAAAATAACCCAAGTTTATTACCTTGCAGTTCTTCTGTTCTGAAATCCAGCATGGGTCTCACTGGGATAAAATCAAGGATTCAGCCCAGTTGCATCCCTTCTGGAGGCTCTGGGGGAAAATTCATTCTTTGATTTTCCCAGCTTCTAGGGTCTGTCTGAATTCCTTGGCTTGTGGCTCCCTTCTTCTGTTTCATAGGATTAGTGTATGGGCATCTTTGGGGAGCTATATTCTTCCTAGAATAGGAAGGTATTGCTCCAGGCAATATGAGATAGACAAGGAGGAGAAAGACAATAGCAAGTAAACAAATACATATGCCAGACAATGTGTGTGGCAAAAGCAAAAAACAATATAATCATCTCAGTAGCTGCAGGAAAAGCATTTGACCAAATTTAAGTCATTCCCCCACACTTCTTTGCTGGGAATGCTCATCCTCATCTTTCTGGATCTCACCTTAGATGTCTCCTCTTGAAGAAACAGTTTCAGGCATGTAAGTAAGTGCTTAACAAACACAAATCTCTGTTTTTGTTTTTACTTACTTATATAATAGTATTTTAAAATCATACAGTGCTTTCTCAACTTACCCAACAGATGGATGTTTATTATCACAGGTGAGTCAATTCACATTTCTGAATAACATGGGCATTGTGATTACATTTTAGTAAAAGCAAACAAGTAAGCAAAACCCCTTTATATGTGTGTCAGTTGTTGTATGTATTTGTATAAGCGAGGAGAAAAGTGTAGAAGAATATATATCAGGCTGTTAGCGGACAGCAGATGATCAGTTTTGGTTTCTGCATCTTTGTGCTGATAAATACTCATGGAGTGGATGAACAAGAACTGCTAATAATGGTTAAATGATGAGTGGGTTCTGTAAGGTAGTGAGCATCCACTGATCCTTGAGGACTGAGTGGGTATCATCTTGCTCAAATCATACACTCTTCTGTTTGTTTTGTTTTAGCTACATTTTGACATCTGGTTAACCTAGATGGTTTCCTAAGTGAATTAAAAACCAAGAGAGCATAAATAATCAATTTCTGTACTGTATCCAACTTGCTTAATAGATTCTTGTGCCATAATTTCCTCTTCTGCAAATTAGGAATAATAGACTTTCTGTAAGAATAACACAATTATATTGGTTAAAAGGCACTTATATTCATAAAGTACCAAAGAGTTGTTGAGTATAAGTGAGAACTCTCTAATTTTTCTTTTGTGACATCCATGCCAACTGAGTATGCTCCAGAAAAATATATTATAAGGCACAGCTATGATCCCCCTTAAAGTTGAATGTATTTGAACAAATGTCACCCTTTTTCCATAACCCTTAAAATTAAATATTCTTCCTTTCTGGGTCTGGACACTAAGTGGGAATCTGGTGGAGGAAGAGCCAAATCCCAGGCTATTCCTCATACAGAAGCTTTTTCATGATTTTGCACTGTAGCCAGACTGTATCTTTGGACTCCATATAACCTATGTTTGAGTCGTTAGGGCAATTGGAGCAAACATTCAAAAGAAACTTCAGAGTCATCACCCAAACTTATAGATAACTCTAAGCCTACACAACTTGGACAAGTATCTGAGATGGCCTTTGAGGATGAAGGGGAAGACAAATGCTTTCCAAAACCAGATAGATTCTGTGGGAGATTTTCCACACAGACCATACATGCATTGCTTCTTATTTCTCCCTAGTAGGAGAGTATAGATGTGGCTTTACCCTATGATATTACAGCAGCCTTCTTTCTCCTCTCTTTGATTTCAACTCTCTTGCATTCGCTGATACTCAGCTTATGTCTATTGGCCATTTCCTCCATGCAAGAAATCAGTGAAGAAAGAAGAAAGAGAGATTGAAGTGCTTTACTTCTCATTTACATCCCTCCATTCTCAACAGTGCCACCCCCAAGAGCCCCAAATTGTGTTTTCTTCATAATAAGCTTTACCTTGATTCAATTTTTTCATCTATAAAATGAAGGTAATGATGAGATCTGACTTATATGGCTATTTTGGGAATTTAATAAGATAATTAACGTAAGATACTTAGAACCTTGCCTTGAACAGCGATCACTCATTAAATCATAGCTATAATGAATATTAGCAATATTAATACTCTTCATTCATCATTCCACATTTATTTTATCTTAATAAGGACAGGGTATGTTTAGAGTTCTGACAGATGTGAAGAAATGCAAAAGCCAGAAAGAATTAATCGACCTTACAGCTGTGTTAAAGAAAATCTCACGAGCAGCCCAAATTTCACTTCCTATTCATAGGCACTAGTCAAATAAAGAATTACTCCAGTAGATGCATCCCTGGCAACCTGAAGTGGTGTGCTATCCCTGCCTTGTTATTCTTGTGGGTGGAGCTCTTTAACACCTTCTCTCAGAATGGCAGAAACATCATTTTCTCTCTCTCCTCTCTTCTTGTTTCCCCTTCATGTCTACTTATCCTTCGTCACTGAAATTATTCGGCTCTTCCACGCCCAGGCTTACAATACCCGACCCGGCTCCAAAGGTCACAGGCCCAAGATGAAACAATTCAGCTTTTTTCCCCCCTAGAATGTTGGGACCTGAGAGAGATGGCAAAGGGCTAGAACTTGGCTAGATAGAAGCTTTGTATCACATGGGCTGTTTAAATATTCATGCAGCCTCTTCTGGCAGCTAACAAGGCTGCAAACTTTGCCCAGAAAAAGAAAAAGGAAGATAATTACTGAATTTCATAGCACTCTGAAATGGCTGCTGTGAAGGAAAAATTTAAGTGCTGATTTTTGGTTTAATCTCTCAAGCAAATGTATTTTTTTTTATTCAGTGCAGGACAATAGGCAAGTGATTAAATGCATTTCTAAGTATTTTTTCTGAGTATGTCATCAGTGTTAGATACCCACTGACATTAATATCATAAAAAAGTATTGGACTGTCAAAGCCACCTCCTTTATAATTACTTTACTAATGACTTAAAATATTAACTGACACATCCCATTGCAGTCAACAGCTTTGTTTATGTAGTAACACAGGTTGAAATTATCAGCAACTGAGCAATAGAATATATCAGAGTGGAAGAAAGACCAAATTATTCTTGAGCTTGGTGGGTCACAATGTGAGGACATTTCATTTAGTGAAATCAGTTGGCACTATATGTTCTTCGTTAGCATATGTGAAGACACCAAAAATGTAGGTGTCTATTCATTGTTTTGTTTGTTTTAAGGAGACATTTCCCCTGATTGTAATTCAGTTTTTTTGTTGTCCTAATTCTGGCTGATAAAATTTAATTAAAACAAAGGAATTTCACAATTTCTGAAACAACATAAAAGCAAACCTTGTCACTGCACTGAATATCAAATTCTTTCTTCAAAGTAGTCTATTCAGTGAAAATCAACTTTATTTTATTTTTTATAACTACAGTCACAAGTTCTGACCTGTCAGTTATGCGTCCTCCCAATATGGCATACAAAAATGTAAGCATTAAAAACACCCCTTCATCAGTTTGCCCCTTCTAACAATAGTGATCTAAGATGTCAATTCAGATAAAACAATAGGTATCTTAATAGCTAAATATTAATAGTTTAATAGGTACATTAAAAGTTAAAAACGTCACTTGGAATGTCAGTGTTCAGTGTTTCTAGATGATTCATATTACCTAAGAATTGGCCATTAGTAAATATCAGGTAAGTAAAATTAAATAATCACCATTCTTAAATTCTACTTCTAAGAAAATTTCTTCAAAAAATTCATAACTACAGTTAATTATTTGAACCCTGTAGGCGTAGATATGTCTATAAATATGTATGTGTACATATATACAAATATATCGGACATATATTAAGAAAATACCTTCATGAAAAGTTGTATTTTTCATTTAATGTTTCAGATGTACATTACCAACACAATCAAAGCCAAAGGAACAAGACTTGCTAAGCCCGTTTTATGTTTGGGCTTAATGTGTTTGGCCTTTCTTACCGGACTCAACAGAGTAGCGGAATATCGAAATCATTGGTCAGATGTGATAGCAGGTTTTCTGGTTGGAATATCTATAGCAGTATTTCTGGTAAGTACAAATTTATTTGGATTTCACTGCATTTTTAATTAACTTCTATAATCACCTGCAAGAAAATGCAAGTGTGAATCACCAGGTTTCTCTAAATGTGGTGTATCAAATGATAATATGTATACTTTAGGTCATTCATTTCTTCCTCCTTCCTCATTTATTCTGCCTAAAGTCAAATTTGGGGATGAAAAATACATAAATTCTACACTCAAAGGTGAACAAAATATTTTCAGATAAAATGGAATAGGGCCAGAACATTCAGTCCTCCCTGGATAGTTTTTAAGACTAGGTTGCTTGGGGGGCGCCTGGGTGGCTCAGTCGTTAATCTGCCTTCGGCTCAGGTCATGATCCCAGGCTCCTGGGATGGAGCCCCACATCAGGCTCCCTGCTCAGCGGGAAGCCTGCTTCTCCCTCTCCCACTCCCTCTGCTTGTGTTCCCTCTCTCACTGTGTCTCTCTCTGTCAAATAAATAAATAAAGTCTTAAAAAAAAAAAAGACTAGGTTGCTTGGATATTTTAAAAATTTCCTCAGGTCACTTTTCATCCCAGAGTATCTAGAGTATCCCAAAGTACCCCAGGGCCTCAGCATAGTATCCTCCGTGAACTGCCATGTCACAGCGCTGGCTAACAGGTAAACCTCATTTGAGAGATGAATTAGTTCCCTTCAGTAACTAAAAATCCATGGATGGTTTCCAAGACAATACCACCTCAAGTCAGATTTTGCCAAGAGGTGAAGAGCATATGTAGTGATTTCTAATGAAGTAAGTATGCCATCTCTATTCCTTTTATAAAATCTCCTTGGAATGTTACTACAAGGTTTGGTTGTTGGAAAATATATTTTAGTCTGGCTTTAGAAATAATCAATCCATTATAAGCTTTAGTCTATAACATTTAACCCAGATGGAAAATGTGTAGACTATAAATCAAAACATACTTTTGCAGGACACGTTATAATAGGAAGAAACACTTTATTTCCATTTTGATTACATTTAAATTGCTTCTCATGCTTAACTTCCTTTCCTCAGCTCCTTTCCCTAGTTCATAACCAGTAAGCAAAAACTTGTATGAACCTTTCCAGCTAAAAATTTGTGTGCCGGGCATTTTAAATACGCAGTGTTCTGTAGAACCTCCTGTGGTAGAGTGGTGAGTATGACCGCATTCCTGCCCCATGCCCTGTACTGCTTTTCTTCCTGGTGTCACTCCCTCTGATTCCCCAGGTGACTGGGGGCCTAGGCCCACCCCCATCTCTCTCCCAGAGATATCGTATGGCCCCAGGGAAACTGGGGCCCAGGCTTGGGCCAGAGCCTTTTCGTTTCTTTCACTTACCACGTGTGAAGCAGATTGAAACATTTAAAACAAAACAAGGCAAACACCTTACATAAACCCTAAGAAAAGAACTACCAAAAGTGAAAATTTCGAAGCACTAGTGTCAGATGTAACAGTGTTTTGGCTCCGTGGGTCCAGAACCTCTTCACTTGGCATCTATCTTATCGGTCTTCCTACTTATTTTCCTGTGGCCATTGCCAACTTCCCTTCTCTTCCAATAAACATCCTGACCCCCTGCAAGACCGAATCTAGAACGCTAATCTCTTCCCAGTCACTTCTTCATCTGAGAACCAGGTGGTGAATGAGTTGGACTGTGGATCCCCCTTGGGCTCAAGCCCCTCTGATTGCACATATTCAGAACCTTCCACAATGGTTCTTCAGACATTCCCACACACCTGGAAAATGACCTTATGAAAAGGTGACGTGAAGATAATGCTTTAACTGTAATCACTAAACAAACATTTGTGCATTCATACACAACCGTTTCTGAGTATGAGTGCCTACAGGTGCCAGGCACTGTGCCAAGCACTGGGGATGCAAGGAGGCTCAGATAAACATGATCTGTCTCCTGTGAGAGTTACAGTCTGGTTCAGGGGTCAGACAACAATAGGTTATTTCCTCAACTATTATTCCCTTCCACTCTTCCTTCATAACAGAAACATTTACCGAGCTCCTGTTAAAATCCAGGCACTGTGCTTGGTGCTGGGGATTAAATACATGAAAAAGATACAGTCTACTTAAATAGATCACAAGATATACACCAAGAGTTTTATAGAAGGTTAAAGGTAATGATATCGGTTCATATACTCAGGAGATCTCTGTTGGGATTAAGGACAGTCAGAAAGGGGAGGGGATACATTAACTTGCAAGGTTTGTAAAGCAGGGAGGTCTAAGGAGGGGCATAAGGAATGAGAGGCAAAGAGCACAGTGCGCAGAGGCAATATAAAATGCTTCATAAAACAGGCATTTATGGAGCCCTTAGTCTATTGTGGGCCTGGGCACAGCATGCACATGAGGGGCAGTGGCATCATGGAATGGCACCAGTCATCCAGCATGAGTGACAAGAGTGGAAAATTGAAGAACACAGGGGTAGTTATCCTGAATGGCCTTGTAGGTTACAGTAATCTGGGCTTTTTCTCTTTGTAATGGAGGTGACTTGAGAGCCACAGTCAGAGTTCATGTGAGTTAAAGCTGGTTGAATCTCAGCTTCCTTATTTACTCTGTGCCATTATGCAGTTTTCCTCATTTGTGCCATTACCGATGGACCTTTCCGAGCCTCAGGTTCTTCCTCATTAAATGAGGCCAATAATAGCCTCCTTAAAGCTTATAAAAACTTAAAAGTTTGAATGAAATAGTGTATGTTCAACGAAGGGACACAGGAATGACTGAAGTCAGTCCCATAAATGATAGTTTGCTTCCTTTCAGCCCCTTTTACTCAATGATACAATCCGTGCTTTGAAAGTAGGTTTGTTGGAAAGTAAAACTCCAGATGAGGATAGAGGAGGCAAGTTGTGCAGAACCAGGGAAATCAGATGGCCCAAATCAGACCTGTGTGAGCACAGAGAGAAGGGAGGCTATCTGGGAGGTCTATGGAGATGGAAGACTTGGAGCTTGATGGCACACTGGGGATGACGGAGGCGAAGAAGAAGAGCAATCCGTGATAGTTCCCGGGCTTCTCATTTGGGCAAGTGGAACATTTATTCTGAGCAGCGACTCCAGCTCTGGCTTGCAATATCCTGGAGTGTCTCCAATTATCTTGCAGTGTGTGCAGAACTCTGAAATGGTTCCAGAATAAAATGAGCACTAACCTACTCCAAGACTCTATGTCTCAGTTAAAGGCATCCACTTCCCCCAGTCACCCAGACCCAATGTCTAGCGTCTGTCTTTGACTCATTCTTCTCGTTCATCCCCCACACCCGGTGATTCATCTGGTCCCAGTTTATTTCCACTACAAAATGTCTCCTCCACATTTCATTTCTTGGCCATTCTGACCAAAATGTATACTGTGGGATTGTACTCAATTTTTGAGATTAGTGCTTTTTCCCTTTCTTCTATCTCTGGATTCCTAACTGCCTCCTCACTTCAGACTCTCCTCCAAATACCTCCCATTCTGCTTCTCTTTTCTTTAGAACATAATCCGTTGCTAATAACAAGACAAAGCAAAACAAAACAAACCTCATTCCTGCTGCATTAAACCCAGATACATCCACTGGGCTTCTGGGATTATCCGTAATCTAGCTGCCCTCTTTCCAGCCAAGTTTATTTTCCCTCCTTGCAGGGGAATCCTCCACTCAGGTTCCTTACCCCCACAGACAGATTCTGTCCGGCCTTTATGTTTGCCCCAGTGAGAATGCCCATTCCTCTGTATATTTTAGAGAGCAAAACAGGGGTCTGGGAGCCACATGCACCTAGGTTTGAATCTTGCTTTTGCCACATGCTGCGCATGTGACCTTGAACAGGTCACTTGTCTCCTCATTTTTTCTAACCCTAATGAGACCTCCCTGACCTGTATTTAAAATGGCTTTCCCTCCCCCAAGGAATCCTTTCCTCATTCCCTATTCACTTTTCTCCATAGCATGTTTCAACTTTAATATGCCACATACAATATTTTTGTTTCTGTTTTTGCTCAAACCCACTAGGATGTAAGCTGTGCATGGAGAAGGCATTTGTTTTCTTTACCGTGAATTCTCAGTACTCAGTACAGGGTCTGGTAGTTAGGGGGTTCTCAGGAAATACTTGAGGGATGAATGAATGAATGGGGAACTGGGTTTATTTCTTCCCAGAGCTCTTTCAAGCATTAAGTGAAATCCCATATGTAGTAAGTACAGTTCAGTGTGTGGTGCAGAGAAGGAGTTGGAGATCATGGTCCTCACCTTTGATGACTATTGAGATCCTTTTTGCCCTCGAGATTTTTCCCAGACAAGTCCCAACTTGCCCGAAAGGTGTCCCTGACTACCTCGTTCTCTCATTTTTCCTGAGTTTCCACTGCCCTCAAAGTCTGGCCCTATTATATTCTAATGAGGATTAATATCCTACCCTGCTTATCACGCTCACCCCCTGTGCACTTTCTTTTAAAGTCAGAGAACAGGGGCGCCTGGGTGGCTCAGTCGTCAAGCGTCTGCCTTCGGCTCAGGGCATGGTCCCGGGGTCCTGGGATCGAGCCCCGCGTCGGGCGAGCAGGGAGCCTGCTTCTCCCTCTCACTCTGCCTGCTTGCACTTCGTTTCTCTCTCTCTGTCAAATAAATAAATAAAAATAAATAAAGTTAGAGAACAGAATCCCCATGCTTAAGAAAATGCAAAACAAATACTAGCTGAACAATAGTTGTAGATTGGTCAATAGTATTTAACAAATATATGCTTAACAAATGTATGCTTCAAAGTCCTTCCAGAAAAGATGCCCAGGGTCAAGTCAAGTAGTTCCAGTTTCCTGAGGCACAGCAAGAACCTGTCATGTTATCGTATGTAATATGATAATAACAATAAGAGTTATTTGTGTGGTCTTTACTACAGTAACTCAATTAATCCTCACAACAGCACGGTGAGATGTAGTTATTATTGTTCACATTTTGCAGGGAAAAAAAGAGCAGGTCTAGTTATATGGAGTTGTTTGCCCAGGCTCACAGTGAGTAAATCAGAGAGCCTGGCATTAAAGCCCGGTCCTGTTTGACCCCCTGAGCCTATGCACTTACCCCCAAGCAATACAGAGGTTTTACTTGCTACAGATGAAGAGGGAAAATGACCACAAATAGATCAAATTAATTTATTATTACCACTGGCAAAAGAACACAGAAATATATGTGTAATGGTGACTTATTAGTGTCATTTTTGTAGGACAGGGTAGAATTATACACATGGAAGCCATTAATGTGAAAATAGAATGTTTCAGAGGAATGTCACTTTAAATTATATAGGAACATCAGAAAACTTGAGAATTCTTGGCCTTGGTTCATTCATTAGTTGATTCATTCACTGTGGCACTGGGAATACAATGGTGAGCAAAAAAGAAAAAAAAAAGAAAAGAAACAGCATCTCTGCTTTTGTAGAGCTTACAAGGAAACTCTCTTAGGAAGAGATTCACATCAACTGAAGTATTACGTATTACGCTGACAGATGTATGATTTCACTAGAAATTGGTGCTTTGATGAAAAGCATCAGGGATTGACTTGATCAAACAAACAAAAACAGCCTGAGGTCAGAGAAAGCCAGTGAAGAAGTGATATTGAGATGAGATACCACGGCTGAGTAGGATATGGTGCCCAAAGAATGTGGAGTTGAGTATTCCAAACAAAAGGCAGCGAAAGGGAAGGACAAAGAAGGAAGGCTGCAAAGGTGGGCAAGGTTTATACTATAAGAGAAATGGGGAACCCAGTCACAATAGTTTGAAGAAGCTTGACATGATCCAATTTGCATTTTGGAAAGATCATTCTTATGTCACTATAGAAATGGATTGGAGGGAGCCAAGATTGGATTTAGGGAGACTTTAGAAAGCTACACAGGAATCCAGGCAAGTGGTGGTGATTGCTTAGTCTTTGGAGTTGGTGGTGGAGAGCAAAGAAAGCAGATATAAGAAATCAAAATTTTTAGGAAGGAAAATTGAGCAAATTGACTGATTGTGTACAGGAGGTGTAAAGGATGAATCCAAGTTTTCAGCCTTATGCAATTAGGGGAGAGGGCATGTGGGGGTTGTTTCCTGAGAAGATCCAGAAAAATATCAAGCTTTATAGTGGGGTCAGGAGATAGGTAGATCTTAGGTTTCACTTTGAACATTTGTTGAATTTTTCCTACCTTTGACAACCAAAGGAATGGACTAACTTGGTAAAATATTGCAACCTCTTCCCTTACAAATTGAGAAAACTCAGACCCAGAGGACTGTCCAAGAACATACAGACTTGGAATCAAAAACCAAGCCTCTTGCTTTTACCTATGAGCATTTTTCTTTCTTATTTTTTAAAGATTTTATTTATTAATTTGACAGAGAGAGATTGAGAGAGAGAGAGACAGAGCCAGGAGAGGAACAGAGGGAGAGGGAGTTCCACGCAGGGCTCAATCCCACGACCCTGAGATCATGACCTGAGCTGAAATCAAGAGTTGAACACTTAACCGACTGAGTCACCCAGCCCCCACCATGAGCATTTTTCTAATAAGAAATCAGTTCCATACTTATAAATGTTAGCAGGCAAGACATGTTAAATATTTGAATATGGTTCTAAAGAAGATTTGGCATTTCCTCCCTTATAATTTAAATAATAACAGTAATGAAGAATAATCATTATGTTAATAGATACTATTTAATGAATATCTACTATCTGTTAGGTGTTTAAATAGTTCACATATGAATTCTCAGCTGCTTCAGTAGTGTTGTCCTAACCCTCAATTAAGGCGAAGAAATAACTGATACAACCTTTCAAAGAGTTTACCAAACCTAAATAATATAAAAGCAATTATACTAATTTCAAAAGCCCACATTAACTCTAGATGAACTCTTCTTCATCTCATGACTTCCATGAGATGGAAGTTATTTCATTTCAACAAATTTTACTTCATAAGAATTTGTAGCAATTTTTTTATCTGCCTAATCTTTCATTAGTTTATTTCTATTAATGAAAAGGGAAATATGAGTGTATATTTCATGAAGTGATTGTGGAAGCTTCTTGATTGTTATGTTTTTATTGGCTAAAATTCTTGATTATATCCTTTGTACTCCAAGCAGTGGTCAGTTAGCAAACTATAGCCATTAGGTGAAATTTGGCCTGATATTTATTTATTTTTTTTTAAGTTACATTGGAACACTGACATGCCCATTCATTTACGAATTGTCTATGGCTGTTTTCACACCAAAATATCAGAGTTGAATAGCTGCTGCAGATACTATGTACCAGCAAAGCCAAAAAAAATGTACTATTTGCCCCTTACAGCCAAAATTTACTGACCCTTTCTATAGGGCAATCACTATTAGTCTTTTGTAGGGTCATCATTTGATACTAGGTTTATCAAATACCCATCTCTAAGCTTGTACCATCCCTTACATTAAAGATCTTGATGGCAATGATAAAGTTGATGGTTCAAACTATCAGGCTTTGATCTGTGTTTCTGACCTGTAATTATTCATGGAAATGGAAGGATAATAAGTATTCTACAACTAGGGAAATATTTTCTCTAAGATAAAGTCTCATAGTATGTGTTATTATTTTGTAGATTTATAAATTTTATTTAAAAACTGGAGAATAACCAAGATCTAATTGGCCCTTGAAAATATTCAGTAATGAGCTCTACTAAAGAAAAGGCTTTCCAAAGGAGCATTTGTGAAAATCTACAATGTAAATGTGTAATTACATATTAAACATTTATTCTTTTAAAAAATGAATGTTAGGTTACAACTGCAAGGAAGTTCTGTATTTTAGCTTGGTAATAGGCTATAAACCCAGAAAAAGAAGGCTCAAGAATATCTTATCCACTGCTTAATATAAGCAAACAATAGCAAGTAATTTTCCTGTGTTGTTTAATTCACTATTTCTTAAAGTATGATTCACCTGCATCAGAAGCTTCTGGAATGTATTTCCAAAAAGTGGCAACTCCTAGGCCCCATCCTTCATCTACAAAATCAGAATCTTCAGGGGAGGGCTTAGGAACGTGCATTTTTAACAATGGTGGGCCTTTATTTTTATGTAACCTGAAGTATGAGAACCTCTGGCTTAGTTCAAATGCTGTCACCTATGGGATATAATCAATTGAAACAAGGGTCAATTTCCTTTATGTAAAATGTCTTCTATTTCACTGGTAGCCTCAGTAAGCTATTGTTGAAATGCCAAGTATACATGGGATACAATAATAAACAATAAACTAGGTTAATTAAAGGGATGCTACTAAATTAGAAAGTGCCAATTGTAGAAGGTTTATTACGAATGTAATGATCTTGAAGCAATGAGAAATAATTAACATTTAAATTAAGTTGTAGGTTAACTGCATTAGGGAAAGGTTAGCTTGCTATGAATTTTTATAAGGCTATAATGTTATTTATGGATTGATTTGAGCATTGACTATAACCTAATTTAATGAAAATTTTAGAATAATGAAATTGTCATTATTAACTGAGCTACACATTATTTGATACATTTTCTTGAACACATTTACACTGGAATAAAATTTATACTAGATAAACCTGGATGTAAAGCTATATATGTAATACTTAAGTAATTTTAATACTTTATTTCTATGATTAGATTTAGTAAGCTGCTTTAAAGGTCATAGTCACAGGGAGTGTGGCTTTGCTTCAACTGCATTTTTTTCCTGAAATTTTAGGTTGTGTGTGTGGTAAATAATTTCAAAGGAAGACAACCAGAAAATGAACATATACACATGGATAATCTGGCACAGATGCCAATGATCAGCATTCCTCGAGTAGAAAGTCCTTTGGAAAAGGTAACATCTGTACAGGTGATTCATAATTTAAATTCTCAAATGTGATTGTTATCTAGAGCAAATGAATAATCATTTCTGAGAGTTCCTGCATAGTCATGTTTGATTTACTGAAGCAAATTTAGAATCTAATGTGGTATTTAGCAAGAATTTAGTCACTGATAGCTTCATCTTAGAAAAATGCATATCACATTGAAAATAATTCTTTGAATACCTCATGCTAAAAGCTTAGTATTTATGTATGGAATATGTTCTGTACTTTGCCATAACTTTGAGATAAGGAACACTGTGCAATGATGGGTCTCATGCATGGGTGAAATGATAAGGTAGCCTCATTTGAGAATACATGAATTTTTTTCATAAAATACATTCCACTTTTCCCATCCTCTGTTTATGTTAGATAAGACTTAGGATAATGCCTAGGACATAATATGGCTCAATAAATTTTGTTGAATCTCATTATATAAAGATCTGGCAGCAAGAAAACACCAATCATGCTCTCCTAATCAGGGAGGTCCTGAGGGTCAGGTTGGGCAGAATGGAGCCGGACCAGGTAGCACTTTGAATGGCAGGTCAAGGCTTCATTGGGCATGGCAATGAACCAATAGCCAGGTATTTAACAAAACTTTTCTTGAGACTTTTTCTCTAGACTTATCTGGTGAACTAGGGAGGGTAATATTACTTAAAAGATGATGCAATTATGTACATTTGTAATTGGTTCAGTGATTATCCAGAGGGTTATGAAAGGCTTCTCATCAGTCCTGTCCATACCCCCACTTTGATAGATATGTTAGATGAAGAGATCAATTACATGCTAATCAGGGGCTTAGATGGTATGAATCAGTGAGGGATAATTAATACATTGGTTGAAAAAATAAAAGTTCTTGAGAGATTAGATACAGTTAACCACTAGAAATAAAGCAAATGTTTTGGATTTGGATTTAAAAAGAAGTTCATGTAGGGTAGGGCACATCTAGGGTAACTACACAAACAAAAAAGCCTCAGAGGGTATAGTAGGTTACCATTTGGCATGTGTCAACAGCATGTTACAGCTGCCAAGAGTTATATGATCTTAAGTTCCACTTAACGGAAATAATATCCTGAATGAGGGGATTGATGGTTTGCTCTGCTCATACTAACTTGGAACGCCATAAACTGCCCTTATTGACAAAGTTTTGAGGAGGGCATCAATAAAATAGAGTAGTCGGTACTCAAATATTTGTTAAATGCGTGAATGAATGTGTCCAGGACAGTGAATGGACTCAAAGTCATGGATTATGAAAGACTGTTGAAGAAATAAAAAATGATAGAGAAGAAAGAAAACTCATGGAGGAAGCAATAACGTTCCATACGTGTCTGAAGGACTATTGTATGGCAGAGGGATGCGATTTGTTCTGCCAGCGCCTCAGAGGTGACAGTTAGGATGACAGAAATGAAAGTGTTAAGAAGACAAATAATGTCTAGAAAGAAGGAAAAACTTTCTCAAAATGGGATGTCTTCCTTAGGAAAAATGAAATTTCCTTTTTTTAAAAAAAATTCCTTTTATTATAAGGATTCAAGAATAGTTAAACTATCACTTATCCATGATAGTATGGAGGGAGTTCAAGCATCACTGTGAGGATAGAGGTACTAGATCATCATCATCACAACAATAATAATAGCTACCTTTTAGTAATCATTCGGTATGTGTCAAGTACTATGCAGATTGCTTATGTAAATTCCACAGATACACTTCTATGCTCTGAAAGTCTAACTTCATTCCTTACAACAGTTTTTAAAGCTGGGTGTCATCATAGTGGCAAATGCTGCTAATAGTCCACAGTATCCCTTCCCCGATTCTTCCTTTTTGTAACTGAATTCCCCAATCCAATTTTAGCTACATCCACCACTGCCTAGCCATAGTCTGTATCTCCCAGCTACCACTGCAGGTAGGCGTGACCATGCAGCTAAGTTTAGACCAACGGGATGTAAGTAGAAGTGGTCAGTGCAACCTCTGGTTCATCGCTTGAGGACTCTTGTCTCTGTCCCTCCTCACCCTTTTCATCAAGTGGAAAAGGTATGACTGGAAGTAATCTTTAACTTTTTAAGATGACCGATCCACTTTGACGGCCTAAGTTCCTAGATGAGCTCAGGGAGCAGTCCACAGACACACTCTAGATGGTTCTGAAAAAGAAAGAAACTTCTTTCCTCTCTGAACCATTGGATTGTTTTCATCTGTTTCCCACAGTGGCTTAGCTGATGCCCAATTACAGTAAGTGTCTCCATTGTACAGTTAAGAAAACTAAATTCCCAAGTGTTAAGCAATTTGCAAAAGTCCACATCATCAATAAGCAGCAAAGTTATACAATGTGGTATTTCCAGATACATGGGTTTTGTTTAAAACTGAATAATATGTAAAAATTATATCTTTTATAACTCAAGAAATGAATATAGAAAGCAACAGAATTTAGGAAGAGATATTAGACATATTTTGAAGACAATGGTCACGTTAATAATTAGTCTTCATTTTATATACCTCTGAAGTTAACTTGAACAATAATCACTGTCTTCTGTTTTTTAACATATTTATTTGTGTAAAGGTTCTTTAGTAGCCTCCTAGCATTGCCAAATATCCTTATATATCATTGTATCCTTTTATATATAAAATGATCATAAATTTCTGTTGTTGAATTTAAGCAAATTTATTTTTATTTACAGAGAGTTTTAAAATATGAAGACAAATATATTCTATTAGAATCTGTAGATTTCAAGACATCAGTGTGTATTAACTTCTTTCATTAATTGTTTTGTTTATGACAAATTCATGTGCTCTGTTTTTACTTTGATAGTTAGGGAATAAAGGTGATTTAGGTGATTTGAATCTGACTCAGTTCTCCCTTTTGCCCCCCGAAGGGCATTGGCACACACCTTGCTGAGTTCCAACTTTGCTCCCTACTCTTTTTATCCTGTTTCCAGGCAGAACGCTGTCTGCACAATGCAGGATCTGCTCCTGCGTCACACAGACCACAGGAAGATCACGAATCGAGCTACTGGGGACGTATCTCAGGCTTCCTTGTGGAGCTCTGTTGCTGAGAGGACATGTATTTGTGCTCATCAGCCAAAAAGGGAGGAACGCCATCACTTAAGGGAAGCCCACAGTGGCTTTCTCTATCTTTTGTGATACAGAGTATTTGGAGTAAATGTATTGCTTTTCATCATAGTTCGCGATGGGAAACAAGTGAATACAAAATTCTTCCCAGTATTTGATCTTAGTAATTGATAGTTGGAGAGTGGCAATAGGTTCTTGAAACTGCCCTCAGAGGAGGAAAAGGGAGTCCAGTATGAAAGTTTGGTCTGCAGACCTCGCCAGTAGTTTGAGCACTGTGATGTATTATGCCAAGCTATCATTTTCGGCTGGCCAGTTTTGTGTGAAGAAGGCAAAGGGTTTCTTTTAGAAGCTATGTACTTACATAACCTCCTATGTTCAAAGTACATGTTTGATAAACTGTAAGCTACAGAGTAATTACAACATGCCAGTGTTCTTTATTTTTATGCCAGCAATTTATCCCTTAATTATAGGGAGTTTGTCATATAGTTAATTACCATAGTTTATGAGGAAAAGTCATGATTTTTCTGAAAGCTAAGTAAATCTGAACATTCATTACATTTGGTTTTATGAAAAGAATTAATCATCTGTGGAAACTGGCCCCTCATATCTCATAGTCCACTAAATATTTAAGTTGCCAGTAACTTCATTACAGCTGTTTGTAATATCAAATCATAAAAGTCTAACTGTGTATCAGGAGTGAATAAATGATTAAGTCAGTGTTACATTCCTATAATGGAATCTAGTACCTTATAACGCGGTGTTTCAGCCACAGGTTCTGGAGGTAGACTGGCTGGGAATTTGGGACAATTTTGACCTTGGGCAGCTTATTCAAATATTCCGTGAGTTTTCTCAATCATAGAATGGACGTCATGAGAGTTCAATAAGCTAATAGTAAAGCACGCAGAACAGTATCTGGAACCTGTAAAGCTCTTAATCACTGCCAGTTATTATTACCATTTAACAGTTGAAGTGGATGGGGTAAATCAAGATGTGGAAAGTTTTCTGATACATATTGTAAAGGTTTTTTGTTTGTTTGTGTAAATTTTATTTATTTATTTATTTATTTATTTATTTATTTATTTATTTGAGAAAGAGAGGGAGAGTGCCCATGTGCCCCTGAGTCAGGGGGTGGGGTAGCAGAGAGGGAGGGAGAAGGCCACAAGCTGACTCTGCACCTGCTAAGCCCTTGAGCTCTTGGATCAAGTTGCGGGGCTGGATCCCAGGACCCTGAGATCCTGATCTGAGCCCAAACCAAGAGTTATGTGCTTAAAAGCCTGAGCCATCCAGGAGGCCCATAGCTGTTGTTGTTTTTTTTAAGTTGATATATATATCGTGTGTGTGTGTATGATGAAGCTAGTTATGTAAATTACCACACAAGATAAATTCCTTCTGGTAAGATATAAAAGAGCATGTAGATGAAAGAGGGGAAAAAAGAGAGAGAGAGAGAGAAACTAGATACCAATCTGAAAGCAATGCTTGAACAAAGGAAGCAACTGAGATAGTGTACTGGATATCTTTTCTTTCTTTCCCTTCTTTTTGTTCCTTTGTTCTTTCGTTTTTTCATTCTTTCTTTTTTTCCTTTCATCCTCCCTTCCTCCTTTGCCTCTTTCTTTTGTTCTCTTTCTCTTCCTTTTTCTTTCTGTAATGAAAAATTCATGAATAATTGTGTAATAAAAATAATTACAATTATGCTCTAAAGAGGTTCTGGTTATGCTTCCTCTTATTGACTACCAATATGTTCAGATTTACCGAAGTCCCTTGGAAAGATTCCCTCACAATAATTTAAATCCCCATGCTCCTTCCTTATGTGTCACAGGGATTTAAAAGGATCCTTTTAAAAATGTTTGGTCTATTTTTCTCTGCTGAACTGAGCATGAATACCTTGGTTGTGTCTCCCATGCCCTCATGCCTAGGGTCCAGGTTCCCTTGGCACGCCTGCAGCCATACTCATTCCAGGTCCCATCTGTCCTGAGAACCTGCACACAAACCTTGTGTAGGTGCCTCTTACTTAAAGGATCCACAAAGTTCCCATTCCACCAAGGCCCCAGGGAACCAGCTTTTTTCATAGGTCACACCACTTCCTTTCAGACTCATCCTTTTCTGGCTCCTGCCTTCGAGGGCCCATGCATCCCAGACAAAAGCTTCAGTGGTGCTGGCTTCAGGATGGCTTCAAATACATGAAATTTCTATTAATTACTCTGGGATTCCAGAAACTTCTGGGAAGTGGAGATGGAGACATTTACATATTCATTATCTTTAGTTCCTTTTTTAGCAAGAGTAAAGTAAGAATTAATATCTTAATAGCTGTGTCACAAAGAGTAGAAACTAGATAGAGTAAAATTTTAGTCATTTCTACTAAATATCATATACATTAATCCGGTTTGAAGGATGTCACCAAAGGATGATTAAAGTGTTTCTTTGCCAATAAAGAAGTTCAAAATTGTGGAATTGGCTAAAATCCTATAGAATCTCAATAATACACCAAAATTTGAGAGAGTAAAGATAGAGATAGGAGCAATCTCTGGGAGAACGAGGAGTCTATTCTATTTCGAACACATTTCAGCACCTGAACCAACACCATTTTGAGACTGGGTTAGCAAATAGGCAAATACATGACAAAAAAAAGCCTTTGGGCAAGAAATTTTCCCTCTGATCAAGCTTCTAATTAATATGGGTTCATAGTAAATGAGGGAGTTATTTTCCTCAACTGAATGGGTGCTATAAAATGGAATGGAGTGTTACCTTCATTCAAAAAAAAAAAAAAAAAAAAACAAACGCTGGCTCCAAAGACTGCATCTACCTGGAGTAGAGGTTACACTGAAGAGATTAACAATCTTTCCGATGGTCCAACAACCATGGGGATGAAACTGTATAGGAACAAAGTGATATTCCTATAGTCTCAGCTTCTTCTCCCACTCCACTCATCAAATCATCAAAATGATGTTATAAAACTACATTCACCATCTTTTCAGCTCAAGATCTGATGTAAAGATTCCTTGACTCTTCATGGAACAATTTGGGGATCTTTGATGAATCTTCTCCCCCCGTTTTAGGGAGACAAACTGAGCTAAATCTATTATGATTCAAATATAAATAACTAGGACAATTATTTAAATCCTTTAAAATGATTTCATGACACAGATGAGAGAGATAGACACATTTCAAGAGTTAGAATATGTTTTGGGAAAAAAATTAACTACAAGAAATTTAATTAAATTTATTATAGAGAGCATCTTCTTTTCACTGTCAAGGAAATTAAAGAAAATATGTGAAATGAGAGATGAAAGTTAGGTGGCACAATGGCACAGTTAGGAAACAAGGAAAACAAGTAACATTATGGCAGGATGGAAACCAATAGTAGAAACCATAAAGAACAAAATCTCTACTGGATAAAGTCATATCAGTTATATTAAGGACAGGTTTCAGCATATGTAGTAAAAGAACAAGAAAATAAAATTGATCTGAGAAAAAATAACAGATACAGAAGACATACGACAGTATGTCATATGAATCATTGTAGATGATGAATCATTGTAGATCCAGAAGAAAAGGGTAAATAGAACTAGAGCAATATTCAGAGATATATATGAAGGAGACTTTTCTTTCAAACAAATACCTTTAGTCTAGAAGGGTTAACTAGATACAAGGTAAAATTAAAATGTATACTAAAACATAGATGATATTTCTCAGTGAAATTTTTGAATTTCAATACTGAAGAAAGAGACCTATAAATTCTGTGGGAGATGTTATTATTGTTCCCAATTATTAACTACCACCTTCCTTTGGCAGAGTATCCTTCCTCCAGTTATTTTGGATTTGTTCAATAACATGTGAATGAATCTGACTTATGCCCCATCAGTCAGAAACTTGTAGAGACATCAAGAGTTTTTGCCAACTTTATTGCTCCTTGGCTTTTTTTCTGGAAAAGTCCATGTTCCAGATAGGGGCTGCTTCCTCAGCCTGTACCCCAGAATGGGAATACACAAGAAACAGAAGAGCACGCAACCACTAGGCTGGAGCAGATCTATAGAACCTGACCACCAACAAGTGGTATGAGGGAGTTGGAAGCCACTGTGCTTTTGAGGTTATAATATGGTATACCTAGTGAAAACTAACACACACACCAAGGCAGAAAAATTAGGTTACCAACCCAAGACTGACAGCATATTGGCCTCAGACTTCTCTCTCCATAACAGTCGATGCCAGAATAGAAAGGAGTAATGTCTTCAGAGTTTTCAAAGTAAAAGTTTGTGACATAAGAATTTTATTCCCACCGAAAAGGTCATTTAAGTATTCAAGATAACCATAAAATACCAGATATGCAAGAATTTAGGGATTATATTACTCATGAAATATTACCAGAAGATGTTTACCAACTAACTGAGCAACACACCAATATCTGGAGCCTTCAAAGATTTTATTTATTTGTCAGAGAGAGAGGGGGGCAGGAAGAGAGAGAAGCAGGCTTCCCACTGAGTAAGGAGCCCAGTGCAGGATTCAGTCCCAGGACCCTGTGATCATGACCTGAGCCAAAGGCAAATGCTTAACTGACTGAGCCATTCAAGTATCCCGATCTGGAGCTTTCAAATTGGCAAAGTCATGATATGAATGAATTGGCAGAAAGAATGGAAACCATTTACATAAAGAATTAATTGGAATTGGCTATGGTAATTACAGAGAAAAGTTAAACTATTTAAAGAGAAGATATATAAAAAAGAAAATAATATAACAATGACAGAACGAGACAGACATCCTAGATAATACCAACAAAAGTAAAATTATGATAATTTCCAGATTTTATAAAGGAGGGACTCGGTATCACTGTTTTTTTCTTGACATTGCTTACTAGAAAAATATAGGTTGAAGCCTTTTTGTAAAAGTTATCAAAAGTAATTAAAAACAATGTGTAAAAGTCGAGTAACAAACTATAAAATATCAGCAACACGTGTCAAAAGATTGATGTTTGTAATATATGAAACATCCTAACTGAAAAATGAGCAATGTTCATAAATATGCAAATTATTAGAGATCAAATGCAAATGGGAAATAAATATATGGAAAGAATTCTCTGTCACCTTTTTTCCCTTTTTTTTCCTTTTTTCTTTCTTTTATGGAGGTATAATTGACATATAACATTATAGTAGATTCAGGTGTACAATACAATGATTTGATATTTGTATATATGATCGCCACAATGAATTAACACCCATCAATGTGTAGTTACAATTTTTTTCTTATGATGAAGACATTATTTATAGTTATCATACTGTATATTATGTCCTCATGACTTATTTTACAACTAGAAGTTTATAACTTTTGACTCCCTTCACCCATTTTGCCCATTCACCACCCCTTGCCTCTGGCAATTACTGATATGTTCTCTGTATATATAAGTTTTGTTTTGGTTTTTCAGACCATGTATAAGTGAGAGCATATGGTATTTGTCTTTCTTTCTGTAATTTATGTTAACATAGTGCCCTCAAGGCCCATCCATATTGTTGCAAATGGCAAGATTTCTTTCTTATTTATGGTTAAATAATAGTCTGTTGTATATATATTTACCACATCTTCTTTATCCATTCTTCCATCAATGGACACTTAGGTTGTTTCCATATCTTTGTAAATAATGCTGCAGTGAACATCGGAGTGCATATTATCTTTTCAAGTTATAGTGTTCTCATTTCCTTCAGATAAATACCTAGAAGGGGAATTGCTGGATCATATGGTAGTTCAATTTTTAATTTTTTGAGGAACCTTCATACTGTTTTCCATAGTGGCTGCCCCAATTTACATCCCCACCAACAGTGCACAAGTATTTTCTTTTCTCCACATCTTTGCCAACACTTATTATTTCTTGTTTTATGATAATAGCCATTTTAACAGGTGTGAAGGGATAGCTCATTGTGGTTTTGATTAGAATTTCCCAGACACATAGTGATGTTGAGCATCTTTTCATGTACCTGTCGGCCATCTGTATGTTTTCTTTTGAAAAAAATGAAATTCAGATTTTCTGCCCATTTTTTTCCATGAGATTGTTGTTTTTGCTGTTGAGTTGTATGATTTCTTTACATATTTTGGATATTAACCTCTTATCTAATATATGATTTGCAAATATTTTCTCCCATTCAGTAGATTGCCTTTTTATTTTGTTGATGGCTTCTTTTGCTATGCAGAACCTTTTTAGTTTAATGTCTTTCTACTTATTTATTTTTGTTTTTGTTGGTTTTGTTCTTGGAGTCAGATCCAAAAAAATCATCACCAAGATCTATGTCAAGGACCCTACTGCCTATGTTTTCTTCTAGGAGTTTTATGGTTACAGGTCTTACATTCAACTCTTACATCCATTTTGAGTTAATTTTTGTGTATGGTGTAAGATATTGATCCAGTTTCATTCTTTTACATGTCGCTGTCCAGTTTTTACAACACTATTTCCTGAAGAGACTGTCCTTTCCTTATTGTATATTCTTGCCTCCTTTGTCATAAATGAATTGACCATATGTTCATGAGTTTATTTCTGGGCTCTCCATACTGTTCTATTGCTATATGTATCCATTTTTATACCAAATACCATATTGTTTTGATTACTATAGTTTTTTAATATAGTTTGAAATCAGAGCATGTGATACCTCCAGCTTTGTTCTTCTTTCTCAAGATTGCTTTGGCTATTCAGAATCTTGTGTTTCTATACAAATTTTGGGATTGTTTGTTCTGTTTCTGTGAAAAATGTCATTGGAATTTTGATAAGGGGATGCCTGGGTGTCTCAGTCGGTTAAGAGTCTTCCTTTGGCTCAGGTCATAATCTCAGGGTCCTGGGATTGAGCCCCATGTCAGGCTCCCTGCTCAGCATGGAATCTGCTTCTCCCTCTCCTGCTGCCCCTCTTCTTCTACTTGTGCTTTCTCTCTCTCTTTCTCTCAAATAAATAAATAAAATCTTTTAAAAAAAGGAATTTTGATAAGGACTGCATTGAACCTGGAAATCACTTTGGGTAGAATGGGCATTTTAACAGTATTGATCTTCCAATCCATGAACATGGAATATCCTTCCATTTATTTATTTATTTATTTATTTTCAATTTCTTTCATGAGCGTCTTACAGTTTTCAGTGTACAGTCTTTCCCTCCTTGTTTAATTTTAATCCCAGGTATTGTATTCTTTTTGATACAGTTTTAAGTGTGATTGTTTCTTAATCTTTCTTTCTTTTTTTTATTATGTTATGTTAATCACCATACATTACATCATTAGTTTTTGATGTAGTGTTCTATGATTCATTGTTTGCATGTAACACCCAGTGCTCCATGCAGTACGTGCCCTCTTTAATACCCATCACCAGGCTAACCCATCCCCCCACTCCCCCGCCCCTCTAGAACCTTCAGTTTGTTTCTCAGAGTCCATCGTCTCTCATGGTTCATCTCCCCCTCCAATTTCCCCCCCTTCATTTTTCCCTTCCTGCTATCTTCTTTTTTTTTTTTAACATATAATGTATTATTTGTTTCAGAGGTACAGGTCTGTGATTCAACATTAATCTTTCTTTCTAATAGTTTGTTATTAGTATATAGAAATGCAATGGATTTTTTTATCTTGCAATCTTACTGAACTTGTTTATTAGTCCTAAGAGGTTTTTTTTGGAGGAGTCTTTAGGTTTTTCTATATATGACATTATGTCATCTGCAAATAGTGAAAGTTTTACTTATTCCTTTCCAATTTGAATGCCCTTCACTTTTTTTTTTTTTTTTGCCTAATTGCTCTAGCGAGAACTTCCAATACTATGTTGAATGAAAGTGGTCACAGTGGCATCCTTGTCTTGTTCCTGATCTTAGATGAAAAGTTTTCAGCTTTTCTCCATTGAGTATGATGTTAGCTGTGGGCTTCTCATATATGGCCTTTATTATATTGAGATACGTTCACTCTATATCCACTTTGTTGAGAATTTTAATCATAAATTCATGTTGAATTTTGCCAAATGCTTTTTACCTATCTATTGAGATGATGATATGATTTTTATCCTTCATTTTGTTAATGTGGTATATCATACTAATTGACTTGTGGATGTTGAAAAATCCTTGCATCCCGGGAATAAATCCAACTTGATTGTGCTGAATTATCCTTGTAATGTGTTGTTAAATTTGGTTTGCTAAGATTTTGTTGAGGATTTTTGCATCTATGTTCATCAGGGATATTGACCTATAATTTTCTTTTCCTGTGGTATCCTTTTTGGTGTTGGTATCAGAGTGTAATACTGGCCTTGTAAAAGATGTTTGGAAGTATTCTTCCCTCTTGTATTTTTTTTGGAGTTTGAGAAGAATTGGTATTAATTCTTTTTAAAATGTTGGTAGAATTCACCCGTGAAGATTTCTCGCCCTAGACTTTTGTTTTGGGGGAAGTAAGAAGATTACTGATTTAATCTCCTTACTAGTAAGATTTTCTATTTCTTCATCATTCAGTCTTGGAAGGCTGTATGTTTCTAGGAATTTATCCATTTATTCTAGGTTGTTCAATTTATTGGTGTATAATTGTTCATAGGAGTCACTTATGATCCATTGTATTTTTGTGGTATCAGTTATAACATCTCTTTTACTTCTGGTTTTATTTATTTGAGCCCTCTCCTTTTTTCTTGATGAGTCTAGCTAAAGGTTTGTCTATATTGTTTATCTTTTCAAAGTTTGTCACTTTTTTTTAAAAGATTTTATTTATTTATTTGACAGAGACACAGCGAGAGAGGGAACACAAGCAGGGGGAGTGGGAGAGGGAGAAGCAGGCTTCCCGCAGAGCAGGGAACATGATGTGGGGCTCAATCCCAGGACCCTGGGATCATGACCTGAGCTAAAGACAGACACTTAACAACTGAGCCACCCAGACATCGTGAGTTTCTGTCACTTTTGATGAAAATTCATGAAGAGTCTTTTATGGGATGCTTACAAAGTTGGTTTTCACCCTGTAAGCAATGGGGAGCCATTAAGGAGTTTAAGAAAGCAGAGTGAATTAAAGGAGAATAGCAGTGGAGAAAAACAAAAGCCAATCTGGGAGGTTATTGTAAAAATCCAGATAAATGATAAAGACGACATAGACTAGATCTCAATACAGCCATGTCATGTCATTTTGACTGACCAGGCATCCTTTGGCAAAGTCTGATTTAGTCAGATGTTGATTCTGTTCAAAGGAGTTGCCTTAGTTTGTTCAGGCTGCTGTAACAAAGTGCCGTAGACTGGGGGGCTAATCAACAATAGAAATTTATTTCTCAAAGATCTAGCAGCTGGGAAGTTCAAGATCAAGATGTCAGCAAACTTAGTGCTGGGTGAGGGCCTGTTTCCAGTGTCCTCAAATGGCAGAAGAAGTAAGGGAGCTCTCTGGGATCTTTTTTATAAGGGCACTAATCCCATTCATGAGGGCCCCACCCTCATGACCTAGTCACCCCCCCACCCCCGCTCCAAAGACCTTACTTCCAAACGCCATCACACTGGGGATTAGGTTTCAACATTGAATTTGGGGAGGACACAAACATTCAGTCTGTACCAGGGGTTATCTAACTATCCAATGATTTACAGTGGAAAAAGGTTAAACTGCTAGCCAGGCTGTCACAAAGAGAAACGTCCCCCAAACCCCACCCCCAGGAACATGCTGACCTTTCATCTGTGTCATTTGCCTGTTACCTCCTAAGAGATTTCTTTTGTCTATAACTAATGAATAAGGAGTACATTGATATCCCTTCCAGGGATCCTCCTGGGCCAAGTTGCATTCATCACAGCAGCAAAGCACTGAACACTTTTGTCCTTTTCCTCTCTCTTTCCCTCTGCTTATTCTCACTCTAAGGCAAAACGCTGGCATTCAGATTTGCATAGGTAAACATGCAAATAATGTGTGCATATGTGTTACTGATTTTAATTGATGCTATACAGAAAATCTAAGGAAAGGGATACTTTAGCAAAAGAACAAAAAAAATCTTTTTTTTTAAAGATTTTATTTATTTATTTGAGAGAGAGAGAATGAGAGAGAGAGAGAGAGAGAGCACATGAGAGGGGGGAGAGTCAGAGGAGAAGCAGACTCCCCGCTGAGCAGGGAGCCCGATGCGGGACTCGATCCCAGGACTCCAGGATCATGACCTGAGCCAAAGGCAGTTGTTTAACCAACTGAGCCACCCAGGCGCCCAAGAACAAAAAATATCTTAAATAAATATGAAGATAGATGGGATTTGATAGAAAAGGGTATATTTCTAATAGATCTAAAAATTCATACCTACATAGTTTTATTAAGGCAGTTAAGCCACTATAATCACTTATAGCTAATTTGGGATAATTTTGAGAGTTAACTTAGTGAATGTAACCAGGTATAAAAGATGCTTTTTGAGAAAATAATTTTGTTTCTCTCTAAACATAGGCATTATTTTTTCTTAGGTTTACATGATCTAATCAAGTGAATCAAAGGGAATTCCCTTCTGCAGGGGAACAGAAAAGGGAAGATAATGATAGGGATAATTTACAAGATTATAGTTTTGTATTTTAGGTAGGGGAATTTTCACCAACCTGTACCACCCAAGAAGCTCATAGTATAAAAAGCACACCCTGATTAATAGAAGTATCACCTAATGAAAGTGGTATGCAGTGATGACAGTTCCCAAAATCTGGAAATGTCATAATAAGTGTCTCTTATTACAGATGGAAATTACCATGTTTAATTCCCATGGCTATTGCAAAGGAAAATAAGATGAATAGGAAAATTCTAAGGGAATTCACAATGACCCAGAGAAGCATATGCATTGGCCTTTCATTTACTGTTTTGCAGATTATAAAATTGCAAGGGTCATAGAGAAGCCTGAGCTGAAATTAAGGCAGAGTGGGGCTGGGGGCGGATGGAGAGTCAGGCTTTTGCAGCTGGAAATCCTGAGTTTGGGAAGCCTTTCTTGGTGACATAATAAGTAGGTGGGATTAAACAAATTACTCCTCCTTACCTGAAAAACTGGTACAATAATCATTCCTTTGTCGGGTAACTGTTGGAATTAACAGATCACAAATAAACTTCTTGGCACATTGTAGGTGGTTAACACAAGTTAGTTCCCTCCTGGAATAATATGATTCCCTTAATAGGATTTTCATCTTATCTCAGACTAGAAAACCCCAATAGATATATGCTATGGACTTAAAAGTTTATACAGATTGTCTATGTCATACATGGCACATGTGGCAGAAAATATTACAGTATAAAATGTTGCATACATCAGTGTCATAGCAATAGCAAAACAATCCTGTGGTTTCTTGCCAAGACAAATATGGTTATACATTACTGTGCTCTCTGTGATAAATTTCTTTGAGGTTTCAGAATGCTGTGCATGAATAACTATGACAATCTATTTAAGACTTAGTTGCTTTCCTATAATGCAAATCTTTGTTTTACATAACTGCTGAACTGTAATATAAATGTTATATAGGACCTTGTCAAAACAAATTTATTAGTGATCAGATATTAGAATAGTTAGTGGAACTAAATATATTCATAATTTAGGCATTTTTTCCTCAATCTAAGCTTTGAGCACTTATGAAAAGTATTTGAAGTAAATGAGTGTTTACATGCTGCACTCTGTTCTTATTTGTTAAATTTAATTTTGCTTAAAAAAAGTCAATTGAGAATGGAAGCTTAAAAATTTCAACAGGCATCAACATTTTAGGTTAGAAAAACTAGCACATTCTGTTATTACTTTGCCATATGTCATTTTTCCTATTTATGCTCCCATATATTTAGTATTTATTTTTCCACACTATTTATAAATCATAATATACTACACAAAGAATAAAAGCCAGATTTTTTTTCAGTTATCTAAATGGCCTTTTATAAAAGCATCTTTTCAGTAAATTACTTTTGAATATAAACATGCTTCCTCATCTCATTTGTGTGAATAAATATAGGGTTGATGACTGCATCTTTAAATTATGTGTTTCTTGCAGTCATCAGTTAAGGAGAGAATAAAACAATGATGGATTAAAAAATCATTCCTGATGCAACACAATTAGTTATACATAGGAAACTGCTCCCACCCATTCATTCCCCTCTTGTCTCAGATTTGTTCCCGAATGGCGGGCTGTCCTAGAGACACTTACGGAGGCCTTCAAAATCAATCAGGAGCACCATGACACTATGAACATTTTTTGTAAAGAAAATGTAAAATTTTATTTTACTAAAACTAAGAAAATTAACAACGAACCCATTCACAGTCTAATGAAACAACCATAATCTTTCATTGTTTCTATTAAAGAAGCAAGTAATTTGTGTATATTGTTTATAATGTGAAAGTCTGGCAAGCAAAACAGAAATAGATGGATAGTATCCATATCCCACCACAGTAATCTTCTTTGTTTAAAAAGATTTATTTATTTGAGAGAGAGGGGGCATGCTCATGCACGGGGACGGGCTGTAAAATCTCAAGCAGACTCCTCGCTGTGCACAGAGCCCATTGCCCCAGCCCTATGCCAATTCTTCATCTCAGGAGAGATCATGACCTGACCCGAAATCAAGAGTCAGACACTCAACTGACAGAGCCACCCAGGTGCCCCCGGAAACACTTTCTTAAGTAGCCTTGAGGACCCCATGAGTGTATGTGTGAATTTGTGTATAGTACAGGATCTCCTTAGATGTTCTTTTCTGTAGCCTGCTTTTGTTCAGGCAACAATGTATCAAAGATATGTTTATAGATCAATAAATATAATACTCCTATCAAGCATAAGAGTAAAAACTAATCTTTAGGAGGGCTTAACTTTCCCAGAATGTTGTATAAATTGACTCACACAGTATGTAGCCTTTCGAGTCTGACTTTTTCACCTGGTGTAATGCATTTGAGATTCATTCATGTTATAACCTACATCAATAGGGTTTTTTTTTTTCTTTTTATTGCTGAGTAGTATTCTGTCATATGTGTGTACCACAATGTTTTAATCCAGTCACCAATTGAAGGACATTTGAGTTTTTTACAATTGTGAAAAAAAGCTGATATAAAAATTCAGGTACAGGTTTTTGTGTACATAATATTTTCCTAAATCTTGGATAAATACCAAGGAATAGGGATAGTGGTTTTATGGTAAAGGTATATTTACCCTTACAGAAATTTTCCAAAGTATCTGTGTCATGGCTCATGGTACTTATGGTTTTGCATGGTTTTGAAATGAATCTTGATGTAGCTCATCTAGATTTTTACCTTCTGGTAAAAATAGGCAAGTTTTATTTATTTATTTATTTATTTATTTATTTATTTAAAATTTTTATCTTTTTTTCAAATTTTTATTTAAATTCTAGTTAACATATAGTGTAATGTTGGTTTCAGGAGAATTTAGTGATTCATCATTTACATGTAACACCCAGGGCTCAACACAACATGTGCCCTCAAAAAGGGGAAGTTTTATAAATGAGTTTTAATCAGCTCCTGGTTCTACAAGAATTTGTCGTGCACTTGATCCTTTACCCACATCCTCTGATTCTTCTGTCAAGTAGCATTGGGGTGCTTAGTTAGCAAATCTAAAGCATTTTAAAAAGTTAAAGAGAAATGAAATAAATAGGAATCCAATTAGGTAGATTAAAATACCAGTATAAAACAAGTCCTGGGTACAATTTATGGTAGAGTTCCCTTTCTTACCATTTGTTATATATAGTTAAATATTATTTGTAATTAGATTTGTAATATATGAGATATGTAACCAATACCAAATAAAAAGCACTATGGTACGTTTCCCAGGGTTCATGAGCTTACAGTCTAGTGGGGAGATCGATAATCTTATAGGCCAATATAGAACGGGGTGGTGATGTCTATGCTGGAGGAGGACATAAAGGGAGACCTACTCAAAGTTAGCAATGCTTGTGGCAGCCTCTAAGGAGACATTCAAAGGACTGTTAGCCAAGTGAGGAGGAGACAGAAGAATGTTTTAGATGGAGGAAGCAGCTTGCACGAAGATTTTGTTTGGCAGGTGAGATAAGAACACGGAGGCAGGAGACAAGGGGGTGCCATTAAAGAGTGTTAAGGTGGGGTCCAGAAGGAAGGTAAAAGAAATAGAATCAAGAAGGGGCAAGATGGGCTGGAGCGGATGAACAGATTAGTGGTTGGGAAATTTCAAAAATGGCCAATGAAATTTTGTAGTACGAAGGAGGTAGGACAGGAGGTAAACTGGGGCTTTACGTTTCTGATGTGGTTGACGGTTGGGAATATGGTCGTGAATGTGTGCTACAAGTGTGGCGGACAGGTCCTCAGAGTTCGCGAGGTTAAGGAACTACAGTTAGTGAACATGGATACCTACATCCAGCAAGTACGTAAGCCCATTAATACTAACAGCTCACATGGAGCTTCATGTCATTGTGCTGGGAAACTGAGTTACAGTAAAACCAAGTCTTTGCTACAGATCTCAACACCATTATGCACAGTGACGCTCTAAGCAAGGAATATAATGTGCAGTTATTCCCAGAAATTTTTAAACACAACGATTTTATTTTGGAGTCATTCAGGATTACTGCTTTTTAAGGCAGTGCTCTTTTTACCAGAGGAATGGTAGCATTTTTAAAAAGAATTCATTTTATATACCTGACAGTGTTTACATTGCTAACTAATCACTTTACTACACCGTTAGACAGTGGTTCTCCGATTGGTGTAAAAGGGAATCCTTCGCTTATAGCATTTGCACAAAGGTCACATTTCTGGGATACATGCCCAGAGATTCTGATGCAGTAGGCCTGGGCAGCCTTGGGCCTGGGGATCTGTGGTATCAGCCACCTCAGGTGATGTGGATATGGAGCCAGCAATTGGCCTAGATCCAGTAGGGCTTGCAGACCTTCTGAAACAGTAGTTTTCAATATTGACTACACATTAGAGTCATCTGGAGAGCCTTTAAAACTGCCATTGACCAGGCCATGCCTCAGACCAATTAAATCCAAGTCTCTGGTGTGTCAGTATTTTTTTTTAAAGCCCCTAGGTGATTCCGGCATGCGGCCAAGATTGAGAACTTGTGGTCCTAAACATTCATTGTGGAAAGCCTTAAATCCTTGGCTCCTTGGGACTCAGAAATACTTCATAAGATCTATAGCTAATTTAAAAGCCTGGCCTGCTTCTGGTTTAATTAGCTTATCAGTGAAAGCCACCTAGAGAGTTCTTTCTCTGGAGACCAACGATTCTCTCAGAACGTAACTTGGAACCCCTGTCTCCAAATAGTACAAAAAAGAAATTCCTGAATAGAAACAAAACTCTGAGCTAATGTAAAACTCTGAACTGAACAGAGAACCACGTTAAAGGAAGAAATGGTTCAAAACAATCCTTCCCAAGAGAACCTTGGCTTTTATCACATTTCGGCTTTTATGTCTTCATCTCCCCAGCTTCTTAAAACATGAAATTGTTGAACATGCATTTTTCAATCTGTTTCACAGCCTAAATTCGAAGTTCTCTAGGAATTTCTTCTCAGGCGGACCTAACATTGTTTTTCTTTCATTGAAAGTACCAGCTTCACCATTTATCAGGACGAAAACTGAATGTGGCAACATAGGGTCCTAGAGCACACACTCCAAGCATGACTCTTTTTAATCCTTCTCTCTTTTGTCTACTTTGTCTTCCTCAAGGGACACAGTGAACAGACAAAGGAAGCAAGTAGCAAAATATATAGGGCCAATATTTAGGAGTATGGCCTTCATCTAGCCTCCCCTGATAAAATGTAGGCTGCATCTCTACAACATCAGGATTGTTGATCATTATAGGACCCTGATTCCTTCTCCTACACCATGGTGCTAGATTTTTTCAGGCTTCAAAATATTTTATATTTTAGGGGAAAATACTGTTAACACAAGCAGGGTCTTGGGCAGCACTTTGTAATCAAAGATGGATATTTCTACAGCAAGACATAGAGTATAAATAACCTCATAGCAATTCAGGGTCGGTTTCACCACCAAATGAGTGCACCAATCGTACAAGAAACATTTGGTTTTAAAGTTTGTGTGGATATTAGAATATTAATACATGTATTGATTTCTTTCTCTTTGTACTTTTTCCTTCTCTTTTTTCTTTTACTTTTTATCTTGTTGCCCTACCTTTATAGACAATTATAAATGTTTGACTAGAGACAAGGAACTTGGTGCATATAATCTCACTTAATCTTAACAAGAATCCATTCAAAGATATATTATTATTTCCATTTCACAGGTGAGAAAGCCGGGTCTCTGAAAGATTAGATTGCTTGTGAACATTTCAATTGTTATGAAACCCACCTTCCACATTCCATATGAACGTTAAATTCATACTACCTGGCCGCAGTGTCTACTCTACCACACAGCTTCCTTACCAATAGAGCCAAAGACAGAAATCATTGAATTAAAGACATTATATGCACAGATCTCCTTTTATGTTTAGGTTAAAAACCTAAGCTGATTGCTGGCAACCTCCTATTAAAACCCAAAAGCTGTTTATAGTCATCTTGAAAGAAAGAAATTGGAGCAGTATTTAACCTCAGCATTTGGTCTGATAATATAGGAACATAGAACTTGAAGTAAACTAGTTCTTTGTCCAAGTAAATAAGTCCATATTAAATAAGCATTTAAATAATGAATAAAACACATTTTGTAGGTGTCCCGAATTCAACCTAGTGAGAACAGTCAAGAAGAAAATTCACAGGGAAGGTCCTTTAAAGACTGTCTTGCAAGGCTCTTCAGCTGGATACTGGGAATAAGCCACTGCAAACATCTTCAATTAAGGCAATAAACGTATGTGCGCTAGAGCGCACTGGTGTTGGAGTTGGGTTGCGACGCTAAGGCAGATACAGAAAATGTCCTTCTGTGCAGATTTCTGTCCCATCCAAAACTCTAAGTACTTGATTGTTGTTGTTATTATTTTACCTTTCAAATGTTTTTATTTTTTTATTGATTTTTCACTTAATGGGAATTTGGCATTCCTCAACCAAATAACCCTTAATAATAATGGCTTTTTCGTTTTCCTAGCTGAAGTGCTCTTTTTGCATTTCCCACATATTTTTTAAAAGGGAAACGGTAAGTGGCCTGTCTTGTCAGGTGACAGGTCATCACCTCATTGTCATAAGCTGAGGTAGTTTTAAGTAACATTTTTTAAAATAACAGCATAATTTCTACAAAGGGAAGAATAGAATAAATAGTAAAATAGACTTTTATGTAGAACTTGAGCTTTAAAAACTGACATACTATATAGACTTTAGAATTTACCAAATTTAAGAATCCAAAACTACTTTTCAGAAACAAGTGCTCGTTTTTCCATGGGACCTCTGCACTCAAGGACTGGATTCAGTATTTTGCACACTGATTTGCTGTGGACTTGAATGAACACTTTCTAACAGACGTAACACATTTTAATCTTCAACTCTTTGGGCTCAAACTCTGCCATCTCTACTATAAGCCTCCGTATGTGTAGTTGCAAAAAGCAGTAATTGCACTGATCAATTATCTGACCCCTTTCTTTGTGTGACTCTGAATTAAACTTTTATGCATGAGTTTTTAGTTTGCCTACTACCTGTTTGCAGTATTATCTACTAATAGGATTTGTATTGGCAGATTAAGAATTCAGCCAGATTAAAAGGAGAAACCCCTTGTTACCTGGTTTGCCTCATAAGAAGTCCATTTCTCAAGACAGGTGACCTGAAAATAATAAATGCAACTCTGGCTTTTTATATTACTGAGAAAAATGCTGACGGGAAGTGAGGACTGCCATAACTTCCTGCATAGGAATGATGCCATTTGTATATTTCAAATTACGCATTTACATACTTTGCTAATCTAATTTTTATAACATAGAACCAGAGTGTCTTAGGGATGGTAAGGACCTTAATTACCCTTGTTCTTTCTCTAGAGTCCTTCAGGGAAAATCACCCTTATGCTAAAAGAGAATTAATCTTAGTTTTTAAATCTTCCTGAAATAAGTAATCCATCTCCTTCATTCTATGGTGTGGGTTCATTTGCTCTTAGACAGTGAAATTAATGAACAGATGGGCCCCATGCTCTCTGTATACTCCATTCATGTACTTAAAACCTATTATTGAATTTCCCCTTAACTTTCTCTTCCCTATGTACAGTCACTTTAATGTTTTATTTTCATCTGTTTAATCTCTCTGCTAATGTCAACCTTAAATGATAAGCCCCGAGCAGAATCCTAATTCCAGTTAAACAAACAAAAAAACAAACAAACAAACAAAAAATCATCTCAGAAGTTAAAACTTAAGTGTGATGTGAAACGAAAAGTTTGCTAATTGGAAAAATGCGGAGACTTGGGATCTAAAAATGGAGTCAGTCTGGAAACTGTAGTTTAACTTGGTAATGACTTAGTGTAATGAAAGGGGTGATATTGTTTGGACTCGACCGGTAATGAAAGGAAAATCTAGTGGCCATCGAAACATGACTTTAAACACCCAGACTGACCCCAGTGTTTCCTAGTTCTCCATAGCACCCTTCGAGTTCCACACCGGATGCCTTATTTCTAAATTGTCCTTATGCCCCTATTTGGGAAAGTCCCAGTTTCAGTCTGTTGTCCCCAGTGTATCATTAGCAACCCTTTTTCCAGGGTTTAGATGATAACTTACAGGTCGTCCTCCAGTCGTTGCACTTTCTTAGTCACTCTCTTCAGCTTGCACTTGTCCCTTGGCTTTTCTTCTGCTTCTGTCCTGCTTTGCATCGATTATTAGTGATTTGCTTCTGATACTTTCCCTGTTCTAGTAAGGTCTTTTAATATTTCAGTTCTACCTTCCAACATAATGGTTGTCTCTTTCACTTAGGCTCATCTTCAGCAAATTTAATGAGCCGTGTGGACACTTGATTATCTAGGTCAAGGGAACACTGACACTAGGTCAGTGGCCTTCAGAACACCACCTATTTTCTCTCTTTTGTTTCCTTTCCTGTATGTCTGTTGTCACTTTCTCGCTCCTTCCCTACCCCTGCTGTCACTGACTGGTTAATCGTCAATTGATTGATATTTTAACATCTTTCCAGCAATCACTATGTGCTAGGTCCTGTTCAGAAGTATGACATTCCTGCCAGGTTTGTACTGAAACACTGTGTATCAGATTGTATTCTCTCAGTCCACAGGTTTCAAGTCCCCATGGGGCCACTGGAAATAAAATTATGATGTATTGTTTCCACAGTTCTGATGGCTTTTATTCCATCAAAGTGCATTATAAAATTCTGACAGTCTTTTTTGTCCTAAAATCATGCTTGTGCATTTGTAAGAGAAAATCAGGAAAACTCGGGGATGAGTTGCCGAGCTCCCTAACATTTTCATCATGCGTTTTTAAAGTGAGAAATTACAGTTTCTAAGGTGTTCTTAGTAGTTAGTGGAAAAGGTGGCGTGTTCTGCTCACTACTGATTCCTTCTGATACTGTTTTTCTCTAGGTTTAAGTGGGTCAGACCTGGAGAATAATGCCATAAGCACTAGTCCATGATATTCTCCTACTTCTGGTTTAATATGCCTAAATTCAGTGAAAATGAGTTTTAATTTCTTCACACACATTTTGTAAATGTTTTAACTAGTTAAGACACTTTAACTTGAAAAGAGCTACGTATACATGGAAGAAAGCTCATGGCATGCACTCATTACATGAAATTCTGTTCATGATGTCTTCGACTTATGAAAAGTCAATACAGAAACTACTATGAAAAACACTTAGGGCAGGTAATATGATGGTAAAATCCTTTTGTAATGCTGCAGTTATTGGTTGAGGCTGTCAAGTATGTTACATCTTGACATGACCCTATACGTAGCATGATTTATTATTATATTTATAATAATTATATTATAATTATTAATTATTATTATTAATTATTATGTCAATTTCCACAGCAATATTTCAGCAGCCATGATTTGGTCTGCTGCATGTCTAAATCCACTTAAATATTAGCCCTTCCAGAGGGTTTTTTTGTACATAGCTCTGTTGCTTTAAAGGAGGTGGAGGAGGAGGAGAAAGTCCTATAAGGAATCCTCTGATTGAACTAAACAACAGAGATTGCAGTCTGTAGTCTGGATTCATGAATTCAAACCTGAAGTGTTTGTGGAGTGACGTCACCATGATGACATCCTGACTTTGCTCCCCTCCACAAGAACAACTAAGAACTGTTTAAGAACAAGACGCCACTGAGAGAATCCCAGAACGCAGGAGTGAGGCTGAAGCACCCCCACTCCCCCCACGCCATTAGAGACTGAGACAGACTGCATTACCAGTGTAAGAGAAGCAGCTACATGTTGGCCCATTGCCCCTTTTGAACAGCTGCACAGCACCACCTGAAGAGGTCCCCCCTGAGCCTTCAGTTCCCCCAGTGAGCAAAGAGACCCCAAAAGGGGGACAACTCCCCCTAGCATTGTTTGTAGGAGTCTCTAGTCTGATCTCACACCATGGAAATTGCAGGGAAATCTGCAGGTTCAACAACTGGGAATCTGTGTGTGATGGAGAAGCAGGGAGGGGCTCACAACAACAAGCACACGGATCTTGGCAGACCAAATTCATACCTGCGATGCACTAGTAGTCATCCCAACCAGCAGTTTTACGAATCTACAGGACCAAACTGAGGGTGCCCTCTGCCTAGGGAACTCAACAGGGTGAGGATCTGCCTAATCCAGATCCTCAAATAAACAGTTTTGCCAGCCCTGGAGCCTGGTTTCCCCACACCCAGGTGAGGAGCTAAGTCACAGCCTTACCTAGAGAGTGTCTTCCAGCCCCCTTCAGTCTAGAAGGGCTGGCAACAACTCCTGTAAGCAGCATGGCCCAGCGGTGCTTGAGAGGTGGGCAGGCAGATAGAAAGCCAATACTGGGCATGGAGAGTAACTATGCTCTACACAGGCAGGGGGGTTAATTTATAGTGAAGACTGAGGGTAGCTCTGTCCCTCCCAACCAGAGAGCATGTTTGGGAAATTGAGAGTAGCCTGCAGTGCCCCTCCCCATCCTGCCCAGGCAAGGAAGCAGCAACATAACTTCACCTGCTGTGGAGAGTGTCTTTTGACCCCATCTAACCAGAAGGACTAGAGACAGCTGGAAGCTATGCAGTGCAGTAGCCTTAGAGAGATAAAAGGCAGGAGGGCAGAGCTAATAGTCTGCAGAACAAAGCCATTGGCATGTTAGGTCAGGGAACTTGGGGTACAGGTCAGCTTAAGTTAAGACAACAAATAGAGCTTTACCAACTTAAGAGCTACTTCTGCTGTGTCCAGGCAGGGAACCTAATTCATACCCCACTCATCACTGAATACAGGCTTCAGCCTGTCCAACCAGGGAATAATAGCAGCCTCCACCTGCCCAAGGACTTTATTAGCAGACACAACCAGAAACCCAAACTGAGCTGACTGGTGAAGAACTGTTGCTGCCAAAGCAAACTTGTAAAGTCTAGAAGACGAGCCCAATTATTCAAATGCACAGATACCAACATAAGGAATCAAGGATCACAAAAAATCAAATAAATATGGCTCCACCAAAGGAAACTAATAAAGTTCCAATAAATATCTCTAAACAAATAGAGATCTAGGAGCTGTCAAAGAATTCAGAATAATCCTCTTAAGGATGTTTAGTGAACCACACATTATAATTAAATATAGTCGTAGTTAGATTCTGCAATATGGTAATAGTGGTATATAATTCACTTAAAACTCTAGTTTAAAAGTTAAAAAAACATAGTAAAAATAACCATAACTACAATAATCTGTTATTACACAACATAAAACATATAACTTGTAATAGTGGTAACCTAAAATGTGAAGAAGAAAAATAAAAATGTAAAGCTTATAAATTCTATTCAAGTTAAGCTGTTACCAGTTTAAAATAAGTTATAAGTTTAAGCTGTTTTTTGTGTGCCTCAAGGTAACCACAAGGGAAAATTCTGTAGAAATTACACAAAGGAACACAATAAAGAAGTTAAAGCATATGGTATCAAAAGGCATCAAAACACAAAAATGACAGCAAGAAAAAAACAAGGAACAATGGATCTATTAAAACAACAACAACAACAACAAAATGGCAATAGTAAGTTTTTACCTATCAACAATTACTTTAAAAGTAAATGGATTAAGTTCTACAATTAAAAGACATAGAATGGCTGAGTGGATTTTTTTAAAAAATAGATCCAAATAGATACTGCCTATAAGAGATTCACTTTAGCCTTAAAGACATTCATAGACTGAGAGTGAAAGGATGGGAAAAGACATTTCAAGCAAATGGTAAAAAGAGCAGAGGTAGCTCTGCTTATATCAGACAAAATAGACTTTATGCTAGAAATGGTAAAAAGAGACAAAAAAGGTCATTATATAACAATAAACAGGTCAATACATCAATAAGATATAACAATTATAAGTATTTATATTTGAAGCACCTAAATATATAAAGCAAAAACTAACAGAGCTAAAAGTAGAAATAAACAGCAATACAATAATATTTGGGGACTTTAATACTCCACTCTCAACAACGGATAGGTCTTCGAGACAGAATCAATAAGGAAATAGCAGATTGTAATACTGTAGACCAAAAGGACCTCACAGATACATATAGAGCATTTTATCTTACAACAGCAAAATGCACATTCTTGTCAAGCACACATGGAACATTTTCTAGGGCAGACTATATGCTTGACCACAAAACAAGTCTTAGCAAATTCAAGAAGATTGAAATCATACCAAGTGTCCTCTTTGACCACAATGGCATGTAACCAGAAATCAATAACAAGAAGAAAACTGGAATTCATGAACACATGGAAAGTAAATAACACTTCCCAGAACAACCAATGGATCAAAGAAGAAGTTAAAGAAATAAAAAATTTCTTGAGACAAAAGAAAATGGAAATGCAACATACCAGAACTTGTGGGATGCAGCAAAAGCAGTTCTTAGAGGGAAGTTCACAGCAATAAATGCCTACATTAAGAGACAAGAAAAATCCCAAATAAACAACCTAACTCTCACTTTAAAGAAGGAGAAAAAGAAGAATGAACTGAGCCCAAAGTTACAGAAGATTGGAAATAATAAAGATTAGAGCAGAAATAAATGAAATAAAGAACGGGAAAAAAAATAGAAAATACTAGCCAGATTAAGAGTTGGTTCTTTGAAAAGATAAACAAAATTGGCAACCCTTAGCTAAACTAACTGAGGAAAAAAGAGAAAGGACTCAAATGAACAAAATTATAAATGAAGACATTACAATAGATACCACAGAAACTTAAAGAATCATAAGAGCTACTGTGAATAACTATATGCCAACTTACTAAGACTGAATCAGGGAAAAATAGAGAATCTGAACAGACCAGTTATTTGTGAGTAGATTGAATCAGTAATCAAAAATCTCCCAATGGTGAAAAGCCCAGGACCAGATGGTTTCATGGGTGAATTTTACCACACATTTGAAGAATTAACACCAATCCTCAAATTCTTCCAGAACATCAAAGAGAAGGAAACAGTTTCAAACTCATTTTATAAGGTGAACATTACCCTGATACTAAAATTAAAAAAAAAAAAGATTTGCTAGAAAAGAAAAAGGCCAATATCCCTGATGTCCATATGTGCTAAAATTCTCAATAAAACACAGGCTTACCTCATTTTATTGTGCTTCTCTTTACTGCAGTTCACAGATACTGTGATTTTTATAAATTAAAGGTTTGTGGCAACCCTGCATCAAGCAAGTCTATCAGAGTTGTTTTTCCAACAGCATTTGCTAACTTCATGTCTCTGTCTCACATTTTGAAAATTCTCACACTATTCCAAACTTTTTCATTATAATTATATTTGTTATGGTGATCTGTAGTCATGATTATGACTCACTGAAAGCTCAGATGATGGCATTTTTGACAATAAAGTATTTCTTAATTAAGGTATGTGCATTTTTTTTTAGACATAATGCTATTGCACACTTAATAGACTACAGTATAGTATAAATATAACTTTTATATGTACTGGGAAACCAAAAGCATCATTTAACTTGCTTTATGGTGGTAGTTGTTTTGTTGTGGTTGTCTGGAACCAAACCTTCAGTACCTCTAAGGTATGCTTGTCCTAGCAAACCAGATTCAGCAGTGCATTAAAGGGATCATTCACCATGAACAAGTGGGATTTATCCCTGGGATGCAAGGATGGTTCAACATATGCGAATCAATCAGTGTGATACATCACATTAATAGAATGAAAGAAAAGAATCATATGATCATTTTAATAGACACAGAAAAACGTTTGACAAAATTCAACATCCGTTCATGATAAAACTCTTAACACATTAGGCATAGAAGGAACATATCTCAACATAATAAAGGCCATATATGCCAAGCCCACAGCTAACATCATACTCAATGGTGAAAGGTTGAACACTTTCTCTAAGATCAGGAACACGACATGGATGCCCACTCTCACCACTCCCATTCAGCATAGTCCTTGGAAGTCCTAGCTAAAGCAATTAGGCAAGAAAAAGAAATAAAAGGTATCAGAATTAGAAAGGAAGAAATAGTAAAACTGACTCTATTTGCAGATGACATGATTTTATACAGAGAAAACCCTAAAGATGCAACCAAAAACTGTTAGATCAAAATAATGAGTTTAGATTCAATAGAACCCCTATCAAGATTCCAAAGGCATTTTTTACAGACCTAAAAAAAATAAATAAAAACACTCATAAAATTTATATGGAATCACAAAGACCCCAAATAGTCAAAGAAATCCTGAGAAAGAAGGAGAAAACATGAGGCATCATACAACCTGTTGCTATACTATAAAGCAATAGTTATCAAAATTGTATGGTCCTGGCATAAAAACAGACAAATAGACTGAAAGAACAGAATCAAGAGCTGAGAAATAAACCCAAGCATATTCAGTCAACTAATATTTGACAAGGGAGCCAGGAATACTCAATGGAGAAAAGACAGTTTTTTGTTTTTTGTTTTTTTTAATAAATGATGTTGCTGTAATTAGATATTTGCATGTAAAAGAATGAAACTGGGCCTATATTTATGCCACTTACAAAAATTAACTCAAAATGGATTAAATACTTAAATGTAAGGCCTGAAGCCATGAAAATCCTAGAAGAAAACATAGGAATAAAGCTCCTTGAGGGGTCTTGGTAATGATTTTTTTAATATGACACCTAAAGTATAAGCAACAAAATCAAAAATAAGTAAGTCGGACTACATCAAACTAAAAAGCTTCTGCACAGCAAAAGGAACCATCAACAAGGTGAAAAACAACCTATGGAATTGGAAAAAAATATTTTCAAACCATATATCTGATAAGAAGTTAATATCCAATATATATAAAGAACTCATACAAGTTAATAGCAAAACACAAATAACCTAATTTAAAAATGGGCAAAGGACATGAATAGACATTTCTCCAAAGAAGATATATGAAAGGCCAATAGGTATATGAAAAGATGCTCAACATCGCTAGTCATTAGGGAGATGCAAATTAAAACCACAATGAGATATCACCTCATGCCTGTTGGAATGGCCAACATCAAAAAGACAAGACATAGCAGATGCTGGCGTGCATGTGGAGAAAAGAGACCCCTTGTGCACTATGGGTAGGATTGTAAATTGTTGCAGCCTTTATGGAAAACAGTATGGAGAATCCTCAAAAAATTAAAAATAGAACTATCACGTGATCCACCAATTCACTTTTGAGAATATATCCAAAGGAAACAAAAACACTAACTCAAAAAGGTCTCTGTATCTCATGTTGATAGCAACATTATTTACAACATCATCTCATAACATCTCATAACATGTAACATGTAAATCAAACCACCATGCTGTATGCCTTAAACTTATACAGTGATGTATGTCAATTATTTCTCAATAAAACCAGAAACAAATGAAGTGTTTTAGGAGATCTTTGTTAACCAGCAAATGCTTTTCAGTCTGAGCATTTCACCAAGTTGTTTTATGCCATCTGTCTCACAGGGAACAATTAATCTGAACCTCTATCACGCAGCATTAAAATTCCATTAACAACAGTGAGCAGAATATTAACGTGTGTGGAATTGCCATTTTCATCTCTCCAAATTTCAGTGTTAATTGTGAATATTACACCTTAATCTATTTGGTGAATTAAGAATATTGAATAAAATATATAATTAGCAGTTAAATGTATATAATAATACATAGAACTTAAGTGTATTTTCTGCAACTTAATCACAGATGGGCTACAGATTTCTATTAAGCTAATGATCATTTGTAAAAGTACTAAATACCTCCCAAAGCCAATTTTCCCAGGACTCTGATATTTTAATTCCTTTCTCTTTTTCAGAACCATATCACCGCCTTTGCAGAAGTCACATGATACTGAAACAGGTGGTTTATCACTGCATTGGACATCGTCCCTTTTCACCACCCACTCATAACCCCCAAAGTTTGTTTGATTACAACAGAAGTTTATAAAGTTGTCTAATAATTTTTATAATTTTAAAATCAGTGTCAACTTATCTGTTTCCCCCACTAGACTGTGAGCTCCTCAAGGGCAGGACTGTGTCTTTCTTCTCTGTATCCCCAGCACCTACAACAAAACCTCGCACAAAGTAGGTGTTAAATAAAATGTGACGACCCAATGAAAAGATTAATTCGTAAATAAAACATTCACGTTAGTTTCTCACAGAATCACCGATACTATGTGAAAAGGAAACTTTACACAAGTCATCTTGTATAAGAAATCCCTCCATCTGGGGCTAGGTAAGCTTTTTAATTTTTCATAGATCTATTCAGCAGTATATCACATTTCATTTGAAGCGGACTTCGAAAGTCATGGGGGTTTTATGTTATTATTCAGCATGACATTATTTCCATTCTAACAGATTTCAGTGTGTGAAATTACTTTACTTTTAGAAAGTATGTTCTATACTAAAATAATGTTTGCACATAATATTATACTATATTTCACTTAAAATACCATTCATACTATACATTCTAAGACTGGTGCTTCTGCTTTTGAAGGGGGAAAATGCCAATTTTTACTGTAATAAGTAATGTATCATAATTAAAAATTATTTATTTGGACTTTTGTTCCTGACAATTGTGGTTTAATTGTTGACTTGTAGCTTTCAAATGCAGGTAGTGCTTAGGATATTTTTAGACAAAATCTAGCAATGGTGCCTATGTATTGAGCAATTTTCCACTGATAAAAGTCTCTCAAGAGGGGGGAAGGCTCCATTCTTAGGCTTTTTACTAGTCAAGATTCCACATAAACAGGAAAGAACCACACTCTGACACATAAGTTAAAAATCTACAAATGCCAGAAATGTGGTTAATGCATCTTACTTTGCATTTGTATAGTTTTATAGTTTACAAGGTACATTTTCATTTATAATTTTACTTAATCCTTACAGTAGCCTTGTGCAATCATTGAAATTGGCTTTAGTTTATAAATGAGAAAAATAAAGCCAAGGCAAGGTAAATAATATGCCCAATTCCATACAACTAGTAGGAGGCAGTTAAAATTTAAATTCAGGTTTTTTGACCCTGAACCAGTATTCTTTTCTAATACACCACAGCTATCGTATCATTTTGGACACACTGAAACCTTTGAGAGGTCAGGAGAGTCCTGGACAACTACCTATGGTTTTTAAAAAAATGAAGAAATACCAAAATAGAATTATAAGAGCTATGTTGTATTTTAAATATTTATGTTTTAAGAAGGAACACTTTTCAAATATGCAACGATATAGTAACCTATTTTTAATTTTCTTTAAAAATAATGTCAAGAGTCTAGATGTGAGGTCTTTTGTAAAGTGGAAACCTAAATCAGGTAGCTCTCCTGCAACCCTCACCCCAATGCTCTATACCCCACCCCTCAGGAGAGGCCCCAAAGGACGTACCTCACACTGAGCATGTGAAATTAAGGATGAAACCATGTCAATATAAGGAAGATGAACTGGGCTATGATTACACCATTAAATGTACTCTTCTACCATAATGTCACAATTTTTAAAGCCACCCTGAGTAGCTTTGTCTTATATGGGCAGTAAGTAATTGACTGAAATGAATCTTCCTCACCTTGACAGTAATAAAAAAAAAAAAGAAACTTTAAATTTTCTCTGTAATTTCAACAGAAATCAGCAAATGAATATAACCAAAGACTTGTTCATTATTCCCCAAATAGATTTTACTTGCTCTTTTCCATTACTATGGGAGTTAAAACACTTTTTGTAGGGCCAAAAGCAGAAAATCCATATTTCTACCAAATTCAGACTTCTATAGCAATTCAACTCGGTTGGAAATTTAAAACGAGGAAGGTTAGAATGCCTTGATCCTCTTTAATGATCTTTTTAGGCAATAACAGTAATAGGGAGTTCACTTACAAGGAATGGAAGTGAAAAGGATGATTATAATGTCTTTGGAGGCAGGATTACCAGTAAGACTTCTGAAGTTACATCAGTTTAAAGGTTCTAGAATCAGTTTTCCAAGGAGCCAATTTGGAATGTTTTTCCTGTTGGAAGCCTTAGCTATATATTCATGTGTAAATGTTGTGTCTTTGCACCTTGTTAAACCAGGTCCAAATGCAGGAGTTATATACATTCCTCAGAAATCCAGATTTTATCCAGGATCAGAGTAAGGTCATCTCTAATATTAAATGTTATGGGCCCAAGATTGTGTATTGAATGACCCTGCCATGACAGAAATTCAGAAGAATAAAAAGATACACATGCATAAGGCAAAAAGCCAGCAAAGAGCCCTGAACCATGATGCTATAACTACAAATAATGAAAAACACGTTTAAGAAAATATGAATCTGTAAATATGTACATATATAGTCTAGTAAAAGCAGGCAAACACCTACTTTTCTGATAAAGACATCTTTTTATTCTACTTACTCGGGGCCCAGGTCAGTCTAAATTGATCGGCGTGAAAATTTTAGTAGTCTCTGTTTGCATGGCAGAAATTCTGCACATGTTTTATTTGATTCCTAAGATTATTTAAAAGGCTCTTTTATGTTAAAAGAGAGGTGAACCTTCTTTGACAGACTTGGTTTTTTCCACTTCTAACTGGGCCTCTCTTTTCTCAGGATCTATCCTAGCCAAATATCACAGTTACATTTACCATACAGTTTCCTTTGTGAAAAAGCAGTAGGGGAGGACATAATTCTCTGCTGTGTATTGTATTTTTCAAATAAAATTTAAAAAATTTAAAAAATTAAGTTTGATTTTTTTTTTTTTTTTTTTTGGTAAATCCTTTCTTGGGGTAGACGAATAAAGGACATTTGTGTGATGCAAGTCGCATTGTCAGAGTGACTGGAGAATGTTTGCAAAGGGATCACAATGGTTGACATTAGACCAGTTCTCTGGGCAGCTATATCCCATGGGCCATCCTGGGATCTTAGCAACCTCTTTATTTGCAAATCAGAAGCCCCTGAAACTATCCATCTGGGATGCCGAGCAGGTGTATGATCTACTACAGAATCTGTCCTCTGGATAAGGAAGGTACTAAAGAATGGATGTAAATGATCTTGTTCTTGCCTCTAGGGCACCATTTATTAAATTTTGATTGCATGTTTGAAAAAGTTTCCCTGGACATATACCAAATGGTTCTATTTATACCTTAGAAACACAAATCTTTTCACTATTTGCCAAACATGGGCTTGAAATGAAGTTTGTGACCTTGGATTCTTTTAAAATTTCAATTAAGGACATTTCTTCCAGATCTTAAGTGAGTGATTTTCTTATAAAAAGAAAAAAATAAGAGTATTTATATTCTGCTTCACTATCCCCTTTACTTTAGATTATAGCTGGTTCTTAGGCTGATAAACCTTGGGACATGGTCGAGGTTTAATAAGAAAAATACGTCTCCCCCCACCCACCAAGCTTTGTGAGCCATGGATTACAGGATCTAAATTCTAGACTCAGACTGGTATTTTCAAATCTGTGGCCTTGCTCACAAGGAGCTCCAAATAAGAAAATATACAGGAGTGGACATACAACTATCTTTAGCATTCAGCTGAAAGCGCAAAGTTCACATCTCGAAGATGCTATCCTCAACAAGCCTGATCCTAACAAACACCATCCTGTGTCCTGTTTATCTTCATATTATTAATAACATTTATACATGTGGGTACATTCTTCACTTTGCCCTGAAACACTATCACTTGTACAAAAGAGGAAAAATTGTTCTCTTCTCAAGAGGAAAAAAGGATATATTTTTAAATCAATATTAGAAAAAGAAAGAAAAATCTTTCCAAACTAGTGAGACACATTGAGTATTAATCAGGCTTCTCTGGAGGTATTGTTCCTACTCAAGAAGGCCCTTCAGCCTTCTTTCCTTCAGCAAATATTTACTGACTAGTTCTGCGCACCAGATACTTGGCAATGTGCCAATTAAACAGTGGCTAGAAAGATAGACACAGTCCCTGCCCTTTCTGATTGGACAGTTCAGCAGCCCCAACACTGATGGTTCCCTAAGAGGTCTATTTAAGTTAGGGTGGGAGAATTGGCTTGGGGTTAGCCAGCTATCTACTCTTGAGACAAAACAAGGGGCACTTTTGTAGATTATAGCAAGAGCTACGGTTAACAAAAAAGCATTGCCTCCATAAACAACATAGTATAATTTGGCTATTGCTGAATTTAAAAAGCCCTAACATGCTATAATTATCCTCACAAATCTGTGGGTCAGTGGATCCCCTTCTGTAGTCTCAGCTGGGCTCAGTCATGTACTTGTAATCAGGCTGGTAGCTCTGCTGATCTTGGTTAGACGTTCTCACATACATGGGGGTCATCTGGCTGTAGGCTGATCTAGGGTGGCTTCACTTGGGACAACTGAACTTTTCTCTATATGGTCTCTCAATGTCCCCGGGGCTAGCTAAGGTCCTTCCTGTGTGGGGAGGCCAAGACAGAGCAGAATCAGGCAGGCACTGGCACATTGTCATTTCTATCTCATTTAATTGGCAAAGGCCAAGTCTCAAGGCCAGCCCAGATACAAGTACTGTAGGAGCAGCTGGAAAGTCATTGGCAAAGAGGTGGACACAAAGATGGGTGGAGAATAAGGGCTACTTTGCATTCAGTGTACCATAAACTTTTACTGCACCTAAACCTTAAAATTGTTTAAGGAGTGCCCCCCTGAATTGAGTTTCTCAACTTACTGAGTACCGATTTTTTCTGATAAGCACAAGATACCCACAAATGACAATAGAAAGCAAGCTCATTGTATCTGAACAAAAATGGCCACCCCACCAATCATCAACTACACCCCAAAAATGTCTTTGCGATAACTGGCTGGAGAACTGCCCATCCAGCTCTTAACTGAAAGCAATGGGGAGCTTGCTGAAGCTTTTCTAGGTTTCCCCAGAAAGTCTTCCTAGGTCTTCTCCTATAGTTATAAAGGAAGCAGTCATAATTTTATAAGAAAATGAAGAGACAGAGAATGAGAAAACATCTGAGCAGAAAGAATAGGAAAAAAGTTGAAGCAAAAAAAAATAAATAAATAAGTAAAACCTGAAGAAGGCAAAGGAATAACTGAAATAGAAAACCAGGTTATGATTCATTGATTGATTATGTGCATGTATGTGTGTTGTGTATGTGCCTATGTTGTAAAATTTTTATTTTCACAAATTTCAGTTACCGTGGTGCTAGGAACTGAATATTTGTGTCCCCCAAAATTCATATGTTGAAGCTTGAATCCCCAAAGTGATGGTATGTTGAGATGGGGGAATTTGGATCATTAGGTCATAGGTTATGAGGGTGGGTCCTCTTGATGTCAATGCCCTTATAATAAGAGACACAAGAAGACTGTCTTCCTCTCTCTCTCTCTCTGCTCTCTGCCATGTGATATATGAGAAGACAGCTGCCTGCACACCAGAAAGATGGCTTTCCTCAAGCACCAGACCTCCAGCACCTTGATCTTGGACGTCACAGCTTCTAGAACAATAAATGATTGTTGTTTAAGTCACCCAGCCCAAACTGACTAAGTCATGGTTTAGTTAAATAACACCACTCCCCCAGCAACATTGTTCACATTTGAGTTACCATGGTATAATAACCATGAGTTATTGCATGAAGTACAAACATTGCTGCTGATTCATCTGTGCTCAAGTCACTGTGTAAATAACACATGTGGGTTATGACCAGCGACCTATTATGTCACAGTTTTAGAGTCTGTCAATGGTCACTGCACATTTGTTGTTTGGTTCATGCACAGACAGCAAAGCATGCAATTGTGTTAACTCTGTGTCTCCCTGTGATAACTCCATGTGACATTTTTTTTAATGCATCATGAAAAGAGGGAACTAGCCAACAAAGATGGAAGTGCAGCAAAGAAGAAAAGGTGATAATGTTGAAAATGAAATTCAAATCGAACATACATGTGGTTGTAGAAGACTTAGTTGACCATGAGAATGTTGGTGGTGAATGAAATCGCCACCATCATCAGACATCGTGTCCCTACCATTTCGGAAGCCTTCAAATTCAATCTGAATACTTGGTTTCAATCTCGAAATGCTAAAGACACACAGACATGCCAGCCGGGCCACCATCAACTGAGACCAAACACTGTTCACTTGAACAGCTAGAAGAGTTGAGGGAAAGTGGGTTTATTAATGAAAAGGAAAATAATTTGTGATGAAAAAGATGAAGATGTCTCAAAGGAAGTGATGTGGACCAAAAAACCCAACTTCATGCTAAAGGCACTCTTAGAGGTATTTCACAACATTGAAAGGCATGGAGGATAAAATGTTGGTAGCTGATCCAAACAAAGAAAGGAATATGACATGGGGCGCCTGGGTGGCTCAGTCGTTAAGCATCTGCCTTCAGCTCAGGTCATGATCCCAGAGTCCTGGGATTGAGCCCCACGTTGGGCTCCCTGCTCTGCAGGAAGCCTGCTTCTTCCTCTCTCACTCCCCCTGCTTGTGTTCCCTCTCTCGCTGTGTCTCTCTATCAAATAAATAAATAAAATCTTTAAATGAAAGAAAGAAAGAAAGAAAGGAATATGACAATTAACCAAGACACAAAAAATAATACTTTGGGTCAGAAGTTAATATGATAGGAAGAAGGCAAGCACTGTTCAAACTGCTCTGAATAAACATTTTTTTATAAAGAAATCAAGCATTTATTTTCAATGTTTCTAATGTTTTAAATTACAGTGTATTAACCAATATAAGTTTTGCCATTTTTATTGCATAAGCAATAATTGCATTTAAAATTTTGGCAGTAAGAAAGTTTTTAATGTTTTGACAAAAAAACTTAAAGGTAAAAGATAAATTATAACTTTCCCCATTGCTTATTATGATCTTTTTGCACAGATTCAGGTTGCACGGTTATTGTGTATGGTACACCATACAAAGTCTACTGTACAAAGTAAGACTTCTTGTCTACATGTATATGTGTATATGTATATATACTGTATATTACATATAGAAGCATATAAAGACCTTTAGAGGGATATATATGTTTTATATATATATAAATTATATAAATATATATATAAAATCCCTAATATATGTAACACATAAAAGCTTTCTTTTTAAAAGAAATGTTCCATGCTTTATGTTAATGCACAATATACTTGTAGTCTCATATTTGTTCATTATTATATAGATCTCTTTTTATTGCAATTATTTGGTCACATATTTTCTATGGCCAAATTAAGAAATATTGGTCCTATGAATGTATAGAAATGTCTTGGTACCAGAGTGCCAACTCAGCTATGCCAACTATTCATTAGAAGGAGTAGAAAGGAGATCAGGAAAAGTGATTTTTTTTTTTCCAAATAACTCAAGCTTAATACTGTAGGTAATCTTTCTAAATTATCTTGCACATATTCTGGCTTAGTACATAAATATGCATAATTTAACCCACTTTGCCTTTTGAGCATGAATCATTTTTTGGTGCTCTAATAAGTAAAGCTCTTGGGAGTTATAATGAGTTATGAAGTTATATAGGGGGTTTGTTTCCTTGATCTAAGGATTATTTATTTGATTTTTTTTTTCCTGTTTACCTTCTTAGAGCTTTCTCTGCCCTCTGCTGTTAATTCTCATTGTTTCTTGTCTTGAAATCTCTCTTAGCAACCTTCTGACCGGCTTCCAGTATGTTACTGTATTCGTCAGCCCAGGCTGCCACAACACAGTACCACAGGCTGGGTAGCTTAAACCACAGATATTTATTTTCTCACAGTTCTGAGGCGTGAAAGCCTAAGATCAAGGTGGTGTTTGGTGAGGATTCTCTCCTCCGGTTGGAGACAGCTGCCTTCTCTCTGTGTCCTCACATGGCCTTTCCTTTGTGTACCTGCAGAGAAAAACAGCTCTGGTGTCTCTTCCTCTTGTCACAAAGACACCAGTTCTCTCAGAATAAAGCCCCCTTTTATGACCTCATTGAACCCTAGTTATCTCCCAAAAGGCTCTGCCGCAAAATACAGTCACACTCAGGGTCAAGCCTTCAACATATGAATCTGGGAGGGGGATGCAATTCGGTCCAAAACAGCTATGCACTCATTTCCTTAAAATGTCATCTTCTTAAAATAAATAAATAAATATAAATAAATAAAATAATAAAAATAAAATAAAATAAAATTTCATCTTCTATACTGACAATGTCTTACCCAGTAACTGAAGGATGCCAGTGGAACACAGGTGACAAGGGTGTTATTATACGTAAAACTCAGTCAGTTAGGATAAGGGGGGGCTCTACTCTCTCATGAAATAAAATGTGTGGGCTTTGTGATAGATATTTTCACTGCTGCTACTCTGACTTATTCGATGGGCTACTGATTTCAGGAGGCCTTCAATGGTTCAAATTAAAGCTACCTGATCATTAAAAGTGGAGCCATGATTGTCTTTGTTGTGGGTAAGTATATTGAAGGTAGGGTGGTTTTTTTTTTTTCTGAAAATAAGAAAGTGTAACATGAGATTTCCAGGTGTTATCTTAAGGTATGATCTGCAAGAACTCAAGTAGATGTCAAATAATTATGTTTGCTAAGAAAATGCCTTTCGCCTATGGTGCAATGTTAGTACAATTTCATTATAAATGAAGTATAAATTTTTGAGATCCTGAATTGCAATGACCGAATGTAAAACTTCAGTGCTATGAAAGTTTTAGCTATTTTAGCTAGATCGTTTTCATTGTGATTTGGTGCTTTGTGTTAAGGAAGATCAATGTGTATATTAGACTAGATAAGCCAAATAAAATAGACCTGGTATTTTTTAAGTGAGAATGGTGACAGCATCTGGGATCATAGCCATACCATTTTAGATGCTTTTATATTTATTCTGAATACTTGGTCTTAATCTCAAAATACTAAAGACATATGGACATACCAGCTGGACCACCATCAACTGAAACTCTAACATTGTTCACTTTAACAATATATATTTTGAAAAGATAGCATTGCTATTTTTCAACTCCATATTCCCCTCCACTATTGCTACCTCTTTCTAATTCAACAGATTTCCAGAACACTGTAAGGATAGCAGAAGCAATAGTAAGCTAAATTCTCTTCTATCCAGGTTAATCTAGATGTAGGTACAGAAATGTTACACCCTGTTTATACCCTGATATATAAATGGGTGATGGGTATTAAGGAGGGCACTTGTTGTGATGAGCACTGGGTGTTGTATGTGTAATGAATCACTAAATTCTACACCTGAAACTAATATTATACTGTATGCTAACTAACTGGAATTTAAATAAAAATTTGGAGAAAGAAAAAAATAAAATGTATGGATTCCTAAATAAATAAACAAATAAACTCATGGTATATTTATAATGACATATATTATATACATCATATATTACATATACAGTTTATATACATATAAATTATAGAAATATATAAAATATTAACTTTAATAATATTAAATATTATATATCATATATTATAAATTTATATTACATACAAATCATATAAATATATAAAACATTAACTTTAATAATATTAACTATTAAAATAAATACTGATGTTTGCATGTAAATATATAAAAATTATATATATATATATATACACACATATATATGTGTGTATATATATATATAATTTCATTTTGGGTAATAGACGAAGCAAGCACTTCTTTTCCTATTGTTATGGATTGAATTGTGTCTGTCTAAACTTATGCTGAAGTCCTAACCCCAAGTAGCTCAGAAGGGAACCTTATTTGGAAATAGAGTAGTTGCAGATACAAGTAATGAAGATGAGGTCATCCTGGCGTAGAATGCGCCTCCACTTCGACATGATGGGTGTCCACGAGAAAGGGGAAATTTGGACACAAACACACACATGTGAAGACGAAGGCAGAAACTGGGTGTTGCTTCTACATGCCCGGGATCTCCAAACTTGCCACCAAACTGGCAGAATCTGGGCAGGAGGCATGGAAAAGACTCTCCCTCACCACCTTTAGAAAGAACCAAGTCTGTTGACATCTTGATTTGGATTTCTAGCCGCTAAAATGGTGAGATAATAAATTTCTCTGAATTATACCACCCAGTTTGTAACACACAGCCCTAACAAGCTCATAGAACTATTTACTGCCTGTGGTACTCTGCAATAGTGGGCAAGGCAAAGACAGAAAGGCTTGAATTTTCACTTTTCCATTGCCAGTTCTGTGATTTAGACCATGCTATTTAAACCGACTAATCTCTATCGTCAGGTTACACTAAATTTTACTACAGAAACAGTCAACCCCCAAATCTCAGCCCAAAGTAATTATTGTTTACTTCTGCTTCACACATGCCCACCAAGGGTCACTTGGAGGCTCTGATCTAGTTAATGACCACCCTAAAATGACCCCCAGGCTGGTAGAGGAGATGCTGTTTAGAACAGAGGCATTAATTCTGACATAGGGGAAAGAGACCAGTGGTAAGTGTGCCTGGCTTTTAAATAGTCTACCCCAAAAGACACACATCACTTCTACTCACTTTTCATTGGCCAAAGCAAATCAACCATTGCTTGAATGCAAGAGAGTGGAGCAGTAATTAGAAGAAACAGCACCAAAAATCTGTAAACAGTCCCAATGGCCATCTGTCGGCATTGATATGATCATAAATTGAGATTAACTAATTTAATCATTCATATTTTCATTCACCAATATTTATCCAGGCCCTACTCTGTGCTAGCTACTATCCCAGAGAACTACTCTCAAGACAAAATCCCCGCCCTCAACAAATTTTCATTTTACTGGAGGAGTTTGTAGGAAAAATAAAGAAGAATGTAAGTGTATAATACAATTTCAGATACTTATAAGTGTTACGAAGAAAAGTGAAGCAGGGCAAGGTTACTGAGTGACACTGGAGTGGGAAGGTGTAAGGTCGATATTTTAGCAACAAGTACAAATTCCCTAGCATGGTCCATAGCGAGTGTAGGCACCCAAGAAATGATTTTTTTTTCCTTTCCCCCAACACCCTAGATCATTGGCATCAACAACAGAAGACTCAAAGTGAATTTTGTGACTATTAAATTATAAAACAGAAAAAGGATTAAAACGCCCAATTCTGGCAAGGATGTAATGTAACTGAGACAAGCATGTATTTCTGCTGGCAGTGAAAATCTCTTTAGAAAGCAATTTGGCAATACATTTCATGATCCACTAAAATGCTCATAACCCTGACTCAGTAATTTCATTCCTATGAATCTGTCTCCAAAAGTAATATAATTTAATAATCACAAAGATAAGTATTGCAGTATTATTTGTGATATCAAAAACAACATGAATATGCAGCAATAGGGAAATGGTTAAACGGATTACGGCTTACCAACTATATAGAATATTATGTAGTAATTAAAATGATAATTATGCACATTATGTAGCAACAGGAAAAATGTTTATGATATAATTTTAATTTTAAAAAGGATGTAAATTATACCCTATAATTATGTGATGTAAAAATCATAAATGTAAATGCATAAAATTAAAAGAGAACATGGAAAAGTGAAATCTAGAATGTACAAATTTGTAGTAATTAAAAATATATTTTATTCATTTTGTTACCTTTATCAAATGTTTAACAAGTACTTCCACACTATTGTTTATATAATGGATTCAAAATTATAGTTAAAAGAGCCATGGAGAACAATGATTTCCTACTCAATGGATTTGATCTTGACCGAAATCTTACTATGTGCTCTAATCTGACCAAACCTTATCCTATCTTAAATTTATAATCCTCAAATTACCACTTTTGTGATTTCTATATTAAATTGATATTGTAAATGATGTACTATATCTTAAATAAATAAATCCTGAAATTTAGTAAATGATGTAATCAGCCAGAACTTATTTCTGAGACATTGTAATAGAATGTGGATTTTAAATTTTCAGACCTTTGGTATCTTACTTGCTGGAATTTTGGGTGGGGAGTAGTATCTGTGCCTTCATTGCTGGAAAGCAGATTATGGACTAAGTCCAGTAGTTTTTTAACAGGGCTTAATTTTGTCCCCCAGGGGACATTTAGCAATAATTAGAAACCTTGTCACAACTTGGGGGAAGGAATTATGCTGCTGACATCGGGTGGGTAGAGGCCAGGGATGTGGCTAAACATCTTACAACATACATGACAGCTACAGAACAGCTCCCACAACAAAGAATGATCTGGCCCAAAATGCTATCAGTACCCAGGTTGAGAAATCCCAGAATAGGCAGTGGGAAGAATACAAGCTTGACAGTGAAGAAAACCAACTTCTAATTTTATTTTCACTGCTAAAATGTTGGCCTTGAGCTAGCCACTTAAATTCTATCCCTCAATTTGTTTATTAGCAAAAGAAGGTAAATAATATTTATCCTACCTCAGGGGACGGTTCTAAGAGTAAAATAGAGATAATGCAATAGTGCTTTAAGAAGTTAAATACCATACAAATATTATCATTATATATACTTCAAAAATCTCTTTAAGTTGATTACCAAAAAAACAATGAAGGTAGAAACAACTATTCAATAGCATATGAGTAACTGCTTCTGAAATTTTTAATTTGTTCTGTTTCCCTGAAGACTATTAATGAAAACCATAACAAAATAATACCACTTTACTTATATTTTCCAAATAAAATAATCTAGTTTCCTTAATCAATTGTCTGCCCCCATCCTGTGTCTTGAATTTCTCCACGGTCACCGGGTTCTTGCCTTTAGCTACAGATATGCTCAGGATCCTTTGGGGGACCATTCAGTTCCACTTCAGGCTATACCACTTCCACTCTATCATTTATTACTTCTTACTACCAATTTCTCACCTCCGTTTCACTCCAATGCCAACTGGTATATAACCCAAACATTTCTTCATTGCAACTGCTCAGATTAACCTCAACCACGCTAAAGAGAATGCCTAAAAGCAATGACATCCCAGTAGTGGAAGGACACTAAATGCCTACATCTTGGTTTTAATACTATTCTCCAATAAGAAGAACCAGGGCTCCTCAGAGAAACAGCTGGTTCGAGGACTGGGACAGGAAATATGCAAGATGGACCTGGGGCATCTTGTAGTCCCAGAAAGAAAGGAAGTGATAAAAGACACACAAACACACACACACACTCCATGATGGGGTGTGTTGAAGGAACATAAAGACCAACTAAAAGAGCTCCCAATGGCCAAAGCCAAGAACAATTCAAGTAACAAAATGAATAAAGTCCCACTGGATTATAATCCAAAGTATAAAATGAATATGCCAATGATCCCATACTGATATAAATAAATGATTGAATATATAAATGGAGGAGAATAGACAATTCTGTGCAGCATAAGTGTAAATAATTTAGATAGATACTTCACCTCAGGGATAGAGCATGACGCCTCACCCCTTAAGTGGGACTGAGTTGGGTGACTTTCATCCAAAGAGGACAGTATGGAAAGAGAGGAAAAAGTGACTTTCCAGTGAAGAAATTTGACAAATACTACCTCAGCCAGATGAGCAAAATTAGTATCAACAGTCATAAATCATGTTTATGGTGTGTACCTTTGATTTGATGTGATGAAAATGGCACTTTACCTCTGTGGGCTTCCCAAAACCCATTAACCCAATCTAACCATGAGAACAATATCAACAGATCTCCACTGAGGGACGTTCAACAAGATACCTAATCGGTACTCCTCAAAGCTGTCAAGATCATCAAAACAAAATAAGTCTGGAAAACAGTCATAGCCAAGAGTAGTCTAAGGAGGTATGACAATTCAATGCAATATGGTATTCTGGACGGGATCTGGAACAGAACAAGGATATTAGGTGAGACCTAAGAAAATTAGAATAAAGTATGGTCTTTGGTTAACAATGAATTACTATTGGTTCATTAACTGCAAAAATATGCCATACTAATGAAAGATGTTAATAATAGTGGAAATTGGGTGTGAGTATATGGGAACAGTTCTTGTACCATCTTCACAGCTCTTCTGTGAGCCTAAATATTCTGAAATACAGTTTAAGCTTAAAAATAATGTTTTTTTTAATTGTTCTCAGAGATTAGTCAGTGCAAAAGTTACAGACAGAAGATGAGTCCACATTTGTTACTATTTAGACTTTGATTTCATCTATTTCCTATTACTAGTTATTCATGGTATAGCTAATGTTTACTTGGCAGCCTCTGTATGTATAATAGTTTACATATCAATTAAGAGCCAGAGATATTTGATTTAAAAAAAAAAAAGAGGAATATTGAAGGGAAATAAGCCTCATGCTCCTGTAAAGGAACAGAACTTAGCGGGTGGGCTGCAATGAGGTAGATCTGACTGTGGTGTGGAGGCTGGGGGAGCAGGCATGATGGCTGCTGCTTGTCTAAGACAGAAGGTCGTTCTGGTGGGTAATAATACAGTAACCCCCCAAAAGCGAGGAAGTAGAAAACAAGAGGTAATCTAGTATGTTGGTCTGTCTCAGAAGAACCCAATGTGGAACAACATGGTTTGAAGAGGTATAGAACGGGATCCAGGAGTAGTTGCTATTGCAGATATGAACGGGCAGCTGCCATTGAATGAATCAAGGCAATGGTTCAGAAACCACTGAACGAGGTGGGATACTGGGGCTGTGCCTCTGATTACCTTCTCCTTCCCCCTGCCCTGCCTCCAAAGAAAAACATAAGGCAAACCTTAGTCCTGAAACGTGTTTAGTGGGGCTTGTTATCACACAGGCTTGAAAACACGAGTATCAAGATAAGACTTTGATTACCAGTGGAAATACGAGATTAGGATCAGACACAGGGAATGAAGCAGAAACCCAGGTTTACTGAACAAACACTTATGTGTCAGACTATTCTAAAGCACTTTGAAAGTATTAATTCATTATATCTTTATAAGAGAAGATAACTTTTCATTATCATTTTATTCTCAAAGCCTATGACAGAACATGGTTCATAATAGGCCTTTAGTAAATGTTTTTCATAAAGAAGAAAAGAAAGAAGGAGGGAGGGGAAGGAAACAGGAAGGGAGGAGGGGGAGAAAGGGCGGTAAGAGAGAGGGGAGGGAGAAGAAGGAGGGGTAGAAGGGAAGGGGGTGGAGGGAGAGAAGGGAAAGAGAGAAGGCGGAAGGAAGAGATCACTACCCCTCAAAGTCTGGGTTGGGTGTGCTGGAATATCTGCTGTCCAGATCAGGATTGGTTCTAGGGAATGAAATGGAGCAGAGACTGGAGCTGGTGGGGGGATTAAGAAGGTTATGGTATCATGAGGTGGGATGGAGAAGACAATAACAACAAAATGGCCAACATTTATTGATCACTCGCTAAGGGCCAGCATTATGTATGCATGATTCCTACAGGTCACTTTTATCATTAATATGATTATCGCCCATTTTACATATAAGGAAAGTAACACATATTTAATAACTTTCTCTAGGCAACACAGACACTAAGGTACAACGCTGAAACTGAAGCCTTAGATTCCCTGCTCTTAGCCACTGTGTAAAATCTAGGCTAGGAGCAGGCAGATCTTCACAAAGTAGATCAAAATGTGGGCCTAGTTTTGAAGCAATGTGGTACCTGTTCTAAGCAATCACATCCACTTGTAAGTGTAAGAAACACGTTCTACAAAGTCAATATAGTCAGCATTTGTGAAAATGAGTCAGAAGGGTGGACAGGGACATGGCGAGTGGAAGGGAGATGCCGGAGGGTGGAGAGGAAAAGATAAAAGGCCTTGGCATTTACAACATATATAACAATATCTGCTTTAAAATCCTGCTGATGACTCTGAAAGACAGAGGGTATTAAACTCCATGATGTAAGTTAGATATATACAACAGCAAGTTAAATAGCCTTATTTAAAAAGTCAATTTAGGGGCGCCTGGGTGGCTCAGTTGGTTAAGTGTCTGCCTTCAGCTCAGGTCATGGTCCCAGGCTCCTGGGATCAAGCCCCACAAAAGGCTCGCTGCTCAGGGGGGAGCCTGCTTCTCCCTCTCCCTCTGCTGCTCCCCCTGTTTGTACTCTCTCTCTCTGTCAAATAAACAAATAAAACCTTAAAAAAAATAAAAAGTCAATTTATATGGCAGAAATTTTGAAAACCATTCAAACATAATCTTACACTTGTACACAAATTATTCTTCAGTCAAAAAAGATTTTCTTTTGTCCTCAAGTAATACATTCACCTGAAAAGGGGGAACATTTTAATAGCAAAATACTAAGAGGAGCTCAAAATGTCAGATAGTATGAAGTCTCCTTTAGCCCAGAACCAAAAGCGTCCTCATTTTTAGGAACTTTATTCAGAGCATTCCATCTTTAAGAGTCTCCAGATGCCTTAATAAGGGAACCGAATCATGAAGCTCAGGGGATGGTCTGTGCTCTGACTTCTTGGAACCTTGTTCTTGAACTTCAGCTCTTCTTCAGTCTCTGTTTCAGTCCCACAGCCGGGCCATTAGCCTCACTCTTTTGAACTTGGTGTGAAAATTGTGCTATCTCAGAATCTGGTCTCAGACCAGGTATGTCAAACGAGTTTCCAATCAAATCCAGCCTGACATATTAGTAATCGTCGCCTGCGTTGTTCGGTGAGGAGTGTGAAGCGATATCCAGGCGCAGGGGGACAGAATCCAGTGATCGATGAGCAACGTTGGCCAGGGGGACGCTAAGGGGACAACTGGGGGACCGTGTGCTGTATTTGGCCTCTATGTCCCCTTGGAGTTTCTATTTCTAGCACAGCCTAGATAGGGCTTATTTGTGTGCTTCTCATCCACCTACACTGGAAACAATGGATGAGTTAACCAACCCTCTGGCAGCCCTAACAACTTGCTCTTCTGTACAGAGACTGGGAGTTCTAGTCACAGCTGTTGGGTGAGTGGGTGAGTGGGTGAGCCCCGACCCCTCTCCCCCCCCCCCCCCAACGTCTGCCAACTCAGTCCCATTTGCTTTTCTGCATGACATAAGTCTACTCCAAGATCTACCAAGTGTCTTAGGACATTGGCCTGGAAACTCGCCTGGCTCTTGCTATTCTTGCCCGAAACATAGAGGTCAGTTAAAGATAACTTTAAAGGTAGCATTATGATAAATCACTTGTGGTCCATTTTGCCAAACTTTATGCCCCACTGTCCGTTGCCCCTCCCCCAACAACCAATTTTTCACGGCAGACATTGCTAATCCATCACTGAATCCATTTCACTGAGCCTGGATGCAGCTTCAGAATCAGGCTTAATTTGGCAACCCAGAGTGGATTGGGAGGGGGCCATTTACTCAGGGCTAGGAATCCGGTGCATCTACGCTCCTCACCACCAGAGGAGCAAGATCTGTGAGAACTGGGCTCTACTCTGCTGCATTACATCCGCTGTGGGAGGGGAAAATTTAATTCTAGAGATGGACGAATCAAAGCCAGTATATCCCGAGCCATAGCCAGGACTGAACTCAGACAAAATTACCAAGGAGACTAAAATTCAAGTTTCTTCTCACATGACTCCCTTTCAGTTTCTTCACAACCAGGCTGCCTAGAGTCCCTCACCAGTTCCTCTCTGGTAAATTTTTTTTTTCTTCGAACGACTTCCTCCACCTCAAAACTTAGTAATTCCTTGTCTCATTCCTTCAAAACTAAGTTCTTAGCCTGAGTACGTTTTAGGTATTTACGAAATGCTGGCTGGCTGGCTGCCTGGCGGGGAGACGGAGGGGTCAAGAAAAAATACCCATTAGATACAAGGGGTTCTTCCCAATAGGTAATGAATTATAGTGAATCTCGTGAAGTTTTGTAGAGCAATACAGGGCAGATTGTGACTGCTTGGAGCAATCTTACATGCAAAATGGGAATGAAATAGTTAAATAGCAAATCCCAGCTAGGTGGCACTGTGTTTTAAGTAAATAATTTTTAACCCAACTGCAATAAGCCTGCTGGGGTGTTTGCTACACAGATAATGGCTTCCAAATAGTGAGGGGCAATTATTCAAGCCATAGTGCCTCAGAAAAACAAACAGAGCTTTATGGGCATAAGGTTGCCAGATTTAGCAAACTAAAATACAGATGTCCAGCTAGCTTGGAATGTCAGACAGAGGATGAATACGTTTTAGTATAAGTATGCCCTATGTCATATTCGGGACATATTTACAGAAAAAAAAATTTATTGTTCATCTGAAATTCAAAGTTAATTGTGCTTCTTGTATTTTATCTGGCAACTCTATAGGGACATCTCTTGTATATCTGGCATAACATTAGGCATCACACACACATTTTCCTGTCTCTTATGCCCTTATTCAGATCCCCAGCCCTTTACTCTCCAACTCCCAAGTTTCTCTGAAAAACTCCAGCGTGCATTTCCTGTGTGCTAACAGTTACTCTATCATACTGTCTTCTCTCTCTCTTTCTCTCCCTCTCTCTTTCCCTCATTGCTTTTCTCTTTTGCCAGGATAGTCTGGCCACAACATCAAGGCAGTAATACTAGTACTCTACTCCTGTCCGGTGCCACCACATCTCCTGGGTCCCACCCTGGTCCTTAAGTGGTTCTGGCATCAACAGGTGTCAGCTGAGCCACATCCACCAGGAACCATCTCATCCACCTGACTTTGCTCCTGCTCTGGGGTGTGCCATCCCCTGCCGGGTGTGTTGCCACTTAAGTCAAAGCATCGAAGCTGGCCGTGTTCTCTGTAGAAATACATGGAAGGACTCTCCAGACCTGTTAGATCTCTATTTTCTCACAGGGACTGCCCCCTCGCCAAAACTGTTCCTTTTGTTCTAATATCTTAAAGAGCTGTAAGTGGAAGTAAAGAGCACTTTAAACTTGTTGCTTCCAGTTCACCCTGTTCTATTGCCCACCACCACCATCATTCCTTGTGCTTCACAGTAATCAGATATGAGTTCGATACAGGACTGAACTTGACTTACTCCCACTCTGCGCTCAGACATCTCTCCCCTCTCCTGTGCAGTAGGTATTTGTTCCTGGGGAAGCATGTGTACTTCTTCCTTCCCCCGTAATGAATTTTCTCCCAGGAAGTTCCACAATCGCGCAGAAATGTGGATTATTTCTAGAGGTGAATATTTTGTCCTTGATTATATTTAATCCTCATACAACCCAGCAAGAGAGCTGGTATGTCCTTCATTTTACAATAGGAAATCTGAGATCAGAAGGAACTTACAGATGTGAGAAATGCACCTCAGTCATAATCACCTGCCGCTCTCCCCCGCTTTCATTCGGCTTTTAGAACATATCAAGGTCCTTCTTGCTTTTCTATTTGCTGTTTGCATTGTCCAGAAAATGACAAGCCCCAGGCTGACTCCTCAACATTCAGTTTTGGTCCAATGTCACCCTCCCAGGAGGTCTTCCGTGAGATGCCTTTTTACAGTGACTTTCCAGCCATTACTCACCCGCCTCTCCCCATCACCCTTGGATGCTTCATAGCTCTTACCAATATGCAATGTCATCTATTTTGCTTATTTTTATTATTTATCCATCATTTGTCTTCTCCACTAGAATTTAAGTTCCAAGAAAGAAAGAACCTCAAACCTGTTTTATCTCCAGGAGCTAAATAAATATTTGGTGAAAGAATAAATTAATCTAAACCCCAAGCCTTAGATGGTACCCCATAATTAAAGCCCATAATAATTATAAAATCCTATTCTTCTTAGCTACTGAGAAGATATTTTATAAATATAAATATGTAAATACACACATATGCAAATTTTACAGAAGACATTATAAAGACCCAGCAATCTGGTGATACAGTCCAATGTTGAAGAGAAAGAAAAGGACTGTGGGAAAGGTGGTTTTTTTTTGGCCCCAAATAAAATGTGGTCACTTGATAATTTTGCCTTAATATAGGACCTCAATCAGAAAATCTACTAATCTAATGTAATTGAGAGCCTCTTTTCTACATGAAAGCCTTCATGCTGAAGACAATTCTAGAAATATTTCATTGTACTTTTCAAAATAAATAATCCCAGCTCCTTTAGCTTTCCCTTAGGGGTCCTATTGCTTTTCCTTTATTAGATCCAGATATGAAATACTCTGGCACTTGTGACTTTACTTGCAACTTAAATCAAGTACTGCAAACTGAAATGCCTACAAGGCCAGGAAAATAATAAAAATGAATGATCCTTTGGTCTTTATGTCCACATGTTTACGTTGTATAAATAAGGGGTGCATGCCTAGATAAAGGGTTGGTGGCTGCAATGTGCAGCTCCTGTCAGTTATTGCCATTGACCTTGAGTCACTGGATCTTCCAATATTTCAAGAGAAGCCAGAAATCTGGATTTTTATAAGACAACTTCTAATTTCGGGTTTATAAACTACTTTAGGCTATATATGTGTGTCTGGTATCCAACGTTAGGAGTTGGTCTGTGACTCTAAGATAATGATTCTCTAGTTGTTTTTCTCAAGACACATGCAGCCTTTGGCTCTCTAAGACCTTTGACTGTCTATGTTAGGACACATTATTCTACCAGACTGTGGGGGGAAGCTACATGTCATATGGCACCCTTGATTAATAAGGATTACGGTCTTTTCTCCGAGCTCATGTAAATGCCTAGGGCAGTCCTGGCTATTGACAGTACTGAATAACCTTGGAATAACCTTGCCTTTTTCTGGGTTATACATTCACTTTTTTTTATATTGGGTGTTTGTGTGTGTGTGTGTTTATTCTTTATTACAGACCTCCCTGCTTGCTTTTTAGCTTATTGAGCCACCAATATAGCTCAGTCATATCATCAAATAATGATTCTCAATAACCTAATGTATGGAGTGTATTTTTTTTTCCTTCAGCATTCTCCCTTTACTGATAATCTAGTGTATTAGGTGGTTTACTTTGGCTCATTCAGTGTACATGAACAGCATGCTATATATTCAATACCTGAACTATGGGTTAGATGTTAAAATCATCTCATAAATCTGGCTCTTCCCTTTCACCAAATCAATTCTTGTTAGTTTAATTCCTCTTCTTCCATTATAGTAGGCTTTCAATTATTTCCTGACTTCAAGTTTTATGCCCATTTTGCCAATCATTCACACTGCTGCGCAAATAAATATTCTAAGACTGGGGTTTTACCATAATCAGATAAATATTCATACCTAATTATCTATCTTTTGGTATTCTCCCAAACAATCTAATATTTAGTCTCAATTCTGCAAAGACCACTTGCTTTCAACCCTCTCTAGCTTCGCCAGACCCCTTGCACCTTTCAGACTCGTATCAAACATCTACTGATTTCATGCAAAAAAAACTTAATCTAATATATTATGAGGGTCAGAATGATATCTGTGGTCAGGCAACCAAGGGAAAGAAACTAGCCTCTAGAGGAACTAAGGGTAGCTCTATCTTATAACCAACTTAGCTGCTCAGCCCTCTGGCCATATACTCTGCTGGAGACCAATCCACATAGCAAGCTTGTGAAAAATGCCCTTAGCCACGTACCCAGCTGAGGAAGAGAGAGAAAGGAAAAGGAAGAGAGAAAATAAAATTCACTACTCTATAGAAAAAAGATGGAAAAAAACACAAGTTTACCATTTTATTCAAAGAGTATACCTTCAAGGAGAGCATAAAATAGCAGATATGAATCTGATGTTGCTTCAGTAAGCATCCGTCTCCCCATACAGTGTGAGCACCAAGTAGGATCCAGTGTTTAAAGATGTAAGTTTTCTCACAACAGCTAACTTCCTCATCTGGTGCTCAAAGAGGTTGTCTATCTGTTGGGTTTTCTGAAAGATGGTATGTACATCTCCATTCTAAGGAGTCTTCAATGATAATTTGGAAGATAGATGGTGATGTCTTATGTGCCAAGTTTTTTTTTTTTTAAAGATTGTATTTATTTATTTGACAGAGAGAGCAAGAGAGCATAAGCAGAGGGAGCGCTAGAAGGAGAGGGAGAAGCAAGCTCCCTGCTGAGCAGGGAGCCAGAAGTGGGGCTCTATCCCAGGACCCTGAGACCATGCCCTGAGCCGAAGGCAGATGCTTAACCGACTGAGCCACCCAGGCGCCCCATTACATGCCAACTTTAGAACTTACCTTCTACACACACACTCACACACCGACACTACCACCACCATCAACACTTAAAATGTGATTCACGGTATTAATTACTCATAATTTCTGCAGCACATTTTTCTTTATTTAAAAGATTTTATTTATTTATTTATTTATTTATTTATTTATTTATTTGGGAGAGAGAAATAGTGAGTGAGAGAGAGAGAACATGAGCAAGGAGGAGAGGGAGAAGCAGGCTCCCCGCTGAGCGAGGCGCTGGATGTGGGATTCCATCCCAGGACCCTGGGATCGTGACCTGAGCAGAAGGCAGACGTTTAACAGACGGAGCTACCCAGGCGCCCCCTGCAGCACATTTTTCGGAAACTGAAAAGAAGTATGCCATTTAAAAACTTTTCCTTAGGGAAAAAAATTAAAACTCTGTTGAAAATGTTTAAAAATAACAATATCATGATTCAGTTCATGATCAAGGGGCTAGTATTAGATTTACACTCATGTAATAGAAAACTATGAAACTGGAGAAAACAATTTTTTAAAAATTGATTTCAGACACTGAAACATGGACAGTACAAGGCTGTGATCCTTGAAAGAAGGAAAGCTCATGAGGTCAATTTCCCATTCATGCTGGCTTTCTGTCTGGGAGAGATTTCCAAATTATTTCTCAGAAAACTGAAGAAGCAAAGAAGAGCTATATGACTGGATGGAGGAAAAAGTTAAGTGGGTAAAAGAAATGGATATTTGGCTTTGGGGATTCGAAGGCATGTGTAATTGTTAGGGCAGGACCCTGGAGAGAGGAAAGCACTGAGAGGAAGCCTGAGAAATTAGGACAGAGCTTCCCCTTGAGTCGTTGGCCAGCTTCTAAGTTGTTCCTGTGCAGGGCAGGAGTCTGTGAGGATAAGCAAAGAACAGCTGCTGGGGGACTGAGAGGTGAACAGAGATTTCAGAGCCTCAGAGTGTGGGGGAAACATTGGCATGCCCATCCAGCCAGATGGAGAGATGCTGATGAACAACTTGAGCATTCGGTTGAGAACTCAGAAAACCTATGCCTTAGGATTTAGGACCGTAGCCTAAGATCCTCCCACTTAAAATGTGCTAGGACTAACAGCAAATGAGAACAAAATAACCTGACATGAATTTAACTGTTTGTTTGTCAGGGCAAAAGCCCCTCTTTACAGGAAAATGACATCATTCAGAAGCTCTACAAGATATCATTTATAATGTTCAGTGTACAATTAAATTACCAGATATGCAAAAAGCAAGATGATGCATGACACCCATGTCCACAGAAAATTGGCCAATAAAAGATTTCCTAAATGACTCAAATGTTGAAATAAGCAATGAAGGACTTAGAAGAACTATTATAAATATATTAAAGAATTTAGTAGAAAATATGAGCAAAAGGTATGAACAGATAGAGAATTCCAGCAAAAAAAGTTGAAACTCCAGAAGAGGACTGGGTGGAAATTTTAGAAATGAAAAGAAAAGTCTCTCCAAAACAAAGAATTTATTGGAATATTTAATGGAGTTGAGAAGCTGGAAGGAGTTTTAGCAATCCCAAAGTCAACGATCTCAATCTATCTAATCTGACCTCCAGAGAGGAAATATAAGACTGAAAACTGCAGGCCACAGTTTCCATACATGTGGGTTAATGTCGAATAGTTTAACAAAAATAAATGCAACTAGAGTCCAGATGGAGTTAGAGACAGAAAATGAAGCAGAATAGAAAATATGTGAAAAGATAGGGGCCAAAAATGTTCCAAGTTTGATTAAAAATATTGATCCACAGATGCAAGAAATACAGAAAATTCCAAGAGAATGAATAAATATAAAGACCACACTGGGGCGCCTCAAAGTGAAACTGAAGATGCAGGGCCTGGGTTGCTTAGTAGGTTAAGCGGTTGACTCTTGACTTTGGCTCAGGTCATGATCTCAGGGTGGTGGGATCAGCCCCACATCGGGCTCCATGCTGGGCAAGGAACCTGCTTAAGATTCTTTCTCTCCCTCTCCCTCTGCTCCTCCCACTCTGCTCTCTTTCTTGCTCGCTCTCTTTCTCTCTCTAAAACAAACAAAAAACAAAAAACAACCACCACAACAACAAAAAACCAAAGTGAAAATGAAAACTCAAAGAGAAAAATCTTAAAACCAGCAAGAGGCAAAAACACATTATATTCATCAGTACAACAATAAAAATGATACTGTCTTCTCATCAGAAAGAAATGGAAACGAAAAGAGAATGTAAAAACATCTTTACTAACATATCCAAGGACCTAGAATCATATATGCAGCAAAAATAGTTATCCCAGAACAGAAGCAAAATAAATACCTTTCAGATGAACAAGTGCTTAATGCATTCGACACCAGCAAACCCATGCCACACAAACACAAAGGAAGTTCTAAAGTTAAAGAGAAATGTTCCCAGATGAAGGTCTGGACCTATAGGACTTAATGAAGATCACTGAAAATGGTAAATATGAGGACAAATATAAAAGGTTATTTTTAAATTTTTTTTTCAAAAGAACACTTAACAGATGGGATGTATATAAAAAGAGTATGCAAAAAAGTATCTTGCAAAGAGCAAAATACTAAACTTGAACCCAACTATATCAGTAATTTAATAAATCTAAGTAGATTCAACCACTCTATTTAAAAGACTTGCCAGTTTGGAAAGAAAGACTCAACTAAATAATGTTTATAAGGAATCTGTTTGGGGTATAAGGACACAGATATGCTTAAACAAAGAAAACATGCTGTATGATTCAAAGTCAATGAGTATTAAGTCAGGGAGAATTCCTAATGATAAAAGTGTCAAGTCATTAGGAAGATACAGTGATCTTAAATATATTTAACTGAATAACAGTTTCAAAGTACCTGAAAAAAAAAATGAGGAAAAAAGGAAAAGGAAAAAGTAGGTAAGTCCGCAATCCTACTCAGAGATTTTCACATTTTTCTCCCAGTAACTAATACACGAAGCAGACAAGAAATTCAGGAAGGATATAGAAGACTGGAAGAACATGACTAACTAACTTGACCTAACTGACATTTACAGTTCACTATGCCCAACAGCTGCAGAAAATGTTACTTTCAAGTGTACATGGTCCCGTTCATCCAAACAGATCATAGGCTGCGCTATAAAAATGAGTCTTAATAAATTTAAAAGATTGAGATCACGCAGAGGATATTCCTTAAAAAACAATGGGATTTAAACTAGAAATAAATTTGGAAAAGTAGAAAATCTCCTGATATATGAAAACTGAATAACACACTTCCAAATAACCTATGGATCAAAGAATTAATTATACATTTTAGAAACATATAACATAATTTATATCTGAAATACATTCGATACTGTATGCTTGCATACTAAGATCACTAGTAGCGTTAAGAATTGTCCCTGGGACACCCCAACATTAAGTGTCCAGAGAGACGAGAAAGAAAGAATCACCAAAGGAAACCAAGGGGTGGCCGATGGGGTGGCTGGAAAACCAAGAGCGTGATGTTCTGGAAGCCAAGTGAAAGTGTTTCAAGGAGAGAATGATAAAATTTGTTAACTTGTAGGTCAAGTAAGATGAGACCTGTGAGTTGATCTTTCATTTAGAACATGCAAGTCAGCTGGTGACCTGGAAAAGACTAGCTGAGAGGGGATGGTGTGGGTGAAAGCCTGACTGATATATTCAAGAGGAAATGGACACAGAATAAAATATGGACATAGATTAATACAGATTATGTAGAAATGGCAAGAACTGGGAAATTCTCTTTTGACTGTGTCATCAGGAAGATGAGGAAGGTGTTGGCGATCAGAAGTAGGAGGAGAGAAGAGGAGATATGAATAAGTTATTTGGGAGAATGGGAAAATAAATGGAGCAGGAAATGTGGTATTATTGTTGAGCACATTAACAGCCAGTTAAAGTAATTGATTATGAACTTAAGTGAAATCAGTCAATATGGCATGTGTTTTTCTCCAGACATTTTCACCTGAACAGGTACAGGGATAAGGTAGACAGAGATTTAGTTTTAATGAGGATTGGGATTTTTGCCAAGTAAATACAAGATATGTAAATGTGTATTCAAGGAAATGATTATAATGATTGACATGAATCTAAAAAGGGGAGGTAGGACACGAGAATAAGTAAAAAGCCCATAGAATCAAAGAATTTTAACTATGAAGGGATTGAAAGAGTATCAGAACAGTAGTATGAGTGAGAGAAAGGCTAAGAGATGTTGTTCAGAGACCTCAGTGCTTGGCTGTAAGATTATGGAGGGATTTCACGATTGGTGCTGTCAGTGCGAATGAATGTCTGCGGTGGTTTAGAGGAAAAAAAGTCATTGAATGACAGCAGCTAAAGAAACTGAAATTTTAGGGGTTTGGGAGAATAAAGCAAGTGCATATTGAAATCACCCACTGTTATGACAAGGGTAGTGCTGGAGAGCATGACAGCAAGCCAGGAGCTAACATCTTCAAGGAATAAGGGGATGTTGGTTGGCAGATGGGTTGGTAGTTGGGCTGCATATGGGCACAATCTGTTGGCTTAGAAAGGAAAGAGAACAGTCTAGAAGGTACAGTAGGAGCAAAAAGGATTCCTGCCTCACCCCTAGTGCCTGAGGTACTACAAGTACAGGAGGGAAGATAGATACCCTAAAAGATATCCACCCCCCAAAATATTGTCTTCAGTGGAGAATCTGGTTTCAAATTTGTTCTTAATGACAGAACAATCCTCGTTTCTAGAAATAGCCCAGGAGAAAGTGGCTGTCACTAAAACTGCTTTTCAGGCTGCAGGAGTGTCTGCTCTATCTTGACACTTCTTTTGGTGCCATAAAGAAGTGTTACTGCTGTATCTCTGGCAGTTTCAACCACCCTCAAACGACGCACAACTTTGAAGATCTCACACCTTTTGACAAAACTAGTTTCCATGTGATGAGACAGAGGTCCTCTCTCTCTCTCTCTCTCTCTCTCTCGTCTTTTGCTGGGGGAGCATAAGCGAAGAGATGATGGGATAGTTGGGATAGTTTAAAGCACATTTGGCTACTGTTAGAAGCAGAAGGTAGGAAAACTATACTGTCAGAAAACACTAAATATAAAACTGAAGTATGCAATTTGTCAATACTCTGTAACACACTAAGTGGGATGTGATGGATCCTGAAAGCAACCCGTGAGAGTTCTGAAAGGTGAACCCTCACAAGCTGGGAAAATATCAGACAGAGAGCTTTATTAAAGAAGAAAAACAATCAATGGCCAAATGCTCATCTCTCTCAAAATGCTGCATACATTTCTTCTTTTTTTTTAAGATTTTATTTATTTATTTGAGAGAGAGAGTGAGAGAGAGAGAGAGCACACATGAGAGGGGGGAGGGTCAGAGGGAGAAGCAGACCCCCTACTGAGCAGGGAGCCCAATGCAGGACTCGATCCCGGGACTCCAGGATCATGACCTGAGCCGAAGGCAGTCGCTGAACCAACTGAGCCACCCAGGCGCCCTACATTTCTTCTTTTTAAGTTGCTTTCTCAGCAGAGGGAACTCTTCTTATGGGTTAACTTACTACATAATTAGACTACGGTCAGGAATCAATTCCTAACATCTGATGAGTCACAAGAGTGCTTATGAGGGGGAGGAGAGTCAAACGAGCTGTGGGAGATGTGACCACGGAGGCTGAGATTGGAGCGCTGATGAGAAAAAACCCAAGGAATGAAGGCAGACTCTAGAAGCTGGGGGGAAAAAAAAAGGCAAGGAAATTGATTCCCCAGTGAAGCCTCCAGAAGCAAAGCTGTCTGGTGACACCTTGCTTTCATTCTGACCTCCAGTTCTGTATGAGGACCCGTTTGTGTTGTAACAACTTTGTGGCAACTTGTTACAGCAGCAGTAGGAATCTGAAACCGTAAACTGATACTATGCCCCAAGGAAAGAAAAACAAAAAGGAGTCAAAACAGTGGTTGATTTCAGGACTTTATGTTACAAAAACCTCCCTGAGCCTAGTGGAAATAAAGAGATTCAAATGACTTTCATCACTTAATTAGGAAACGCATTTGACAATGCCAAATCTTCTGCACTTTCACCCAAAATGCAAATGAAAGAACTGCTGTCTCCAGCATGAATTCCATAAATATTTGTTGGCCATGATATACAGCAAAATTTACAAAGAGCAGTTTTGGCAATAAAGTACATTTGGGGATCTTTGGGTACTTGTTCTTTCCATAAGTGAATTTTATGCAATCTGATTAATGGCACTGATTTCTTTCTTTCTTCTTCTTCTTTTTTTTTTTGGAGTACTTTTATGGCCTTTCACAAAATGTTTTGCATACGTCTCAGGTGATCATCACCACATTCCTAGGAATTGATTGAGACTTTTATTGTTTTTTTAAAAATCTTATTCACGAAGAGCTGAAGTTTCAAGCAAGGTTGACTTCTCAAATGTCATCCAACTATAAATGACAGAGCAACAACGGAAAATCCCTCATTTAATTATAACCACTGTGTATCCACATGCACGCCTCTTCATTTCATACTGTGCTTTTACTTACATACTGTAAGTTTAAAAAAAATGAAGTGTTCTTAGCAAAATAATTGGATAAAATATTTATCATTCTTTCTCTTTTGACAAATATTTATGGCCAGGCCCCAGGTCTACCACTGTGAAAAAGATGAAATCCCTGTCTTCAAGTTCATTGTGTAGAAGAGATACATTGGTAGATTGGTATTTGCTCTATCATGGGGGCCATGATAGGGGTAAGTACTGTGTCAAAGGAACAGAGAGCAAGGGACACTAATATGGGATTGGGGACATCAGGGAAGATTTCTCAAAAGCATAAAATCAAATTGGTGAAGCTGAGAAAATTAGCCCAGCAAATGGGAGATGGGAGTGTGGGAAGATGTTCCAGGAAGAATAAATAAAGCATGACTGAGAATAGGCTTCCAAGAATGTTTCAATACAGCAGAACTTCCTTCTCCCCCCACATTGGGTGACACACTTACCTTTCAACAAATGTCATTACCCAGAGGCCAGGGACACAGTGCTGGGTCCTGCCAGTCCATCCAGGAGGGCACCTGAGTACAAAGATTTTTTTTCTTTCCTCATTTTTCTTTTCTCGAGAAATTAGTAGAACTGTCTGATATCAAAATGTTAATTTGTGCAGTGCATATCTAAAATGGCTGTTTCCTGATTTCTTCTAGGAGAAGTGCTAAAACACACTTATCTTTTCAGACTGTGCATCAATTTTTAGCTCCTTCTTGTCCGTGAGGATATCCTTCCCTGAATCCTGCCAGTTTGCCTCCCTGAAAAGAACAGATGTGGTAAGACCATCTTAACATGTCATTACTACACCACTTTGCAAACTGCTTAACTCCAGAAGTATCAGGCCTAGAGTATATAAGGCATTTTAACAGCTTAGAAATGCAAAATTAATGCAAAGCAATGTTATGTTACATAACAGTTAATTGGCTTACCATGTTGTACGTTATATCATTCAACAAACAGCCCAGATTAATTCACTAAGGGTCATGCTGAGGACCTAAGAAAAACTCCATAGGTTTTCTAACATCCCAAATTTACCCCTAGGTGGTATACATTAATTTGTTAAATATAGCCGAAGAATTTCTTTATTGTACAGGGTTTGGAAAATGGGAGACATGTATACTCTGTTAGCTGTTTAAAATATGGGATTAAAATGTTAAAATAATTTATCAAGAAAATTCATAAGGGGGGTGCCTGGGTGGCTCAGTCGTTAAGCTTCTGCCTTCGGCTCGGGTTGTGATCCCAGGGTCCTGGGATCAAGCCCCGCATCGGGCTCCCTGCTCAACAGGAAGCCTGCTTCTCCCTCTCCCACTCCCCCTGTTGTGTTCCCTCTCTGGCTGTCTCTCTCTCTCTGTCAAATAAATAAATAAAATCTTAAAACAAACAAAAAAAATTCATAAGGAGTCCAGTGGGGTGCAGCACACAGCACTTTGGAGGACATAGGTACAGGTGAGACAGTGTGCCATTCAAGCAGGACCTTATCTGCTCCATTCATTGCTTACTCCCCCGCCACCTACAACAGCGCCTGGCACCCAGGAGATGCGTAGTATTTACATATTCATTAAGTGAATACATGAATACCTGTTATAGTTTGAATTATGTGTCCTCCCACCCAAATCCATGTGTTGAAGTCCTAACCCCAAGTACCTCAGAGTGTGACCTTATTTGATGACAGGCTCTTTAGAAAGGTAATCAAGTTATAATAAGGTCATCAGGGTAGGCTCTAATCCAATATGACAGGAATCTTGTTTTTTTTTTTTTAAGGTAAATTAAGAGGAAAGATAAACACACAAGGAGAACACCATGTGTTGATGAAGGCGGAGATCAAGGTGATGTTTCTACCAGCCAAGGAAGAGCAAAAATTGCCAGCCAGCCACCAGAAGCTGGGCAAGAGGCACGGAACAGATTTTCTGTCTGAGCCCTCAGAGGAAAGCAAACCTGCTGACATCTTAATCTCAGATTCATAGCCTCCAGAATTGTGAGACAATAGATTTCTGTTGTTTAAGCCACCCCGTTTTCTAAGCCCCAACAAACGAATATAATATCTTTCTAGTTAAGTCTTGAATATCCAAGTTACAGGCTATCTTGATTTTAATCTTCCACCCTGACTTGTGTGAGTTCTTCAGTTGTGTTGATGTCAGCATTTGATCAACTAACTACTCTGTGAAATAGTCAATAAACCTACGAGCTTTGTATTTCACATATCATAAAACGGCTCACAGTGCAAGTGCTCAAAAAAAAAATGCTTAAGCTATAAAAGTCTTGTCTCTTCTTTTAAGTGGCTTCCGCATAGGCTTGAAGATTAAATGAGATGATTTTTGCAACATACATAGATGGCCCAGAGAAAGTCCTCAGTAGATGAAATTTGCAGATAACAGCTTAGTTTAGTGTCAAAGAAATATGAGTTAAACTTAGATATTACGGATTTGAACCTTTACTAACTGTGTGACCTTCAGCTAGCTATCCAGTCTGTCTGTTTTTGGAGAGGTTATATTTCTTTGTGCTCTCTTGTAACGATATTGCGATAGGTTGTAAAGATGATTGTGTTAATATATGAAAATCTCTTAGCATAGTGATGACCATATAGCAAGAACTCAGTAAGAGATAGTTTTATTGCTACCCATTGAATATAAAAACACTGTGCTAGACACTGAGTAGGATTTGGGAATATAAGAAGTTTCAAAAGTAAACAAGTGATTGGGGTGCCTGGGTGGCTCAGTTGGTTGAGCGACTGCCTTCGGCTCGGGTCATGATCCTGGAGTCTGGGGATCGAGTCCCGCATCAGGCTCCCAGCTCAGCGGGGAGTCTCTTTCTCCCTCTGACCCTCTTCCCTCTTGTGCTCTCTCTCATTCTCTCTCTCTCAAATAAATAAATAAATGAAATCTTTAAAAAAAAAAAGTGAACAAGTCAGTTTTACTTCTTAGTAAATTCAAAAGAGCATATGAAACAATTATAGTTAGAAAATACCAGCTGCTGCAACAAGTAAACCACCAAATTCCCATGGCTCACCCCCATAGAAGTTTCTGTCCTACTCATGCAAAAGTCCAAGGTGGCTCTTCCTGTTTGGCAGGTGTGCCTTTCCTTTAGGCAGTGATTCAGGGAACTAGACTCCATTGGCCTGGGGCTCTGGATTCCCTTAGGACCTCAGTGTCATCTGCCTCCAGGCAGCTGAAAGGAAAAGGGAAAGAGTATGAGAGAGATTAGAGAAGAGTAACTACTTTTCAAAAGCCCAGGTCCAAAAGGGAACATCCCACTTCAGCTCATGTCTCATTGATGAAAATCTTTGGCCTGGATGCAAAAAGCCTGGAAAATATAGTTTCTGGCCCAGAAGAACTCCCAGCAATAATTCATACTATGAAAGTGGGAAATGTAGCTTTGCTTTTTCTGGCACAGAGATCTATCTATCTATCTATATACATATATAGAGTGACAAAATGGAGTGAGCCCAGGATGAGGAGGAAGTATAGAGTATAGTCTGGGTGTGAAACCAGCCATTCTCAAGGCTCCAAATTAGAACTCTGGAGTTCTGAGCACTTTATTTATTTATTTATTTAAA
>NW_027397071.1:18514684-19056065 GCF_003265705.2 Callorhinus ursinus
CTTAACATATATTGCATTATTTGTTTCAGAGGTACAGATCTGTGATTCAACAGTCTTGCACAATTCACAGCGCTCACCATAGCACATACCCTCCCCAATGTCCATCACCCAGCCACCCCATCCCTCCCACCCCCATCCCTCCAGCAACCCTCAGTTTGTTTCCTGAGATTAAGAATTCCTCATATCAGTGAGATCATATGATACACGTGGAGTTCTGAGCACTTTTAAACCCACTGTCTGCCATATAATAAACAGTAGAAACTCCTCCTTGGTAGTAGAGGCAGAAACAAAATAGGAGTGAGGGGAAATGCTATTAAACCCTATTTCAGGAACCTAATGAATATTCTAGGAATCCAGAGTTATATCTTAATGCAAGTTTATGGTTGAAGAATTTGGACATAGTTTTATTTCCACTCATCCCTGTCTGAGGCTATAAATGAGATAGATTATAATTACTCGGTGCAACCATTCTTGAGTAATACATATGAATCCCTAGAGTGCATTGGGTCTAACCTTATGAGGTATGATTGAAATTTCCAATTTTTGTTATTTTGCTTAATGAAAGTTCAGTAAAACAAAGGTAGCATTCAGTAGCAGCGCTAAGCTTTTCAGAAGGTCTTTCCCCCACACTAGCTAGGTCAGTAGCACTACTGTACAATTTGCTGCTGCACAGAGTTTCCAAATTCCAATGCTGGGAATGCCATACATTGAGATGCAATGCATAGCATACAGGTATGTAAGAAACCTTTCAAGTTGTGAAAGCATTTTCAAAGAACTAAGAAACCTAATCAAATGGCTGATGACTGGTCTCAGGCTGGAGGGAAAAAAAAGAAAAGAAAAGCTATCCAAAGGGAAATATGCACCGACTAGCATTAATTTATTTGTGAGCCAACTGTTTCATATTAAAAGCAATCAAGAGAAAATGCTTTTCTAGAGGACTTAAACAGACTTGAACTCAATTTGAAAATAATTCATTGTGTTAATTTCTTATTAAAATTATGTCCTCCTAACAGAAGGGCAGACTTTACTCTTATTTCACTAGTACATTTTTTTTAAAAAATTGCATAATTTAACAATGTAGAATTGTTTCTTTTTAAATATCCTTAGTTCGTGATGAAATCACAGTGTGGCATATACTAGCTGCAGCTGAAGAGTTTCCTCACTTGTATTCTTTAAAATGTTATTTTCTATGAATAATGATTAAAGAAAAAAAAAACACATCTGTAATTTTATCCACAAATACTAGGGCTGTGGGTCAAATGATACTGTAGGAACAGATGAAATTTCTATGTGCTGCTTTTACTTTACAGAATATTTTCATATTTAATGGTAGGGTCTCCTTAAAATATTCAGTATTGATTGAAGTTCTAAAGCTATTTAAATATTCCATTAAAGTTCATCAAAGAAAAATATGAGCACTGTCATTTAGTACAAAAAGTAGCTACTAATACATGAAAATTGACATATCAAAAATAATGACAGTGATGCAGTTGCTTATAGGAGATAATGTTTTAGAAGTTGCATCAAATGGCTATAGCTGTTTTATTTGCTAGGTCAAATGAGACAAGTCCAATTTATCTAACGCTGTTTGTCTCTTACAGCTAAAGGCTTATGTATTAAGGAATATATAGGTTTGGGCAATAAAGCAGGGGCCTACCCACACAGGCTCAGACAGTTAGTGAAAGGCTACCATTTCCGTGGCAGGAAAAAAGAAGACTTCTTACCAATAGGGAAAATCTACATGATAGTTCGTAAATTACAAGGAAGAAAATTTAAGTTCTAAGAATGAATCCTCTGTCCAGCAGTAAAAGGCAAAACAAAACAAATGAAAGAGATGATCACAGTCAGGAGAGCTTTAACCAGTAATTTAACCAGTAATTTATCCCAAGAGCTCCAAATATTTGAAATATTGAGTTTCTAGGGACTAGAAACTAAAAGGAATAGGAAGAGGGGTATAATAGTTTCATGGTCCTCACACTTTTTAGTGCTGACTTTTCAAATTGCTTTAATTTTTTATTACAGATACAGAGGAGCTCAATGGCAGGGGTGGGGGCATTGGTTGTTGAGTCTGGAGACATGTAAGGTGTGACTTTGGAAAAATCATTTATGCAACCTTGGCCTTTATTGCCTGAGAGGTGAAACAGAGGGTTCTAATGTTCAATGACTCAAATCTTTCTTTTGCTCCAGTATTCTGAGCCTCTTTCTCATTCTAGTACTGGGGCTCCCAGTTCAATGACATGAAAAGGGAAGAGGCACCTCTTTCAAGCTAGGGTTGGTCCAGCAGTCTGAGGTTCCCCAGAGACTCCACATTTATGGTCCAGAAATGGAGAGAAGAAACAGCAGTTGGTGGCAAAGTAATCACTGAAGCAGGAACTTTTAAAAGCATGGAGCACCCCAAACTCAACCTCAAAGGCAGGCAGAGATGCAAGGTGACATTATTGTAAGTGATCCCTAGTTGCATATATCATTCTGTAGTTTAGATTCAAGGAAGACCCTTTAGATCCCAGCAAGAAAAATTAACCAAATGCTGAGAGAAACTATTCATTACTGAGAAAAGATGATGCTTTAAAGAGCTGATTGATTGGCTTACCTGACATCTCATTTACTTTTGTACACAATCATAAAGTAACAGTTTTCTAACACATTGCCAGTGTGTAAGCCATTAGTTTCCATCTAAACCAGGAGACCTGTTTGAAAAATGAGTCTGAGAAGAACCATTTCAGATTATATCATTTTTTTCTTGCGCTGTATAGTAATATGGCTTCATATTTACCAAACACATTATCATGTCAGAGCCAAGAAAACTAACAAATAAATTGCTATTCTACCATAAATTCATCTTGAGTGAAGGAATCCAGGTGGTCATAAATAAGCATTTTCCCAAGCTTTATTCCTAAATCAATAGTGAAGTTTGAGATACCCTATAGGGTAGAGATACCCTACCCCCCACCTCAATTCAACATGTTTCAAGAGGCTGACGTAAATAAATTGTTTGAAAACTATACATCTGTGGCACTCATCACCTCCCCAGGCAGTCAGGCCATGTCCTGTTATGAGATGAGAGAGGTTTTGCAGAGTTGAGAGAAAATTTGAAAATGTGTCAGGAGCTCAGCTTTTCCTCTCAAGCATGACTGGATGGCACTAAATTATTGGGTCCTTTGTCCCAACACAAGCATCCTTCATGACCACCATTCAGGCCTCAGAGCTAGTTTCCTTCCTGCAAAATGATCTTGATATCCCTTTCGAGGAATCTCTCACAACAGGGAGCTGAAATCATGGAATTAGAGTCTGACCATTCCAGGTTAGGCAACTTCCTCTTGTTCCCTAGAGAAAGAAATGAAAGGTTACGGATAAATGCATGAATTCATCATGAGTGTATATATGAATGGATAGAATATAATCTTCCTGTGCTCCTTTCAGAAGCACATATATTTAAATGGCAACAATACAAAGATTTGCATGGCCTGTACAAGAATGACCCACAAATTCATGTAGCATTCCATATTTTGGGGGTGGTACAGGCTTCCTTCATGGAATGAATAAGTCATGGGAATAAAAAGCACAGCATAGGGAATACAGTCCATGATGTTGTAATAGCGTTGTATGGTGAGAGATGGGAGCTACAGTTGTGGGGAGGATAGCATAACATATAGAGAAGTTGAATCATTATATTGTACACCTGAAACTAATGTAATTTTGTGTGTCAGCTATACTCAAAAAGTCAAAAGAAAAAGAATCTCCTTAAATCCTCTGAATTTAGAATCCTCAGTAGCTCTATGTTCTTACCTAATCCTGCTTCTGTGTAAATGAACTAACAAGTAATTTAGAGCTCCATCCCTGAGAAGCTGCTGAATCAAAAAGGACACATTTAAACTTAATTGCTCCAAATCCTTACCATCCCACCCCAACTACTCCAGTAACAGGGATACTGATTAGGTGAAACCATTAAGAGAGATTATATGAATATAATAACATTGATCTCAACGTCTAGATGAAATCTTAATCTCTCAGAAATATTTTTCACTCAGGCTGGAATATGCTGGATCTCAATGGATCTCAACTCTTCAAGACAAAACAAAAACAAAACAAAAATGTTTCATTCCTTTATTGTTTTTTAGTCTGTGGTCGTTTCAAAAAAAAAAAAAGATTGGAAATTCTCTGATACTGCTCCTATGGAGGAATCTGCTCTGTGTCCTCTCTCCTTGAATGAGGGTAAACCAGCGACTCACTTGTTAACTCATAGAATGCAGAAGTAACTCTGCATGACATCCAAGGCTGGATCAGAAAAGATAACACAGCTTCTGTCTTGTTCACTGGTACACTCGTACGTGGGGCCTTGAACTGCTTTCTAAGTAGTCCTATTACCCTCAGAGCATTATGCTGGAGAGCCCACGTGTAGTCACATTAGCCAAGAGCCAGGTGAGGGCTCAGCAATCAGCCGGCAATTCACATTCACTTGAGTGCACCATATTGGACATTATGCCCAGTTGGTCCTTCAGATGACTGCAGTCCCAGCAACAGCTGACTGCAACCACGTGAGACTCCCCAAGAATTGCCAGCATGAGTCCGTCTTAAACTGCTGACTTGCAAAAAAATTCTGAACAAAAAGAAAATGGTTATTTTAATATTTTAATTTTAATAATTTAAAATGGTTATTTTAATATTTTAATATATTTTAATATTTAAAATGGTTAATTTAATATTTAATATGGTTATTTTAATATAGTTTTGAGGTATTTTGCCATGTGGCATTTGTAACCAAAAGACATTTTTTCCTGGAGAGATTTAATGCAATTTACAAAGGTAGAAAAACAATAGGGTGGCATATATTAAAATTTATTTTCATCATGCCAGGCTTTTCATTTTTGGATTTAATGTTCATATAACTTTTAGAAATGCAAATGGAAATATTTTGCTTGTCACTGGATATCAATAAAGTAACACATAGTATATAATGCATAACTTACCAAGATGTACTTAATGCCTAATTTGTTTGCATATTTATCGGATGACAAATATAAGGATATATTCTTTTAAATTAAACTATGATCTTCATATGAATCTTTTATTTTAACTGGAGTAAAATTTACATACAGTGATTTTATATACAAAACTTAGTGAGGGGCACCTGGGTGGCTCAGTCGTTAAGCGTCTGCCTTCGGCTCAGGTTATGATCCCAGGGTCCTGGGATCGAGCCCCGCATTGGGTTCCCTGCTCAGCGGGAAGCCTGCTTCTCTCTCTCCCTCTCCCACTCCCCCTGCTTGTGTTCCCTCTCTCACTGTGTCTCTCTCTGTCAAATAAATAAATAAAATCTTTTTAAAAAAAAACTTAGATATGACATGTGGGACGTCCCCATAATTAATAGGCCAACAAAGATATGGAATATTTAAACCACTCCAGAAAGTTCCCTGTGCCCCCTTTTGGGTCAAACCCTACCCATCACAGGTAACCAATGTTTTGTCTATTATCATAGAGATTAATTTTGTCTGTTCTAGAATTTCTATAAGTAGACTCATACTGTCAATATTAGTATAGCTCATTAATACGTGTTCTCAATAGAGGTATCATCCCCAAGGAGGTGAAAATTGGTTCTTGGTAATGGGTGAAAAAATCTTGGATATTACAATGGTGAGTGACACCCTAAATTTCAACCTTACCTGACAAAATCTTTATTTAAGATGTAATTTCTCTCATTATGGAGAATTTTAATTTAACTTTCTTCTGGGAGAGGGAAACAATAATAAAAAAATGTCAAAAAACATTGATCTATAGTAAACTGAAGTCATATAGCAATAGTCTGCCAAATTTGTTCTTTTGCAAGATTCTTTTGGCTATGCTAAGTCCTATTCTTTTTCATATAGAATTTAGAATCTCCTCAAATTCTATAAAAAATAATTTTGAGATTTTGTTTGGCATTACAGTGACTCTGTGAATCAACTGGGAGACTGATATCGAAATGATATTGAGTCTTCTATTCCATAAACACAATTTTCCATCTAAGTCTACTGTAATTTCTCACAGCAATGTTTTGTAGTTTTCAACATATAAGACTTTCATTTCTTTTTTTAAGATTTTATGTATATTTTTTAATTTTTTAAATTAACATATAATGTATTATTTGTCTCAGGGGTACAGGTTTGTGACTCATCAGTCTTACACAAATTCACAGTGCTCACCATAGTACTTACCCTCCCAATGTCCATCACCCAGCCACCCCATCCCTCCCATGCCCCTCCACTCCAGCAACCCTCAGTTTGTTTCCTGAGATTAAGAGTCTCTTATGGTTTGTCTCCCTCTCTGGTTTCGTCTTGTTTCATTTTTCCCACACTTCCCCTATGATCTTCTGTCTTATTTCTCAAATTCCTCATATCAGTGAGATCATATGATACTTGTCTTTCTCTGATTGACTTATTTTGCTTAGCATAATACCCTCTAGCTCCAACCACGTCGTTGCAAATGGCAAGATTTCATTTTCTGATGGCTACGTAATATTCCATTGTGTATATATATATATACCACATCTTCTTTATCCATTCATCTGTTGATGGACATCTGGCTCTTCTCACAGTTTGGCTCCTGTGGACATTGCTGCTATAAACGTTGGGGTGCATGTGCCCCTTTGGATCACTACATTTGTATCTTTGGAGTAAATACCCAGTAGTGCAATTGCTGGGTTGTAGGGTAGCTCTATTTTCAACTTTTTGAGACACCTCCATACTGTTTTCCAGAGTGGCTGCACCAGTGTGCATTCCCACCAACAGTGTAGTAGGGTTCCCCTTTCTCCGCATCCCTGCCAACATCTGTTGTTTCCTGACTTGTTAATTTTAGCCATTCTTTTTTTTTTTTAAAGATTTTATTTATTTATTTGACAGAGAGAGAGAGAGCATGAAAGCAGGAACACAAGAAGGGGGAGTGGAAGAGGGAGAAGCAGGCCTCCTGCCGAGCAGGCAGCCCAATATGGGACTCGATCCCAGGACGCTGGGATCATGACCTGAGCCGAAGGCAGACGCTTAACGACTGAGCCACTCAGGCACCCAATTTTAGCCATTCTGATTGTGTGAGGTGGTATCTCATTGAGGTTTTGATTTGGATTTCCCTGATGCCAAGTGATGTTGAACACTTCTTCATGTGTCTGTTGGCCATTTGGATGCCTTCTTTGCAGAAATGTCTGTTCATGTCTTCTACCCATTTATTGGATTATTTGTTCTTTGGGTGTTGAGTTTGATAAGTTCTTTATAGATTTTAGATACTAGCCCTTTATCTGACAGGTCATTCTGTTGGTTGTCTTTTAGTTTTGTTGACTGTTTCCCTTGCTGTGCAAAAGCTTTTTATCTTGATGAAGTCCCAATAGTTCATATTTGTGCTTGCTTCCCTTGCCTTCGGCGATGTTTCTAGGAAGAAGTTGCTGTGGCTGAGGTTGAAGAGGTTGCTGCCTGTGTTCTTCTCCAGGATGTTGATGGATTCCTGTCTCACATTTAGGACTTTCATCCATTTTGAGTCTATTTTTTGTGTGTGGTGTAAGGAAATGGTCCAGTTTCATTGTTCTGCATGTGGCTGTCCAACTTTCCCAACACCATTTGTTGAAGAGACTGTTTTTTTCCATTGGACATTTTTTCCTGCTTTGTTGAATTTTAGTTGACCACAGAGTTGAGGGACCATTTCTGGGCTCTCTATTCTGTTCCATTGATCTGTGTGTCTGTTTTTCTGCCAGTACCATACTGTCTGGATGATTACAGCTTTGTAATAGAGCTTGAAGTCCGGAATTGTGATGCCACCAGCTTTGCTTTTCTTTTTCAACATTCCTCTGGCTATTCGGGGTCTTTTCTGGTTCCATACCAATTTTAGGATTATTTGTTCTATTTCTTTTTAAAAAGTTGATGATATTTTGCATTAAATGTGTAGATTGCTCTAGGGAGCACTGACATCTTCACAATGTTTGTTCTTCCAATCCATGAGCATGGAACGTTTTTCCATTTCTTTGTGTCTTCCTCGATTTAAATCATGAGCATTTTATAGTTTTCTGAGTACAGATCCTTGGCCTCTTTGGTTAGATTTATTCCTAGGTATCTTAGGGTTTTGGGTGCAGTTGTAAATGGGATCGACTCCTTAATTTCTCTTTCTTGTGTCTTGTTTTTAGTGTATAGAAATGCAACTGATTTCTGTGCATTTATTTTATATCCTGCGACTTTACTGAATTCCTGTATGAGTTAGTTCTACCAGTTTTGGGGTAGAGTCTTTTGGGTTTTCCACATAAAGGATCATATCATCTGCAAAAAGTGAGAGTTTCACTTCTTCTTTGCCAATTCGGATGCCTTTTATTTCTTTTTGTTGTCTGATTGCTAAGGCTAGGACTTCTAGTACTATGTTGAACAGCTGTGGGTAATAGTGGACATCTCTGCCATGTTCCTGACCTTAGGGGAAAAGTTATCAGTTTTTCCCCATTGAGCATGACATTAGCTGTGGGTTTTTCATAGATGGCTTTTATGATATTGAGGTAGGTACCGTCTATCCCTACACTCTGAAGAGTTTTAATCAAGAAAGGATGCTGTACTTTGTCAAATGCTTTTTCTGCATCTATTGAGAGGATCATATAGTTCTTGTTCTTTCTTTTATTAATGTATTGTATCACATTGATTGGTTTGTGGATGTTGAACCAAACTTGCAACCCAGGAATAAATCCCACTTGGTCGTGGTGAATAATCCTTTTAATGTACTGTTGGATCCTATTGGCTAGTATTTTGGTGAGAATTTTTGCATCCATGTTCATCAGAGATACTGGTCTGTAGTTCTCCTTTTTGATGGGTCTCTGTCTGGTTTTGGGATCAAGGTAATCCTGGCCTTGTAAAATGAGTTTGGAAGTTTTCCTTCCATTTCTTTTCTTTATTTAAAGCAGCTTCTGAAGAATAGGTATTAATTCTTCTTTAAATGTTTGGTAGAATTCCCCTAGGAAGCCATTTGGCCCCGGGCTCTTGTTTGTTGGGAGATTTTTGATGACTGCTTCAACTTCCTTAGTGGTTATGGGTCTGTTCAGTTTTTCTATTTCTTCCTGGTTCAGTTTTGGTAGTTTATATGTCTCTAAGAATGCATCCATTTCTTCCAGATTATCTAATTTGCTGGCATATAGTTGCTCATAATATGTTCTTATAATTGTTTGTATTTCTTTGGTGTTGGTTGTGATCTCTCATTTTTCATTCATGATTTTACTTATTTGGGTTCTTTCTCTTTTCTTTTTGATAATTCTAGCCAGGGGTTATCTATCAATCTTATTTATTCTTTCAAAGAACCAGCTCCTAGTTTCGTTGATCTGTTCTACTGTTCTTCTGGTTTCTATTTCATTGATTTCTGCTCTGATCTTTATTATTTCTCTTCTCCTGCTGGGTTTAGGCTTTATTTGCTGTTCTCTCTCCAGCTCCTTTAGGCGTAGGGTTAGTTTGTGTATTTGAGACCTTTCTTGTTTCTTGAGAAAGGCTTGTATTGCTATATAATTTCCTCTTAGGAACACCTTTGCTGCATCCCAAAGATTTTGAACAGTTGTGTTTTCATTTTCATTTGTTGCCATGAATTTTTTTAATTCTTCTTTAATTTCCTGGTTGACCCATTCATTCTTTAGTAGGATGCTCTTTAGCCTCCATGTATGTGAGTTCTTTCTAACTTTCCTCTTGTGATGGAGTTCTAGTTTCAAAGCACTGTGGTCTGAAAATATGCAGGGAATGATCCCAATCTTTTGGTACTGGTTGAGACCTGATTTGTGACCTAGGATGTGATCTATTCTGGAGAATATTCCATTTGCACTAGAGAAGAATGTATATTCTGTTGCTTTGGGATGGAATGTTCTGAATATATCTGTGAAGTCCATCTGGTCCACTGTGTCATTTAAAGCCTTTATTTCCCTATTGATCTTTTGCTTAGATGATCTGTCCATTTCATTGAGGGGGATGTTAAAGTCCCCCACTATTATTGTATTGTTGTCGATGTGTTTCTTTGCTTTTGTTATTAATTGGCTTTTATACTTGGCTGCTCCCATGTTAGGGGCATAGATATTTACAATTGTTAGATATTCCTGTTGGATAGACCCTTTAAGTATGATGTAGTGTCCTTCCTTACCTCTTATTATAGTCTGGTTTAAAATCTAATTTGCCTGATATAAGGATTGCCACCCCAGCTTTCTTTTGATGTCCATTAGCATGGTAAATGGTTTTCCACCCCCTCACTTTAAACCTGGAGGTGTCTTTGGCTCTAAAATGAGTCTCTTGCAGACAGCATATCAATGGGTCTTGTTTTTTTATCCAATCTGATACCTTGCGTCTTTTGATTGGGGCATTTAGTCTATTTACATTCAGGGTAACTATTGAAAGATATGAATTTAGTGCCATTGTATTGCCTGTAAGGTGACTGTTACTATATATTGTCTGTGTTCCTTTCTGATCTATATTACTTTTAGGCTCTTTCTTTGCTTAGAGGACCCCTTTCAATATTTCTTGTGGGCTGGTTTGGTGTTTGCAAATTCTTTTGGTTTTTGTTTGCCCTGGAAGCTTTTTATCTCTCCTATTTTCAATGACAGCCTAGCTGGATATAGTATTCTTGGCTTCATATTTTTCTCATTTAGATATTCATGCTCTGAATATAACATGCCTGTCCTTTCTGGCCTGCCAGGTCTCTGTGGATAGGTCTGCTGCCAATCTAATGTTTCTACCATTGTAGGTTACAGACCTCTTGTCCTGAGCCGCTTTCAGGATTTTTTCTTTGTCTCTGAGACTTGTGAGTTTTATTATTAGATGTCAGGGTGTTGACCTATTTTTATTGATTTTGAGGGGGATTCTCTGTGCCTCCTGGATTTTGATGCCTGTTTCCTTCCCCAAATTAGGGAAGTTCTCTTCTATAATTTGCTCCAATATAGCTTGTGCCCCTCTCTCTCTTTCTTCTTCTGGGATCCCAATTATTCTAATATGGTTTTGCTTTATGGTATCACTTATCTCTCAGATTCTCCCCTCTTGATCCAGTAGTTGTTTCTCTCTCTTTTTCTCAGCTTCTTCCTTCTCCATCATTTGGTCTTCTCTATCATGAATTCTCTTTTCTGCCTCATTTATCCTAGCAGTTAGAGCCTCCATTTTTTATTGCACCTCATTGATGGCCTTTCTGATTTCAACTTGGTTAAATTTTAGTTCTTTTATTTCTCCAGAAAGGGATTCTCTAGTATCTTCTATGCTTTTTTTCAAACCCAGCTAGTATCTTTATAATTGTCATTCTGAACTCTAGTTCCAACATCTTACTAATGTCTGTATTGATTAGGTCCCTGGCAGCCGGTATTGCCTCTTATTCTTTTTTTTTAAGGTGAGTTTTTCCGTCTTGTCATTTTGTCCAGAGCAGAATAGATGAATGAGAGGACAAAGTCTTAAAAAAATGCTAAAAGCGTAACAATGACCCCAGAAAAATATACACTAAACATATCAGAAGAGATCTAAAACCTGGGGGAAAAGAAAGGGGAAAAAAAAAATATGATCAGGCTGGTGGAAATAACAGAGCCACACACTAGATTTTGGGTGTATTTTGGTCTGTTAGAAGAAATTGCCTCCCAAAATTTTAAAGAAAGAAAAACATATATATACAAAAATAAGGGTAAATACAACGAAGGGATGGAATATGACTGTAAAGATGAAAATTGAAAAGGATTTTAAAATAGAAATTGAGGGGCACCTTGGTGGCTCAGTTGGTTAAGCATCTGCCTTCAGCTCAGGTCATAATCCCAGGGTTCTGGGATTGAGCCCTACGTCAGGCGCCCTGCCTTGGCAGGGAACCTGCTTCTCCCTCTCCCTCTGACTGCTGTTCTGCCTACTTGTGCTCTGTCTCTACCTCTCAGTCAAATAAATAAATAAAATCTTAATAAATAAATAAATAAATAAATAAAAATAGAGTGGATAAGATAAAGAGTTGGTTGAAAAAAGAATGAAAAAAATTTAAAAAAAGAGAGAGAGTGTGATCAAATGGGAGACTAGGACAATATCATACACTAGATTTAGGGTATATTTTGGTCTGTTAGAAGAAACTGTATCCCAAAATTTTAAAGAAAAACTTATATATAGATACAAAAAGTAAGGTTAAATGCAATGAAGAGATAGAATATGACAGTAAAAATGAAAAGTTAAAAAAGATTTAAAAAAAGTAATTGATAAGATGTTGGTTGAAAAAGGAAAGAAGAAAAATTCAACTAAAAAAAATAGAAAAAGAAGGCGCCTGCGTGGCTCAGTTGGTTAAGTGACTACCTTCGGCTCAGGTCATGATCCTGGAGTCCTGGGATCGAGTCCCGCATCGGGCTCCCTGCTCAGCAGGGAGTCTGCTTCTCCCTCTGACCCTCTTCCCTCTCGTGCTCTCTATCGCTCATTCTCTCTCTCAAATAAATAAATAAAATCTTTAAAAAAAATAGAAAAAGAAAAAAAATTTTAAAAACTAACTTTGAAAGACTGAAGCATCATGGGAAAAAAGCCATGAATTCTATGTGCTCTATTCCCCTGTGGCTGGAGTTCTTCAGTTCTCATTGAGCGGTAAACTTGGGCTTGACTGGCTGTTCTTGCTGCTCTTCTGGGGGAGGGGACTGTCGCCATGGTTCCCAGATGTCTTTGCCGGAGGCAGAATTGCCCCGCCCTTGCCAGTCCAGGCTAAGTAATCTGTTTGGGTTTGCTCTCAGGAGATTTTGTTCCCTGCAAGCCTTCGGTACAGCTTTGGGGGATGAGAGTGAAAATGGCGGCCTCCCCATCTCTGCCCCAGAGGAGCCAAGAACTCGGGGACCCCTCCTCAGTGAGCCCCCAGAGAAAAGCAGTCAATCACTCCTGTCTCCCCGGTCTCCAGCTGTACTCCGTGCTCACCCGGCCTGTGACCCAGCGTTTCTATCTCTGGCACAGGACTCAGTGTGGCGTCTCCAAACCCAGCAGGTCCCTGAGGTGTGCTCCCGCGCCGCTCCTCCCGGGGGAGGAAGGGGGGTCTCCCCGGATCTGCCGCTTGTTGGGTCCCTGCTGGAGGAGCAGTGGCCTGACTGAGCCGCAGATCACAGTTTATGGCAACCAGTGTTCGTGGATGAATTTTATCAGATTGAGAAAATTCCCTTGTATTCCTGGCTTGGTGAGAACTTTTTTTTAAAAATCATGATGATATATCAAATCTTCCAAAATTCTTTTCCTGCATCTATTGAAATGATCATAAAATTTTTCTCATTTATTCTGTTAATATGAAAATTACACTGGTTGGCTTTTGAATGTAATCTAACCTTATATTCCTGGAATAAACTTCACTTTTTCATGATATATCACCTCTTATAAACTTTGATGAATTTAATTTGCTAATTAAAAAGTTTTGTATGTATTTCAATGGGGAATCTTAAAATAGTTAACTCATAAATTATTTAGAAACTAGTGTTTCAATTTCAAAATATTTAGGGGCTTTCTAGATGTCTTACCATTGATTTTAATTTAATTCTATTGAAGTCAGAAAACACATCTAGTAATAATTAAATCACTTGAACTTTATTTAGACTTATTTTATACTCCAGCAGATTATCTATCCTGGTACACATTCCATGTGCATTAGACAAGCTGATTTTCTGCAGTTTGCTGTAATGTTCTACAGATATTAATTGCTCAAGTCGCTAAAGTCTTCTATGTCCTTACTGATTTTTTGGTCTACTTGCTGTATTAGTTATTGTTAGAAGAGTGTTAAGTCTCCATTTGTAATTGTGGATTTGTCTACTTTCAATTTGATCGGCTTTGTTTCATGTATTTTGAGGTTTTATTATTGGGTGCTCTGAAATCCTAGTCTCTCAGACCCAAAATTGGAGGTTGTCCTGGGCTAATATCACTACTACATGCCACATATCTGCCAAACCAAATAAAGAGGTAAACTGAGGCTAGCTCAAAAAGATGAGCTTTTTTGGGATAACAGAGAAATTGCAATTTGGGACATGCAAAATGTAGCAAGGTACAGGGAGTTTGCTAAAGTTTGGGGCGAAGCTGTATTTATGGGCAGGGAAAGTAAGGAGGGGAGAGATCAGTAAAAATAACGGAGAGATCTGTTAAAATCAAAGCAAATGAGACCAGCTTTAAGAATTTCCCAAGCAGACAAAACCAGTCCAGTCATTTGGACAAAAGTTCAGTTCAGCTGGTTTTGTGAGACCCACCCGACCTGGGTTGCTTCTTGCTCTTGCCTCTATAAACCATAACCCAAACTTTCCAAGGCTGATATGAGGCAATCCCTGACCAGTTCTCTATCATTTAAGAAAATTCCAAATATTATCAGTTTTCTATAAATCAGGCATTTATGGGGCATTAGTTTCTCAGTCCTTAAGTCTTGCTTTTCTGAGAGCCCCTCAGAGTGAAATTTTCCATTTTCCATCCTCTGATTCCATTTTAGATTGAAATTCTTTATACAGCCAAAAATTGTCAATTCTGTTATTCTAACCTTAAAATATATTCAGAATCCAATTGTTTCTCACCCCCTTCACTGTAATCGCTGTGGTTTAAATCATGGTATCCCTCACTTGGATCATTGCAGAGCCTCTTATTGGGCCCTCATTTCTGTCCTGGCCACCTTACCATTTTTTTTCTAAACACAGTGATCTTTTTTAAAATGAAAATCAGCCCTTGTTACTCCCCTGTTCAAAATACTCCACTGGCTTTCTGTCTTTTTTATATAAAATCCAAATTTCTTACAATGACCCACAAAGTCCTACATGATCTGTTCCCTATTCCTACTTCATCTCTTACTACTTTTCCCTTCACTAAATCGGCTCCTACTGATAACTCCTTGCTGTTCCTAGAGTACACCGGGCATGATCCAGCCTCAAAGCTTTTGTATTTGATTTTTTTCTGTCCAGAAGTCTCTATTCAAAAATATCAGCATGATGTACTCCCTCTCTGACTCTCTCCCATCTCCTTCAGGTCTTTGTTCAAATGCTACCCTATTTAATATGGCAATATTTATCTCCTTTTCTATTCCCCTCCCTTGATTTTGTTTTGTTTTTCCAGTTTCACTTATCACCAAATTCATTATTATATTTGTTTTATTATTTGTCTCTCCCACCAGCATGTAAATACAATGAGGACAGAGATTTCTGTGATATTTACTGTGGCATGTTTAGCACTTAGAACAATTCTTGACACATATTAACCATATAATAAAGAGTTGTTGTTTGAACAAACATAATTTTTTTCTTATAGTACAGTGGTTCTCAGTCTGGTTCCACATAGAATCCTCTAGAGACCTTTCTAAAAATATTGATTTTCAAACTAAATCTGACTCTGTGGTTAAGGTATGGATAAGTTTAAACCTACTCAGGTGATTCTGATATGTAGCGGGAAGTGAGACTACTTCTGTAATGCAATGCCTAGTCCATGTTAATTGCTCAGTAGACAAATTAAATATGGGCCTGAGCCTATGCACTGAATCTCCCAGTAAATTTGTTTATAAAGAATCTGAGCCTCACTTTCTCTGTAAAATAAAAACAATACCTCCCTCCTACCTCAAAGGATTACATAAGATAAAATAAAAAATATGTTGTAAACTTTAAGGCATCCCAAAAGGCAAGTTATTTGATTAACTATCATTTTATTTTTTTAACGAATTTGAAGGGATGTCAAGTGAGACCAAGATTCTATTCCTGGTTTTCTGGGTATAAGACTTTAGTGAAATCATTCACTTCTCTGGGTCTCTGTTTCTTCATTGGAAAAAATAAGAAGACTGAAGATCTAGAAGATACTTCTGGTTTGGTTACTCTATGATTCTATAATATATCAGGTGAGAATAGTATTCTATTCTTACATCTCTCAGTTTAGTTGATAAGACTTCGCTTAGAATTTTCTAACACACATCTGTAAAATCCATGCTGACTCAGAGAGTATGAGCAATCTGAGGATAGATAAAGCAGGGAGAAGCAAGACATCCATGACTCTTCCCCCCAAATCATCTGCATGTATTTAAACATGGTAGTGAGAATCTGTCATTTGTTTTCTTATAAAAGTCATGGACTACATTATTTCAGTAACAATTTCATCTTTCCATTCTCCTTGTAGGCATACCACATTGGACAAAACAAAACCAAAAACAACAACAGCAACAACAACAACAACAACAACAACAACACACACACACACACACACACACACACACACACAAAACAGAAAGAAAAAAAAACGTGGATAAAAGGGAGAATAAAGTCCTCAGTTATAAACCTTCAAGTTGGTATGCATAGTATTATTAAAATACTACTCAAAAATGTTTATAGCAGTTTCAGTACAATGTTGCAATGATGTGCCTTTCTTCTTATGTCATGTAAAAATATACAGCTCTTGTATATAAATTACACCAAATATTTGTTTTGGCAGATCATATTCTCTTCCAGGTACCATGAAGAGGAGATCCAATTAGAAGCTGAGAAACATTTGCTCTCACTGATTTCCAAGTCCACAAATTCCAGGTGGAACTCAATTTTGATTTGTAAAGGTCAAAATTTTTGAGTACTGGTTGTTGTCAACAGAACACATCCTTTGCCATGACCTCATTTTCTGAGTAAAAGTGCCAGATAGTGTCCAGCTAATATACTTCTCACCTAGAATCAGGACACATATTCTTTTATAAATTACCATAATTCTTGATTCTCAGTTAAAAAATAATGCTGCATTTTTATCCAGATTTTTATTTTGCAACACACCCTCTTATTTGACCTTGGAGGATATTTTATTTTATTTTATTTCATTTATTTTTTAAAAGATTTTATTTATCCATTTGACAGAGAGAGACACAGCAAGAGAGAGAACATAAGAAGGGGGAGAAGGAGAGGGAGAAGCAGGCCTCCTCGTGGAGCAGGGAGCCTGGTGCGGGGCTCGATCCCAGGACCCTGGGACCACGAACCGAGCCGAAGGCAGATGCCCAACGACTGAGCCACCCAGGCACCCCTTGACCTTGGAGGATATTTTAATGATAGTTTTTCATAGCTATGGATTTTAGTCTCCACCTTGCCAAATTCAAAGTTCCAATTTATTATATATGTACCTTTTCAATGTATTAATGCACACTTGTTTTTAATACTATTTATTTGTCCTCTTTTCTGGTCTTAACTGTTTCATACTCATAAACATTAGTATTCATGATATTCCAATCAAGCTTTTGCACAAGAGAAACAATTTTTAAAGATTTTTATGAGAGAAAGAAAGCACAAGCAGGGGGAGTGGCAGAGGGAAAGGGAGAAGCAGGCTCCCTGATAATCAGGGAGCCTGATGCGGGACTTGATCCCAGGACCCTGGGATTATGACCTGAGCTGAAGGCAGATGCTTAACTGACTGAGCCAACCAGGTGCCCCAAGAGAAACAACTTTTAAAAATACTGTCTTTTTAGTATTTAATGATTTTTTTGGTCGATAATAAAATAAACATACTATTATTTTAGAAAAATTTGAGGACATGGAGGCATAGAAGAAAGTAAATAAAAAATAATGATCTTATGGAGGCTCACTTTATACACTGTTAGGGAGGAACTATTTTAGTTTCGCCCTTAATCTTATGAGAATCCCTTAGTTCTAGTTATGTTCTTTTCTTCTAATCTGTGACTTCTCTGTAGTTTCAGTGGAAACCCCAAGGTGTTTAACAAGTCTGTCAGGAATCCAGGCACAGCTTAGCAGGTTACATCAGGTTCATGGTCTCTAATGAGGTGGCCGTTGGCCAGAGTTGTGGTCTCATCTGAAGTTTCAACTGGGTGGGTGCAGGAATGTCATCCATTTCCAAACTCACTTCTGTGATTATTGTTGACCTTGGCCCCCGCCCACAGCATGGTCCTTTTCCCAGAGTTGCCTTATCACATGGCAGCTCGCTTCCCCCAGGGTCATGAATCCAAGGAAGGGTGGGAGTGAGAACTGGCCCCCAATACCGAAGACCCAGTTGTTTTATCACTTAATTTTGGAAATGATATATCAGAATCTCTGCCATATTCTACCTTAACAATGGAGTCATTAAAGTCCAGGCCATATTTAAGGAGAAGAGGATTACACAAAGGAGTGAATATCAAGAGGCGGGAATCTCTAGGAGCCATCTTAAAGATCGCCTACCACACCATGTAAGCTTTTAAAATTAATAAAATGTATAACAACATTTTGTCATTGTGCACCCATTTTTTTTAAAGATTTTATTTATTTATTTGACAGAGAGAGACACAGCGAGAGAGGGAACACAAGCAGGGGGAGTGGGAGAGGGAGAAGGAGGCTTCCCGCTGAGCAGGGTCCCTGATGCAGGGCTCGATCCCAGGACCCTGGGATCATGACCTGAGCTGAAGGCAGCCGCTTAACAACTGAGCCACCCAGGTGCCCCTGTGTATCCATTTTTAATTAGTTAGCTTGACACATTCTTCTCCTCACAATAACCCAATCAGATTGGCAAAACTTGTCTCAGAGAGGAGACAATCAAGATACAGACAGCCTAAGTGACTTGCCAGCTAAAATCGCAACTTTGATCTTCTAAATTCTTTCTTGTATAATCAAAGGGTAGCACATTCAGAAGGCAAACTCCATCACCTTTTTCAGGTCTCAGCTGAATCATCATTTTCTCCAGAAAGATTCCCCAATTCTCCAAGACTAAATTTGGTATACACTTCAGGTGTTAAGTCTCTGTTGTTGCCTTATTACAGTAGTTAATACCCTGTACCATAACTGCAACATACTTGTCTGAATGATAACTATAGTACAAGCTCTTTGAGGGCAGATATGGTGTCTTACTCACTGTTGCATGTCTTTTTTTTTTCCCCCTAGAAATCTACGAGGAAGAACTCACCTCAGGGTCAGTCAGAAGTGTTGATTTTTATATGCCTCAGAGGGTATCCTATTTACTTCTTTTTTTTTTAAAGATTTTACTTATTTTTTCGACAGAGAGAGACACAGCGTGAGAGGGAACACAAGCAGAGGAAGTGGGAGAGGGAGAAGCCGGCCTCCTCCTGAGCAGGGAGCCCGATGCGGGGCTCGATCCCAGGACTCTGGGATCATGACCTGAGCCGAAGGCAGACGCTTAACGACTGAACCACCCAGGCGCCCCCTATTTACTTCTTTAATGTGAAAATAAAAATTATACTGATATTTGATGAGAAAAGAAGAGAACAACAGCCAATGAGTGGTATAAAAAGATGAGAGAAAAGACTAGAAAATAATTTTCTAAAAGACAGTTTTCTTCTTTGTAACACTCTTGTTACCAGATTTGCTCACTCGCTGGCCTGAGGATTATTTAGTCTTAAAATATATTTCCAAAATGAGATGGAAATAAGAATGTTAAGAACAGGTTGCACATTAGCGGGGCAGTGAATCAGTGCACTGTTGCCTCTCCTCAGGTACTGGGCCTTCCCGCTGGACTAATTTGAGAAGTCATGACAGGCATTGTTTGACAATGCAGAAAGGTCATTTTGGACAGGCAGTAGTTAATTTTCTGACTTATAGCACTTGCTTTTTTTTTTTCTTTCTAAATCTGGAGATGATGATTCTTTTGTATACGTTGGCTTTTCACTCGTTAGATTCTCTAGGATTGCCAGAGAGGATTGTCAAGAGTCTTTTGAATGACAACATTTCAGCACTTTTTCTGCCCATTGAGGAATATTGTTGCTGGGGCTTTTGGAGGATGGATTATTTTCTTGGCAGGTAGCATGGCCTCCACAGGGCTCATTAGACTTTCTGTTGGGAAGATCTAAAGTGCACAGTTGAATATTGTCATAAAAAAAGAAGTGGTTTGGGTCTAATTCCTAATGGTGCTGCAAAGACTATAGCTCCTTTTTGATCTCTGAATTCCAAAGTAAGCCTTTTATAGTTGTCATATTATTGACTGCTCATTCCAGAGCCCTGGTTCTTTTTCTTTCTAAATCTTTTATGCTCAGAATGTTATTTTGATGCTTAGTATACATGAGCAGATTTGGCACCCTTGTGTATTTAATAATATCAACACTTCCTTCCAACTGGTGTGTGTGTATTTCTCACAAAAGGGCTCTTCTTGGCAGGACCTGGTTTCTCCAGGTTAAACAGTCATACATCAAACTCAGTTTCTCTTCTCTCTATTCCTTCTGTAAGCATTAAGTTACAATATCCCTCATTTGATCACTGACATTGAAATTTTCATGAATGATGGTCTTTTGGTGGTGTGGATGGTAGGAATGATTTATCTTTCTTGGTATAGAAGTTATTTGCAAATTTTCTTGAGAATGAAAGTTCAGGGCACTTGCATGTTCTAGATGATGACAGGGCTGCTAAGAAAATGACAAGGTCACTATACATGTAAAGCTTTCATTTCTTTCCCATTTACAACTCTTTCACATTGTTTTAGAAAATATATAATTTCAAGAAAATATAGTTTTATTCCATTCATGAAATAAGTCATGTATCCATTATTAGTTTTTCCTCTCTGTTGCAAATAACCAATCGTATGCATTGAAACACACAGCATGAGTTCAAGGTTTATAATCACAAAACAGTATTATTTATATCCATGTCACAAATTAATAAGTATATGATGAGGGATAACATTTTAAAATGTTGGATTTTAAAATGAAAAATATGGTGTAGGGAAGACTTTTTAAATATTATCAAAACATTCAGTATTTACTTGGATTAATAGATCCGATTGTGACTATTTCCTTCTCCTTTTTGTTAATAATTATTTCTCTTTTAGTCCATTCTAGCCTTGTAGTGTACCTGAATATCTATAACCTATAGCCCATTTTTGTTTATAATTGTTAAAAATTAGACTTGCTTGGATTTAACAGTTTGTCATAACATGAATGAATGAGGAGTTTTTTTAACAAGAAGATAAAAGTAGTATGAAATGAATGCCTATACGAGGAACACAGAATAGTGTAGCAATTCCAAAGACATCATAGCCACCCCTGTAAAGTAATCCCAAGCTATGTGTTCACATTTCCAGGATAATCTTTTTGTCTTATAATGGCACCAGATTGTATTATCTATCTTCCCTATTTAAAATAGGGAAACAATAATGCTATACCAGTTTTGAATGTCATTTTGTAAAAGGAAAAATAGTCACCTAAATCCCTAACCCCTAACTAGCTATTCTAATTTTGCATGTTAATTTCTAATCTTTCTATCTTCCCATCCATATTTTCTACATAACATATATTCCACTTAACATCAGATCCTACACACTTCTTCAGGTTTTTGAATAATCTCCATACTTATTTTCATGTGAGTATAACTTTTCAAAGAAGACTACTTATGTTGATAGCTAAGGAGTTTGTGTTTCTTTTTCTTAAAGAAAACAGAAAAAGGTACAAACACCAATTAGCTACAAAATCACTGGTGCGGAACTGCTGGCGTGATGAAGATTTGGGTGGACAGAATTTCAAATGCTGAGTTGGCCGTGCTGAATTGGGACTTCTCTTCAATCAGTACCTATAACTACAAATGCCACATGCCTGTCCTTGCAGGTCCCTAAAAGTAAATATTGCAGTGCAAGCTCAGACTCCATGAAGATCAAAGGAGAATCTATTACCTGAAGTCTCTTTATTATCTTTAAAAATTTCTGGACATGTTTTGAATTATAATGATGATTATTAGGATTATTATTTTGTCACTAGCCAAAGTATGAATCAGTAACAACAACAAGAAAAAAACAAACAACATTTTCCTTCAACATATTTCCCTAACACATGAAGTGAAGAGTCACTTTGAATGATTTAACATTATTAAAAATGTATCTATGCACTTGTTGCGATGAGCACCGGGTGTTGTATGAAGTGTTGAATCACTGTACCCTACACCTGAAACTAGTATAACACCGTATGTTAACTAACTGGAATTTATTTATTTTTTTAAAGATTTTATTTATTTATCTGAGAGATAGAGACAGAGAGAGAGAGAGTGAGAGAGAAAACAAGCAAACAGGAGCAGGGGGAGGGAAGGTAGAGGGAGTGGTAGACTCTCCCCTGAGAAGTCCTACACTGGGCTTGATCCCAGGATCCTGGGATCATGACCTGAGCCAAAGGCAGATGCTTAACCGACTGAGCCACCCGGGGGCTCCAACTAACTGGAATTTAAATAAAAACTTGAATAAATAAAAAATAAATAAAAATGAGGAGCACAGCATAAAGAGATGAAGAATCACTCTATTGTACACCTGAAATTAATGTAACATTGTGTGTCAACCGTACTCAAATAAAGAATTTTTTAAAACTGTATCTATTCAAAAATGTATAGTTTTTGTAAGTGACTTTATTATTATTTCTTTTTTTTAAGATTTATTTATTTATTTATTTGACAGAGAGAGACACAGCGAGAGAGGGAACACAAGCAGAGGAAGTGGGAGAGGGAGAAGCCGGCCTCCTGCTGAGCAGAGAGCCCGATGCGGGGCTCGATCCCAGGACCCTGGGATCATGACCTGAGCCAAAGGCAGACGCTTAACGACTGAGCCACCCAGGCGCCCCTATTATTATTTTACAAGTAAAATAATTTCTTATACTCTATTGGTAATGAAACATGATATTTAATTTATAAACCTAGTCCTAATTAGAATAAAAGCCTCATAAAATTAGCTGTAGAGCTGTCTAGGAGACAAAAAAATAAAATGGAATCAATGTAAATCATTCATTCATGGGTTCACTCCATGAATATTTACTGAACACCTTTTTCGTGTGTGGTAAGAATACAACAAAGACCAAAACTATGTCGATCCTTGCCTTCATAAACTTATGTATTCGAAGTGAAACACTTTGGAAATTGAAACCTGTTAGGAATCACATAGTTTTGTTATTTATTATATGATTGAACAGAAAAAAAAAGAATGGACTAAATATTTAATTTCCTTGTTTTCTTGTGCAGAGGATAGTCCTTCTTCTTAAAGCCTGTCTAGAAAATTAAGAGCTCGGTGTATAAATATGTAAATGGATTATCTTCCTCAGTGGAGTTGGATAATCTTAATTTAACAAGAATTTTGACTCTGTGGTGGTGCTCAGCTCCCACTGAGATGTTCATTTCGTTGCCAGAGTGATCATCTCTAACTATGCCAGCACAACGTGGCTCCATTTTGGGCAGATGGTGAATATACCTCATCTGCAGGTATATGTGTAAAGAGGCTACTTTTCTAACATGCCACACGCATTTGCGATTTTAACAAATAGCCCCCTACATGTGTATCAACACTGGTACTCCGACTATGGGCAAGAAACCTCCATATTTGCAGTAAAGGTGGAGTGAATAATATTTTCTCTTTAGATGTTGGCATCTTATACAATAAGGTCTAAGGATCAGAATAAAGCTTTGCTCTTTTTCTGTATTCATGTGAAAAAGACACTGTACTATCTGCAGTGTTTCCTACGATAAATGTGCTTCACTAACTTTCAAATACAGATATCTTTAATCCATCTTTAAAGGATGAGCCTAATTATTTTGACTATTTTTCCTGCCAGATTAATAGCTTAAAGAGAAAATCACATGGAAATCCTCCTCCAATCAAAATCACTGTCGGGGGCCCCTTCATCCACTTAATCCATATTTTTGTTATTTTTCTTCCCTCTGGTAAGTAAAGACATTCAAATGTAAATATATTCCAAAGCAGCTTTGTAAGATCAGGGAACTACTAAAAAGATAATCTGAGAGATAGTAGATGTGCTTGTTATAATAATGATTTCAAAATTTGTTTTATTTTATATGTTATGTTGTACCTAGTTTTTTAATTATTTATTGTGTACGTACAACTCCAGATAGAAATAAAAGGAAGTACAAAATGTGATTCCCCAAATAAATTCAAATTTTAGCTGAAAGAAAGATAAATACACATCTCTCCAGATGTCTTATTTAAACCCAAACAGGAAATTTGGTAATTTGTAACATTGGTAGGTTGGAAACACCTAGTTGGATATGGTTCCTTTGTTGAGTCAGAAACTCCAGTGGAGACAAGTTCTAGATGGGGCAAGTTGAAAAAATCTTGAAAATCCATCTTCTAAGCTTTTTAATACTTCTGATATTACCCTCTGGCAGAGTACTATACATTCCTGTTGAGTTTATCATGATGGTCACCTGATTTCTGCCTCTGAATTCATCCCATTTCCATCTGAATCTGATCTTTCACACTGAAGCCAAAATAGTCTTTCTAAAATGTGTCTCCGGGTGCCTGGGTGGCTCGGACAGTTAAATGTCTGCCTTCAGCTCAGGTCATGATCTCAGGGTCCTGGGATTGAACCCGGTGTCTGGCTCCCTGCTCAGCCGGGAGTCTGCTTCTCCCTCACCCTCTGCCTTCTGCCCCCTGCTCATGCTCTCTCTCTCTCTCTCTCTAATAAATAAATAACATCTTAATAAAATAAAAGTCTGATTCTTAAATCGCTCTGCTTAAAAACTTTGATGAATCCTTTTGTTCTTATAATAAGTCAAAACCATGAGTATATTTTCTAGACCTCTGAATGATGTGGGCACTGCCTGTATCTCAGCTCATCCTTGCCCAGTGCCCCTTCACATTCCAGCCTCTAGTAGAAATGGATTCCTGAGAGTTCTTTGAATGCATCACTCTCCAGGTTGTACTTGGGCCTTTGGCTTCTCCCACGCCCTGACACATCCGCCCTCAGTTCTCCTCCCGCCTCGTGGACCCCAATTAATTTCTCAGAACTGAGATTTAGATACCATCTCACGAAGGAAGGATTTGGGTTGGCTTGTCTCTCTCTGTGTGGCTATAAGGTCTGTACCAGCATGAGCGGCACATTTCTAATGTCCTATTCTAATTTCCAATTTACCCGCCCGCTAGTCTTTCAGCTTTGTAGGAAAAGGCGCCTTCATGCAATGGCGAACCGGGGAAAATGACTGTGCAGGCATCATAGCGCGGTTAATGAACTATGTGGTGGCATTAAAGGTTTGGGACGATGAGGGTACTTGGAATCCTGTCCTAAAAGAGCTAATTGAAAGAACAGAAAAGCAAAGCAACGAATCAAAGTTTCTGGGAAATTCAGCCAGTTGCAAAAATAATTCCATGCGCTCTCCCCTCTTCCCTCAATTTTCGCAGAGTCCCCCCTGCGGGCAGGTTACGGTCACATGACTAATTCTGGCCAGTGGATCCAGCAATGTGTGTGGCTTCAAGGATGGGGCAGTTAAGAGTTGGTCTGCTGTTTCCATCTCTTTTTTTTCCTCCGTCAAAGTGATCCTGAAGGCCACATATGCCAGAGAGCCTAGTTTAGAGACTCAGAAAGGCATCCTGACCCACATGAGAAAGAAAGAAGCCTCGATCTGGATAAGCCACTGAGATTTCAGGGTTTCTCTGATTTGGTCACTAGAGTTAATTACCCTGACTAACACAGGGAACAATGAGTGCCTTCAAGTAGTTTGAGAAGCTAGTCATGTGAAGAAGTAACAAATCCCTGAGGAATAGAATTAAAACCCAAGATAAAACCTATGCAAACAAATATTTTTAAAAGACAAACCATTTTGTAATCATCCGAACTCTACAAAGATGAATTTGACTCTGTTAAGAAATAAGCATTGCCGCTGATTGGACACAGTGGAAACACTGAAGAAGGGATTGAAACCTTTCACGGATGAGTGGACCAGCATTCCAACAGAGAACCGCAATCCTCTGGAAGAAGCAGTAGGTTGTTTTTTTTTTTAAGATTTTATTTATTTATTTGTCAGAGAGAGAGACTGAGAGAGAGAGAGCACAAGCAAGGGGAGCAGCAGAGGGAGAGGGAGAAGCAGGCTCCCCACCGAGCGAGGAGTCCCATGCGGGACTCAATCCCAGGATCCTGGGATCATGACCCCAGCTGAAGGCAGATGCCCAACCGACTGAGCCACCCAGGCATCCCAAAGCAGTTTTTAAGAAGAGGAAGGATCCCTAGCAAGGCTGCCTGGGAAGGCCCATGTTACTACTTTCTCATGGTGGCAGGCATATATATACTAGCCTCCCCTCTGGAAGCTGCTGCCACCCAGCAATTTACCTCTAACCCCACCGTGGCCTTTGATGAGCTTGGAAGCTACCTCAGGATGCAGATTGTCCCTCCAATCATCCCTTCGCCAGTGCTCATGGTTTCTGACTCTGGCCTCTCTAATCAGCATCTTTTCTGCATTTCTGTTCATACCTGCACCACTACTTTCTGGAGCCCCTTATCCATTATCCTGGAATTTCTAGTCACGAACATGGGACCTTAAAGCAATGTGACCTTGCACCTCCCATCCTAAAACTCCAATTACCTTTGGTGCTACCTGCCAGAAACAAGAAATGAGAGGGTTCAGGTTTCTGATTTGTTCACTTTTAACTCATTATATGCTATAGTAACAAGGGAAGAACTGCTCTGAGGCAAATTTGCAACTGCACTTCCAGGTAAATTCAGGAGGTGTTAGGAAGGTAAATTCAGTTGTCACCCATTTTATTGATTCTTAACTCAATACATTCTAAAATGGATGGACTCAGTAGGCAGCAAGATGACAGTCATTCAGTTATTCAAAATGTATTTATTGAGCACCTATTATGTACCAGGTATGCCAAAGGTATACTTGCACAGATATATTACGGAGTTCCTACCTTCTTAGAACTTGCATTCTAATGGGACTGTAGAAAATAAATAAGGGTGGGGTGGGAATAAAAGATAAGTATTGGTGAGCAATATGAAGATGTGCACAATGCTATCGTAGAATCTGACTGAAGTACTTAATTTATTCTAGGTGGGTTGCTAATATCCCAGTAAGGCTGTTGGATTTAGCCAGGGACCTTAAAAATTAAACTCTTCATATTGTCCTCAGTCTATCTCACAAGCTGCCATATTTTATCAGACAATTACCACCAAAACCCCAAACAGAGGGATGCATATTGTTAGATCACAATCAACTAGGGTAGCAGTCCGGAAAGGACGAGAAGATGCAGCATCTCTCTGGAAAGAGGAATGAAGCAGAACTTTTGCCAATGCAACAGCCAAGATTTGAAATTCAAGAAATTTTCAGAAAAAGGACAAAACAGAGCTGTTCAACCATAACAGCTTATCCCAGGCAGAGAAAGGACACAGATGGACAAGGGATTACTGCCATGTGCAGCCCAATGCCACTACCGGGTCAGGACTCAGCAGTGCTCTGAGCCGCCACACAGGACAACACCCAAATGCCATACGCCATAGGCAGCCATATGCAAACTCCCTTGAAAGGCCGGCTGGTTGTCTCTCTACTTTTTAAAACTGGCATTTAAAATCACTCTGGCAGATGGAAGAAAAGTATGTAATAAAAGTTGACATTTCATTTTATTCTGTATGTTTGTTAAGTTAATTCTGTTATCATTCACTGGGAGATCAGTACCAAATGGTAATCAGGCTGTGACAGCTTAGAGCTAATGTAAAGACCATACAGTTTGGAAGAGCCAAATTGATATTAAATGATAGGCAATAAGTAATCAGAAGCATGTCATTACCTTAAGAAGTTCCAGGGTGACATAAAAGGTAAAGACAAAGGTATTATGGGCTAAATCTATGTCTGGTCATGTATATTTTACAACAGCATTTTCTTTGAGTTGTACATTTGAAGAAAGGAAGGAAGGGAGAGGGAGGGAGTGAAGGAGAGATGAATTTCCATTTTTTTCATTTGGCCAGAACTCTCATATCTCTCTTTCTGTAGTAAACCAGCATTCTCTTTTCTAGTACCTTGTCTCTTTCATTCAAAAGGCAGCTTTTAAGCAGAGAACCCTTAGCCAAAGTCTGTTACTTCTAACTCAGAAATATACCACTTCACACATTCAACTCAGATAAGTATGATATGATTTAAAGTTCTAAATTATATTACTTGACCCCAAAAGTTATGGTAAATGTAGTTGATTTTACATCATTCTTAGGAGTTGTAGGAGAATTAATTTTCCCTCCATAAATGGATTTTCTCTTTTTTCTTGCTCCATTTATGTTATTCCGTCTTTCTAGTTTTTTTTTTTCTTTTTTCCCTTTATCCAATATGTCACTGTAGTAGATGCTGCCAGAGCCCTGCCTCTACACCCATACCCACCACGGAGGTATGCAGTTCCTGTACGTGCCAGTGGCTTTTGATCTCAAGCACTTGCATTCAAGGAAGGCTGGAAATGCCAGCATGTTAATGCTCCCAGGAATAACACGCATCCCTGAGGGGCTTGTGTTGATGGCCCGAGACCCCAGGCTCTTTGTCTCCTGGTGGGATTATTCTGAGATGTGTTCTTTAAAGCCTTTTAAAGAACCCCAGATAAATTGAGTCCCACTTGTCCACATTGGTAACCTAACTGTAGCACCATCCTCACTTCCCTGTCCCACGTTCAAACTACCTCACTCTGCTTGTTGGAATCCCTTCCCAAATAAACTATGCCCACATCCTTTCAGGGACTGCTTTTGGGAAAACCCACACTTAAACTGTCACCGATGAAAACTACTTCATCAAGCATTTAAACAAGCACTTACTATGCGCCAGGCACTGTCCAATTTTGCATATAAGAAATATATTTTATTACCTGCTCTTGAAAATTCTTCCCTTTAAATGCCTCACCAGAATAAGATTGTTCCCCACACCCTGGGTGGGGGAAAATATAATGTCCTTATTTTTGGCCTGACAAATTGTTTGCTCTCTTTTACTGTTAATTTTCATATGTGTAACAAATGAGAGCCCAAGGGGACATGAGTGTGCATACACCTGAGCCACAGCACACTCCGACACCTGTGCTGGGGATGGCTACCTTAGTGTGGCCCACTGAAAATCCACCCAAAAAGGAAAGTTCTAGGGGAAAAAAACAAAAAAAAACATTGGCAATGGATATGGTAGATAATAGGTTAATATTCTCAATATACAAAGCACATATACAAATGAGGAAAAAGTCAAATATGAAGATTTTTTTTTAAAGGCAATACATAACATGCAGGTGGCCCATAAACAGGAAGACTTTTACAACAATACCAGTTGTAGCGGGCTATTTTTTTTTTTCCAAGAATAGCTGTAATAATATCTCCCATTTGACATGTTCTTCCAACAATATGACCTTGGTGTTCCTCAAACAATAGATTTCCCCTGAAGTGATGTTACGTGACTTCTGAGGGTAGGCCATAAAAATGCCATGAACTTCTACCACACTTTCTCGGAATGCTCAGCCCTGGAAGCCAGCCACCATGCTGTGAGGAAGTTCCAGAAACCCAAGGAGGGACCCACAGGAAGGGAAATTAAGGCCCCTGGCTGACAACTCTGGGTCAACAGCCTTGATGGAGTGAACCATCCTGGAAATGGATCCTTCAGGCCACAATCAAGCTGTCCTATTCCATGCTGCCTGGAGCTATCCCCACAGAGCCCCACCCAAATAGCAGAATTGTGAATAGAATAAATGATTGTTATTGTTTTAAGCTACTATGATTTGGAGTAATTTGTTATGTAACAATCAGTAGTCATACCTAATTTGATATCTGGAAATGGGCGTTGCTGTAACAAACACTTGAAGTCGAAGGTATTGGCTTGGGGCTTCGGCAGGGCATAAAAGCTGGAAAGAGCTTGAGAAGATTTAGTGAGATCTTAAAAAAAGGGACCGGACGAGAGTGTTAACAGGTACATAAAGGACCTCAAAGCCCAAACACTGTTGGTGAGGGTTTAAAGGAAAATAAGAATGTTATGAATGAATAAGAACGAAGTTACTGGAAGCTACAGAAATGGGTTCCTTGTTATGTAGAGGCAGAAAACTTGGCAACACTATTGCCCACTGTAATGTGAAAAAACAGAAAATGTACCCCATTGAATATCGTGCTCTAGCTAAGGGGATTTCCAGGCAAAATATTAAAATTACCACCTGGCTTCTTCTCCTAGCCTTTGACAAAATATAAAAAGAACAAGTTGAGCTAAAGAAAAAAAAAAAACTGTTAAATATCTAAGACTCAGGACTTGCTGGGCTGGAAAATCAAACTATTCCTCATTCCCAGTCTCCCCAGATGGCAAATGATTCTCAAATTAAGTATCATGGGAAAGATCAAATCCTGGATAGGACTAAAAGCTCTTTTGTTGACTTCAGAAAGTTCTAATATAGTGTCTTATAAAAAAGAAAGTTCAAACAAAAGGCACTTGAACGACCTTAAGAGAATGTCTTGAGATTCTACCAAAAAATAGGGCTTGTAAGAATATAAATCGTTTCGTCATTTAGCTTCTTTTCAGGGAGCCCAGGGTAGAAAAGAACCAGTCATAAAGATACTTCTACTTGAGGCTTTTGTGTACAGGAGGCAACCGCAACAAGATTTATAGAAAAGTCACCAAGATTTTTGAAAAAAGTATTGTTTTGGCACAAGCATGGCCATCATAGATTGAAAGGGGCAAAGACAGTACAAAATGAAAAAAAAAAAAAATCCTTTGTACCAGCACCATTTTATAGGCAAGTACAAGCTGAGAAGGTAACTCAGCTGAAACCACAGGCTTTTTCTTGTGAAAAAGGAAGAACTCAAGGAACAGGACCAAGAGATTGAGAACTCCTATAGAGTAAGATTGAGCCCTAATCAAAGAACTGACAAAATGTTTCCTGCGGGATTTCAGAAGTGCTGTGAGCCAGTGAATATTGTGTGCTTTTCATATCCCCACTTTTGAACAATTGTCTTATTCCTGTACCAGAATTTTATGTTTTGGGGAGAGGGAGCTGGAAGACATCATTTGTCCCTTTTAATTCATAAGTCTTTAGATTGAACTGTACCAAGTTGCTGCACGTGAGTCTAAAGCTAATTTAAATGGTGAAATACTAGACTGTGAGCTGATGCTGTAATGGGATAAAATTTTGGAAATTTTGAGGCAGGGGGTGGATGTAATTCCCATGTGAAAACTATGGGAATTGTTATGACCGAGGGTAGACTGTGGTAGATTGTATTCCGCAAAGATAGTGATCATCGGTATCTCTTATCCCATGTTGTCTTCTAACAGTATCAACCTAATGCTCCTCCCATTAAGTAGTGAGATCTATGTCCCTTCCCAGGGAACAAGGGCAGACCTTTGTGATTGTCTCTACCCATCAAGTACCGTGCAAGTGACGCTATGTGACTTCCAAATCTGTGTGATACAAATCTCCCTGAAGAAAGAATGTATTAAGAGAGCTAGAAATATCATCATGGGTCATAGGGAAGTGGAAGGCAGAAAATGATTTTGGCAATATTTCTCCAGCACTTTCTAAAGAAAACAGACAAGAAATCTGACAAATACATTTCTTACTCGCTGGAGAAATAGAACCTATTGTGAAGTAGGAAACGTTTGTAGGGTCTCACCATGGTTCAGTAAACCATCCATAAAACATTTGACTTCCCTTTCTCTGCTTCTGTGTCTACTGAGAAACTGCCAATTGCCAATTCAACAACCCCAGACTCTGTCACTGGGGAGGAATTGACTTGGGTAGAAGGATATCCTGGTTGCTGGATATGAAAATCCCTCAGGCTCAATTAGTGAAATAGCCATCTGGTTTACTTACGTTTGGTTAGTATGAGTTAATATTTATTATGGCCAATGAACTGTGATTATGTCATTGATTTACTGGATCTCAAAGGTGAGAAAAACACTAGAATGTAAAAAAAAGCACTTGGGAAACCCATTTGACAAGGCTCTCTGTCTTCCCTTTCCATCTTTTCATCTGAACATTATTCAGTTTTTAGACTTCATGAAATGGATTTAGAAAATGTAGTGTTTATACAACAGGCTGAGTTGAAATGACAGGCAAGGGTAGATACAGGCCAATTAGTAGGCATTTATGATGTTAGAGACCTTAAATAGTGGTTTAAATATTTTCTCCAAAGGCTTTTGCAATAAAAATAAGCATCTAAGTATGTAAATTGCATTTGTTATTTTAATACATTCATTACCAAAAACCTGTCAGATTTATCACTCCAGTCTCCGTTTGGTTGGACATTTCCTACAGTCTTTGGCAAGTGAAAATTGTCTTTGAACATCTGCTAGAAAAAGAAAATAATGAAATCCATATGGTCTGAAACCCCATGAGAAATTTTAGGATTTAGAAAATAGCACCTAGATCTAGTAAATATATACCCAATTTTTTTCTTTATCATTTTGTGATCCTACTCTTTCCTCTTCGCCTTACCTGCCCTCACTCAAATTTTATATAGACATATCTTAGAAAATCACCATTACATGTGTTCAAAGACTTTCCAAATTCAAATCCAGAGTCAGATATGCAGTAAGGATATTTGACAGGAGAAAACCACGAATTTGCATGTCAGCAAATGAGAGCTGTATCTCTAGCATCCATTGTGCCCCACCCTGGGCTCTGTAGTGGGTAGCTACATTCACCAAGACACCACACTGACTCCCTTCTCTGTGCCTGGGAATAGCCTGGTACCTCACAGTCTGCGTGATCAACTTCTGCAGCAGAATGGCTTGGTATGACATGTATTATTCTTCCAAAAGGAAATAACCTTAAAAATATTTTGTGGAAAGTTTCCAATTACAGGTTAATGCCTGATGTTCTTTTCCTTATCTTCCAAAGTGAAACAATATGAACTTTAAGAAATATATAAAGAATTGCCATTCATATTTACACTCTATGAAAACATCATGATTCCAGTCCCCAAATCTCCAGATGACAATGGTTCCTTTTTTACAACCATAGTGCCCACCATACACTCTGAGCACATCCGTAATGTTCCATTACTGTTCATTAATTCCCTTTGTGTCTTTGAGACTGAAAGTTTCTTGAAGGTAGAAGCCATGTCTTTTTCACTTCTGTTTCCCATGGCCTCCAACATACTTGACATTACTAAATATTTTATGAAGTAATGGAAATGAAGGAAAAGCAGAATAAGAGCCCAGAGACAGAGTGAAAACTATTCTATTCTATACTCTATATCCTATCAGTAGTATTGGCTTAGACTTATTTCAGCCTTAAAGGAGTATAGAAGACTATCAATTTCCAGGATATCCCAGAGAAATGGCCGTGGTGAATAGTGGATGATTTCTGGGTCGCTCAGAATTGTGTTCACCCTGGGTTAGTTTACGGTTTAGCTTACAGTTTATTTTCAACCTGGACTACTTACTGTGCCTACTCTGAAGACCTCCCAGTGATAGGGATTTCCAATTAAATGCCTGATTTCAGATGAAGTCTTAAGCTGAAAAAATGAATTCATTCATTTAATAAATAATAATTAAGCACCTACTCTTGGGGGGGGCACTGAGACATAACAAAGGCTGAGACAATACAGAGTCCCGGTCCCTTCCCACTCTTAGGCGTGGTCTAGGGTTGTCTGCTTAGTGAGCAGATTGGGAAAGTAAGGAAGAGCCGGCATCGTCTGCTCCCTGCCCACTTAGCCCCAAGAGCCCCACTGTTGAAAACTGAGATGTCAGCTGGAAAAGGACCTGTCGGAAGGTTTGAGGTCATCATACGAGGTTAAGACTCACCTATGTGCCATTCAAGTTGTCAAACTGCAGGTTATTTACAGAAACCTGTTTCCTGTTACCTAAGCAACAAAAAATACCTTTCAAATAATGCAAAAAATAAATCTGTATTTGAATGTCTTTAGAATGGATGACAAAGCATGCTATATTTTCTGATCAAATGTGCTTTTCTGGGCATTACCCATAAGAAAGCAGAAAGCCCCCATTTATCATACATCACCAGAAAAACAATGTCTCCTAATTCACACAAGCCCTTCTAAGACCAAGTTTATGTTCAGGAAACTGGAAAGAACTTAAAGGTCAGTCCCTGCATTTTCCAACTTTCGGTCTGCCATGGAATTTTCTTCTGAGTGGTAAAGAACTTGCTCGTGTTCTAGTTTATGTGTTTAGAGATTAAGAAAACAGACGTACAGAAAATGAGAAAAACACCTTTTGAAAAAATTTAATATTTCAGAAAGTACCACAGTAGTCCTCAGCACACTGATGAACTCTGCCATGTGTATTTTAATGATTACTATTGCTTTTATTTCAATTTACCACACTGAGGGCTTTCAAATTTCCATCAGACGCTGGGCAGTGAAGAAAACAGAGCCTCGTGTCCTCATCTATAAAGGATATATTTTGACACCCTTGGGGTTGGGGGTCCAGCCCCCTAAACTACTCCCCTCCCCCGTGAGTTACTCTTAGAGAACTGTTTAACTTTGGCCCCACCTCTTGTTCCATTTCATTCGTACGGAGCATTTCACTTTCTCTGCTCCTCACTCCCACCCATCCCATTGGCTCCCAGGGATTTTAAATCGGGGTACAAGAGCGTCTAGTAATTTGCTAGAACTGCCAGAAGTAAAATTCAGGAGCGAGAGAAAGCGGGGCGGGAGGCGGTTAGCGGGGAGATAGAAAAGCCATGCAAAGTAGTAGAGAGAGGCTTGTTTTACCAAGGGCCTTCCACTTTCATTTCAGTACATCATGAGACTTAGCCATATATCCTGTCTTTCAGTTTTGTTAGACTTCCTTTCTCCTTGTAATAAATCTCCCTTTACTTCATCGACTTGAGTAAGTCAGGTCTCTTGCTACCAAGCAATCCCTAATTAGGGCAGGATAAAAAATATCTGTTACACACAGCTATGAGACTCAAAGGGAAATAAGGCTTGTTAAAAGATAAAGCACTACTAAAATTGTTATTAAATATTTGTGTTATCAATATTATGAAAGTTTCATGCTCCTCCATCACCTCTTTTTTAAAATTGGAGTGGTGGATCTCTACTGTTCTCATTATTGTTCCCATTATAATTAGCTGGTCCTACCAAGAAAGGAAGGGTGCATGTGCTTTTACTGGTACTCTCTCTAAAAAAAATGTTTGTGAATATCTGTAAATACAAACACACACACACACATATATACAAGCACGTGGTTTATTTTAATCCAGATCATAGCCAGAGTACCCAGGAGGGGACCTCTTAAGTGAGATAACATCATAAAACTAGAATTCTGAAACTACCTTTAATAGGGCATTCATATGCTTCTTTCTTTTGTTAAGCAGAGCTTCACTTAGACTGCAAAGGAAGTGTTGTAGTTTCAAGAATATAGGAATCCCATAATTTCTTTTTTAAGGATCTCCAAAAATGAGGCCTTTATATTCTTCAATAAAGATTTAAGTTTCTTATATCTGATTAACATTTTTCATCCACATTTAAAACACTTTTATTTTAATGAATGCCACCAGATAATGCCTACATTTTAAGTCATTTCTAGGATAGATGGAGTAGAATCAGTCATAGCAACCATGAAAGCGTTGAAATTCAAATGTCAATGTAGGAATGTTCTTCTTTCTCTTGTTGCCTTTTTCTTTTTCCTTTGTGTGTGTGTGTGTGTGTGTGTGTGTGTGTGTGTGTGTGTGTGCGCGTGTGCACATCTGTGCACACGTATGTGTGTTAGAGTCTTTCACCTTTCACTAAATTCTCCAAATAATTCAAACACTTTATAACTCTCATTCACAAATTCTGTGTTTATTGCATTTTTGTCATTGAACTGATCATTATTTCTCAAATCTGTCCACCTGTGTCAGGCCCAAGACCAGTGCGTTCTTTCATTTTAGGTCACAAGCAGAGTTGAAAACAGGGGTGGCCTTGCAAGGGAGCCTGACACACACTCCACAACATGGGACCAAAAGATATAGTTACATACATTTCGAAAAATAAACTTCCCTTAAACACAACCCAGCAGAAGTATCCAGAAGAAGGAGGGATGCACATACACAGGAGTCCTGAGCTGTAGCCACACACTTGGGACAATGAATGAACATGAACACCTTCTAAGATGTTAGGAACTTGAAGATGTGCACTTGGGACACTACCTGACACATAAAAGGTGTTCAATACATGTCGGTTGGTAAAGAGAAACATTAAATACTCTCTCTCATTTTTCTAAACATACTAAATGTGCTCATTTTAAATTCTGATACTGCTCAGCCTAGCACTTGCTATCTTTGGGCCTTTGATTCTGTAGACTCTAGTTTCTGCTGTCTCCCAGTGATGGTGGCTTGTTTCCTCTTGCGTTTAGGGGAATTTTACTGTGACAGTACTTTGAAGCCTCTCTGCGCAGAGAAAATTTCTGTTCACTTCTGCTAAGTGCCTGGGGCCCTGCCAACCATGACCACTTTAAAATGATTCTTTGGTATAGTATTTGGGGAGCCGCACAAGAGCATTCCATACTCTGAATCCAGGCTTGTGGGTGAGAATTCCTAATGAAAACTTCTTTTTCTTTTTCAATGCACCCAGATGGCAAGTTCACTCCTGCCTTCAAGACTTTGCATTCGCTGTTTCTTTTGCTCTAGATCCTCACATGTTTGGTCTTTCTTATCTTTCATGTCATAACTCCAATGTCACCTCTTGACAGGGGAAGCTGTTTTCACCTGAGGAATTTCATTCTTCAAACCAGTCACTCCATGAATCCAAAGAAGTACACAGTGTAGGGACTCAGAACACATTTGTGTAATTGGTTAATTAAATCAAATAAAATTAAATTTCTTTCTGGGATTACATCCCCTCAAAAAAGACAGGAGGATTTCACCACATGTAGAGACTATGTTAGAGATGATGAATCCACATTTATGGAAAGTGACATATGCCAAATGAACTTTGTGGAGTGCAATGCTGCTAACATTTTCACTTCATTTCCCCTTTCCTTTTATTCAGGATGGATTATCAGCATCTCAGTTACTAGATCCCTAGAATAGTTTATTTCTGATCCAACCCAAGGATAAAAGCAGAGATAGTTTATCTAAAGCCATAACAGGCTATCATGACATATGATAAGTTGGATTAGCTAATAATTTCATGCACATTTAAACCAATATTTCAAAAATATCTACCCAATAATTATTTACTGAAAGAGAAAAGTGCCCTTTTACGCCTCTGTCATTATATTTAAAAGAATTCAGTCACATACGCTGAGTGCAATGTAATATTCTAATTTAACTTGGAATATTCTTTTCTTCTGTAGATTTTCCTCATCCACTGCTTATATGCACAAATATAGAAGTAACTTATAAGGACACCTTACAAAGTCCTGTTCAGAATATCATTGAAAGTTTTCTCTTTTTTTGTCCTTTATGTCAGCAAAAAATATTTTCACCTTCTCATTAGTTCTTTCATGTTTTAGTTTCTTTTGGCATTCTCTTAGTCAGAAAACACCTCAGCAGGTATACTAAACAGTTTAAAGTTTAGGGGAAGTTCTCACTGAGCATGCACGGTATCTCATGCATTTTTCAATTTCAGCTCTAACTGCTGACTCTAGGCAGCTGTCAACTGGCTGGCTGTTCTCAGAGTGGTTGTCACCTGTTGAAAACATTCTCAACAGAAATCCATCAGTGGTGGCAAGGAGGGTTTTAGTTTGTTGTAATTTTACTCCAAGATGCAGTTCAATTAGGTAGACGCTAAACCACGAAAGTGGCCAACTCCAAATGGAGTTTTGTGCAGAAACCTGAATTAAATGACACCTTGTCTTTGATGCACTCCAGTTGTTTTAGAGTCACCTTCATGCTTTCATGCCCAGGCATCTTTATGTTTGGCCCTGCCCATCAGCCCTTGCCCTCCATTCGTAAAGGGTCCACAGATGACCTTCCTAGCCCGGCAATATCCTCCTGCTTGACTTTCTCCAGAATCTAAGGAATGCATTTAGCCATTGTTGTCTCTTCTCCATCAGCAGTGGAAATACCAAAGCATCAGTGATCAATACAAGGGCACCAACTTACATCCGCATACGTAACACCTGGTTGATTTGGAGTTGGGTCTGGTGGCATGGAGAAGGAGAAATAAGAATGGGCAAAGTGTCTATGCTAAAGGAAGAGAGAAAGGTGGGTATATTTATGTGAAGGTTTACAATCTATCCTCAGCAAGTTAAGTTCCAGATCCTAGAGCCAAGCTACATTGGATTCTCTGATCCCCTTTCTGCTCCCCCACCCTCCCACCTTCCTTTCTCCAGCAGTCAGGCTCATTTCTTGGGACCCCACCATGTGCCAAGCACTGTGCTTTATCTGTGACCTTATTTTATTTTTATTTTTAATGTTTTTAAAGATTTTATTTATTCATTTGAGCAAGAGAGAGAAAGTGAGAGAGCACAAGCAGGGGGAGGGGAGAGGGAGAAGCAGGCTCCCTGCTAAGCAGGGAACCCAATGTGGGACTTGATCCTAGGACCCTGGGATCATGACCTGAGCTGAAGGCAGACACTTAACCAACTGAGCCACCCAGGCGCCCCGTGTAAGCTTATTTTAAAATATAATGCCATGAGTTAGATATTTTTATTCCCATTTTAAGGATAAGAAAACTCATGCTAAAAGAAGCTCTTTCTCAAAATATCACATCTAGTCTTCAAATCCATGTATACTTAGCTAAAAGAATGAGACATCTAAGAGTAAAAGAATGATGACCATACATTATGAACCAAAAGTCCATAATCTTAGAATGACTGACATAGATTTATCATCAAAATCAAAGTTGTAAGCAGGTGGAGTATGAGTACAGGGGAAATAGGAAGATCTTCTTGTCCAAAAAAAAAAAAAAAAAGAAAGAAAAGAAAAAATCTCTGGAGTGGCTGGGTGGCTCAGTTGGTTGAGCATCAGACTCTTGATTTTGGCGCAGGTCATTAACTCAGGTCATGAGATTGAGCCCCGTGTCAGGCCCCGAGCCAGGTGCCGAGCCTGCTCCAGATTTTCTCTCTCTCCCTCTGCCCCTCCCCTCCCACTCTCTCTCCCTTAAAAAAAAAAAAGAAAAGAAAAGAAAAGAAAAAAGTCTCCTATGACCAGTGTTGCCCAAAATTTGTTTAGTAAACAACATTGAAAATAAAACCTAGTAAAAAAAAAAGCATAAAATTTTAAAAAATAAATAAGCACTGGGACTAAGGAATAATAATAGTACCAAACATGTAGGGGACCATGCACTAGAGACTATGCTAAGTACGGTTACATGAATTATCTCATCTGTAATCCTAGTAACAACTATGTGATTAAATTATTATTGTTTTACTCATTTAAAGATTGTGAGAATGATTATCAGCAAGATGGCCACATAAGATGTCCTTCCTGATATCCCTCCTCAACAACAACAATCTGGCATCCATCCATGGATAAACGTACCTTTGTGGATCTGTGGGATCCAGCACCACACACCAAGAGATCCGGTAGCATCTTGCCCCCCCTCCATCTAGTAATAGCCATACAGACTTCCGTCCCAGCTGTGGATCCTGAAGTGGCCCAAGAACTGCCTCCAGGCCCTTTTGGCCATGGTCTGGGAGCCCCTGGAAAACACTGTCTTAGACAGTCACCCACAGACAAAAGAACCTTTGCAGAAGTCCAGCAGAGAAGTTCCAGCACACCAGTGGGGCAACATAACCTGAGACTGGACACATTGGAGTCAAAAGGAATTGTTGGACTTTCCCAAATCACCCCTCCCCCAAGGCCACACAGTTTAGGGCCAAGAGAGTGCTTCACTGGCCTCTGATTTCTCCTTTGAGGAAAAGTGAGAGCATGTGAGGAAACACTTGACTTCCTCAGCTGTTTCAGGATACTGTCAAAAAGGCCCATTTGGCTCTTGCCTCATTCCCAGTACTCGTCATGAGCTGCATGATGGGGCAGGGGTGGGGAGCAGTGAGGGGCTGGGAGAGTGACCGCCAGGACTTGGAATGAAAGAATCAAAGGGACGCAGATCCTACTACCATATTACAGACTCTATCGGGAGGTCCACCCACAAGCCACTGGATCACCTTTCAGATCCCCCAACTGGCCTACCAGTTACTTCTAGAGCCCCAAATGCCTCACCCACACCCACCCACCCCACAGCAGGCTCCCTGTGCGTGCTCCCAACCAGGGCAAGAGCCAGCTGCTGCAGATAGCTTGTAAGCATGCTCAGAAAGCCCCTCTGATTCTGCAAGCCTGGGAGACAACACAAGCCTGAGCATTTAGCACCACCCTCGGAAAAGCAAGAGGGAGGCTGGCAGCATTCAGCTCGGTGCTTTGCAGGATCCAGAGAAGGCATTCAAGAGGGGTCAAGAAGTGTGGAGCAGGTATATCCATAAAGGGTTTGAGAAAGCCTCAGAATCCCTAGCAGGGCTACTAAAAGATACTTTTCTCCTGAAGAAAAATCAGTAAAGACTGGAGGAGGTGACTACTACTTCAAATGCAAAGACAGAAGTGCAAGACTTCAAGGAATGTGAAAAATCAAGGAAGCAGGACATTACTATGGGATCACAACAATTTTCCGGTGACCAACGCCAAGGACATGGAGATTTGTAATTTACTTGATAAAGAATTCAAAGTAGTTGTTTTAAGGAAGCTTAATGAGCTATAAGAAAATACAGAAAGACAGTTCAATAAAATCAGGGAAACAAAAACAAAATAAGTTTAACAGAGATAAAAATCATAAAATTGTGGTTATTGCAGCACTGTTCACAATATCCAAGGTATGGAAACCACCTAAGTGTCCATCTATGAATGAATGGATAGAAAAAGGATGCTACAGTGTGTATATATACTATATGAAACATATAATATATATATTATAAGAAACATAATATTCCTTATAGATTATATATAATATTCCATTGTATGTTACATATAATCTATTATACATATATATGAATAATATTCCATGAAACATTGGAACATTATTCAGCTATGAGAAAGAAGGAAACCCTGTCATTTGTGTGAACATGAACGGCCCTTGAGAGTATTATATTAAGTGAGATAAGTCAGACAGAGAAACATAACTACGTATGATCACTTATATGTGAAATCTGAGAAAGCCTAACTCATAGAAACAGAGAGTAGAATGGTGTTTCTCAGGGGATGGGGGATGGGGAAATGGGGGAGATGCTCAAAGGATACAAACTTTCAGGTATAAGATGAGTAAGTTTGGGGGATTTAGGTACAGAATGGTGACTATAGTTAACAACACTATTATATATTTGAAAGTTGCTAAGAGAGTAGATCTTAAATGTTCTCATCACTAAAAAAAGTAAGTATGTGAAGTGATTGAAAGGTTACACTATGGTGATCATTTCACAATGTTATATGTCAATTATATCTCAATAACACTGGAAAACAATAAAGATCATTAAAAGTGAGGTTTAACAAAGTTAAATAAACTTCCCAAGGTCACAGAGTCACTAAGTGTCATAACCCAGGTCTGTACGACTCTAGGCCCAGTGCTTCAAGAAATGGAGCTAAGCTACTTCGAGAAGGGGGACCAATGACTATAGCATAGGTGACCTGAGTTACTCTCTACCTGAGCTGGAGGCCAAGCTCCACCACAGAAGAGGATTCCCAAGATTAAGCGAACCCTTCAAGGGATCACATAATAATATCAAAAATAAATACCATTTACGGAGCAGTGTTGACACGATACCAAGCACAAGCTAAATGCTTCATCTGGATTATTTTATGTTTGGCTTACAACAAATCTAAGGGAGAGGTATTACTATTATCCTTACATTGAAGCTGAAGAAACAGAGAAAATCAGAATTTTGCCAGCACTTAAATCCTAGACGCTAGGAATCATATATTCCTAATCACTTTATACCATCTCAAGTACTTCTGTGGAGTGAGAGCTCGAATTCCTCCTTTAACAATGCTAGTACTTGGAAGTGTTTTGCTCTTTCATCTAACCAGTCTTGGGTGAAGTTGAGCGGAGTGGATGAAGTAGCCTCCAGCTCCTCCTAGTGGCTCGAGTGGCCACTAACATTTTCTGAAGGGTTTAAGTAGTGTGCATCAAGGCAAAGGAGGAAACACCAGCTTGTAGGTTTGTCTAAAGGCCTGGTAGGCACAAAACACCTGCAATCAAACCCATCCCGAGCCTCTGAGGCCTCATTAAATGTCTGACATCTGGTAAACACCAGGGGACTTTAGCAAAAGGGGAAGAGTATCACGCAGATTAAAATGATAAAATTACCCCCAAATTAGTTCGGCAGATGTGGAGCAGAGACACCAGGAGTTTTGTTTTTCAGTTTCTTCCTTGCATTCCACGACAATAAATATCAATGCTTGTTATCCCAGCTAATTACACAGTTCTCAGCACCAAGGAAACTCCATTTTCCTTTCAGTTCTGACACACAGCATTTAGATGCATATCCTTTAATGACCTGCTTCTTCCTCTTTTAAGAACAGAGTGCTACAGCCATCAGCTAGTAATTCAAAATGAAAAGCTATTCCATGCTCCAACCCATATTCTCTTTAGGGTTAATTTTTAAGGCATACCCTAATTACAGGAATTTACAGTCTTTAAAAAGTGGCTATTTTCAGACCTGCTTACAAGACCACAATCTGAAGCATCAGTCAAAAACAGCTTGAACTGATTGCATCCTTCTCTGGAACAGAACATCTAGCAGGAGAACATCCATTTGTAGCTGGTCCATCTGCCCTGTAATTGAGGTTGCATTGCAGCCTTGCTCCAAACTTATTTCTGCAGGAAAACAGCTGAGATTCCTTAGATAAGATGTCAGAATATGTGCTACTGGAATTGCATCCACTTTGTTGGTTCACATTATCAGAGCCAATTTAGTGCTGAATTTAAATCACCAGAAATGTTGGTGATACAGCAACATATATCCACAGTAGCTTTTGTAAAGTCAGTCATCACTGCCTTGCTCTCCCCGGAGCCACTTGAAAATCCTCTTCATAAGACCCATTCAAAACTCAGTGAAGGAAACACATTGCTGTTGAATGGGGAAAAACATGACTCATTATGTACAACTCTGTATTGTGCACTTAAAAGCCATAAAAACCAACCTTTCCAAATCACAAGTCATTTTTAACCATTTGTTCATTCTTGTGCCATTATTCACACAAACAGATGATGTAAGATGCATTTTAAAAACAAGAAATGACGTTTAGGGCTCAAGCATCTCAAGGATGAGAACAGGGAGGCCCAAAGGACTCAATGTCTCCTCTCAGACTGAAGTGAGAAACTCTTAAAACAAGAACATTAATATCAGGGGCAAATCTTGGAAACAATTTCTTTTTTTCATTAAGACAAGTTTTATGAAAGCAAGCAGCAGGTGTTTTCAGAGGCTGGTATATTTATATTATGTAAACCATATATTGTTAATATATCTTTATGTGTTCTTTTCTCCAAAAATATAATCATTAAACAGTCTCAAAGAACTCCCCAATGTAAAAATAGAGGATATAATATCAGACTGACAAAATTTGCTAACAACCCACTATGTGCAAAGCCCTGTTTTGCTCTGAGGTACAAAGTGATATAAAAATTTGGTACCAACCGCCTGCCCCCTCCCTGTCTGTCTACTTTTAGAAAATTCTCTCCCTTAAAATTTGATACCTCTTCTCTCTCCTGGATGACAGCCTTACATTATCCCTTACAGCTTTGAGATTAAGAGTCAATTTTTGAAGCAACACAATGCTTCCAAGGGAGAAGTAGGTAAAAAAGTTGTAACACTCGGGAGCATGTTGTGCACTCGGGAGTGTGTGTGAACACACACACACGCACACACACACGCACACCAGAATTTATGAAATCACTCCAAAAACCCTTAGAATATTCAGATAAATTGGCTTTTCCATTTAGTTCCCTCTCTTGAAAAATATTTTAAGAACCTAGCCCCATCCAAATGCTCTTTGTTTTCTCCCAAATGCAGAACCTGTGAATGAGCATGATTTCAAGTCAATAGAGACATACATAATTTATAAGGGGATTTTTAAAAAAAATCATGCATTTCCAAACACAGTCGTTAAGGTTACAGAAAGTAATAAAAATGCAGAGAGCATCTTGCAGTAGAGACAGGCATTGGGAACACCCTACTGGCTCAGCCAGAGGAAAACGACCCCACTGGTTCACTTAGCAACAGCTGTGGGATCCAGATTACAAATTCCTCCCAAGGCAGTATGAATATGAGCTTTGAAATATTCATCTCTCCTCCCAATACAAATTTGCTGATCCATTGCTGTCTCAATATTTCTATAAACTAAAACACCCCACCCTCAGAGCAGAGCAAGTTGAATCCTAAATTCTTAGGAAATAAAATGTACGATGCTCAAGAAGGCACATATGAAAAGATTTTCCTTTGGAATCTCGAAATCAGTTGGCAGTGGGTAGCAAGACTGAACGCAGAGATAAAAATCAAAGATTCTATCACTATTTTAGGTTTTGAATCCAAAACGTAAACATATTTGTGGTTGGATTAATAGTTTCCTTTTGGGAGCCATCTCCAGTGAAACGCAGGCACATTATTACATAATTTAGAAGAATATCTTGTGTGTTGATTTATAAACATCACTACAGAATTGGACCAAAAACCATCCAGACTAAATTGTATGAAATCCAAGTTCACACTAACTGAGAAATGTCTAATGTAGCCGGAAGGTAAAATTCTGAACACCTAGCCTTAATTGAAATTGTGATAAAAGTTGAAGAAATAGTGAGTCATCCAGATTTTTATTCTAATTTTGGCTCAACAAGTATTGGATATATTCCAATCAAGTGGACAGTACATCAAGTGCCAAAAACACAAGGATGAAAGACACACGTCCTCTCCACAGGAAGCACTCAGTCTAACGGGAGACATACATACAGGAGAGTCCATTGTGATTTTTCACGAAACAAATCTGCATACGGTAAGGACTCCTAGGCTGTAGGTAAAGGAATTTCACCTGTTACTTCCTTAGCCACATTTTTAGAACCATAGGCTAATAATCAACTTAGCCATTATTTTCGCATTTAATAAGTCCCACCATTTTATTGACAATGTCCTTTAACACGAACTGTTTTATTTACTCTTCACAACAGTTCTTCTATCAAATAAGCAGGTAATGAAAAAAGAGAAACATCCATATACCTCAGATTTGGAAGTCATGTTTAAGAGCTTTAAAGTCCATCTGTTGGTATTGAACATACATGGTGTTATAATAAGAAGGATTCCAAACTCATGTTGAGGCCTAATGGGAAAGAAAGCCGCAACTGATTGAAAATGCCTGTCAGGGCACTCAGGACAGGAAGTAGCAGCACAAGTCTTATGTTTGCTAATCTTTTCTGTCCTTTTCTCAGCTGCTTTAAAAAACTACAATGAGATATCACCTCACACCGGTCAGAGTGGCTAGGATCAGAAAGACAAGAAATAACAAGTGTTGGTGAGGATGTGGAGAAAAAGGGACCCTTGTGCACTGTTGGCGAGAATGCAAGTGTAGAGTTTCCTCAAAAAAATAAAACTAGAAATAACATGTGTTCCATGAATTCCACTACTGGGTATTTACCCAAAGAAAATGAAAACACTAATCTGAAAAGATATATGCACCACTATGTTAACTGCAGCTTATTTACAATAGCTACAATACAGAAGCAACCCAAGTGTCCACTGACAGGTGAATGGATAAAAAAGATGTGATATGTATACACACAATGGGATATTACTCAGCCATAAAAAATAATGAGATCTCGCCACATGAGACAATATAGATGGACCTAGAGGATATTATGCTAAGTTAAATAAGTCTAAGAAAAGACAAATACCATATGATTTCATTTATATGTGAAATCTAAAAAACAAAACAAATGAATAAACAAAAAGCAAAATCAGATCCATAAATGCAGAGAACAAACTGATGGTTGCCAGAGGGAAGAGGGGTAGGGGATGGGCAAAATGGGTGAAGGGGAGTGGGAGATACAAGCTTCCAGTTATGAATGAAAAAGTCACAAGGATGAAAGGTACAGCTAGGGAATATAGTCAACGATACAGTGTTGCAAGGGTGACAGATGGTAGCTACACTTGTGGTGAGCGTAGGATAACATATAGACTTGGTGAATCACTGCGACGTATACCTGAAACTAATGTAACATTGTGTGTCAATATACTCAAAAAAAAAAAAAAAGACTAATATTATTAATGGCCCTTTACTATGTAGCTTCCAGCAACATTCTAAACACTGAATATTAAGTGGTCTTAGGTCTCTCCCGCCCAGATTATTCCGAGCCTTTACTCCAGTACAGAATAAGTTCCAGGATTTTTTTCCTTAGCTCCATCTTGACCACAGTGTTAGCCATTCAAAGTGAATGATCCATGTTTTAAACATTTTAAAATATTTCACAGTAGTGAACCAAAGAGTGCTCAATTTAAGTTTTAGTTGTCTTTTCATTGATATCAATATAACTTTATTACCCATAATGTGTTTGTTCAGCCAGGGTTTTATTTTGCCTCTGGCTACTCTTTTACTCTCAACTTTGGTCTTCCGCTAAGTGGTTCCTACTTCCTTACCCATCAACACTAATGATTTCTCAAATATTTCCAACAGCACATTTTCCCGTTAAATTTTTTTTTATAAAATCTCAACTTTGTGGAAGAAAATTTCAAACACATTTTAAAAATAAAAAATACTGACACTATTTTTATTTTATGACATTCTCTTATATATACAGAGAGTGAGAGAGAGGGAGGGAGGGAGAGATGGGGAGGGAGGCTTTCTTTGCATACTAACATTAACAAACTCAAATTGTCAATTTGGTTTCATCTCAGAAACCATCATTAAAATCAGGGAGGTAGACATTTAGACATTTCGACCCACGCCATACCAAGAGGTGGTTATTATTTAGCACATGAATGTCTGGTTCAGGTTAAACTGACTGCTGTGGAGGACCACTGAGAAAACACGCAAACCCAGAGCATGAAAGAAGTCCTGCAGCAGAACACAGACAACACAAACAAATTAAGTTTCAGGGGAGTCGAAAGTTATATGTTGATTTTTGACCGTGCAGGGTTGGCACCCCAACCCCTGTGTTGTTCAAGGCTCAAGTGTAATTCCATTCCAGAGACACTTCTCCAAGAAAACAGTTTTATGTAAAAGGTGAATGCTGCAATATTATTTACATAGTAAGCCATTTAAAACTATGTAAATGTCTAACAACAGATGGGTGATAAACTATCGTAAGTCTAAATGATGGAATTTATGATAGCCATTGAAATGAATGTTTAGTACAAAAATGTCTTTTTTAATAGCAAGTGAAAAAAACAGGATACATGATTTTATATAGTATTATAACATGTAAGTAGGATTTTTCATTAAATAATGCAGGTACATTATGCCAAATATTAATAGTAGTTATAACTCTATGTATACATAGATGTTCATTTTTTGGTATTTTCTAAATTTTTCTCTAAGAAAGATGGATTGCTTTTTTAATGAGAAAAATAATTTTTCACAAAATGTTTTTTCAATTTAAATAGTTTATTTATTTATTTTTAAAGATTTTATTTATTTATTTGAGAGAGAGCATGCATGCACAACTGGGGGAGGAGCAGAGAGAGAGGGAGAAGCATACTCCCCATTGAGCAGGGAGCCCGACTCCAGGACCCTAGGATCATGACCTGAGCCAAAGGCAGCTGCTTAAATGACTAAGCCACCCAGGTGCCCCTGAAGATTTTATTTATTTAATTTAGAAAGAGAGCACATGCAAGTTGGGGAGAGGGGCAGAGAGAGAGGTAGAGAATCTCAAGCAGACTCCCCAGTGAGTGCAGAGATGGAGGAGGGGCTCCACCTCATAACCTTCAGATCTCAACCCGAGTGGAAACCAAGAGTTGCACACTTAACTGGCTGCACCCCCCAGGCACCCCTCCACAAAAAGTTTTAAACTTCCACAATTTAAGAATAATTTCTTTGGCAAGAGCATGGATTAAATTATTTCAGCACTAAAGAATTAGTTGCACAATGAAATGCCAGTTGGTGGGTCATCACAGAGTGGGTTTTTCTTGTATTGGTTTCCAGGGCTGAGGTGAGGAGAGACAACATATCTAGTTATTGGCAAATCAGCCCCAAAAGAAACATCCCATTAAAGAGGGTTTCCGATGTTGGCTAGTTGAATTTAAATAAAAATAAAAATAAAAAGTAAATAAATAAAGAGGGTTTCCAAAATGATTAAAATATTTATATGCAAAGTATTTATTTATTTATTTATTTATTTTTAAAGGTTTATTTATTTATTTGACAGAGAGAGAGAGAGAGAGACAGCGAGAGAGGGAACACAAGCAGGGGGAGCGGGAGAGGGAGAAGCAGGCTTCCCGCGGAGCAGGGAGCCTGACGTGGGGCTCGATCCCAGGACCCTGGGACCATGACCCGAGTCGAAGGCAGACGCTTAACGACTGAGCCAGCCAGGTGCCCCTATATGCAAAGATATTTAGTCAATCATTTGTATCATAGAATAAAATAAGACTAACGTCAATGGAAAATACATATTTTTTTACATTTTGCTGCTGTGAAATGCACTTCACTGTTCAGGGAAGCGCCCTCCAAGTTAGAGTGTTAACTGGGGTGGGAGGGACAGAATAAGGTATGCTTTCCTAAGTGTACTTATTTTTTTAGACTGCTTTATTGGTGCAAAATTAACACACAACAAACACCACATATTTAACATGTACAATTTGTTTTGACATATGTACACACCCATGCAAAATTAATACAATCAAGGTAATGAACATTTTCATCACTCACAAAGGTTTCCTCGTACCTTTTTATAAATCCTCTCTCTGGCCTCTCCTGATTCCGCCCACATACTCTCTACTTGAATTAGTTCGTCACTACAGAATATAGATTAATCTGTCACTAGGAATTGGTTTGTATAGCCTAGAATTTGATAGAATTATATTGAGTACTCTATTTTTATGTGCTTTATTCATTCCGCAAAATTATTAGATTAATTCATACTGTAGAATATATTGGTAGTTCATTTTTATTGGTAAAGAGTATGCTATTATATAAATTTTGCGTAGACTAATTATATTATATACATGTATAAAATATAACTGTTTGCTGATCCATTCACCTGTTTATGGGCATTTGATTTGTTCAGATTTTGGCAATTAACCTTAAAGTTTCTTTGAACAGCCCTGTACAAGTATTTTTGGAAATAGACTTTCAACTCTCTTCAGTAAATATCTTGTTGCAGAATGGCTGGATCACAGAGGTGTGTGCAACTTTTTAAGAAACTGCCAAACTTTTTCCAAAGTGGCTATATTATATTTTTTTAATATTCTTTTTTTTTAATTCAGCAATAAATGAGAGATACAGTTCCTTCACATCCCTGTCAACACTTGAGATGTTCACACCTTTTAATTTAGCCATTCTAGTGGAAGTGTGGTGATATTTCATTGTAGTTTTAATTTGCATTTCTTTAATGGTGGATGGTGTGGTGTATGGTTTCTTTGGCTTATTTGACACAGTAGTATATCTTTTTTGGTCTATTCAAATTTTTGGCTCATTTTTAAAAAAATGAGTTGTTTATATTGAGTTTGGGGAGGTTTTTATATATTCTGGATATAAGTTTATTATATATATGTTTTTAAGGATTTTCCCTTTATTACTAGTTTTTAACAATTGGATCAAGATGTGACTTGCAATTGACTTCTTATTTCTGGGACTTGGGATTCATTGAGATTCTTGGATCTGTGGATTCATAGATTTCATTGAATTTAAGAATCTTTCAGCCTTTCTTTCATCGAATATTTTTTTTCTGTCCGTGTCCCCTTCCTTTGGACTACAAGTATATTCGCCACTTTTCAAGTTCCAGATTTTGTTGTTTCATATCTCATAGATTCTCTGTTCATTTTTTTAAAAATTGTCCTTCGCCTCTGTGTTTCATCTTCATAGTTTCTATTCCCAAATCTTCATGCTTACTAATTTTATATCCACAATGTTGCTTTTGTCATTAATCTCATCCAGTGTATTATTCATTTCAAACATTTTAGTTTGCATTTGCAGAAATGCAGTTTTTGTCTTTTTTGTATCTTCCACGTCTATACTTAATGTTTGAACATATAGAGTTATGATGACTCTTTTAATATTTGTATTTGCTAATTCTAACATCAGTTTTGAACCTGGCTTTCAATTGATTGATTTTTTTCCCCTTCATCATGAGTCATATTTTTCTACTATCTTGCCTAGTTGGCAGAATTACTGATTATTTTTTATTGAATATCAGGCATTATGAAATTTGGTTTGTGAGATGCTGGATACTTTTATATCATCATATATGTTCTTGAGCTTTGTTCTGAGTCACAGTTAACTTACTTGGATACTGTTTGAACTGGCTTTTAAGATTTGTTAGGCAAGACTAGAAAAGTGTTTAAAACTACTTATTTCCTATTATTGATAAAGACACTTCAGCGAGCTCCACCTGATGCCCTGTGAATCATGGGGAAGGGGCTATTTTCAGGTCCGTGTCACTGCCAGGCACTGTCACCTTGACGTCATTCAGGTGGTTCTTTCCCTGGCCTCGGGTAGTTTCCTCACACCATGCACTCATCGACACTATGCTAAAGCCATGAAGAGTCCTGCTTCGATATCTGGAGTAACCATTCTGTGCAACTCTCTCCTCTCTAGTACCTTGCAGAGGCAAACTCTAGCATCTTTTTGTCCTCAAATCCTCGGCTCTGTCTCTTCAACTCAGGGCGTTGGTCAGACTCTGGCTGGGTTCTGCCTCCATATTCTATGACCTGGAAACTCTCTCAAGGCAGTAAGCTCAGGAAATCATACGGTGCACATCATTTTCCCCAACCTTTCAGGATCACTGTCTTATGTTCCCTGATGCTAGTGTCTCGATAAGTCTTACTCCATATGTTTTGTCCATTTGTTTCTTTTTTCAGCTTCAGTGGAAATTCTGTTCTCAGTTACTCCACCTCAGTTGGAAGTGGACATACCTAAGTGTATTCATTTGGATCTTAAATGACAAGCTGCAAGGCTCAGCGTTCTGACTAGTGAATAAGGAATTATAATGTCCATACAATCATGGAAACCCAAATATTTCTCTGTGAGATAATTCATACAAAAAGAAAAAAAGATGGCTTTCACCAGAATTGTTATTGTCATTGAATGGGCATAGCTTTCAGTAAATGTCTTGTACTTTATCTTTTTAAAAATTGCTTTTTAAAATTAATATTTTTCATTCTATTCTTGATTAGCTACAGTTCTTAAAGTGCTATGTGTTAATTTTATTTTTCACTGCCAACTTAACGCTCTTCTCAAAAGATTATAGAGATAAATCTAGAAATTATTCATTTTACATTTCTTTTTTAAAAATTCAGGATGTTTCCATGTAAACTTAATTTTAGAAGAATATACAGGTAAAAACATAGTAGAGCAATGGGAATATTTTATAAGGAAAACATAATTTTTGTGTGGATAAAACATACCAACTTATGGAACTTTATATCAATCACTTAGACTCTGCCTACAGGTAAAATCACTTTAATTGCTTTGCTTGAGTTGATTGCTTGGTTGTTTCAAACTCCCTGGCAATTCAGTTAAATTGGTTGGACCATGGCATAAGATGAAACTGACGGGTTGTTTCACTGAAATGACTCACCATGTCAATCAAAAATGGCTGAGTTGGTTGTATATGGAGCCATAAGACAATCTGGGAATAGCAGTGTTATGTTGGGTGCTACAGGTTCTGGAGAATTCAATAATATTTTAATTATTTCTCTTTTTTTGCAATGTTTTTATCAAAGGACTTTGAAGCTCCTTAGATGCAAGGTGTCTTTGTTATTTGAGGAGTATTAGTAGTGATCACAATAGTCTGTGGCATGCGTTGTTTGCACAAAAGTACAAAGACTTAGAATAACCCCCTGTTCGCCTGATAGAACACTCATATAAACTAAGTTAAATATACACTAATAAGAAACTGGCTTAATGTTTACCCAATGACCACTGAAAAACTGACATAGAAACCTCAAGCGATACTCAAGAAATAGATTAGTATATTTATGCTGGATTTACAAAGTATATCATGGCATTTCTTGTCATTAAAATGTCAGTAAGCATTACAGTGACAATAGGTCTTGCTCAAAACTTCCTAACAGCAAGGTTTTTGAGGTTTCTGCTTAGAATTTTATTTTGTGGATGAAGAGACTTCAACAAAGATTAACTTGGAAGAACATCACAGTTTCTCTGAAGTCTTGTATTTGAAAGAGGCGTTGACACTTGCATATTCACTATTCTAGTTCTCTCCTGAGTCTGCATGTTTTCACAAAGAAAGAAACAATACAGGCTGAACTGAGGATTAGAAGGGAAATCACATGGTCTAAAATGGGAATTGGGGTAAAGGTAAAGGTGATCTACAATCTGAATGCAATGTCTCATAGACTCACATCCTTTTAGAGGCAGAAAATACGTTAACAGCCAGCTAATACGTTCCTTAAATTTGCGGATATTCTAGGAAGTGAAGTGACTTCACACAGAGATAGGATAAAGGCCCATCCACGCATGTCAACTGTTAGTTCTCAAAGTCTGGACTGGTAGATCACTAAATCTGTCGACACCGATATTTCCTCCTCTCTGACACACAGCAGAGTTTCTAAAGGTGAGACACATTTGCTGGTGTGGCCAGCAGCAGTGACTCTTCCTCCCTCTATGGAGTGGGATTGATACTCTCTCCTTTTTGCAAGGGACTTTGCTGGGAGAACTACACTGCTCCCACCCCATAGATCTAATGATTCAGGGAAATGCAAAGTGGTTTGTGCTTATTAAAAATAAGTGGGGAGCCTGGGTGTTTCAGTCAGTTGAGCATCAGACTCTTGATTCCGGCTCAGATAGTGATCTCAGGGTTGTGGGATCGAGCCCTGAGTTGGGCTCCATATTCAGCATGGAGTCTGCTTGTCCCTCTCCCTCTGCTCCTCCTCCTCTCCCTCTATCTCTCTCTCAAATAAATAAGTCAATAAAATCTTTAGAAAAAGAATCAAAAGCCTGGAGTTCTCAAATAGGGAAGACAGTTTAGGGTAGTAGTTAAGAAAGAGCACAGACCTCTGGTGTGAATCCCACTAACTGTCATGTGAGGTTGTACAAGCTTTTTGACTTCCCCAAGCCTTACTTTCTTATCTGTAAAAATGTAATAATTACTTTGGGCTCATAATATCAAGTAAAGGCTAATCACATGTAAAGTGTTGGACACAGATTCTATCAAAAAGTATTCACTGTTACTATATAATCAAAAAGGATTTTTCATCCCCTTTGTTTCTTTTCCTGGAAGATCCCTGTGATCTGGTAGCCCTTGGTTTTACTCATGATTCACAATGGGGAAAAAATGAATTTTTATAGCTTACAAATTTATGAGGCAACCATGTTTTCACGTATCAAATATAAAGTATTATAAACACATCATCTCAGAATCAATACCAAATCGTTACCCAAGTTCTCTTTCAGATTCACCTGTGGCCACAGGTTTCTGTAAGGCTTAGAAATACAGCAACGATGGAGCTTCAAAGTCAGTGTGCCGATGAGGGCCGTCACCCATGAGTATTTGGAATTGGTGAGATAGCTTTTTCCACATCCCCCTTTACACCCTCCTTTTTTTTCCCTTTCAGGCGAGCTGAATTTAAAGGACTGGGATCCATGTGCCCAGTTGATAACGGCTCCTGAAAGCTCAATGTAGCAGTTCAGTCCGGGAAAATGAGGTAGTAAGAGGAAAGTTTGAGAATCACTGAATCAATTTAATGTCAAGCGTCTCTTTGCTCTTTCTTTGTACTAGAACCAGAGAAAGGTATGTTGAAATAGTATATAAATAAATTATTTTCCTCTTATTTATTTTAAAAGATCTTTTGATGAATTATTAAGTTAATGAATGAAGGTAAGGAAAGTGGAACGAATTTATTCTTCTCTATACTTTTTGTTTGGACATGCTGCAAAATGAATGGCTCTCAGCCTTCAGAAAGAGTGTTCTTCCCACACAGTGTGCCTCTTTTACAGCTCTGCCACAGGTGACACCAAACACAATTAGCCTTTCAGTTGGGCTTTGCATTTTTCTGATCTTCTAACAACTGGGTGTCAGATATCTCAATGTATAACCACCCACTCACAACAAGATTATACATTAGATTCTTTGTTATCTACTTTTATGAAAGATTTCTGAAAGCTAAAAGGAATAAATTAACTTTGCCAAATCTGTGATAAAGTTTCTTTTTCTGATTGTTAATGGTATTTTCATGACTGTACAGTTAGTCCCCATCAAGGGCAAGATATTTACATTATCCTAAAAGGAGGACCCCGAAAGTTACATGGCATACATGGGGGGGAGCAAGCTGCTAAATAGTAATTACAGCAAATCTTTCCTAATATAATGTAAACATAAATCAAGTATGCAAAATCAAATATACCACTTTTACTTAAATTTCTCAGATTTCAATGATCTTACACCTAAGTTTTCCTCCAGGTGGGTAGTTTAGTGTTAACATTCCTGTGTTCAGGGGCACCTGGGTGGCTCAGTCATTAGGCGTCTGCCTTCAGCTCAGGTCATGATCTCAGGGTCCTGGGATCGAGCCCCGCATCGGGCTCCCTGCTCCGTGGGAAGCCTGCTTCTCCCTCTCCCACTCCCCCTGCTTGTGTTCCCTCTCTGGCTGTGTCTCTCTCTCTCTCTCTGTCAAATAAATAAATAAAATCTTTTAAAAAAACAAAACAACAACAACAAAAACATTCCTGTGTTCATACTTTGTATAGATGTGTGGTCTCGTGGAATGTTTGTGAGCAGAGATGATGTTTATCTTTTTCACCATTAACTTCACAAATAGATATTCAAAAGATACTTGTTTATTACTGAATGAAACATCATATAAACAAACAAAAACAAAATACTGACACTCAGAAAAAGTTAGTAGATATGCCCAAGGTCACACAGACAATAAATGATTGATTCAAATCCATGTCTTAACCTCAGGGTCCTCACTCTTAACCATTAATTAAGAGAGATTTGGTTCTCTTATCTGCATACCTAGATGGTGAGGACTCCTGAGGTTTTGATCATATTCAGCCCACTAGGTAATCAATACCTAATAATTGGTGATAAATGTGTTGATCAGTCTCCTTAAATTGTCAAGCAAATTAATATCTAGGTAGTACCAGGCCTTAGAGAGAAATCGTTGCTGTAAGTTCAAGGAGAAAAACGAGTATTGGCATTTATTTCTTGAGTTATGTAAATATGTGAGAACATTTTTGAGAATTTCTTTATTATAAGGAAAATCTTAAAAACTCCCAGGGACTTAGTAGCTCAAGCTGGCCCATGTGCTGAGACTAAGTTTCCCTATAAGACAACAATGTACAAAGTGAGCAAAGATGGATGGATGGATAGATAGATAGATAGATAGATAGATAGATATGTAATGGAATATTATTCAGCCTTACAAAAGAAGAATATCCTGCCATTTGTGACAAAATGAATGAACCTGACAGAGAAAGAAAACTACTGCATGGTATCACTTATATGTGGAATCTTAAAAACAACAACATCAACAACAAAACCAAACTTATAGAAATAGTAGAAAAGTTGCCAGGGGTGGGACGTGGGGGAAATAGGGAGAGGTTGGTAAAAAGGTACAAACTTTCAGTTCTAAGGTGAATAAGTCTGAGGATATAATGTAAACATGACGGCTGGTTGATAACATTGTATTGCATACTTGAAATTTGCTAAGAGAGAACTTACACTTTCTCACCAAAAGATGAAGGAGTAACTATGTAGGGTGATGGATGTGTTAATTAACTCAAGGAAGGGAATCTTTCACAATGTATGCATATATCAAGTCATCACATTGTGCACTTCAAGTATCTTACAATTTTGTCAATTATACCTCAATAAAGATTTTTAAAAAAACAATTAAATAAATAAACCTAGCTATCAACTGCCATGGAAGGAAAAAGGGAAGAGTGACTTGGAGATAAAAGATTAATCAAATTTGGGGTAATATTAAGGTCAGTCTTAAAGGATGAGTAGAAGTTTGAAAGGCAGGAGGGAAGAATTTATCAGCATATAAAAAAAAATGAGCAAAATTACAGAGGCATGAACATGTACTAAGTGCTTAGCTTAGAGAATGCCAGGCAAGTTCATGTGATTGGAATTTAGAGTGGGCAGGGAGAAAAGCATGAATGATCATACAGACCAGCCATCTTCATAGCCTGGGGCTGCAGAAGAAAAATTTTCAAGAGCTAATCTGGCATGGGTAATCTTTTTAGTAACCAAATTCTAGATACTTAACTCCTAAATATAGTCCTCTCTAAAACTATGTGAGAATGTCTCTGTTTTCTAAGTCATGCCTTATTTTCTTTCTTATCTTCCCTTTTCCAGTAGACTTTCTTCCACTTTACAAAAGAGAGGTCCTTCTCTTACACAACTTGAATTTTACTATGCCTAATTGCCCAGGGATAAAAGACACTGGTCACTAAACAGACAATTTATACGTGTGTGTGTGTGTGTGTGTGTGTGTGTGTAATTTAAAATTCTGTATTCTTATCAATGCTGGGAATTTGGGCTAAGGTAGGATTATTTAATTTTTGTTTAATGACTTCATATTATCCATCTCAGAAGATCTGAAAAGAATGCATTGCTCCAGTGAGCAATGAATGTCTTTCATGAGCAAAGCTAAGAGTCCATATAAGAAATGCTGAGGGTTGTGACGGTTTATTTCATACAAATGAAAAGGTATCAGCAAGCCTGATCTATTTATTTATGTATGCACCCATCTTCCCATGTATCACTTATCTCTCCATGTAACTATCTCAAAATTCAGAAGGGAAATGATTGTCATGAAAATATGAACTTATACATTTCTTTGAACTGAAAAATAAAGACAGACTTTGGGTTATATGCCAGGCATTTTCCACAAATTGAATAATCTAAGTCTATAAATCCAAAGTTTTGACAAAAAAATATTTAAAATACCTATTGACAAGAAATATATTTAAAATACCTAAGATTAGGGGCACCTGGGTGGCTCAGTCTGTTAAGCATCTGACTCTTGATTTCGGCTCAGGTCATGATCTCAGGGTTGTGAGATCAAGCCCCCTGTAGGGCTCCACACTCAGTGGGGAGTCTGCTGGAGATTCTCTCTCTCCCTCTCCCTTACCCTCTGCCCCACCACCTCTCTCTCTTCCTAACATAAATAAATAAATCTTTTTAAAAAATGCCTAATATTAAAGCACTGTATCAAAACTTATTGTAATGGCAAAGGTTTACTAAAATTAGCAATATTAAAATTTTCCCAAACCTTTGTTCTGTAGAACAAGCTGCCTCTATGTGAAAGAATAAAGGAAGTAGTAAATGTCACTGAATAAGTTTCGGTGAAATCTTTCTATACTTCCCAGAAGCTGAAAAGCAAACTGAATGACAAATACACAGATAGCACCTAAGTATGTCACCTAGAAAGAGAGAAAACCTGCCATGAGAAGTGTGGTCAGCAGGTATCCTCCAGCCCCCACATACTGGGATTCACCGTGATGTTCGCGGGGAGGTCATGCTTTCCCCAGGCTGCTCACAGCCAATGACTGAGCCTGGTAAAGGGACGAGAGCCAGGCCATTTCTGCCAATGCAGGACTCTTTTATAATCATCTTTGCTCTGGGGCTCCCTCCTGGCCCCAGGACTTTCTCAGGGCTGTGCTACAATCTGAGGCCCTTCCAACTGAGACCCAGTTTCCTTTCCTTCCACCTCTCCTTTCTCAGGTTCAGATCAGCAGAGCAGGCTGAAGCCTTTCCTTTCTCTGCTCCTCTCCCGCTTTATCTCTTGCAAGTATATCCTACCTGAATCTTTGACATTTTTCATTTTGTCTTAGAGTCTGCCTCATTATCGGATACTCTCTAATACTAGGGTATGAAATCCTATCTGACTCTTCACTTTCAAAAAAAAATTGAGAAGGATCTAATCAAATGCTCCAGTGCTAATAAAGCAAAACAAATTTTGATAATAAACCGAGGAGTGGGCTAAATGGAATAAGAGTAATCTCATTCCCTTGGGGGCACGTGGGTGGCTTAGTCAGTTAGGCGTCTGCCTTCGGCTCAGGTCATGATCCCGGGGTCCTGGGATTGAGCCCCACGTTGGACTCCTTGTTCGACAGGGAGTCTGCTTCTCTGTCTCCCTCTGTGCTCTCTCTCTTGCCCTCTCTATCTCAAGCAAAATAAATAAAATGTTAAAAATAAAAAAGAGTAATGTCATTCCCCTTGTGTAAGATTGGTTCAGGAATTCAGGCTTAGGCAAAATGTACAGCAAAATCATCCCTGGAATTGGTTCAAGATGGGAATAAATTCCAATTTGGAGAAATGAGACACAAGGAAAAGTTTATTGGTTATTATGGAAAAGAATTTTCCTATTCTTTTTTAAAGATTGTTTGAGAGAGAGGGAGAGAGAGCAAGTGGGGGGAGAGGCAGAGGGAGAGAGAGAATCTGAAGCAGACTCCCCGCTGAGTGGGAGCCCGACACGGGGCTGGATCCTAGGACCCTGAGATCATGATCTGAGCCAAAATCAAGAGTCAGACACTTTACTGACTGAGCCAACCAGGCACCCCAAGAGTTTTCCTATTCTTAAAAACAGAACCTTTGGAAGACAGTTTCTAGCTTCCTCTGGATATTGTGTAGGTGAATGTGAACCAAAAGCCGTCATTTTCATGCTGTGAGGAAAGCAGGCAGACGACAGGCCAACAAGACAAGGGCAAGAGTCTACAGAGAGACAGAGGTAGGGAGGCCTGATTAAGCTGATCCTAAACCACTTTCTCCTTCTGGACCTCCTGGTTAAGTGAGGATACATTCCTCCTTGCTTAAAACTAGTAGAGTCAATTTCCTACTTCTGATAGCCAAATAGATCTTACTTCTGATATCCAAATAGATTCTACTTCTTTGTGTTAGCTTTCCATTCCTCTGCTTACAAAGGAACCTGTCCAGTGTCCAACATGGGCCAGTTCTCTTCCGCATAGAGAGGATCCTGTCTTTCATACCTCGGCTGCTCTCCTGGAATTGGCATGCAGTTATTCCTCTGATGAATCCTCCAGCTTCTAATACTTCCTCTGTGGAATGGGACCAATTTGGATGTGGATACCAGCCTGAATCAAGTCCGAATTGCTGGATTTTCTGCTACTGAGTTCATTTCTCCAGCTACATCTGTCTCCAGCCTCTATAACTTCCCCATCAGCCAATCCTGAGACTGATGCATGCATTAATTGAGATTTATTCATTATTTATGTATGGTGCCTGTCTCCTCAGTAGACTTTTAGCTTACTGAGGGCAGGTTAGGTTTATTTTATTTACCATTATTGCTTATGACAGCACAGATGAGGGTGTCTGGCACCTATTAGCAGTGGAATATTTATGGAATTAGTGAATTACTGCATAAATGGATGCATATATGGTGATATTTGAATGCAAAATGTTTCAAAAGATTTTAGAATCTCAGGTTGTTCAAATAAACCACTTAAAAGCAATAATAATTTAATTTTAACATCAGTAATCATAATACTTCAAGTAGGAAGAGAAAATCTTTTATGCATAATTATCAAATGCTTCATTTAACCAGCTCTGATTAGCTATTTAAATTGCATGTTCTGGGATGATTTCTCTTAAAATGAGAAAGCATTGTTCTTCTGATCTTATCAAAAGATCACCCTAACTGTCATGTTTTGGGAAAAAAAATACAAACAAGCTCTTCAATCTCCATGACTTTACAATAAGAGAAATATAAACAGGAACTGTGGAAGTTCAATTTTTCCCTCTCCGACACATGCAATTATAGCCTTAAAGGATTACACATGCAAACGTGGCAGCAAGCACACACAAACAGTTGTCCATTTTAAAGGATCTCATTGTTCAAAAACCTTATGAACATCAACATAAATACACTTTCAAACCTGGGGGAATAGTAATACATGAGGAAAGGGAGGAAGATTGGCAGTAGTATCCATGTGGTTGGCTTCCAGCTCCATTGATTTTTAATTCATATGTCTTTCCACTAATTACTCTATAATTCACACACCACACAAGCATACACACACACACACACACACCGTGTACGTAAATATGAACCTAAATATGTATATATATCTACATATAGTCACACCTATGCATCACATTCTGAATCTTTTCTACTATAATATACCTTAGCAGCTATGACCATTAGCTTGCCTTATCTCAGGATATCTTAAATTCATGGATGGACTGTAAGTTTTAAGTATTTGGGGGTAACCAGGGGGAGCTGATGTAAAATTTAATACTTTTTTTTTTTTTTAAGAAAGTAGTCAAAGTCAGCTGTGTATAATTTATTCTTGTACTTCCCAGCCATGTAGATCTTGGCAGATTAATTCCCCCTTTCCACAGATGGGAAATTGGGGCCTAGAATACTTAACTAGCAAGCTCAGAATTTTAAATGCTAAAATGCCTTTTTTTTCTCTTTTACAGTATGCTCAGAATTTAATTCTACCTCTAACGATCTAAGAGTTTATCTAAAGCCATTATTAGACACACAAGAACATTATTTCTACATTTATAAGCTAGATGTCAGAATTGGGTTGCCAGAAAGAATGTTTCCAGATAACTTTTATTTCTCTCTGAATTTAGGTTGCTCATGGATCACACTGCTATAACCCTACATCTGGTTAAAAAAACAAAAAGCTAGACATTGGGAATGTTGTCTTGATTAGTATAATACTTGTGGGTTTGCCAGTGCCTAATAGTTGCATGTTTCTATTTTAGATTATGTAGCAGTGAAATTGATTTTCCCATTTTGGAAGAAGCCTATGCTGTAAGATCAATCTCTCTGGAAAACAATTATATCCTCCTATGGCCCTTTTATTTTTTATGCTTAAACTGTGCCCTGAGTATATACTGACCTTTCTTTACATACATTATTTTATGCAATGCGATATTAATTAGGTATTATTATTAGTCTTTCTATAGAACAGGTAAGGGAAATTAATTTTCCTAAGGTCACAGAACTGTAAGTAATAGAGCCAGACCAAAGAGTGACTCTAAGCCTCAGAGGATTTTATATACATCATGTAATACATTCTCACAGTGTGCACCTTTCCAGTAATGATATAACTTTGGCAATTAAAAATGTAGTCTTTGGGCTGGAAGCATCAACATCCCCTCTAAGCTTGTTAGAAATACAGAACCCCAGACCCCATTCAGACCCACTGAATCAGAATCTGCCTGTTGACAAGATCCCCAGGTGATCCTAATGTACATTAAATTTTGAGAAGCAGTGGTATAGGACACAAGGACATTGAGAGGAGACCTGGGTTATCCTCATTTCATTATTTCCTAACTTGATCATAAATGGATAAATTAATTTTTCTAAGATCCAGTCTGCCCCTGAACAATAAAGATCATAGTACCTCTGGATCTGAATTGGTAGGAATGAGAAAATGCAAGGAAATCGTAACCAAGCTTGTCTGACAAATAAAATGGACTTAATAACTGGTAACTATTATTAAATATCTCTTAAAATTGCACTTAATTTATGCTTCTGATAGGTTTGGAATACCCGAAAAGATCATATCTCTTCTTCTAATATAATTAATCATATAGTGGGACAATATATTGGAATACCAATCTAAATGTCTCCTTCTATTGTACTGTTTAGCATCTTCTCAACTTCATTTAGACTGTAGAGGCACTGACAGCCACAAGAATGAGATTATACAGTCGGCCAGCAGAGAAAACTCTGAGTGCACAAGCGTAGACCCTGAGGGGCTTAAGGCAGAAACAATAGACTTAAAGGAATAGAATCAGATTGATCAAGTAGGATGGAGCAGAGCATAGATTCTGGGCTTTTGGATTTCACCAACTAGTGAAATTTTTTAAAAAATAAGTGAAGACAAAGTGATGGTGTATTAGTCAGGGTTCTCCAGAGAAACAGAACCAATACGTGTGCATGTGTGTGTATGGAGAGAAAGAGACACACACACACACACACACACACACACACACACACACACAGAGTGTATTATTATAAGGAACTGACTCATACATTATGGAAGCTGACAAGTCCCAATCTGCAGTTGGCAAGCTGGAGACCCAGGAAGACTCAATGTTTCAGTTTGAATACAAAGGCATGAAAAAAGCCGATATCCCAGTTTGAAGACAGCCAGGCAGCAGGAGTTCTTCTCTTAGTTTTGCTATTCTATCTAGGCAGTCAACTGATTGGATGAGGACCACCTTACTTTAGGGAGGGCAATCTGCTTAACTCAGTCTATAGATTTAAGCGTTAATCTCATCAAAAACACTTTTGTGGAAACACCTAGAATAATATCTGACCAACTATCTGGGCACCCTGTGGTCCAGTTCAGTTGACAAAGAAATAAAGGATTACAGATAAACTTTTATTTTACCAAGTTAAGGGCATTGCATTACCAGTACCTAATAAAATAAGAGGCACATTTATGACTTTAACAAAGACCCTGTTTCTAAACAATTCATAAACTAAATTAGGTTTAACTGTAGAAAACTACAGTGCATTGTCCTTAATTTTCTGATTTTAATGTGACCCAAAGAAAACTCTGCCAGGATGAAATGAGTCAGAAAATTGTGGTTTGGAGACTATGGGGAGAGAGCCTGCAAGGGAGTAAAATATTAAGGGGGCGGGCACACTGCTAAAATCCAGGAATGATGTGACAAAGAACTTATTTTCTGTTAATGAGAGTATGGAAGGAGTGAAGAAATTGTTAACCTTAAAAATAAAACTGCCAGTATTTTACCAGGAAAAAAAATGACATTTATTCAGGAATAGCAGAGAATTACACTCTGGGACAAACAAGCTACTGCAAAACCATAGAGCAGTCTGGAGAACAAAGGAGAGGAACACTCTTTTATAGAGGAAAGGGGGGAAGTTGGGAAGGCTATTATTATAAACAAAAAGGCTTTTGAAGTAAACTGGGAGTTCAAAGGATAGTGGCTTTTCATTGGCTGAGTTATGGCAGTCTCTCATTGGCTGGGCTGTTGCCTGGTTGAGCAGAGAAACCTTTCTTCCTTCTGCTGAACCAGGAACATCATAGCTAAAGCACTATTTGCTTGCAAGGTAAGTCTCTTCCTGTTGGGTCTGCAGTTGATGACGAGCTGTAGGGCATGAAAGCTACCCCTTCTGGTCCCCAGACTTCATCTTAAATGAGGTTTCCTTTTATTAATTTTTACAAAATACAGAGGGCAAGCAACTCAGAGTCATTATACTCCTTTGAGCTTTTCTTTTCTCATATGAGAAAGGTTGATTGAGATATTATTAAGATCTGGTTATCAAATGTCATGATTCTAGATGTCTAAATGAAGTACATCTGCCAGATGACAGAAATAAAGCAATATGTCAAAAGCTTAAGCTTCAGGGACCTGATGAATGATGGTGCTACAGACAGAAAATTGTGAAGTCATACTATACCTACCAGATGCCTCTAGTCATTCTGCAGTTGTAAGAAATCCACGATTTGTTCCTTTTATTTTCAGAAGAGAAAGAAAATAAGGCTTAATCTTATCTTTAAAAAAAAGCAAATTAAAATAAAACAGCAAATTAGGTCCTTTGCAAAATATCTGTAGAGAAGGAAATAAATGGGCACAATACTATTGCTTTAGCTGTGAAAATGTTTTTTAAATACTGTATATTTGTGCAAGTTCCATTTGAGACAATGAAAAAATTAGTTGCTTTTCAAATGGACAATCAACAATTCTCTGTCACAGGTTGCAGAATAAAGTAGTACACTGCTAAAGGGGGTAAAAATATAACATGGTGGAGGAGTCCAGGAACAAATTGATTAATTACAAGATCAGTTATAGACATCGTCCCTTACATTTAAATTAAAGGTGCCTAGATGCCATTTTTTAGGTGCTGGTTTAAAGACCTGGTTATCTCCATACAGAGTAATTTCATTACTCTAACATTTCAAATCCTTATGAAACAGTGAGAATATTGTACTGATCAGTGAAACTGGGTGTAGCAGTCCCTCAATACTCCATTCATGTAAGATGATCATGTATTTGAACATATTTGTAAAAGAATCACATCTTTGTCATTCAATATCTTCTTTACATCAGTGTACTTTGATGGAATCTCAATGCCTTATTTCAGCAGAGGAATATATTTTATACACTGGTCTCAATCAAACCTAATCTAAAGGTTTTATTTTCAATACAGATTAAGGCACTAATGACTCTAATTTCACAGTCTTGTGTATTTCTTAGCCAATAAAATTATGATTGACTTCCTATATAATTATATGTGCTGGACTAATGGTTTATTTACACTTGTAATCTCTAATTCATGTTCTTTGAAGAGCTATTTTTACTTTAGTTTTTTCTCATTGAAGAGTTTTAGGCATAAGAACAGAATATTGTTAAATATATAAATGTGTAGAACTTGAAAAATTCTAAATGAATAAAATCGTATTTTCATTTTAAAATGAGAGTGTGGACCTAAGGTATTATTTTATCTTCCCTGATATTCTGCTTACTTCTGCATAAAGTAGCTCTTTTCTTTTTGGCAAGTGAACATGTAACATGTGGTCTGAGTTAAAGCTGCCATCTTCTTTGGTCATAACCTCCCTGCCTGATATAGTTTGTATAAAAGTGAGAACCTGACCTAGGCTGTGTTGATTGCAGTATTTTGGTTTCTAGCCACAAAGATTGGCCTGGGGCAGAGTTGAGGGGGCTAGGAAGGCACTGGCTGTATCCGAAGGCAGGTCTTCCCTAGGAATTTTCAAATGATTTAAAACTGGAAGGGAAGAGCTCTTTCCTTCTTCACAGAGAGTTGGGAGCTTGTGATCCAGGAGCTTACTGGTAGACATTAATCTAGCCCAGGATTTCTCAACTTCAGCAGTCTTGACATTTCCAGTCAGATAACTTCTTGTTGTGGAGGCTGTCTTGTTCATTGTAGGATGCTTAGTAGCACCCGACTTCTACCAACTAGATGCCAGTAGTACCCTTCCCCCACAGTGTGGCATCCAAAAATATCTCTAGATATTACATATTATATATTATACCATACTATATTATTAGATTCTGCTAAATATCCCCCAGTTGAGAACCACAGAATGAGCCTCATGTAAAGGTAGCAATAGGAGTAAAGGAAGTCAACCCTTTCAAGAGAAGTAGGAAATAAAGACAGAAGGAGAAATAAACCTGTTCAGGACCAGTTATACCCAAATATACCCTTTTCATTTTTGGTTACATAACTGCATCAATTCCCTGTGATCTAAAGTAGTTTGGTTTGTTCTTTTGTCAAAAAGATAAAAATTCTGAAACAATAACAGAAAAATACAAACGGAGGAATAGAGCCAAAGCACAATAAAAGACAAATCAATCCATAATAGGACTTGATCAAGGCATAGATTCAACTGTGAGTTTTGAAAAAAATATAATAACTTGTAAACCTGTTTAAAGCGAAGATAAGATAAAGAAATTGATTATGAAATAGATGGTCAATAGCATAAGTGTACTTATCTTCACTTCAGAGCCTCTTATCTTCAAGGTAGTCATGGCATGAGGAAAAAAAAGAAAAGAAAAGAAACAAACCCAGATTTTTATTTGTATCTTCCTGGGATTATACACATGTCCAGTGATGATTTCCTACTTAAAGTATGTGTCTCTGTGTGTGTTTGTAGTTCTCTAAAAATGGAGTGTATATGTTTTCTATCCAATCAACTGCCAGTAATACAAAAAGAGAAGGAAAAGTACGAACAGTGGACCAGACAAGTAATATCTCCAGGTCAGATCTTATCCTGAGCCCACTGATTCCAAAGCTCACATGAGTCATCCTCTATGATGATGACTTTCATCCAAGTACAACCTCATTTCCTGTAAACATAAGGAATAAGTTTCTTTCTCCCTAGAATTTCAGGTCAAAATGACAGATTCAGCATTGATGTTTCTACTTTGAAGAGCCAGTTGAGGTAAAAAGACTTTTAATTTCCCCCTAGGTAACTGGAATGAAAGGGGTAGGGGAAGTGGAATCCTCAGGGGCGGGGGGGGGGAAGAACAGTAATACCTGGCTACAAGCAATATCACAAGATGGACTTAAACTATTTTCAAAACATACTAAGTCTATTACTAATTCTATATAACAGCTACTGGCACATCCACTTAAAATCCTTCTTTTGTCTTTTTTGAAAGGCTGTATGACTCAGAGAAAATTAACTGAAAGCAGGAAATCTGTGTTTTGGGAAGCAGTTATTGAAAGAAGGCATGTGTTGAATGAAAAGTATATGTAAACTTCAGGGGAAATCCTTCTTTTAAGTAAAAATCAAGTGAGTTATTTTGTTGTTGTTAAGAAGCTTTTTTATAATGAAGTATCCAGTAGTCATATTTCTATATTAATAACATTCATCATAGCACACATCACAACAACCAATTCAAAAGCTATACCAGGTGTCCCACCTCTAGGATGACAACATAAGGAATTCCATGGACTTGATCCCCAGTGTGAAAATTGTAAAACAGCCTCTTCAGCAAATAGTGTTGGGACAATTGGATAGCCTCATATAAAAGAATGAAATTGGGCCTTTCCCTCACATCATATGCAAAAATTAACTCAAAATGGATCAAAGACATAAATCTAAAAGTTAAAACTCTTAGAAGAAAACATAGGGGTGAATCTGCATAACCTCAGATTTGAGAATGGATTCTTAAAAATTACACCAAAGCATAAGCAACAAAAGAAAAAAAAAACAGAAACAATGAATTTCATCGAAATTAAAAACTTCTTTGCTTCAAAGTGCATTATCAAGAAGTAAAAAGAAGTATCTGCAAGCCATAATCTGATAAGGGACTTTTATCTAGAATATATAAATAACTCTTAAACTCAATAATAAAAAGACAACCTCACTTTAAAAATCGGCAAAAGATCTGCATAGGCATATCTGCAAAGAATATATATAAATAGCCAAAATCACATGAAAAGATGCAACAGGAAATACAAATCAAAGGTACAATGATATATCATTTCACCCAATAGGGTGGCTATAATACAACAAAAACAAACAAAAACAGAAAATAACAAGCATTCATGAGGATGTGGAGAAATCAGAACCCTCATACACTGCTAGTTGGAAATGTAAAATGGTGGAGCCACTTTGGAAAACAATCTGGCAACTCCTTATATCGTTAAAATACAGTTGTGCTATGACCCAGCAATTCCACTCCTATGTAAAGGCCCAAGAAAAATGAAACTATGTTCTCACAAAAATGTATACACCAATTTTATAGCATCATTATTCATAATAGTCAAAATTGAAAATAACGTAAATGTCTATCAATCAAAGAATAAACAAATAAAATGGATAAACAAAATGTGGTATATCCATACAATGGAATATTTTTGGCCATTTTAAAAAAAGAATAAAGTACTGACAAATGCTACAATATTTGTTGAAGACATGTTAAGTGAAATAAGCCAGTCATTAAAGATCACATATTATAGGATTCCACTGATATGAAATAATGAGAATAGGCAAATTTATAGAGACAGAAAACAGATTGGGGGTTCCTTAGACCTGGGGATATGGGAGGGGGTAGTGGTTAGAAAGTGATAGCCAAACGGTATAGGGTTTCTTTCTGAGGTGATGAAAAACTAGAAGCAAAGTAAATAACTATAAACAAGAAAATATCTGCATAAATTACTACATATTCACACCATGGTATATTGTAGACCCATTTAAGAAATGTATTAGAGCTATTCTTTACTTTGAACATTTCCACACGATATTGTTGAGTGACAAAACGAGAGACAAAATAGCATGTATAATAGGACCTCATTTTTATAAAACAAATTTTAAAACTGTGTTTGGGAGCAGGTGTATGTGTGCGTGTGTGTGTGTGTGTGTGTAAGTCTGTACCGAATACTATGGGTATGGGAAAATGTAAGGAAGGATACATACTACTTAACAAGAGTTAGCTGTGTGGATATGCATGGTATTTATGTGGGATGGCAGTCATGTGGACAGAAAGGGAGAGAGTGGGGGAGGAAAGACATGCAAAACTAAAGAGGAAGAAGAAAGGTACTGAATCTAAATATAAAGCATTTTTATGTGATTCCCGTTTAAATAATTAATGATCTTATTGGCTACCATTTCTCTGGTAGGTATTCTTTCTTTCCCCAGTTTTATTGAGACGTAATTGACATCTAACATTTCTAAGTTTAAGGTGTATAACAATGATTTGATATATGTATTTACTACAGAATGATTACAATAAGATTAGTTAACATCACATAGGCACAGTTACAACTTTTTTTCCTTTGTGATGAGAACTTTTAAGATCTATTCCTTTAGTAACTTACAAGTATACAATATTGTTAACATACAGTCATCATGTTGTATACACTACATCGCCAGGGCTTAAGTTATAACTAGAAATTTGTACCTTTCGACCACCCCACCTAATTCCCTCACCTCCTACTGTCTGGTAGATGTTCTAAGTTTACTATATCATTTTAACCTGTGAGTTAGAGATTATTATCTCCATTATCTCTAGACAGGGAAAACACAGCTTGGAGTAGTAAAATAGCTTGCAAAACAATATGGTTGGGCCATCCTAATAAACAGGAAGAATTCTCACCCAAAATTTGTGTTAGATGTCAAGGGTAGTGATGTCATAAATGCACTGAGAAGCTATGAAAAGGTTTATTACTTACATAATGAGCTTTTCTGGGGAGAGTTGGGCAGGCCTCTCAGGCTGTTCTGAAAATGATTTGAGAGAGCTAGAGAAGGAGAATGGTTTGGGGTTTTTATGGTGGGTCAGGGGGTGGGTTCCTACATGCAGAGACGGGGTCATATGGTTTGAACTTCATGTCAATGCCAAAGGAGGGAGCACTCGGGCTTTCTTAGCAGCTTGACCAGATGTGGCAGGAGGGGAAGAAGGGAAAGTGTGCTTAAAAGCTACCAGCAGTCGAACATCAAAAAATGGAGTCAGATTCTTTATCACAGATGGTTCAAAAATTATACATACCAATATTTATGAAAAACGTTTAGCTTTGTGTATCTAAAACAAATGTCTAAGTTGTTTTTGTGACACTTATTTAAGGCTAATACCCAAATGATACTTAATGTCCTGTATGTAACGTAACATGCATGACCAAATACTCAAACTTTAAAGTCTTGAGAAATATCTATTTCAAAAAATTAGCAAATATTAAATAACCAACATATACAGTTTCTAAATATAGCCATAAGATAAATATGAAATCACTCTGGGGGCGCCTGGGTGGCTCAGTCGTTAAACATCTGCCTTCGGCTCAGGTCATGATCCCAGGGTCCTGGTATCGAGCCCCGCATCGGGCTCCCTACTCCGCGGGAAGCCTGCTTCTCCCTCTCTCACTCCCCCTGCTTGTGTTCCCTCTCTCGCTGTGTCTCTGTCAAATAAAATCTTAAAAAAAAAAAAAAAAGATAAATATGAAATCACTCTGTATGGTATTACTTGATTACTAGGTTTCATAGGATTACTAACTAATAACTCAAAGAATAATGTAAATCTATCTTGGTAATTTTTTTCAATTGGGAAAAACAATTCACTCTTACCAAACCAACTTGTGAACAGTTATCATTAATGTTTAATGATACTAAATTAATTTTTATATATTTACTTCAAGTTCCTAATGTCAAAGTGAATAGTATTTTAGAGAAAATTGTGATGAAATAAAGGTGAATACATAGTATGCTTGGTAACATGCTGAATTCTTATCAGAATCTGCTTCAGAGGCTTGAGCTACTAGTACAAAAAGAACACACCACAGCCAGGCATTTCATATTAAACTTTTTATTAAAACTGAGTCTTCGTAATATATTTAAAATGACATGTTCCACAAACAAATATTTGGGCAAAAAATTTCTATATGTACTTATTGGCACACAAATTTAAAATAAAAACTAAGCTAATACATACATATATATATGTATGTATAACATATATATGTATGTATTATAAATTCATATCAATTATCTGGAATACCTGAGTTTCAAGCTGTTGGTTTTCCAGATAGTGTGAAACATTTTTCATCTACTTCATAAAGGACACAGCCCATCCAGAAAGAATAACTTTGGTTAATAGATGCTGTCTCCCAAAGATCACACATAAGTCCTCAATGGGATTCAGGTTTATCTTCAGAGGTTTCTTCCATGTGGAGGTCAGTCTGTGATGCAAGGAAGGATTCCCATGTAGCAAGGCACTGAATAATGGAAATACACCACGAGATCAACAGTAGTTAACTTTCAGCAGTGAAAGGATTAATAAATCCTTATGTATTTGTTCCTAGGGCAATCTGCCCTGCTCCTCTCTCCTACCAGCAAGCCAAAATCCTTGCTGTTTTCTACATATTTTAATTCCTAATGATGGATACTATTGCTAAATAAGAGGAAAACATAAAAGGTTAAAAAAATGAGCATGGATTAGTTTGCTAAAATAACCCAGTATTACCCCACTGTCAGGAAAGGAAACCACTAAATTATGGAGGAAAAGATGGACCATTTGCATCCAAGGAGGTAGGCGTTAAGCATCTAGACAGAGGACTGGGGATATAAGCACGCATCCATCAGATTTGAATCCCACTAAAAGTTTGAGTTTGGGCAAGCTGATGAATCTTTATTATAGTTTCTCCAGCTATAAATTAGATTAATGACAGTACTTACCACTAGGGCAACTGTAAAAATCAAAGTTCCATAACCTGTATAAATCTCTATGCAGAATGCTTAACACAAATTAAGTGCTCAAAAAATTAGCAATTATTATATTATGACGGTCTCGTGGGACTAGATGGTGAAACTTAGTCATTGATGTGCCACAGGAAATGAAAAAGGATCAGAGGAGACTGAAGGTGGTGGGGACATGACAACAAGAATGTGGCCACCTTTGTGATGTTGCCTAGGACTGACCTGCCTACTAGCCTAGTCTCAGTTATCTGTATGAAGTTTATCCACAGCATGATTTTAATAGTTCACACGTATTTAGGATTCTTCTAAAACATACTTACTCTAACATATATTTAGCACGAGTTAAAATTAATTGGGAAAGGAATAATTTTTTTTCCAAATGTGGACTGCTATATACAAATACACAGATATGTAGTTTTTTATATAATATACTGCGAAGTTGGACTGATTAACACTGGTTTACTTGCCTAAACTACTTTCACGTCACTTCTTTATCCTCTAATCCTGTTATAGCTTTAGTATGTCCACGTCTGACAAGTACTAAGTGACAGAGCAGCAATTTCCCAAAGACAGTACAAACTCAAAAATTTCAACCTCCCAAATTATAAATGTGCTGTGTTCCAAAAAGTATAAGTATGTATGGACTTATGTAGGTGTATGCGTGTGTGTATGTATATATATATATATATATATATGCATATATATATATACACATATATACATATATATATACACATATATATATAAAACAAACTGAATAATGTTTTTTTTCAAACTGAAGATTTAGAATATGGGAAGCATTTTGCCAAATAAGGTTTTTATAAAGGTTATATGCAGTGATTTGATTCTGAGATAGTTTCAAGAGCCTAGGAAATGAATAATAAGGCTATAAAATTATATATTTGCATGAGAACAGTAGAAAATACTGTTGAAAACTTAATTACCAAATTTTAAAAAACTGAGTAAATTACTGGGTAAAATGTTGAGTATTTACTTTGTGATATATGTATTTTGAAAGTCAGGCTTGGTATAATACAGGTCTCATAAGAATAATTAAGCTTATCAAGACTTTAAGGAATATTTTAGATTTAAAAACTTTAGAGAGTACTGGAAGCCAAGTATAACCCACAAAGCATAATTTTAGTCATTGTGAGGAATTAGTTCTGTGATTTACCTTTACTCTTTAGTAAGTTACTAACTCTCTGATTTTCTACTTTGGGTGTAAAATAATAATACCTATCTCATCGGGATGAAGAAATAACAAAATAAGATACGGGTAAGGAAGGAGAGGGCAGGGAAAAGAGAGAAGGCCAAGGAGCTATGACAGGGACCACCAGGCAAGAGTGGCCTCCTCTGACATGGTTCAGGAGAAGAAGCAGATGTCTTTACATCTAAATGCTTATACCCATGAAAGGGCATTAAGATAAATACCTCACATTTGATCTGTTTCAACTTTTAGACCTTACATCTTTTATAACAGTCCAAACTATACATAATTTGGGAGGTGGGGGTTGACATAAAACATCCATTTACTCAAAAAATATTTTTGAGTTCTTATTATGTCAGGCACTATGTCAGGGTCTGGGGCACAATCCTTGACCTCATGGAACTTATGATTTAGCAAAGAAACATAAGTAAGCAAATATAATCAACTTCAGGGTCTATGAAGTTACAGGATATGATGAAAATAAATAGTAGTGGGATCTAAATCAGACTAGAATGAGTTAAAAAACGTTTCTTAGTAGAAGTAAGCCCATAAATTTCTGTACATGTCTGTGGAAGGGCAATGTGAGGAATAACGTATGGTACAGTGGTTAAGAACTTGGGCTTAGGACTTCTGTTGCTGGCCAAAATGGTCAGTAGATAGATAGATAGATAGATAGATAGATAGATAGATAGATAGATAGACAGACAGATAAGAAAAAATATATGAAATGACAATTTTCAAGACCCTGAACATCAGGCAACAAAGAACAGTGATCCCTAAGAGACATGATAAAAACAATCTGAGCTCTACGATTACCCTACTGTAACGGGCAGAATTGTGTCCCCAAAACTTATTTGTTGAAGCATATTCTGAGATACTTCAAAATTCATTTGTTGAAAATAGAGGATCATACAGGAAGAGAGGAAAAAATAAAACAAGACAAAACCAGAGAGGAAGACAAACCACAAGAGACCTTTAATCATAGGAAACAAACTGAGGGTTGCTGGAGGGGAGGGGGTTGGAGGGATGGGGTAAATGGGTGATAGACATTAAGGAGGGCATGTGATGTAATGAGCACTGGGTGTTATGGAAGACTGATGAATCACTGACCTCTACCTCTGAAACCAATAATACATTATGTGTTAATAACGGAATTTAAATTAAAAAAAGAATAATATAATAAATAGAATTTTAAAAAATTCATTTATTGAAGTAGCACAGAATGTGAAAGTATTTGGATATAAGGCCTTTAAAGAGGTGATTCAGTTGAAATGAGGCTGTTAAGACGGGCCCTAATCCAATCTGACTAGCGTCTTATAAGAGGAAATTGGTTATAACAAGAAGACTACAGGAGTGACAGCAGAGAGAAAAGACAATGTGCGGACACGGGGAGAAGGCTGTCATCTGCAAAGCCAAGAAGAAAGGCCTCAAAAGAAACCAAGAAACCAAGCTTGCCAACATCCTGATCTTGGACATCTAAACTCCAGAACTGTAAGAAAATAATTTTTTGTTGTTTAAGCCACTTAGTTTGTGGTGTTTTGTTATGGCAGTCCTAGCAAACCAATACACCAATGTATTGCCTTAAGAGAACGTCGAGGCCACGGTGGAAGAAGGTGAACTTATATGTAGCCAGGCAGACTTTCTGAGTTGAAGAGATGGAGCTAAGAGTCTATAGAAAAGTAATGCAGGAGGCTTCGGAGAGCAGAGTACCAGAGAAGAAAGAGTGCAGACAGAGCACTCTGGAGATCTGTGGTGGGTCTCCCTTGGGTGTTCAGTGGAGTCCTGATCAGTACATGCATGTAGGAAACTACCTGAGGCCTGGAAAAAAAAGCCACCCATGAGAATTAGAGTGAACAGTGTCCATGTTCTCCCAGGGACTAGAATAGTACAAGATCCCACCAAAGAGATTGGAAAATCCCGTAATTCATGAGATATTGGGTAGGATACAAAGAAGGGTCTTGCCTCAATACTCTCCTGCCCTCTACTAAAAGCTGCTCAAGTACCATCTATCAGATCTTAAAAGTAAGACCCTAAAGGATCAAACTGTGTCCAAGCAACTGAATTAAGTGTGATAGGGATACAAAAATATTCAACATGCAACAAAATTCATAATATCTGGCATCTAATTAAGTTTAACAGGATAAAAAGAAGCAAGAAAACATAATCCATAATGAGGAGAAAAATCAATCAATTGAAATTTATATACAATGCAATATTACTCAGCCATAAAAAAAGAGTGAAATCTTGCCATTTGTAACGATGTGGATACAGCTAGAGAGTATAATGCTAAGTGAAATAAGTCAGTCAGAGAAAGACAAATACCATATGATTTCATTCATATGTGGAGTTTAAAGAACAAAACAAATGAGCAACGGGGGGAGAAAAGAGAGAGGCAAACCAAAAAAACAGACCCTTAACTATAGAGAACAAACTGAGGGTTACTGGAGCAGGGAGGTGGGCAGAGGATGGGTTAAATGGCTGATGGGGATTAAGGAGGGCACTTGTAATGAGCTCTGGCTGTCGTATGTAAGGGATGAATTCTACACCAGAAACCAATATTACACTGTGCTAACTAACTGGAATTTATATAAAAATTTGGAAAAAAAAAAAAAAAAAGAAACTGACCCAGAATTGACAAAGATGTTAGATTTAGCAGACAAGGACATTACACCAGTTATTATAAAAATGTCCTAGATGTTCAAAGAGTTAAGTAGAGGCATGGAACAAATGAAGAATAGACGTCTACAAATTAGCCTTCCAGAGATGAAAATCACTATGTGTGAGATGAAAAAATATAATGAATGGAATTAATAACATGTAAGACCAATGCAGAAGAAAAAAATTAGCAAACACGAAGGCATAGGAATGGAAAATATCTAAAAGAAGACACACAAAGAAAAAAGATCAATGAGGGGCTTCTGGGTGGCTCAGTCGGTTAAGCAGCTGCTTTCGGCTCAGGTCATGATCCCAGGATCCTGGGATCGAGTCCCACATCAGGCTTCCTGCTCAGCGGGGAGTCTGCTTCTCCCTCTGTCCCTCAACCCGCTCTCATGCTCTCACTCTCTCAAATAAATAAATAAATAAATAAATAAATAAATAAAATCTTTAAAAAAGAAAAAAGATCAACGAGAAAGAAAGGAAAAGAGCATCAGTGAGCCAGAGGACACAGCTTGCAGTAGGATAATATATATGTAATTAGCACTGCTAAAAAGGTGGGGTGCACAAAAACTTTTGGAAAATATAAAGGCCATAATTTTTCCAAATTTGATAAATTATAAACCCACAAATCCAAGAAACTCAACAAACTCTAAACATAAGAAACATGAGGAAGAATGCATCAAGCCACTTTATAACCAAATTGCTCAAAATCAGTGATAAAGACAATCTTTAAAGACAGAGAAAAATGATACTGTCACATACGAAAGAAGAAAAAATAGGGATGAGTATTTCTCATTGAAGATGATGTAAATGAGAAGACAGCAGAGTAATATTTTTAAGGTACTGAGAGAAAAAATACTAAAAAAGATAAAGGATTCTATGCCTAGCAAAAATATCCTTCAAACAAAGATGGAATAAATCTGAGTCCAGTCAAAAATGAGATTTTCTAAGAGTGACAAATAAATAAGATCGGGCATCAAAAACAAAAAAGATGGAATAAAGATATTTTCTGACATACAAAAGCTACAGAATTGTCACCAACAGACCACACTACAAGAAATGTTTTTTAAAAAAGAAAAATTTCATCAAGCAAAAAGAAAATGAGACCAGATAGAAATATGAATCCATTCAAAGGAATGAAGAACACAGAATATGACAATGATATGGAAACATATATATTTTTCTTATTCCTTAAATTTATTTAAAATATAATTGACTACTTAATTATTAATAATAATAGTAACAAAACCTTGTGAGGCTTATAATACATGTGCAAATAAAATATATGACAAAAAGAACATGAAGGCCAGGAGAAAGAAAATGAAGAATATGATTATAGGTTCTTAAATGACACGTGAATTGGTATAATATTACTTGAAGGTAGACGATGATAAGATTAAGCTACAAATGGGTGCCTGGGTGGCTCAGTTGGTTAAGTGACTGCCTTGGGCTCAGGTCATGATCCTGGAGTCCCGGGATCGAGTCCCACATTGGGCTTCCTGCTCATCAGGGAGTCTGCTTCTCCCTCTGACCCTCTTCCCTCTTGTGCTTTCTATCTCTCATTCTTTCTCTCTCTGAAATAAATAAATAAAATCTTAAAAAAAAAAAAGATTAAGCTACAAAAAATAAACCTGAAAATAACCACTAAAAAGTAAAAGGTATATCTAATACACCAACAAAAGATCTAAAATGAAGCAATACAAAATTGTCTATTATCCAAAAGAAGGCATAAAGAATAAAATGGGAGCAAAGAAAAAATAAAAAACAGCAAAATAATAGACTAAAACCTAGCCATATCAATAATCAATTTCAGTGTTAATAAGTACATACTCCAATAAGACACAGATTGTCCTATTAAATAAAAACAAGACCCACCTATATCCCACTTATAAGAAATACACACAAATACATTTAAATTAAAAGGGCGAAAAAAATATATACTATGTAACATATGTCAAAAGAAAGCTAGAAGGGCTATATTAGATAAAATAGATTTTAGAACAAAGATTATTATCAGAGATAAAGGTTATTTCAAAATGATAAAGGCATCAATTTATCTAGGCATAATTTAAAATATTTATATATATGTAATGGGAGAGTTTTAAAATACATGAAACAAAAACTGATAGAAATGTAAGGAGAAAGACAAATCCACAATTACAATTGATTTTCTCACAAGAATTGACAGAATATGTGGACAGAAAATCAGCAGTGATACAGAAAACTGGAACACCATTATCAGTCAAGTTGACCTAACCAGTATCTATAGAAAGGAAAATACATGTTTATTCTTGTGCATATGCAACATTTACCAAAATAGACCATATTCTAGGCTACAAAAGAAGTTTCAGTAAATTTAGAGTCAAGTCACATGAAGTTTGTTCCCTGAACATAAGGGAATTAAATTAGAAATCAGTAATAGAGAGATATCTGAAAAATACCCAAATATTTGAAATCTAAACAGGAAACTTACATATATAATAACCCCTCTGTCAAAGAAGAAATCAGAAGGAAATTTAGATAGAAAGTATTTTGAACTAAATAAAAATAAAAACACAGCATATAAAAAGTTCTGGGATGTGACTAAAGCAGTACATAGAAATTTATAGCACTAAATGTCTATTAGCAAAGAAGAAATTTTGCAACGAGCACTGGGTGATGAATGGAAGTGTTGAATCACTATATATGGTACACCTGAAACTAATATTATAGTATGTTAACCAACTGGAATTAAAATAGAAACTAAAAAAAAATAAAATAAAAGAAGAAAGGTCTTAATAAATGATTTGAGTTTCCACACTAAAAACAAACAGACAAATAAATATATAGGGGAGCCTGGGTGGCTCAGACGGTTCAGCATCTGCCTTTGGCTCAGGTTATGATCCCAGGGTCCTGGGATTGAGCCCTGCATCGGGCTCCCTACTCTTCGGATACCCTGCTTCTCCCTCTCCCTCTGCTGCTCCCCCTGCTTGTGCTCTCTCTCTCTGTCAAATAAAGAAATAAAATCTTTAAAAACATAAACAAGTAAAACAAATTAAACCCAAACAAGGGAGAACTAGAAAGCAAGCAACCTAGCAAGTAAGCAAGCTGAAAAGACCAGGGTGTGAATCAAAGAAAAAGAGAAAAAATATAGAAAAATCAATGAAACCAAATGTTGGCTCTTAGAGAAGATTAATAAAAGTGATAATCATTAACCAGACCCAAAAGAAGAGATATGACACAAATTTCTAGCTGTTAGAACTGAGAAAGGTGACATCACTCCAGATTCTACTGAAGGAAATAAAGTAATATTATGAAAAACTTTATACCTATACACTGACAACTTAAAATGAAATGGACGAATTCCCTGAAAGACACAAACTACACAAACTCACTCCAGAAGAAACAGAGTAACTCAATGAATTTGAATTTGTATCTTCTCACAAAGAAAAGTCTAGGCCCAATGTCCATCACTGGTGAATTTTATGAAACATTTAGGGAAGGAATCATTAATTCTATACAAACTCTACCAGAAAATTGAAGACATGGGAATGCTTTCCAATTTACCAAAACCAAAGACAGTGTAAGAGAATAAAATTACAGACCAATATCTCTCGTAAACATAGATACAAAAATTCTAAACAAAATTTTGGCAAATCCAACAATCTATACAATGACCAAAAGGGGTTGATCCCAGGACTGTAGGATTGGATTAACATTCAAATACTGATCAATGTAATTAGCTGTATTAAATGCAATATCATCTCAATAGACACAGAAAAGGCATTTGTCAAATTATAATGTCCATTTCTGCTTTTAAAAAACTGTCAGCAAATTAGGAATTGAGGAGAATTTCCACAACCTGAGGAAGAACACCTACAAAAAACCTAAAGTTAACATCAGAGGCAGACATGCATTAAATATTAGCTGTCATTAGTATTTTATTTCTTTTCAATGCCAAGGAAAAACAGAAAGTAAAACTCAGCCTTATATATACTCAAAAATCTCCTTACCAAATTTTGAGTATAAACAAAGCCGGAAACAGAAAAGAACCAAAATACAAAGCACTTTAAATCTCTAGCTACAGTATCTACAAAGCAAGGAAAGTTATTAACTGGGACCGATGGCCCAATAGAGAGCAGACCATACTTTGCATCTGGGATGAGCCCCATTTCCCCTGTGAACCTCATTTCTACTAGAGCCCTCTGGCCTCCTCTGCAAATCCATACACAATTCTACTATCTGGTAACCCTGCAGGGCAGCCCAAAGCAATTACTGCTTTCACAAGATATCACATCTTTTGGATAATTCTGCCAAACTATCATTTGAATAAACTTCTGAAGTCCTCAAGGTAAAATTCAAAATGTAATTCTGAGCAGTCTGCTCTATTTAGAATTCCTGTCAAATAAGTGATCCAAATTACACCAAAGACAGCATTAATTCTCCCGTGAAGAAACTTCTATTGTCATATTCTGCTTCAACTATTCTAGTTTAATAAATGTCTAAGGAAGATATTCAGTAGACATCCACTGATTAGTGTTGTGAATTAAAATTTTCATTTCCCAACTAAGTCCTAAATGGGACAGTGAAACTTAGTAAAAAAGACAAAACAGCTACAGAACTATCTCCTTACCATCTACCATACAATAGGAAGAAAAACAATTTATGTATTTTGAAATACGAGTTATAGCATGTTACCATAGAAAAACAATAGAAAAAACATGACACCTGCAATATATAGCAATATGAATATTTGCTCAGGCATTATCATGGTTGCTTTATTATGTATTACCTGCATATTACCACCTTACAATGACTGTTACGTATCTTATTTCACAGATGAGAAAGTTGAGGCACAAATGGTTAAGTACATCTGTGATATTACAAATCTGGTAAGTAGTACAGCCAGTTTTATTCATCAACAAATGGAAAGTAATCTCTCAAATGACCATCAGGATACATTCAACAAGTCACTGGGCCATCAAGATGAGATACCTTCTTTTACCTAGTGGAAAAAGGGCAATTCTGGAAGGAGAGGTGGGTAAGAAAATGCATGACTGCAGGGGGCATTAAGCCAAAAAAATTTTAGGAAAGTGTGTATGTGCAGGCTGAATGTGTAGAAATTGATTCCCTACACACCTCTTGGAAATTCTTTACATATTTCTAGGAGCACACACACCCTTTGAAGAGGACCTAGTTAATACATGCCAGGCATACATTAAGTACTCAGTAAATGCCGATGATTACAGAGAAGGAATGTATTGAACTACACATACAAATATGCTGGTCATCACAAAAATTGCAGTTTTCAACCTGAATATTAATTAATTGACATCCTGGCTTCTATTGCTCTCTAAACCTGAACTAGGTAGCTCCTGACGCTACCAGAACTCTTTTGGAATTGTGATAGATTTTTTTTTTCTAAATCAATATGTCAACTGCCCCTCCTGCCAGTATTTAATATTACCCTGTTACCTGGTATTTGCACATCTATCCAATCAATGCACATAAATCGATTTTAAAATAATAAGAGATAATCCCTAAAACTCTTTTCTTTCTTGTTTTTTTTTTAGTATGAAAAACCAAGTAAAGACTCAAGAAATGGATTGTTTGTACCATGTAGTTAAGCAATTTAGTTCAGTATCTCCTGTGTCCATGACTGTGATAATTGAAGGAGATAAACAGTCATCAAAACAACAGCAACACGATCTCAAAACCTACTGTGAGACTTGCTTATAATTGTAAATCATGTTTTTTGTAAAAAGATATTTCTGTTATTTGGCTTCTCATTGCTTCCTATCAAGGAACTGATTTTTTCCACTTTTAAATCATTACAATTAGTGAAGCAAGCTAATATCTATCAAAATTAAAGTAACAATCGAAAATACCCAGCACCACTGTGGGCCTGACCTTTTTAGCAGCACCCAGCAGCTCATTCTAGTTTTAGATTCTCATATTATCCTCTGAGAATCAACAACAGGAATTCCACTGTGAGTGGAATAGTGTGTCATAATCTTCCACACATATCATTTTATTTGATACAACAATACTTTGACAAAATCGAGGAACTGGATCTTACAGTTAAGAAAACTGTGTCTACAGATTTCAGTACTTTTCCCACTGTCTCCGGTGCCTCACTGCAGTAAAAGTGAGCCAATAAATATGCTGTACATGCTACTGGGCAGGATGTTGGGTGATCAAAAAGTAAATTTATCACAAATCCTCACTAATTGAGAATCCAGTGCACGTTTTCTCCAGGTGGCTCCAGTTTGTAGCCGAAGGCCAAAAACTGTAGCTTCTCTTTGAAGGGCAGGACTGGAAAACAAAGCTTGGGGGAGAGAGATCCAACAGGTAAACAAAAGTCTTTTTGTTCCTATACACATGCTTAAAACTTCTCAAATGCAGGGACAGAATATTTAGAAAATAAGTTTTAATTCCAAAGCTAGTTTTGAAAGTAAATCTGTTGCTATTTCAGCAAAAGTGGTGATAAGAATTCGCCATTAGAAAAGATAAATGTCTCTTCAGTTCTCATAAGTATGTGGTAATCCTACAAGCAGATGTGACCAAATTTTCCAGAGAATGAATGATCACAAAAATGGTGTTTCTACAGATACAATGTAGCTTCCAATGAAAGCTTGCATGTTTAAGAATCAGTATTTTCTCAAGTTGGTGGGGTGTGAAGAGGTTCTGTCCTGCAGTGTGACTTCAAGCAAATATCTTCACTGCTCTGGGCCTGTTTACTCACTCATAAAGTAAGGGGCTTGGACTGTAATGTCCATTAAGTGTGAGCCTAGAATTAAAAGTGAATGCTTCCAGAGGCAGCCAACAAGAAGATGGAAAATGAGATCACATACAACTTATAAATCTGTCTTGCTCTCTTTGCCTTGACACAGTGTGGAAATGCATCAAGCATAAAATTTTACCTCTTTCCTCAGTATTTGATATTTACAAGATAATTATCATTATAAATAATTTCCAAAGAGATGATTCATAAACTGAGAAATATTTTCAATTACTACTATGGCTAGTCTACATTTATTGAAACCTTATTAATGTGCTAGGAACCAAGCTAAGGACATCACATATATTTTTATTCATCTATCTATCTATCAGCTTTGAAACTTATTTCTTTTATTGGCAATTTCAGGCTCAAGTAGAGTCAATTGTAGCTTAAGGAGTAAGCTGCAGGAGACTCCTAGAAGGATGTTTATGAGTATAAAAGCTTCAAAATAATTTATTTTTACTGACTTACAGGGAATACTAAATTTTCCTTCTAGGAATTTTCTTTCATCTTTCCTTATTCCATTCCATACATGCATACACACATACATACAGATATATTTTAATACCCAAACAAATCTGTGATGGAGGTACTATTATTTTCAGCACTTTATAGAGAAGGATACTGAGGCTCACTAAAGTAAAGTCTTCGAGGTCTCTCAGCTCAAAGTTACAAACTGTGTCTGTCCAAAGCCATGCTCTTGGCCAACATGCAATGTCAATATAAAGTTAATGTCTCCATTGGTAATGCTACCACCCTGTTTGTGGAATAGCTAATAGAAAATTTAGTTCCATCCAAATTATCACCTAAGTCAAATTAATACAGTATTATTTATATATCTCCATGATAACAGTAAAATAACTATACATTTGCCTGAAACAATAACAATTAAACCTATCATTATGAAATGTGATAAAGCCAAACTTTACCATATATTTTTTTTAAACCAGAAGTTTCCATATTAAGCCAGAAGTTGTGCTTCTAGTTTTTTCCTACTAATCTAAAAATATCTTTTAGACAGTACCATGATAATTGCATGTCTTCTAATAAATTAAAAATGAAAAATATGACTGAGTGTCCTCTAAGTATTGTCTCAAATATAATGCTGTCTCAAATGATCTTGGGCACAAATGATATCACAAATGATACATTTGAGGAAACATTGAAGCTCAAATATGTAAACATCTCTGTACTAGGCCAATTTCACTGCAAAATAAATTACATTATAAGAACTGTAGATCATGCCTAAAATGAGGGTAACGGAATGCGTAACATTACAGTAATTGCTTTTTACCACCTAAGCTTAAGATTCTAAACAGTACCGAAAACTTACAGGGACTGCATATTTTAAATTGTGAATGTAATCAATCCAGAAAGAAATTAGAGATGATGTTGCTAGAGGAAAGCAACTTCTATTATTTTGTAATGGCTCAAAGTTGCTCATTACATTTCATTTTTGGAAAAGTCTAAATTCAGCTTCTAAGAATCATCTGCCAATTTATAATTTTAGAACTATCAACCACTTTAAAATAACAGAATTTGCATACTTTTTCTAAAAATTACTTTTACATATCTCTCAAGAATATAAGTAATAAGCTTGATTTATAAATCCTGCAAATACTTAAAAGACTAACAGTTAATGCAAAAGGGCTCATTAGCTACAAACGCCATCTTGTGGTCCACGTTTTTATTATTTTTGTCGTATTAGTCTGGATCTCTAACTCAAGATCTGCTAAAGAAAGAACGAACCCTGGATATCATTTATTCCCTTTCTCTCATTTTTACACATGGGAAAATTGGAGCTTCGAAAGGTCTGATACATTGGAAATCTTTAGAGAAAGAATTCATACAAGAGCCAAAATTTGAATTCAAATCTTTTCAACTCAAACTTTTTCTATTCCTTATCGTCATTGTTTTTGACCGATAATATGCATGATGTCCAGCTTAGTACTAGACACTTCAACACCAAGCTTATCTGTGTCTGTTCAACCACACCTTGAAAATACAGCAAACTATATACCTTTGAATTACTGAAAAATTATCAAGGCGTAGCTATGATGCTTCAATGCATTATTTTAAAGCATTTCACACATGTGTTCTAATTTTATTCTCTTAAAGATTTATGAGTTCAGTGTGTGGACAGGGGTGGGGAAGGGGAGGATTATCAATATGTCTACTGACAAATTAGCAAACTGGGTTTAGAGAAGACATGATTAAGATTTTACAATTAGCTAGAGGCAAGCATCCTGATACCCAACTTTAATTTTTTTCATTAGTCAATCCACCTTTTTTCTTCAAGATGTTGTATCATGCAGTGTGTACACGTGCACATGTGTGTCTTACATCCCTTCCTTTTCTTTATGGGAATTACATAGTTATTGATCTGTAGAATATAGTCTATCATTTACGAAGCACAATCAGATGAAAGTCCTTGATTCAGAAACTAGATACTTTTAGAAATTATAAATATGTAATCTTCTATTCAAATCCTTGATTAGCTTAACAGAAAAATTCATCTAATCCAAAGGATGGGAAAGAGGCAAAGACAGTCTATGCTCTAGCATAACTGTCCACTTCACACCTAAACTTGACTTCATTTGTACAGATAATTGAGAAATAATATCACAGAATATAAGAGATTAATGTGAGTTTTTTAAGGGAAGTTTTTAAGAAAGCGGAAACTTGAAAAACACAAAAATCTTCAAGACTCATGAAACCTAATAAAAGATGTCCATGGTTATATGAAAATGTGAGCTGTAGCTATGGCTTTTGAATGTACAATTCACAACAGAAATTCTCACTTAACAAAACAACAAGATACAGCTGACTCTTGAATGACAACAGGTTTGAACTACATAAATCTACTTATCTGCAGATTTTTTACAGGACAGTACTCTATATGTATTTTCTCTTCCTTACGATTTTCTTAATAACATTTTTTTCTTTAGCTTACTTTAGTGTAAGAATACAGAATATAATATATATAACTTAAACAATATGTGTTAATTGACTATTTTACTGGTAAGGCTTCTGGTCAACAGTAGGCTATCAGCAATTAAGTTTTTGGGGAGACAAAAGTTGCACACAGATTTTCAGCTGCACGAGGGGTTGGCACCCCTCACCCCCGCATTGTTCAAGGATCAACTGTAGTTAATTATATAATTACTTTAGAATTCTAAAAATGAAAATTGATTTTAAAGTTTCCTTAGAAGTAAATAAAAAATCACACCCTGTTACATATTTCTATAATTGACTGTTTTATATACACTTGAATATTAAATAGATTATAAACTTTTAAATGAGAAAGGACACTATGTTAAGCCTGAGATGAGCAGACTCTTAGAAAACAGATGGAACTTCAGAGCAGTGCTTCTCAAACTATCGATGGTGAAGAACACAACTTTTTCTTTCAATCTTCAAGGACCATTAAGTGATGCTACTGAGCATGACTGTCTGCAGTATAAGCCACATGAATCACCACAAAAGCTGAAAGATACTGGCCAATACTTAATTGGCCAATACTTAATCAACATAACAAGTCTACTAATCATCTACCTAGATGTCATGGCGATGTCTAATTGCTGTAGAAGATTTTAATTGATTACTTTCAACTTCTGATTTATCTTGTTATGAATCTGCAATAAACAACTTAAGGACTGGGCATCAGTCCACACGTTAAGTAGCATTACTTTAGAGATCAACATAATTACCCAAGGTTTCCCAAATTGTGTTCCATGACATGCTAATCCTGCAAGAAGAAGTGCTGATCTAGTCAAGGAAATTATATCTTCAGATTCACAAACCATATAAGCACATAAAGTAAGCTGAGAACTTCTTTAGGAAATAAACCTGTTTAACTTTATTTAATCCAAACTTCTTTGACTACAGAACTTTTTCTTTCAAAAGGATCACTCATTAACATTACAAAACACTAATTTTCTATAAAATGCATTGAGAGACTCTAGTATAGACAGAATTACTGATTTACATTATTCGACAATTGCTAAAAAACTCCCAGTGGCAAGGAATTTATTTCTTTACAATGGAATTTAATATAATTTAGAAAATTGTAACATAAAGGAAATAGTTTTGTGTGTGTGAGTTCAAATTATACAATTTCCAAGAGCTGGTTTTAGATATATTATCTGAAGCAACGATAAAATGTGTAATCCTTCCTCCATGACTGCCCTCCAAATACCTTTCTTCTTTTCTAAATTTTTGAATGAAGATGCATTTCTAAGACCATTATCACCACAACCTTATTCTGATTACCTCTTAGTTTGTCAATGTTTCTTTCAAAATGCATCATTAGGACTGAATTCAGTATTTTGAATAGCTAGTGAAGGATGTAGATAGTTACTTTGCTCTATTTTTTTAAGTCAGAAGTGTTTTCTAGCATAACAAGACTTTAAGATGGCTGTCATAAAACTTAAATTTGGAAGAGAGCAAATTTCAATGTGATCACCAGATAAAGACTTAGTGAATTAAATGAGCTGACTTCCACAAAGTATACTATTATTTCACATGCTGAAGATAATTTATTGCAAAATAATTTTGGCTTCAGTATAAAGACTCCTTTGGAAAAAAACCAGTTAGAGGTAGATTTACAACCTGGAATATGAAAGCAGGACCCTGTCATCAATGTAGAGGATAATATTTACCTTCTTATTTGCAATAGTAGGGGAACATTCACCTGTATCACCAAAAACCTGTATCAAATTATTGAGGTATAGTTCAAAAGGTAGTTGGCTACAATACAGCAGTCTTTTAAGCTAAGTAGAATTGAAATTTACTCTAAGAGCTCACAGTTACCTAAACTTCAGATGGTTTTACAATAAAGGTTCTAATGAGCACTAAAAGTTTCACATTTCTGTTAGTTCCCTAAGTCTTTTATAAAGAATATTTGTTTATTCCATAAATGCTTCCGTGAGCAAATAATCTGAGACATTAAACAAAGGTGAATAGGTTTTTTTTCCTAGAGAGTTTCTTGGAAATGTAAATGTGCTAAGGTGCATTGCCAACCTTCTCCAATAAAGTGAAACAGTATAACCTAGATGGAAGGCACTTGGCTATTAAACTGTCATAACCAAAGACAGCCAAAGGAAAATCAATGGAAATAAATGACTGTTGATCAACTATGCCCCCAAATATACAAGATTTAGAGACCCAAAGAGCTATACATAGGGACTTCCTCTATTTGCAATAGTTGAATTAAAAAAGTTATTTTTACACTCTCTTTAATGTCGTTTTCCCTCAGCTCAGATTCTCGCCTCTTCACTTACCCAAGAATCCTGTGTATAATCTATCAAACTGAAAAGGCAGCTTCCTGGTCTCTGTGGTAGCTAATCTCCAAAGATACACTTCCCCACAAACAACTGATAATAGAGAACTCTAATAGCCTTCCATGAACATTCTAAGGTTTTTAGTGATGATTTTATTTCTGTAATCAATGGTGAAACCTCTCATCAAACAGTAAGAATACAAAGTTTTAAAATTTTAGGATAAAACAGAGTTATTCATCTCTGTTTTCCTTGCTCTGATGATTATTACTGTATACCTTTAGATTCTATTTAAAATAGGAACTGATTGCTCACCAAAAAAATTATTTCCATGGCATAGATAATAAAAAGAAAGACAAGATGAATCATTAAATAATCAGTAGTGTTGGTCTCTCTACTAAAAACACAAAGGGAAAGCTCCTAGGTATTCAATGGGTTGCCATTTAACGGCAGTAAGATGAGAACTTGGTGTTTTCTTTTTGATGAAGATGACCATCCCTAAATGAATTGGATGGTCCATAGAAAAGTGGTGTGATGCAGCCTGAATTTGCTAATCGAGACATGCAGGCCCCCACTGAGTGACTTCCAGTAAGTAAGAAAGTAGATAATGTGGGCATAAGAATGCAATGGATTGAATATTTTAACTGGTATAAAATTGGTTAGGCTGATTAGAAATCTAAGCACCTTAGCCTTTCAAGCTGGGTGTGTTTGCTTTCCAGGAAATCTAGTCTACACACAATGGGAATCTATTCAATCCTGGGGTCTATATAATGTAGTTCTGAAACATTCTTCAAAGAGTTTCAAAGGTATAGACTCTTCTGAAGGGCTGTTTTAGCACCATCAAGAAATCTGTCTTCTTGGGTCCTGGGGATCAGGTCAGGTACCAGCTTTAGTAAATGGTATGAGGCACATGGATTTAAAAAAATCCCCTGACATGGATTTAAAAAGTCCCTGTCTGAGACAACTGAATTATTCCCAGCTGTAGCCAACTTCTTTGTTCTTATGAATAGGGAGTTGAGATACATTAACTTTAAAGAAAGGATCTGTTTACTCGGTTTCATCCTAAGAGACTGTCAATATAAAAAAATAGTTTAAATGGTTCAATATAGACCACTTATTATGCCTTTGTCCCAACATGTCAAAGGAAAGCTCAAAAACTACCTGTCATTCCTTGGGGTCAAAATGATATTAAATAACTCTCTCTGGGAAGATCTCTGGCACTCCTACCTTTCTCTCTACAAGAAAGGCTGTTCACAAAGACTTGAGCAGTTATGTGATTGTATATGGCATATTATCAGAAATTACAGAGGTTAACTATCTTGGAAACAAGTGTCATTGTTCCAGCATTACCCAAAACTTTCTCTGAAACTAATTTTAGTATTTACCTAGGAAAGAAAAACAGTCTGCATTTCTCCTGGGTGAGCAGAAGTCTGCTGATCTTCCTGACTTAAGTCAGTTTAGAACTAAGGGCTACACCTAAGGCTTGGTAAGCACTGCTTTGGGGCTGGTAAAAGAAGGACTTTGGCATCGCTCACTGGAAAAGAGAATTTACCCAGACTTCTCTTTTACTGGAAATGGATAGCTGTTGTTTTATTATCTCTTCAAATATACTGGATTTTAGTTACTTTTTATTTATATTTACCTTAATCTTTCAATTTATACTTTCATTCTCCTTGATGGAGAAAACAGGAATGAAACAGAATTGAAGTAGTTCTGTCTTTTCAGCTGCCATAACATGGCTTCCATTAGAGGTTCGCTTTACTAATTTTATTAGAGTTTATTAATTCCTAGCTTTCTTGCATCCAAAGAGGCTCCTCAACACGCACTTCCATGGGACTTTGATACTCTTTGGAAGTCATTCACTTTTTTCTCCCAAACCTCACTTCTTCCTGAAATGTGCCTCCTGACACTGTTTCCTCTGTCTTCATGTTTGTGTACTGTTGCATCTTTGCCTTTCATAGTCCATGGTCCGCAGGTATGATCATATCTGATTCTTAACTGCTTCCCTTTTACTTTTTAGAATTGTTCATTCCTCTTATGTCATATTCTCTTTTTCAGTCTGTGACTTTGCAATTACAAGTAAATTTTCTGTAACTTTCTAAAACCCCTTTACTAGATTCTAGGGAATATGACTGAAAATGGCCAGGGTTTCCTTCCTTTGCTCTTGCCTCCCAGAATGTGAAAAGCGTAGTTTCTCCCCAGGTTTCTGTCATGTTCTAGAACAGTTACTCTCTGTTGGATGGAATTAAGTCTAAGGAAGCTATTTCCCCTCACTGCTTCTTTTAATTCATGTAGATGAACATAGAGTCCATCACTTATCTGATCCCAGTTTTCAAAAGAAGAATGAAATTTTGGACAGAAATCTAAATGCCACCCAGAATCCTGCTTATCTGGCAGTTTTATAATCATTATTAATATAGACTGACCTCTTCAAGTCACCATGCTTGGGAGCTCTCTTTACCTGGACCAAGGTGCTTTAAATTTATGAAATTTATAACACGTTCCAAACTATGTAGTGCACCCCTGAATTGAAAGCAAACAACTCTTTCACTAGAATTTATTTTACCATTCCCCAGCATAACAAGGAATACATTTTTTAAATAAATACAACTATACTTGAACTTCTGGGACGTTCAATGCTCATCTATTACTTACTTTGTAGGACTACTATAACATATATATATGTTTGTGTGTCTTTTTAAAATTTTTCTAATTTTCAAGTGGTCCATAAATAAGAGGACTTGGATTTTAGGAAAACATTAGCTGTATTATTCATCTGGCTAGATGGTATACTTTTGCAATGATTTTTTTCTTTCTTCATTTATTTTCCAGAAAATGTCCTATGCTATAATAATTTTTTTGTTTCCAACACTTCCATGTTGACACATATATTTGTATTATTCCGTAGTGATAGAACCCTTCGATTAAATCTGTTCATTACAAGTCAAGTAAATAAAACTAATTTAAATACTCTTCCATTAAAACAAAGCCGTAGTGATCAAGTGAAAAATACATAGACTTACTCTTCTTCCCCAGTAAATTCTAAGGTCCTAATGGCAAGATTTAAAGTTTGAATTTGGATGCTCCATAGTGCTTAGCACAGGATTTTGATGGTAAGAGATTCTTAAAGGAATGATTTCACATGAGACAACTGACATTCTTAAATAAGATTGATATAATTTGAAATGAAATGTCCTCTGGCCTGGTTATTTCTTGAAATTCTTATCCAGAAAGTTTTTAAAGTCTAATGTTCATAATTATTTGTAATAGTATTGTCTGTGAGAGCAAAAAAATAACATAGAGGTTCAACTATTAGTTGTCACCTTTGCTAACAGAAGTATATTAACATGACTGTATTATGTTAAGATTATACATTATACAGAAAAGTAAACAAATGAGAAATATGGAATGCAAAATAACACATATCCACTGTAATCATCATGACACAGAATAAATAAGTCATCATGTTTTTCTGCTGACACATTCAGAAAGGGTCATGTAGAAATCTTAAAATATTTTGACCTGAACATAGCAAATTATTTTTCTGTAACTGTATTTAAATATGCCACTCTCTCTAGGAGAAAAGATTACAGGCATTCTTTATTTTTTAATTTATATATTAGTGTACCTAGCTTTTGTTGTTTTTGTTTTTAGTGTGCACATATATTAATTTTATAACCACAAAAATAAGACTATGAAACAAGGACTTCTGTACATTAATATTATACAGCAAACTGAGCAAAGGCATAAATTATATTACTTTAAGTATTACATTCACTTAAGTATTATATTCACTTAACTATAAACTGGTTTATTTGGCAAAAATTAACATTATGTGATCTTTTCACTATGATATTAAAATTGAACTTTCAAAGAGTATATTCTTTCAGTGTGCAATACCTACCAAAGACCACTTCCTTTCAAATCTCTCCATCATCATAATCATCATCATTAACATCAGCATAAACAACACATAAACAGACACACTTCTGTACCTACCAGAGAACAATTAGAAAATGTCCATGCACTTAATCTAGCATGTCATGTTTTATGGTTTTAACATCCCTCCACATTTTTTTTTTAAAGATTTTATTTATTTATTTGACAGAGAGATAGAGAGCACAAGTAGGCAGAGAGGCGGGTACCAATATACTTTGAAATTACTCACCTATGTTCATTTGGAATTTTGTTGTAATGCTTTGTTAATTCTTGTTTAAAAATAAGTGAAATTTATTCTCAATTATTGGTCATATAGGACAAAATGGAAATAGCTTCATTTTACTTATTTAGAGTTCACTTGGAGATACCTGTTTTATATTTGATATCAACTGTCTCCAAGTAAATTCACACATCTAAGTACTACATTTGAATATGACAATAGCTGGCTTCCTATACAGACCCATGCCTCATATTTATAATCTGATCTTCCTCTCTCACTTTGACATTTAAATTTTAAGTTGTAAACGAGCTGTGACCATTTCACTTCATAAAACAAGTCCAAAGGCAAATGTTTATACACCAATTCATCTATCATACTAGGAACAAACCCCTTTGGGGATTTATATTTGCAAATGTTGATTAAAAAAAAAAGTATTTCCATAAGAATGTGATTAAATTAAAAAAGGAAATGGAAAGATTCTGGAACATTTCACTTCTCTGTGTATCTAAGATATTCTGAAGTTAACAGATAACAGCAGACGGTTACTGTTTCAGGCCACACAGTCTATGTGCTAATTAGGAAGCCTTGATTGTTTAAGGGCTCCAACTTCCTGATTATGCTTGTACTGTTACAGCAATTCAGTTAAAAGTTATTCACTCAGGGAAAAAACAACAAATAATTGAAACCGTAGGGTTTTTCTGAATTTAAGGAAAACCAATGATTCCTTCAAAGTTACATATTTAAGATGCAGTGCACTTGATACATTTTAGTAACATTTAGAAATATAATTCATTTGGAGGAAAGAGTTAAAAACATACTGATATAAACTGCTGTGAAGAACAAGATTGGCAATATGGCAGTATGGCACAGTGATGCTAACTTAACTGTTTCTAAGAAAACAGTATTTTATATAATACTGTTTTGTATAAACTGAATTCAGTCTATGAGAAAATATGACAAAAATATGAATTTAAATGACAGGTATAGTCAAGACCCAAATATTTCAGTTGGAGTTCAGTGGAATTGCTATGAACATTTTCCCTTAAAAAAAATAAAGTCCACACTTAGAAAAAATTTTTTGCAGATCCTATCATTTAAAGGAAAATACAGTCAGTGCATTTGTCATGTGATTTTTATACCCTAATATATTTATGTTTTATAATCATAATCACTTATATTGTATATTTTAATTTTTGAGGCATTTTCTTATAAGTTATTTTGGTTGGTTGTTATAACAGTTCTGTAACATCAGAATGAACAGTTCTAATGTAAAGGAGAGAGAAGGCTATATTTGTGGATTTAAATAGTTAAGGGGTAATAAAGCCTATGGTGGTCAATGTGCTTTAGTCAACAAAATATTTTAAACCATTTCAAAATCTGAGACTTATGGGAAATTCCTTTGAGATACTTGAATTTACTTAAGTTTGTTAATGTAGAATAAAAAAATTAAGGAGAGAGAGAAAATGATCTTTTCAATCACTTGAGGCTCTAGGCCACGGCCATGAAATCCCTGTGTCAGGTCACATCTCTGTCTGGTGCTGCAACAGTTCCCTAACGATTAGGTCTCATCACGTCCAGTTGTGTTGCACTCTGACCCATAAAAGCCAGAGTGACCTTTCTAAAAGGCAAGTCTGATAGATACTGTTGTTTCCATGCTGAAAACTCTTCAATGGCCTTTCCTATTTCCCTTAGGATGAAAAATAAAAGATTTATATTATCAGGCCCTCTTCAGCCTAGTGGGGTTCAGGACACATGGCAGCAAAATATGGCACCTGGCCAGACTGAGTATTTTAAGCTGAAGGACTTTGAGACTACGGCAGAAGCAGAAAAGTCACTTGGACCTTTCAGAACCTTGATCCCCTGATGCAGGTGATAAAAGCCTCATATGAAAGGTGCCTTCCTTATATCCAGAGGAAAGAGACGTCCTTATCAAAGGGAAGCAACACAAAGAAGACACCTAACAAATAGGACTTGTTAAATTTGTTTATTATACTTACCTCATACTCCTTAATCTACCAGATTTCTACACAACTACCTACCTTTCATCAATCCTCGCATAAAATACTCAAGTCTGTTTCTTCTAGACTCCATGTCCTTAGGAAGGCTTCCGTGTCTCAGAGAACTTATATTAAATCAATTTGTATACTTTTCTCCTATCAATTTATCTTTCTCATTTTAATTTTCAGACCTAGCCAAGGACCCTAAGAGGGTTCAGGAAAACTTTTTCCTCCCCTACCAAAACCTTGTTTTTCAACTCAACATGACCTGTGCTTCTCCAGCCTCCAAAAAAGAACCTCCATTATTTGAACATGTTTGCTCACTTCTAGGATTTTCTGCATGTATTTTCTCTGACTGGAACTCTTTCTCACATCTTTATCCGTCTACCTTATTCATCATTCAGGTCTCAGTTTAAACACACCCTTTGCAGAACCTCCCTCATTCCTTCTAGATCAGGTTAGATGCCTTTGTAATGTCTTTCCAAGCTAGAATGACTTATACTTTATTACAATCTTTTGCATTAATTGTCTGTTCCCCTGGGTGACTGTGCCTCCATGAGAAAGGCACTGTATTTGTCTTGCATGCTGTGGTCCCCTCCAGGGCCCAGCACAGGGTCTGCTGGAAGTAGGGGCTTAAGAAACTCATGTTAAATGAAAATATCATTATCAGTTAGTTCATCTTTCAAAATATACAGTATTTTATAGTATTAAACTGACATGCACTACAGACTACAAAGCATAAAATAATATTCTTAATGTGCCAATTTCATACAGTCATTAATCCAGCCAGAGATAAGGTGAAAGATGTATATTTAAAATGTACCTGCTAGGAAGAGTATGTTTAGAATATGCCAAATTAAAAAAAAAAAAAAGTGATAGTATAAAATTTATTTAAAATAACAACTACCTTGGGGAACTGTTAGTTGTAAAAAAAATAATCATTTGAAAAGCAAAATGATGAGTAGGTTCTATCTTGAACTGAAAAAAAAGAGAGAAGGGCTGAACTAAACTAAACTGAACTAAAAAAAAAAAATAGAAGAGCATGCTACAGAAGGCTTTTTGAGGTTTTGAACAGTTACAGAAGGCAAGGTGGAATCAGCAGGGACACAAGATATAGGAGCCAATTTGATTTTCTGCTCGTTCAAACCTCTGGTCCTTTTCTCATGTTGCAAACCCTTTCTAACATAAGAGAAGGAAAGGGAGAGGAAATAAGATGGTGAATCAGTAGGAAGCATTACCAAGTGCTTTTGAAAAATTCAAATCCTTCCAAAACAAGAAAATATGGGGAAAACAAATAAAGCAAAATGGCATCATATTTCTTTCTCACATGAAGGCTCAAATTAGGCACTTGGGGCATGCTGTGTAAGAAGGAAGACTTTCATCCTTCCTCCACATAAACACATTTGTTTCAGTGGGTGGGTTCAGCATTACTCTGTTGGCACCGAGCCACCAAGGAGGCTTTTGAATGTGACACTTGGTTCCTTAATAGACTCTTTCAACAAAGGACAGACAGAAAGTTAAAGAGAGGATAACTTTCATAAGATGAAGCAATATCACATATCACTAATTACCTGTTCATAATAGTGGATATTCTCCTCAGCCATATCTGTAAATGCTGACTTGATATCATTTTGCATATTGTGTTTCCATCTTTCCCAATCTGCTTTCAGGGCATTATTAGCACATTCCACTTTATCCTCAAGTTTTCCAATCTCTTCTATAAGCTGAATTAGATCACAAAGAGAGAAGCATCAATCTACGATCTACCTATTCTTGTTACTGAATGAATTCATCATCAAATCTCAGCCAGTCATTATATCAAAACAGCTTAAGAGTAATTCTTTGTTTGGAAAGTCACCGGCATTTACCCTTTGTACTAACCAGCTATAGTAAAAAGAAGACTGGATTCAGCCAGAGATGCTGAGTCGAGTTCTAAGGTCTGCCACCAATTAGCATTTGCCCTTGGCTAAGTCCCTCAAACCTTGGGCTTGGGTTTCACTATTTATAAAACAGAGGAAATTGAACTACAAGTTATCTCAAAATTTTTTGCATTAAGTCTCATTACCACTATTGTTTATGGTGATAATATTTATGTTAAGAGGTATGGTTTCATTCCCCAGCTTCCCATTCCTGGCCTCATTTTTCAGCTGTTTTTAGAAGGATCAATTAACTGACATGTTATAACATCCACTCCGATTATGCAGCCCAACCTGGAGGCCCAGGGCATTAACCTGCCAAACACCACTGAGCTAGTAACAGAGGTAGGTTTATATCTCAAGACACCTGACACTGAATCCATGCGCCATCAGACAGGTTTAGTGTGATATTTACACCTCCTCCTATCTCACCCACCAACCTCTGAGCATGTAATCCATCAATTTATTGTTTTGTATTTGGTGTATTTACATATTAATACATATATTTATACATACTTTATTTATGTACACTATTTATTCATAGGTTCAGCACATGTTTATTAAGTGCCTTCTCTGTACCAGGCATTCTTCTAGGGCTTGGAGATTCAGCAGTGAAGATAACAGACAAAAAAAATCCCTGCTGGTAGCAGAGCTTATACTCAACCAGGGAGAGACAAACCAAAAGCAAGGTAAATGAAACAGGAACTATCGATCAAAAAATTAATGCTAAAAAGAAAAATGAAGCAGAAAAGTAGGGGATGTAGGATAATGCAAGATCACATAAGATGACAGGGGCAAGCCTAAATGAGGAAGTGTCATTTGATTAAACATCTGGAGTCAATGTGAGAGTGAACCATGAGACTCTCAGGAGAAAAATCATTCCTGGCAAAGGAAACCACAGGGCAACAGCCTGGAAGTGGAAGCTTGCCTGGATGGCCCGAGAAGAGCGTGGAGACTAGCATGGCCGTGGCACGTCGTGGAGTGAACAACAAAGGGAAGGTTCTAGGAGATGAAGTCACAGAAGGAACGGGTGACCATATCCTAGTGAGCCATGCAGTTTGTGGTAAAATTCATGGATTTTACGGGGTGAGATCCTAGGCCAGGAAGCTTCGAGCAGAAATGACACCATCTCTTTCATATTTTCAAAGGGGCATCATACTTTACCATTGTGGTGTGAATGAAAGTATCTGAAAAAGGCGATTACTTAAGAAGATCCCTATTTCAGAGGCGTTAAAATGTGAAAATGTCTTAGAATCAAAATACGTTATTTTGCTTCAAACGCTCATGTGAGTTATTACTCTTATTATTATTTTCATCATCATCATTATTATTTTTGCTATGGAATTTCACTTTTCTATCCTTATTTCATCATAGCTTTATTTGCTTTTATTTCCTAAGAATAGACATTTGGCATTATATAAATTTTCCATTGCCAATGGGAGATCTATTTTAATAGTAAGGTTGACTTCCATGTTTTTTTGCGGGGGAAAGGAGATATTTTTTTACTTGTTTTGTGTGTTAACTATCTCAGTGAGGCCACTTATTATTTTATGAGTATGTATACCCTTTGGGCTGATTATTTTGTTAAATCTTAGAGAATCTGTCTAAAGAGTTGTCAGTGGTATATTAATGGGACATCTGATGGTGGGCTGTGGATGCTAGGGGATAAGCTAAGAGTAAAATTGTTGAAAGTCCAAATATTTCAAACAGGATCTGGGTCTGCTGGAAAAAGCTCAAGGGTGGGTTAGAGAACTTCACTCCTCCGGGTTGTTGGATGAAATTGTGCCATTTTCATAGCCAGATGGAAATTATTAGCAAAATGTCTCTCTTACAGAGAATCAGGAGGTACATACACCAACTGTAAGCTCACTATTATTCTCCTCTGCTTAGCTTTTGCAGTCTAAAATTGCTATGCACTGGAGTGGGATTACTGGCAGACTGCTCTACTAAAATTGGCTTTAGGAAACAGTATCTAAGTCATATATATTTTATCTTTCTCCCCTTCCTAACAGTTTAACATGATGTCCCTGCCATAAGGGGTTTCTAAGAGTTTTCCCTTGATCAATCTGCAGCTCCCTCTCCTAAAAGCCCTTGGAAGTGATGATTTGGCTGATTGGCGCTTCTGCTCTGGCTGAGAACTACTAGAGAAGTCCTGTACTGTTCTCTGACCTCACTCTCACTTACAGAAAGAAGGTTTGTAGCCTTATCAGCACAGCGTTGGGATTAAGAAGACTGATAACAGGTTAGACTGACTTCAGTTTAAGTCCCACTTCTGTCTTTACAGACTATGTGGCATTGGGTAAGACTAGCTGTTGAAGCCCTAGTTTCTTCAACTGTAAAATGGATATAAAAATAGCAATGCCTACCACACAGGGATTTTAAATGCATGAAATAATGAACACTAATTGTCTTTCACAGTGCCTGACAATTTGCCTACTAAATGTTATGTATTACCATCACCACCACCACCACTATGACCACCACCACCACCATCATCATCATCATTATCAGTTGGTGAAACTGAAGTTGATTCCTTCTCCTTTTCCAGTATTTTGATCTCTGGAAGTATTGCATTCCTCTGCCAGGGTCTTGGTCTTAAGTCAATTCCTAGTGCTATTGCTTAATCTGTTCTCACCAGGGTGGAAGATGATGCATATGCTTTAAATATATATGATCAAGTCTTGTCATTTTTTGTAGCTATACAAGAGTAATTTTTCTTTCTTTGATGATTTCATCATTATTTCAGTTGGAAAAGGAGAAAAGAGACATTAGGTATTTCCCCACACTGAATCATCTTCCCATAATTTCAATTCTAGGAAAACTCTAATTGATAATAAGCACAAAGCACCTAGTTCAAATGAAGAGTGAGCTGGACCCTATCTTTCCTAATAATTCACAGAAGCATAGTATGTCCTTTCCCTTAGTTGACTTCAATTTTAGCAAGTTCTTTGGTATAAGGAACTGTGCATTTGGATGGTGCCATTGGGCTTAGGACATATACACTCCACAACAGTTAACAGAAGAGGGAGAGTAAGATGTGCCAGAACCTGGAGGCCAAGGAAGGTTTCAATAACTCTAAAAGTAGGAAATTCAATTCATATTCTCTACGACAAAATAGCACAGAAAAAACTGAATTAAAAAAGGATTAAGGCTTGAATAATTGTTTTCACAAATCCTGGAAGTGATTTTGCCCTCCGTTAGTGGAAAAACAGAAGAAGCAAACAACCCTTTTTGCCAGGAAAATGCTGTAGTACCAGAATAAGTAATACAAGATTGTAAGATAGTGAAAAAAAAAGGGGGGGAAGATTCATATTTAACAGCAAGGCTAATGGGTAATTTCTAGCTTCAGTTATATTCAGCTAGAAGTTAGCCACACAATCAAATGAAAACCATTAATACCAAGAGCTCAGGCAAACAAAACAAAGCCTTCGTCCAATAGTGATTCCCTACTATGGTACCAGTAATAGCAATGAGAATAATAACCATTTATTGCATTTCTGCCGAGGGCCATTGCATTAAGCTATATACTTTACATATATTATTTCATTTAATCTGCATAATAATGTTGCAAATTTGGTATTATTATCTTCCTTTTACAAGTTAGGAAATGGGTAGAAAAAAATGAAAGAGATCTCAGAGCTTTTGTGACATTATAGAGATTCAAACCACTGCCTGCCTAAGTCAAAGCCCATGTTTTTTCCACACTGACTAAACAGCACCAAGCTAGCTTGCCTGTGGATTTCAAGGCTGAACCAATTCAGCTTTAACTCAAGGAGTCTGTAATCTACTAGAATATACATATACAAAAATGAAATAAAAACTAAAGACTATAATATGAAGCAGAATGTGATATATACCACAATGGAGGAAAAAATTAAAGTGATATAGGAGGACACAGAATGGAGGATTATTTCTGATTGGAGCAGGGGACATTCTGACTGTCAATTCAGTAGGCAGAGACTGGGGAAGAAACACCAGGATGAAGGTAAGGCATAAACAAAACTGCACGCTACAGGCTGTGATAACAGAATGGATAAGAAGTACGTTTGGAGTCTGGAGGTAGGCAAGCAGAAACAAGAAATGCTGCTGGACAGGTTGATGAAATATTCACTGCTTGAGGGTATAAATGATATTGAGCATGAAACGGATTCTTCAGGAAATGGTAAATCACTGAAAGTTTTTGACCAGGACAGAGCTGTATTTCCTAAGTCAGAGATATGCAGGGATGGTTAAAGAGAAAGGAAGGAGGAGAGGGAAAAAAGGAAACCAGTTAACATTCATTGAAGAACGTTATGAAGAAACAATGGTAAGTAGGATCTGCTTCATCCCGATTCACTCACTCATCCAGCAGCATTCACTCAGCATCCGTCTAGTCTGTGTTAGGAACTAAGATAAAGGACATCCAAGACTGGTGCAGGAAGACCCAGAACTCACCTCCTCCCATGAACACACCAAATCTATACCTATATACGGAGCAATTTCCCCTGAAGATCTGAGGGCTGATTGAATAGCCAGACAAAAAATACCACAAAAAAAGAAAATTAGAGGCCAATATCCCTGATGAATAGAGATGTATTAGAGATGTAATAGAGATCCTCAATAAAATAGTAGTAAAACAAATTCAAAAGTACATTAAAAGGATCAGACACCATGATAAAGTGGGATTTATTGCAGGGATGCAAGAATGGTTCAATATCTGCAAATCAATCAGTGTGCTACACCACATTAAAGAGACAAAGGGTGATGATCTCAATAGATGCTGAAAAACCATTTGACAAAATTTGGCATCCATTTATGATAAAAACTCTCAACAAAGTAGATATAGAAGGAATGTACCTCATCATAATAAAGGCCATATATGACAAACCCACAGCTAACATCACACTCGATGGTGAACTGAAAGCTTTCACCTTAAGAGAAGGAATTAAGACAAAGCTGCCCACTGTACCATTTTTATTCAAAATAGTATTGGAAGTCCTAGCCAGAATAATTAGGCAAGAAAAAGTAATAAAAAGTATCCAAATTGGACAGAAGTAAAACTGTCACTATTTGCAGATGACATGATACAATATATAGAAAACTCTTAGACTCCACCAAAAACCTATTAGAACTAATAAATAAATTCAGTAAAGTGTCAGGGTACAAAATAATATGCAGAAATCGACTGTGTTTCGATACACTGATAACAAACTACCAGGGAAATTAAGAAAACAATCCCATTTACAATTGCATCAAAAAGAACAAAATACCTAGGAATAAATTTAACTAAGGATGTGAAAGACCTGGACACTGAAAACTGTAAGACACTGATGAAAGAAATGAAAGACAACACAAATAAATTAGGGTTATTCCATGCTCATGGACTGGAAGAATTAATATTATTAAACTGTCCATATTACCCTAGCCAATCTACAGAGTCCACAAAATCCCCATCAAAATACCAATGGCATTTTTCAAAGAACTAGAAAAAATAATCCTAAAATTTGTATGGAACCACATAAGTCCCCAAATAGTCAAAGCAATCTTGAAGGAAAACAAACAAAGACAAAAAACAAACAAAAACAAAGCTGGAGGTGTCATGCTCCCTGATTTCAAGCTATACTACAAAGCAACAGCAATCAAGACAGTATGGTACTGGCACAAAAAGAGACACAGATCAATGGAATAGACTAGAGAGCCCAGAAATAAACCTACACATTAGATGGCCAATTAACATACAACAAAGGAGGCAAGAATATACAGTGGGGAAAAGACAGTGTCTTCAATAAACAGTATTGAGGAAACTGGACAGCCACATGCAAAAGAATGACACTGGACCAGTATCTTATACCACATACAAAAATAAAATCAAGATAGAGACTCGAATGTAAACTTGAAACTATAAAACTCCTGGAATAAAATAATAGACAGTAAATTCTTGAACATTGGTCTTAATAGTATTTTTTCGGACCAGTTTCCTCAGGCAAGAGCAACAAAAGCTAAAACAAGCACATGGGACTATATCAAATTAAAAACTTTTGCACAGTGAAGGAAACTATCAACAAAACAAAAAGACAACCTACTGAATGGGAGAAGATATATGCAAATCACAAAACTAACAAGGGGTTAATATCCAAAGTGTACAAAGAACACACACAATTTAATATCAAAAAAACCAAACCACCTGATTAAAAAATGGACAGAGGACTTGGATAGATATTTTCCCAAAGAAGCCATACAGAGGGCAACAGGCACATGAGAAGATGCTCAATATTAGCAGTCACCAGGGAAATTCAAATCAAAACAATGAGGTTTGACCTCACACCTGTCAGAATAGCTATTACCAAAAAGATAAGAAAGAACAAGTGTTGGCCAGGATATGGAAGAAAGGGAACCCTTGAACACTGTTGGTGGGAATGTAAATTAGTGCAGACACTATGGAAACGAGCATGGAAATTCCTCAAAAAATTAAGAATAGAACTACTGTATAATCCAGCAACTCCACCTCTGGGTATTTATCTGAAGAAAATGAAAACACCAATTCAAAGAGATATATGCACCCCTATGGTCACTGCAACAGTATTTATAGTAGCCAAGATATGGATGCAGCCCAAGCGTCCATACACAGATGAATGGATAAAGAAGATGTGCTGTATATATACAAGGGAATATTACTCAGCCACAAAAAAGAATGAAATCATGACATCTGTGACAACACAGATGGATCTAGAAAGTATTATGCTAAGTGAGATAAGCCAGAGAATGACAAATAGTGATGATTTCACTTACATGTGGAATCTAAAAAACAAAACAGAAACAGATTCAAAGATACAGGAAAGAAACTGTTAGTTGCCATAGGGGGAGGGGTGGAGGGGTTGAGGGTTGGGTGAAATAGGTGAAGATGATTAGAAGGTACAAACTTGCAGGTATAAAATAAATAAATCATTGGGATGCAAGGTATAGCACAGGGAACACTGTCAATAATATTGTAATAACGTTGTGTGGTGACAGATGTAAGCAACTAGATTTCTCATGGGGATTACTTTGTAGTGTATATTGAATCACTACGATGTACACCTGAAATAAAGAGGGTATTGTATGTCGATTGCACTTCATTAAAAAAGGAAGAAAGAACTAAGATCAAGAGTGAAGAAACTGAAGGACTCATGCCCAAGGGGAGAGATTAAACAATCAAGCAGATAGAGAAATGTGAAAGACATTTCATGTAAAGCAAATAGCAGTATACAGTCTTAGAAGCATGTTTACCTGGGAGTATCTGAAAAATTACAGGTGGTTCTTTAAAGTCGGTACCTAGAGTTTGAGTGGAGGAATTGCAAAAAGATGAGGAAAGAGAGACAGGCAGCTGCCAGATCCTGAAGGGGTTTCCTTTAATAGAAGACAAGTAAAATCACCGAAGGAGTCTGAGGAAAGGGAAGGACCCAGGGACAGTGGTAACGATCAGATTCCTGATGCAGGGGCACTGAGAAGAGAAAACTGAAATGCTGGGAGACAGAATCCGCAGGGTTTGTCAACTGACAATATGTGGGCATTGGGAGAAAAGTCTGTTTTGCCGTGAAGACTAACGGGAACAACAGGTGGGGTAGGGTGAAAGAGGAAATGAAGGCCTGAGGGTGACAGGAATAGTCTCACAGGGTGAGGTACTCTTCTATGTAAACATTCAAAACCACTCAGTTGTATGTAGGGCATCAAACAATTTTTGGAGGTCAACAGGAGTCAAGATCACACTTCAGCTTTGCAACTTCCAAAGTGACTTTGCTGTAGTAATTTGGGTAGTTTGGACAAGCAGGGAGGGGATAGGGAAATACCAATTATATGCCAACACAGATCAGCCTTTTAAATAACAAAAAGTGAGAGCTACATGTTTGTGGGGGAGAAGGAAAACTACAAGGAAAATACCAGAGAAGTGCTCTGCATCTCAGTGCAGCTGATGCACACTCCCTAGCTTTTGGGCAAGACCAGACTTCTCTTTATTACCAAGGTTTTTAGTGTGATATTTTAATGATGCTTAAATTGCCTTAGAATTCTAGAACAGGAAACAGTGATGCGGTTCATTTGAAAACTATTAAAACATTTGTTCCAATAAAATGAATGCCTAATCCTACTCATTAAAATACATAAATATATAAATCTGGTTCTATTTTTTGGCCATATCCTCTTGTGATTCAATCAATTATTTTGTAGCACTATGCTTTCAAGGTTCTCAGAAAACTGTAAAACATTTTGCTGGTTTGAAGTAAGTAATTCCAATGTCATTTACACTGAATATCCTCATTTCCAGAACATTTCTGTATGTCCAGGGCTCTGCTGCATGTGGGGAGCAAGACATGTACCTGTTACAAGGGAGTGTGACCTGCCTCAGTGACAAGTTCCCTGCCTCCTTAACGACAAGATATTTTTGCATCTAGATTGACCCAGATTCCACATGTACTGTCCACTGAAGCAGCTCCGCTCTGAAGAAGTAACATTTTATCTTTTTTTGTTGCCTTAGGGCATTAATACATTGGTTTGGGCTCCTTCCCTTTTCCTGAATTTTGAAAAATTTCATAATCACACACATGTATAATAGTCAAGTTTCCTCATCTGTAATATGAGGAGAAAGAAAGTCCCTACAGAATAGGATTCTTTTGAAAAACGTGTTGGTAAAAACTCTGGGACTAAGCATTTAGCACACATTAGGGTTAGAGAAGCACTCCCAAGTGACCACAGAAGGATTAGTGTGTCAGAAATGTCCTGAATGAATCTGCCCGCTCACTCATTTGTACTGTCTTAAGAGAATCCTTATTGAGGACCTGCTTAAAAAAAGGAACGACAGTCATAAGGGAAACAAAGAGATCCTTTATCAATAGCTCAGAAAGCTTCCCCCCAAACCCTAATATACCTGAAAGTGTTGGTGGCTGAACTGGACAATGCAGCCAGGCCAAAAAGTCTATGTAAGGCCATTCTATCAGGCCCTCCTCCAAATCAGGAAGAGTCTAGACATTACTTCCATTTTAAGGAACTAGGTTGCCATGTCACCCCTTAATAAAGTATTCCACTTTAACTAAGGAATATTCGTATCTTGTTAATTATGGAATGATAAAATCCTAAAACAAAAAATGCAAATGGACCTTTTGCTTCCCCGACTCTGAAGGCACTTTAGAGTATACTTCCTAATAACTAACAATAACTGTTCAGCAACCTAAGAAGATCCGCCATATTTCCAAGCATTTTCTTAGGCCTTTAGTTTTTCTTATTTATCAGAGATTAGTTATTAGTTTTTAGAAAATATATTAGTTCAGTCAACAGCTACTTGTTGAATACTAACTATGTGCCGAGGACCATGCTAGCACTGGTGTAAAATATTTTTCTTTTCTCACTCATTTTTTGGCGTACTGATTTCACAGAGACAGATCTTTACATAACGTCAGGAAATTCTCTCAATTCTGATGCAATTTCATGATGAGACCAATATGGAATACCTTAATCTATGTCTCTCAAGTTGGAATTCTTATATCCACATTAATACTCCAGGGATGGCCTAGAGAATTGCTAAAGTCATGAATAAATGTGGCATAATCTTTTATGATATTTTATGTGGATAGATATTTTATGGAGATCATATACAAATATTTTTAAATTAACACAAACACAAATGTATTATGGAGTAGCGATACTCAAATGAAACTTTAAAGTAGAAGAGCTTAAACACATGTTGAGCTTATATTGGCAATTAATGGGTGTCTCTCAGATGACTGGGGTATATGTTCCAAATTTTCTATGTCAAAGAAAGTAAACTCTTTCGGTAAAAATGTTGGAATTACACACTACATTAAAATATGTGTTAGAAGCAAATCTGCTTGACTGCGGAACTACATATTTAATAAATAATTAATGTACTTTGGCACGATAATTCTAGAGGAGTTAATTGCCATGATTACCAACAATTTTGTCAAAGTATCATTTATAAAAATTACAGATTGAGAAAGCAGCTTCCTCACAAGTCTATTTCTCCAGGAATAGCTGCCAGGATGATGGAAGAAAATACCAAACTTTTTTCAATCACTGTGATCTATCACTGCTAAACAGCAGTCTAGGGGGATTTCACTGACCTCTTGAAGAATCGCCCTAGCTGACTATTCGAATCATCCATCTTTCATCGCTTATGTCTTATATTATAATCTAGAACAGGGGCAAGTAAACATCCCTTTTCTTCACCCCGTCACTGTTCTCCATTTGCAAGTACAGTAGTAAAGATATTCAGACAGCACAATTAAAACTTAAGAGTCTCTCTTAAGTCAGTATCATGACTAAGTCAGTATCATGACTAAGCCCCTAAACTAACACTGAAACAGCTCTTGAGGGTCTGCTCCAAAAGCGTTATTGGAAGAATTTTTTCTTCATTAACAAGTAATGGCCAACTCACAAAACTCAGTCCAACATGGAACTAATTATGAAGTTAGCAAGACCTTGATATAAAAACTGATATTCTTGGCATTAGCAATAGTAATGACAAGTCATTCTTTTTCTTTCCCCAGTTTTATTGAGATATAACTGACAAATGAAGTTGTGTATGTCTGAAGTGTACAAGATAATGATGAATCATTCTTATTTAGAAATATAGATATAAAAGTCCTAAAACACTGAGCAAGCCAAATCCACCAACGGTCAAGTTGAATTTGCCCAGGGTTCCAATGATGGTTAAAATGAGAAAATCTCTTAGTGTAAATAACCACATTAAGTGTATGATGGATAAAAATCATAGACTTATAGGAGTGGATGCAGACAACTATTTAATAAAATTCGCCATCCACTTATGAACCAACTTCCTATCACAGAGAATAAGAACTATCTGAACCTGATTAAAAATATGAGGGGGGGAGGGGATATAGCAAATATCATTACTAATGAAAAAAATCTTGAAAGCATTTGTGGTAGAATCAGGAATAATACAAGAATGTCCCATCACTAATAACATTATAATGCATTTTTTAGCCAGCTCAGTAAGAAATGAAAAAAAAAAAAGTATAATGATTGAATAAATATCATACATCAACTAAATAAACAAAACTATCAATATGCACCCATGATAGGATTTTCTACATAGTAAATCCCAAAGAGTCTACATATTATTAAAATTAAAACTAATTTAAAAGATCACTGGATATAAGATAATATGCTCAAGTGAATTACATTTCTATACTCAAGCTGGAAATAAAGTTATAAAATAAAATTTTTTAGATTTATAATTTAAGTACAAACAAAAAAAATAAGGTTCTTAGAAATAAATTTATCACAAAATGTATAAGAACTTTTTGGAAAAGACATTTTTGAATTTTACTGAGAGATATCCAAGAAGACTTAAATAAATGGTGAGTATCTGACAAATCATTCTATTTTACATCTTCTGGCTAGTTCTCTTTCCTTTAATTTAAGCTTAAATATGTTTCTCAGATAATCCTTTCCAGAACAGCATTTATGTACAAAGTAGGTCCGTTTGCTGTTTCTATTTTAGTCCATTGTTCATTTCTTTAACGTTGATTAGAAATAGCTATTATTTTTATTTCCCATGTTGAAATATAAGTTGTACCATGAGGACCATGTGTCTATCTTTTGACCATTTTACATCCCCAGTGCTTACACTATGTGGGAATTTGATAATTATTTGTAGAATGGATGAATGATTTTAGAAAAGTGAAATATTAGTAATGAATCTAGGCTTGTTTCCCTACTGCCTTTCCAGTGATTATTTCTTTACACTTTTAAATACCACCTGAAATTAAAATGAGCCTGTACCTAACCCTAAAGTAATATTATCACCAAATTTTTTAACAAAACAATACAATTTGAGAATAATAGCTATTCTTTCTTAAAAATACCTTCATTGTTTTCTTTTTGAAATGGCTTCTCTATTATTTCCTTTTTTGGAAAAAAAAATCAACCATTCAATCTATTTATTCAAATGCTAAAAATTTCTCTTCATCATCAGAAAAGCTGGGAAATTATCATTTCGAAAAGTTCTTGAAAATAATATACCTAAATAAAAAGATTTAGATTGCCACTCCATCAGAAGACAATAGAAAATTCAAAAATCCAATTCTAATCTGACAGCTACGTCTTCTTAACAAGTATTAATTAAATTGCAGGGGAGAGATAAGAGGGCTCTTAACAATAAAATTATATTATTTTCTGATTCGTGAGAGAGGTAAGATGTGTCTGGAGAAATCAGATGCCTGATTATACAATGCTGCTCAGGCATACATATGATTACTAAGTAGTACCTTTTTTATGTACTTTACAATACACACATTTCTTAAAAAGTAGAAACCTTTCTCCCTGAAACCCATTGGCAATTTTGTTATCCAAATGTAACATGTTCAGGAAAACACAATGCATTTTTTTAAAAATGTCACTTTGAGTCATAAACACCCACAAATGTAGCTGACACATCACCTTTCAAGTCAGCATCTCCACCACCACTAACATCCCTCAAATAAAGAATATGATTTCCTGTAACATTGGAGGCAACAAAGCCAATTATTTAAAAGGTCCTATTTTTTTAAAAATGTAGTGATTTCCTTCGAATCTTCTGCACAACAGAGGCATAGAGGCATAGTAGATACATATCGGATTAAAGAGGATTCATTGCTTTCTAGGTGTTTCCATGAGTCTTGTTCATTTAAACCTCCTAAAAAGGTATGATGTGTCTCCTTAAAAATTAAAAAGGAAGTCAAGGTCTTTGACTCTTCAGATGTAATAATTTCCTGTGTTTGTTTCTGAAAAGCATAATCTAAGCTTAGAAAAGCAATATGCTATATTATCATTAGGTTTTACTGAGGTTAAAAGTTACTTCAAAGCAAAATCTAAACATGTCTTTTACAGGCCTTTACAGGTTCTACAATTTTCTGCCAAGAGAGACTTTTATTTTATTCACTGTTTAACCAAACAATATCTCACTTGTAAAGCAAGCATTATTTTTCCCATTTTACCAACCAGAAAAAAAGTAAGGCTTTTGAGGTCTCAGTGACTTCTTTTGTAACTTCTTCCTAGAACCTGGGTTCTCTAACTTGTGATCCAACCCCCAACCTACTACTCAACTCCAAAATGGGCCAGGGAACTTCAGAGCATGAAAAAGCAGCTCATAGAGCTACACACAGGAACATCCATTAATATGTAACTCTTTTATTTAATTGATATATAACATTATATTAGTTTCAGGGGTACAACATAATGATTCAATATTTGTACATAGAGCAAAGTGATCACCACAATAATAAGTCTGGCTAACATCCATCAGCACTCAGCTACACATTTTTTTCTTGTGATGAGAACTTTTAAGATCTACTCTCTTAGCAACTTTCAAACATATAATACAGTATCAACTATAGTTACTGTGCTGAACACATTACATCCCCTTGACTTATGTATTTTATAACTGGAAGTTTGTATCTCTGGACAACCTTATATTTAACTCTTATTCCATATTTTTAACTTATTTGCATGGTTTATAATATATGAATTTAGGAGTATAACTTGATAATTTGTGAATTTAAAATGTACATCTAGTGGGTGGTGTGCTCAGAAATATTTAAGTGATAGAAGCATGTGATCAAAAAGTCTAGTGACTACATGTTATCTTTGCTGAAGTACTGTTACATTACACTTTTATTCAAGTGAATTCTCTTGATGTTTCCTTCAGACATTCATCTCTTTTCCATCTGAATTCCTACCAAACCTAAAACCTCTATTAGATATGACCGTTCCTCTCTGACCCAATCAACCAAATTACCACCCATAAAAAACAGCTCTTGCAACATATTCTAAAACAGAGCTAGCCAAGAGAACTTTCTGTGATGACAGAAATGTTCAATTCTGGACTGTCCAGAATAGTAGTAATAGCCCTATATGACTACTGAAATATAGTTAGTTCAACAGAGGAACTGAGTTTTAAATCGCATTTAATTTTAAGTAATCCAAATGTAAATGAGAATAGCCACATGTGACTAGTGGGTACTATCCGGTACAGCACAGCTCTGGAAAGCTATGATTAATATAACTGGAATAACAGATATGCTCAACTATATAAGTTAGATGTTCTCTCCCACAAAGGTATCCTTCAATAACACTCCTGTTTTCCTAAAAAGCCTCTCATATTATTGAATATTTTCTGAATTACTTCATTCTGAAAAACATGATAATAATTTGGAAGAAATATTAACTTGAAACAAACTCAGTTAATGGTACTTATGGAAATATAGATCCACTAATAGTCCACTAATGGAATTGGTTTTTTTTTTTTGAAGATGACACACAATAATTATTTCTAGGAAATGACTCATAATTCAAGTGCTTGATTATCATTACAAGTAAGTATTTTAAAGTTTACTTTTAAAAACACTGCAAATAGACAAACAAAAAGAGTAACAACTGGAGATAGACTAGTCCCATCATACATAAAATTCATTCTAAAACCTCCATTAGTGAAACAGTATGGTTGTGGTGCTTAACCAACAGGCAGATCAAAGGAACATACAAAAAGGCTTAAAATAGGTGCAAATGATCCTATACACCAACAACAAGACAGAAGAGAGACAAATTAAGGAGTCGATCCCATTTACAATTGCACCCAAAACCATACGATACCTAGGAATAAATTTAACCAAGGAGGCAAAGGATCTGTAGTCAGAAAACTATAAAATACTCATGAAAGAAACTGAAGAAGACACAAGGAAATGGAAAAATGTTCCATGCCCATGGATTGGAAGAACAAACATTGTGAAGATGTCAGTGCTACCTAGAGCAATCTACACATTCAATGCAATCCCCAGCAAAATACCATCCACTTTTTTCAAAGAAATGGAACAAATAATCCTAAAATTTGTATGGAACCAGAAAAGACCCCGAATAGCCAGAGGAATATTGAAAAAGAAAAGCAAAGCCGGTGGCATCACAATTCCGGACTTCCAGCTATATTACAAAGCTGTCATCATCAAGACAGTATGGTACTGGCACAAAAACAGACGCATAGATCAATGGAACAGGATCGAGAGCCCAGAAATGGACCCTCAACTCTATGGTCAACTGATCTTTGACAAAGCAGGAAAGAATGTCCAATGGCAAAAAGACAGTCTCTTCAACAAATGGTGTTGGGAAAATTGGACAGCCACATGCAAGAAGAATGAAACTGGACCATTTCCTTACATCACACACAAAAATAGACTCCAAATGGTTGAAAGACCTAAACGTGAGACAGGAGTCCATCAAAATCCTAAAGGAGAACACAGGCAGCAACCTCTTCGACCTCAGCCGCAGCAACTTCTTCGAGAAACATCGCCAAAGGCAAGGGAAGCAAGGGCAAAAATGAACTATTGGGATTTCATCAAGATAAAAAGCTTTTGCACAGCAAAAGAAACAGTCCACAAAACCAAAAGACAACCGACAGAATGGGAGAAAATATTTGCAAATGACATACCAGATAAAGGGCTAGTATCCAAAATCTATAAAGAACTTATCAAACTCAACACCCAAAGAACAAATAATCCAATCAAAAAATGGGCAGAAGACATTAACAGACATTTATCCAAAGAAGACATCCAAATGGCCAACAGGCACATGAAAAAGTGCTCAACATCGCTCAGCATCAGGGAAATCCAAATCAAAACCTCAATAAGATACCACCTCACACCAGTCAGAATGGCTAAAATTAACAAGTCAGGAAACGACAGATGTTGGCGGGGATGCAAAGAAAGGGGAACCCTCCTACACTGTTGGTGGGAATGCAAACTGGTACAGCCACTCTGGAAAACAGTATAGAGGTTCCTCAAACAGTTGAAAATAGAACTACCCTATGACCCAGCAATTGCACTACTGGGTATTTACCACAAAGATACAAAGGTAGGGATCCGAAGGGTTACGTGCATCCCAATGTTTATAGCAGCAATGTCCACAATAGCCAAACTGTGGAAAGAGTCAAGATGTCCATCGACAGACGAATGGATAAAGAAGATGTGGTATATACACAATGGAATATTATGCAGCCATCAAAAGGAATGAGATCTTGCCATTTGCAATGACGTGGATGGAACTGGAGGGTGTTATGCTGAGTGAAATAAGTCAATCAGAGAAAGACTTGTATCATATGACCTCACTGATATGAGGAATTCTTAATCTCAGGAAACAAACTGAGGGTTGCTGGAGTGGTGGGGGGTGGGAGGGAGCGGGTGGCTGGGTGATAGACATTGGGGAGGGTATGTGCTATGGTGAGTGCTGTGAATTGTGCAAGACTGTTGAATCACAGATCTGTACCTCTGAAACAAATAATGCAATATATGTTAAGAAAAAAAAAGAAGATAGCAGGAGGGGAAGAATGAAGGGGAGTAAGTCGGAGGGGGAGACGATCCATGAGAGACGATGGACTCTGAAAAACAAACTGAGGGTTCTAGAGGGGAGGGGGGCGGGGGGATGGGTTAGCCTGGTGATGGGTATTAAAGAGGGCACATTCTGCTGGAGCACTGGGTGTTATGCACAAACAATGAATCATGGAACACTACATCAAAAGCTAATAATGTGATGTATGGTGATTAACATAACAATAAAAAAATTTAAAAAAATAGGTGCAAATGAAAACAAAAACTTTCAAAGGTAGTGTCCTTCACAGGTAGCATCACAAATTACTGGGGAAGACATGAATATTCAATAGATAGTTTTGGCACAACTGGGTAGTTATCTAGAAAAGAAGATAACTGAATCCACATCTCACATTCATAACCAGAATCAATTCCAATGGCTCAAAGATTCAAATATAAAAAAAGAAAACCATAGAAGTTAATAGAAGAAACATGAGACAATTCTTTTATTATCCTGAATTAGGGAAGGACTTTGTCACGTATACTTAAAACTAAAATCCTTTAGAAAAAGATAGATAAATTTGACTTTATAAAAACTCAACATTTCTGCATAACAAAAATCACTAATAAAGAAAATAACAATACAAATGACCAAAAAAAAACCACAAAACACAAAAACACAAAAAAACTCAAATAATATTCCCTAACAAGAATCTTCTAAAAATCAGGGAAAGCCCAAGAATTAACAGAGAAAATCTAATGATCAAAGAACAGAGAATCAGGGGCGCCTGGGTGGCTCAGTCGTTAAGCGTCTGCCTTCGGCTCTGGTCATGATCCCAGGGTCCTGGGATGGAGCCCCGCATCAGGCTCCCTGCTCCGCAGGAAGCCTGCTTCTCCCTCTCCCACTCCCCCTGCTTGTGTTCCTGCTCTCCCTATCCCTCTCTCTCTGTCAAATAAATAAATAAAATCTCTAAAAAAATAGAGAATCATAAAAAAGAAATCAAATTTTATGTAAATTAAATAAAATGTAATAAATTTTAATACAATTAAACATACAAAAATTCTTAATACTACTCATCATAATAGCAATGCAGTTTAAAACTACTACTCTTCACTTAGGAGATGGGAGCATTCTAGTTTAACACTGACAAGCCCAGGGTGGAGGGTACAGGAGTAAACAGGCAATCAAAAACATCCTGGTGAGAATGTAAATAGCTCTCCCGGTAGAAAGCAATTTGGTGGTAATAATAAAAACAACATCAACAATAACAACAACAGCCAATTCTTTTAACCCTTCCTTTGTACCAGGCACTATTCTAAGCACCTTATATATGTTAACACATTTGGCCCTATGAGCTAGGTACTGTTATTTCTATTCTACAAACTAGTAAACTCAATCAAGGACAAGAAGTTAGCTCACTTGCCCAAGGTTCCACATTTAGTAAGGAAATATCAAAACTGAATAGCCTCTGATTCAGCAATTTAACCTCCAGGTATTTATTCTATAGATCTGCCGGTACATTTACGAAATAATATTTGTATGAGGTTATTCACAGAAGCACTGTTTATAGCAGCAAAAGATTCGAAGTAAACAGGCACCAGTGGCAGTCAGATTAAATCAATCCTGATACATCCATACAATAGAATACCATGTAGCTGTAAAAGGCCAGTGACTGTAATTCTGTCCAAGATCTCATATGGTATTAATAAAGCAAGGTGCTGAAAACTTTAGAGCATATTACTACATTCATTAAGAAAAGGGAAATCAGGATGTATATTTGTATTTGTTGTACATCCATGAAGAAACACGGAAGGCCAGAAAAGTCACTAACAACAGCATGCACTTGTAATGTGTGTGGTGGGAGTTGGGGGGACCAAGGATATGGGGATGGGAAGAAGACCTTTCATTAAATGTGAGTTTTAAAATTTATAAATTTCGAACCATGTGAAGGTATGACCTATTCAAATAAATCATTTTAGGTTTTTTTTAAAAAAACAACATGCTAGTTCTTATGTTAGAGATCAAAAATATACATGTTTTTGGGAGAAATGAAATATTGAAGTTTCCTATGTCATCTAAATGAGTACCGATGGTTGGAGGTAATATCTGTAGGGACGTATCACGTAAGGATTCAAAAGAAAGGCACAGAAATAGGGAATCTGGGTTCCTTTTTCCTGATTGTTGAACTGTGTGAATATACAAACTTTTCCAACTAAAAAGGACTGTTAGATGACTCAAAAGAAATGTTGAGGATGCATGTGAGTGGAAAAACTCTATTCTACACTGATATATTACTTAATTTATTTAATTATTAATTCTAATATTATTTAATATTAGAAAACTCCACATTCATACATACATGTGATCTTAAATGTGTATAACTAAGTTAATCTAAATGTTATAACTAAAAATTTGATATTGGAGGGGCGCCTGGGTGGCTCAGATGGTTAAGCGTCTGCCTTCGGCTCGGGTCATGATCCCAGGGTCCTGGGATCGAGCCCCGCAATGGGCTCCCTGCTCAGCGGAGCGTCGGCTTCTCCCTCTCCTTCTCCTGCTCCCCCTGCTTGTGCTCTCTCGCTCTCTCTGCCAAATAAATAAATAAAATCTTAAAAAATAAAAATAAAAATTTGACATTGGACAAAAACTTCATCTTTTCGTGAGGGATCTTCATTGGAAAACTTGTGTTGGGGGGGCTCACATTTGCATTTCTACATGTGATTATGATGACCATAACTGGTGTGTGTGCATGCCCTTTCTGCAACCTCATTTATGGACTTTCCATAACGTGTCTAGCATTTTCCTGGTAGAAAGAAGGGAGGCAAGATGACCCCTGCAAAAAGTGGTCTGGAGTGGGAAGTAACAGCCCAAGCAGGGTGAAGAGGGTGTCTTATTGTGGGGGCAGGGGGGCCTGGCATGGGGAAACAGAATCCTTGAGTGTGAAGATGTTCTTGCATGGGTGTGGCCCAGCGTAGGCTGCAAAATCCATGAACGTCTGCACCAGCTCTTTTAAAACATGAAAGATTTGTTTTGAACGCATTTCTCTGTCCTCTTTCTTACTCATGTTAAATTAAAAGCTTCTAGATCAGAGGGTCTCTTGGCAGGGCGGAACCTCTGAAAGTTGGTATATTTTGAAAAATGCCCCATTGATCCTGAACTCTTACCCCTTCCCAGGCCACACTGCTATTGAGAACCACTGACACACACTGGGGAAGAAATTGTGCCTCCTTAATTCATTTCACACCCTCTTTTTACTGAGAGATAAGCAAAGCAGGTCAATTTATGCTAAAATTAATACCATGAAAACTGCCAGTTCACGGTGACAGAATATTTCAAAATCACCACTAATGTTCTGCAGCAGGAATGGCAAATAGAATTTATCACCCATGCAAACTCTAACTTATTGATATTAGTTATCTGAAGCATGTTGATAAGCATCTTTTCACATGTTGCCCTGGAATATAGTTTTATATCTAATCTAATCTAATTGGAATAAGTTTATAGCACCCTTTCTGGAATCCTGCTTCGACAACTCCAACGTGCAATACTGAGCCAGTTAACTTTATGCCTCAGTTTTCACATTTGTAAAATGAGGAACTAATAGTACCTACCTCACTGTATTGTGTGAAACATAAATGAGATAACACATATACAGCACTTAGAAGCAAAGAAAGTGCTTAAGAAATGATAGCTATTACCATCACCATCATCATCATCATTTAGTTTTAGCATTACATTCTGACCTGGTAAAATAAAATTCTATAATAATTCCTTATAAGAAGAAAAAAAGAATTTCAACTTTCTGAGATCATCAACAACTCTACATGTTCCAAAGTGTTTTCAAGTTGAAATTTCTAATGTATCATGATTTCTAAATATGATTTTTTTGGAGGGGATAAAAGGAGAAAGCACTAAACTCTTAAAATTCCTTTCTGTTTTGATTTTAGTAGAAAATAATTGTTATTTGTCTTCAAATTTTCTGGGCTTCTGACTCACCCATTAGAAAAAAAATAGTATTTACAAGAGACTGGGGTGTGCAGTACCAGGTTACAGGTCTGGCTCTGCTGGTTAACTAGCTGTGTAACTGTGGACAAATCACCTAACCTTTCTTATCAAAATCTCCATGATGACCACAATGGTTTATGCCATCATCATCTTCCTACTGCACTGGACTCAGCAGGTCTTTTTGTTTCCCATGCAGGAAACAGAGTGAGGTCTGAAAGCAACTGCAAGTTCTTCCATTTCCCTTTCTCTTCTTGAACAATTCAGTCCTGAAACTTATGTGGGGGGGGCAGAGCAAAGCTGGTGTCCATGATGGTGGGGGAAGGGAGGCAAGATGATCCCTGCAAAAAGTGGTCTGGAGTGGGAAGTAACAGCCCAAGCAGGGTGAAGAGGGTGTCTTATTGTGGGGGCAGGGGGGCCTGGCATGGGGAAACAGAATCCTTGAGTGTAAAGGTGTTCTTGCATGGGTGTGGCCCAGCGTAGGCTGCAAAATCCATGTGGAGTGAGGTACTTAGGAAAGATGACAAGACCTATGTTAAGATTGGTTACAAACAGAGGACTGATCAAAGAGGTAGATATATGAAGGATAATGGGAACCTGTTTTTCATTGTCAGAAAGGGAACTACAAGTAAGGAAAGAAAGAAAACTAGTGTGAACCCTTACAATACTGAATTTGAACTGGAGACATTGGTATGAATTCTTTCTTTAATATATATATGGACAAATAAATATAAATAAAAATATGTGTATGTCTGATCACACATATATATATTCTCTATCTCTATCCACTCAGGTCTTGGAATTACTGATACCGCAATAGCAACAAACATATCTAATGCCAAGATACTATATTCCTTTCTTAAAAAAAAGATCTTATTTCTTTATTTGAGCGAGAACGAAAGTGAGAGAGATCACAGCGGGAGTCAAGGGAGAAGCAGGCTCCCCGCTGAACAGAGAGCCCAAAGCAGGGCTCAATCCCAGGACCCCGAGATCATGACCTGAGCCCAAGGCAGATGCTTAACTGACTGAGCCACCCAGGTGCCCCTACTGCCAAGATACTGTATTCTAAATATAATTTTTTCTACTAACTAGGGACTCAACACCCAAAGAACAAATGATCCAATCAAGAAATGGGCAAAAGACAAGAACAGACATTTTTCCAAAGAAGACATCCAAATGGCCAACAGACACATAAAAAAGTATTCAACATCACTCAGCATCAGGGAAATCCAAATCAAAACCTCAATGAGATACCACCTCACACCAGTCAGAATGGCTAAAATTAACAAGTCAGGAAACGACAGATGTTGGCAAGGATACAAAGAAAGGGGAACCCTCCTACACTGTTGGTGGGAATGCACACTGGTGCAGCCACTCTGGAAAACAGTATGGAGGTGTCTCAAAAAGTTGAAAATAGAGCTACCCTACAACCCAGCAATTGCACTACTGGGTATTTACTCCAAAGATACAAATGTAGTGATCCGAAGGGGTACGTGCACCCAGATGTTTATAGCAGCAATGTCCACTATAGCCAAACTATGGAAAGAGCCAAGATGTCCATCGACAGATGAATGGATAAAGAAGATGTGGTATACACACACACACACACACACACAATGGAATATTATGCAGCCATCAAAAGGAATGAAATCTTGCCATTTGCAATGATGTGGATGGAACTGGAGAGTATTATGCTGAGCGAAATAAGTCAATCAGAGAAAGACATGTATCATATGATCTCACTGATATGAGGAATTCTTAATCTCAGGAAATAAACTGAGGGTTGCTGGAGTGGTTGGGGGGTGGGAGAGATGGGGTGGCTGGGTGATAGACACTGGGGAGGGTATGTGCTATGGTGAGCGCTGTGAATTGTGCAAGACTGTTGAATCACAGATCTGTACCTCTGAAACAAATAATACATTATATATTAAAAAAAAAAAAGAAGAAGATAGCAGGAAGGGAGAAATGAAGGAGGGTAAATTGGTGGGGGAGACAAACCATGAGAGACGATGGACTCTGAGAAACAAACTGAGGGTTCTAGAGGGGAGGGGGGTGAGGGGATGGGTTAGCCTGGTGATGGGTATTAAAGAGGGCACGTTCTGCATGGAGCACTGGGTGTTATATGCAAACAATGAATCATGGAACACTACATCAAAAACTAATGATGTAATGTGTGGTCATTAACATAATAAAAAAGAAAGTAACTAGGGCTTGTTAGAAAAAGGACTGAGGACAAGAAAAGAATAAGAAGAGCCTGGAATGTTTTGTTGTATGAGAAAGAATGATGGGAGCATGTCAAAAGGGAAAAAAAACAGCTTGAAGACTGCCTTATTAGCCAAATTGGGAGTAATTTGCATATCAAAATACACAGTGATAGTAACGGACCTACTGACTAACATAGAAAACCACAACCACACACACACAACACACATACACAAATCAATTGGAAATTTAAAGTATGATAAGGAATGGTAAGATTATACAATCTCAAAGTAGCTCTGTACAAAGTGTTTATTACCTACAAAGGGAAAGGAGTGATTTTACAGTGGAGAAGCTGGGCAGACATCACCTTCATCAACTGATTGAAGAGGACATTGTCATTAATGGGCCAAATAAAAATCCTGTGCTACCTGACAGAGATCAATGAAAAGATCACAGCATCACTTGAGCAATATTCCTGTCAAAGATTGATAATTTAAATCTAATCATAAGGAAAAACCAAAGAAGTTGGTATTGGAGGCATTCTGCACAGTAACTGGCCTCTAAAATGTAATGGTCATGAAAGTCAAGGAGAGATGAAAGACCCGTTACAGACTGAAGAAGACATGTAACTAAATGCTGTCAATAACATTACAGAACCCTGGCAAAATCTGAATGGGGTCTGAGCATTAGATGAAAGTTATGTTCCCATGATAATTTCCTGATACTGCTAGTTGTATTATGGCTATGTAGGAGAGGGTCCTTGTTTGTAAGAAACGTGCACCATCAAGGAGTCCTGAGTATAAGGATTGCAATTTACTTTCCAGTGGTTCAAGGGGGGAAAAAAGATTTTTGAGCTGTACTTAGAACTTTTCTATAAGTCAATTCAAGATTTAAAAAATACCAAACTTACAAGCACACAACATTTTGCATCGTAAGTCTTCCCTGCTTGGAACTTGTCAGTGGCTCCCCACAGCAACTAGAATAAAACCCAAGACCTACGTGTTTTTATCCTGCTTGCTAGGTCCTCGTCCCCAGCCTCCACCCCTTCGTTTTCTATATTCCAGCTACACTAGCTGTGACTAATCTCCTGGAATGTGCAGAGCTCGCTCCCATTTCAGAGCTTTGCATGGATTCTTAGAACACTTGTGTACGGATCTTGGAATGATTGCCCCTTATCAGCATTCACCTGTTCTCTCAATGTTACCTTTTCAGAAAGGCCTTCTCTTCCCTTCCTGGTATTCTCTATCGAATTGCCCAGGTTCAGTCCCGTCATAATTTATTAAATTATTTAATTTAATTTAAATTTACTGTTATTAAATTTATTTCTTTATCAAATTATCATAGTCATTTATTATTTTTTCCTTTTTTTCAGTATCCCCCAACTAGACTGTAATCACCTTTAAGGATAGGGGCTTTGTCGGACTCCATCCCTGCAATTTCCCCCCAGCCAACTGCTTGGAGTGGGAAGCAGCTAATAACTCTTGGCTGACTGACAACCTAGGCTTCGATTTTCTCATCTACAAAATGGGAATAAACTACTACCGAACTTGTAGCATTATACATTGAATAATATATGCAAATGATTAGCATAGTGCCTGGCACACAACAGGTACTAAATAGATGCAAAATATCCATAGACAATGGAAAGCACCAGTTTGGGTCTAGAAACTCTTTGAAAGTTGAATGGTGCTTTGACCATTCAAAGGGTATCTCTTCCTAAACTTACTGCCCTATTGACTATGATTTAATAGAGAGGAAATGCTTCCTTTCCAAAGCCTAGAAATATAACAAATCAAAATGCACTTAACTTAGTGATCCAGCACTGTGCTGGAAGAAAAACTACTGGTTCTATTCTTTGTGGAAATATAATTTTTTTTTATTTTTAATAGTGCTATTTAAATGATTCATACTTTAAATAACATGTTTTATGGTACCATTATATCTTCCCTAACATATTATTCTTTTATACTTTCTTCCTCTAACTTACCAAAATTTTTACTGACACAAGCTCTAGATTTATAAACATTAATTCATCTTCAAAAAAATCTTCTTCAAAGTAAGCATTATTTCTATATGTTCATGGATAAAGAATAATTAATGTCTGATTAAGGTCACAAGTTAAGTAAAAGTGAATCAGAGCCCTCTCCAGGATTCAGACTCCCAGTGTGTTATTGCTCTAAGCATAATCAAATATTTATTGAGGGCCTAGGCCGGGCCGGGAGTGAAAGAGATATGTAAGACAGACCCTGAGGGACACATTTCTTATTAACAAAAAGTCTAAATTAAAAGGAAATTGAATCTATTTTGAGTTTCTTTATGGGACAGCTATTTAAACTATTATATCTATGGTGGGCAGAACTCCACAGACCAAACCACAAATCCACAAGGACACCGTTAAGTAGAATTTCTTAAATCCTGAGAAGAAAGGACTAGAATTTTAAACCACTTCTTTCACTTATCCATTTGTTACTTTTTCTGCTGCAGTTAAGACAGTGGGGGAAAAAATGTTCGGAGAGAAAGACACGGAGCTAACAATCTTCCTTTAGAAAATCATCTACAACAATGTTACACTGCCTCTGTTTTTCTACAGTCTTCCACTGTCTCCTCCCTCCTGCCCTCACCCACCACAAGCATACACAAGCCTTATTCATCAAGACTGTAGGTTTATGTGTTCTTTTTCTCAAATCAGTAAACATTAAGATGTAATACATTCCCTAAGCAAATTTCATAGGTAAAAATTTCTGGAGGTCATACGAGTTTCTCACTTCACCTTCAGATATCTCCTAATTTTCTTGGTAACAGTTAATATGAGCCAGCCAGCGTTCAAATTTGTGTTCACAACAGACATGCTAGTGTTTGTGGATTCAAAAAAAAAGTGACTAAAACATGGTTTCTCGTCATAAATATGTTATAAAAAATGTGTTGATCTTTTAGTTGATTTGAAATACTTTAGTTCTTTTTATTGATGTTTCTCACTTGTTCCATATTAGATTTGAAATGGCTTCAAAAGTTAATACTCTACAACTAGCTTAAACCCTGTAAGTAAATAAAGGCATTAGTGCAGAAGGAAAATAAAAGTAGGGAAAAAACATGGTTAAAGCCAAGGGTGAGGATGACACACAAAAGACACACTTAGTTGCCAAACAGAACTGGATCTGAACTGGGGCTCTTAATAGTCTAGTAACTAATGTAAAGGGTGGGTTGGATCAGGTATAAAACCTGATGTGTATATGCTAAAAAAAAAAGCTAATGGCTCAGGAGAAATTAGATCCTATTGCTGATGCTGAGAGATAAATGAAACTTTTCTCAAGAGTCATCATAAATGAAAAATAAAATGTAGTCAGTGCTGTTGATGCTTATCATAAAGGGATTTATGGTTCCCCTTCTTAAAAAGTCCTTCATTATAAATCAATGGCATAATACCAAGTACAGTTTAGTTAAAATAATCCCATGGAGTCCAAAACACAACTTCTTGATTGTACAAATTCAGATACGTTTTAAAGTATCTATTCAATTACCTAGAGTGACTAAGTGGGGTCACTGGGAGCAGTCACTTTTCAGCCAAGCGAACTGCTGCCTTTTTTTTTTCTTAATATATATTTTTGACATTGTGAAGGTCCAAGAAGCAAAACTATAGCCACACTTAAACTTGGCTCTAGAAGAATAAAACATCCAACACACACTTCAAAGAAAGCTCTTCTAGTATTGCTTATAAAAATAGTTACAATCTAACTCTAGTTAGGCACTGGACTAGGTTTTCAGATGCTGATTTAATAACACTCTAGGGAAGACATTCCCCCAACTGTTATAGTCGAGGACATTGAGGCAAGGGGGACGTAAGTAACTTGCCTAAAACTACAAAGGAGCACAGTGTTGTGGTTGCAATTACATGCAACTCTGCAATTAGGTTTGAGACCTTGTATGAAATACTTTTCAGGGACAGCTCTACATAAAAGTGCCAGGAGCATAAAAATAAATGTTAGAGGGGGAAAGTAATATGGTACAAATTCAGATGGAGATCCCAGACTCAACAGACTCCTATTCATAGGGTAGACATGATGTTTTACCATTGGCTCAAATATCCACTAGCCTCCTTTACAAGTTTATGTAAATTGGAGTACATGCCCCGCCCCCGCACAACCACTCAAACCAACAATGCCCTGAATGAGAGGCCTGCTGGCGAAGGTATAGAGGGACAGGAATTCTAGGCACTGGCAGGGACTTTGTTCTGGGAGGAGAAGCTGCTGAGGGCCCTTTTGATTACAGCCTCCCCCACTCTCCCGTCCCTAACTCCCACGCAGCTGTGGTATACTACTCCAATACGTGGTACATTGTGTATTTGCGGCACGTGTCTCTTAGTTTTTTACCGAGAATCCATTCTCCACTCCCCTTACTACCTGAAAGAGCCCTGGTTTTTTTCCTGGTATTTGCATCACGTGGCATATTGTTGGCTTATCTAAGTCAATTCTGATGGTCACATTCCCACTCGAAGTAACTGACTCGATCATGGACTTTTCACAACTCTGGCTAGTGAGAAACGAGGAAAAGTCTGCTGAGTGCCTTCCAGAATAAATGGATAAAAGGAAATATATGAGAAAAAAAGTCCCTTTTCCTTCCACTGGATGAGTGTCATATAGGTACCTGTGTGTACCTGTGTGTATGTGAGAGACACAGATGCAAACAGACAAAAAAGAAGCCAAGAGAGGAAAACAGATACTAAGAAATGAGGCATACAGAAAGGAATAAATTTGTAAAAGGTCAAGGGAGAGAGGTAGGACAATAAATATCCGAGAAAAGGTGGAGGTGACCTCTTCCCCCCCACCACACAAAAAAAGTTATGTCAATACTATCATTTCCTAGAAGCTTAGAGGAAAGCCAATCTTGCTTTGTTCAGTGTTTAGTACACTATCAAGAACATTTGAAGATTAATAGCCACTATTTGAGGACAAGAGTAAAATACTGGTTCAAAAATAGCAAGTCATACAGAGCAAAGACCAGCTTGAATAAATTTGGTATCTGTTTGCATCTACTGAATGTGGCTATATGCAAATCCAGATCATAATGATCTTATGAAAATGCATTTTTTTCCTCACATAAATATACTGCTAAACAGCTATGGCATTATATCTAGATCCAACTCTCAGATTCTATGCACATATTGCTAAATGTCAAATGTATTCATATTCATTTATATCTGAATGCTGCTTTGAGTGGAAAACTATAAATCATCCATTCAAAAATAAAAACAAAAATAAAATGGATATGCAGCATTATTTAGCACCACAGATGAACCTTATTTATCTTGCAGTTAAGCAGCGAAGTGAATAAGCATTTTCAAACAGAAGCTCTGACTCTGAAAACTTAATAACGAAACTGCAAAAACCACAAGTTTCTTCAAAATATCTGAATTTTCCTCATAATCTCAGTTATTGTTATGCTTTTATCTCTATAGTCAGAAATTCTCTTACTTTGACTGAACAGTATCTATTTCATTGAGTATCTTCTTCATTGAAGCACATAATACAACTCTCAGTTTCTCTTGAAATACTTTATTATTGGGGTGCCTGGGTGGCTCAGTCAGTTAAGTGTCTGCCTTCGGCTCAGGTCCTGATCCCGGGGTCCTGGGATGGATCCCCAAGTCAGGCTTCCTCCTCAGCAGGGAGCCTGCTTCTCCCTCTCCCTTTGCCTGCTGCTCCCCCTGCTGTGCTCTCTCTCTCTGTCAGATAAATAAATAAAATCTTTTTTAAAAAAAGAAATACTTTATTACCTATACTTACCTTAATTATTCTGTATCAAGCTGTTTTATAAATTCCCCATAAATGGAGAAGTGGTTAAAAAGTTGAATGACCCTAAATAAATTTGTTGAGTTCATTGTGTTGATTCCATCATTTACCACCAGCCAAAGCATAGAAATTTCCTTTCCTTCTCCTCACCAGCTAATCCTGCTCTGGTTTTTAATATTGGAATATGCCATGGCGCAGTCCCATTAAGTCCTGGGACCTCTTTTTTCTCATCTGTTAGTACACATCCTCAGCAAATCTCATGGCTTTATATACTATCTGCTAACAACTCCCAAATATGTATCTCCCAGCTGGATCCCTGACCTGACCTCTGGATTTTTATACAGATTTTTATATGTACTCAAAATCTCCACTTGGATATCTAATAGGTACATCAACTTTAAATGTCTAAATCTGATTTCTTCATCTTCCCCATTAATCCTGTCCCTTCTGAAGTCTTCCCCATTTTTAATTCATGCCAACTCTTACCTTCCAGTTGCTCAGTCCAAAAACCTTGGTATCATCCTTGCCCACTCACAATCTACAGATGTCCAAATAGCAAACAGCTCTACCTTCACAATATATTTGGAATCTGACCACTTCACACCACTTCCACCCTGGTCCAGTGGGATTGTAAGAGGTAGTCAAGTCTCCAGCACTGGTGTTCTCCTATCCCATGCACACACCACATACATACCATCTCTTGTCTTTCCCAAGAACAGTTATTGTTTCATGACTTACATCTGATGGTGTTACTCCTCTGTTCAACTGTTCTCTTCCTATTTCACTGAGACCAGATCTCATGATCGGATCCCTCTGACCTCATTTCCTATAACTCTTTCACTTGCTCATTCCATTCCAGCAACATTAGTCTCCATGATTTTTCTGAACCGTGCAGGCATATTTACCCTTTGGTACTTACTGACTCTACCTCAAATGCTCTTCTTCCAGATATTCATGGAGTTCAAGACCTCCCCCCTTTCAGGTTTTACTTGATCTCCTTCTTGGTAAGACCCTCCCTGACCCCCCGGGGCGCCTGGGTGACTGAGTTGGTTAAGCGACTGCCTTCGGCTCAGGTCATGATCCTGGAGTCCCGGGATCGAGTCCCACATCGGGCTCCCTGCTCAGCGGGGAGTCTGCTTCTCTCTCTGACCCTCTTCCCTCTCGTGCTCTCTATCTCTCATTCTCTCTCTCTCAAATAAATAAATAAATAAAATCTTTAAAAAAAAAAAAAGACCTTCCCTGACCCCCAGTTTTAAATTTCACTGCTCCCAAACACTCCCTCTTCTCCGCACTTATCATTATAGGACAATCAACTTAAATTTTAATTAATTGTTTGCTATTGTCTCCATCCACTAGAATGAGGGCCTGCTTTTCTTGACTGCTATCTCCCCACTGCTTGCAATAGTGTCTCTCTTACAGTAGGTCCTCAACAACATTTGTCGACAGGTTTCATTAAATACCTCTACCTTAAAGGTCATCTTAACATGACAAAAAGTTGCATATCTCTCATTTTTTCCTCCATTTTATATGCTATAGTTCAGTCTATAGAGCCATTCATTATCTGCCCTCCTTGCAAGCTACAGATGGAAAGAGTCACTAACAACTTGAAACACTGGCTTCCCTTCATTCTTTAACTGCTGTGGATTCTATCTTCCACCTACAACTCTCTCAAATTTATTCCCCTCTGTAACTCCCCAACTACCTCTTCAGTTCAGGCTCCCACTGGATCCACGCTGCCCGAAGGATCAAGTCCATATTCCTCATCCTGACAGACAACAAGGCTCCCTGACTGTGGCCTATCTTTATAGCCACATCTCCTTATCTCCTGTATACCTGCTCCCTATACATCAACCTAGTTTTCTCAGTTTAGCATGCTTCTTGAGCTTTTGCTACTTTTCATAATACTGACTGTACATGCAATATGCTCCCTGCTCTTCAAGGAAAAATTCTGAAGTCATTTTATGGGAGCCATCTCAAATATTACTTCTATAAAGTCATCAAAATAACAGCAGCTAACAACCATGTAGTGCTTACTAGGATTCAAATAATTGACTTGCACTGTACCATTTAACCCTTGAACAATTCTATTAGAAAGGTACTAATAACTTCCCCCAAATTATACATGATAAAACAAGGCTAAAAGAAGTTAGGAAACATGTCCTAGGTCACAGACTTAATAAGCAGATGAGCTAGGATTGGATCCTACCTCTACCTAATTCCAAAGCCTAAATGTCAAAACCAAATAAACAGTTGAACTGACTTCAAATGGGTATTCTAAAAGTCTTTACTGAGTTTAGGTCATTTTAAAACGATGTATTTTATTGCTGTGAGATAAGAACTACAAACCACAAGCTCTAAGAAGCTACCACTTTACAACTACCCAGATAATAAATCAAAGAATTCACTCTAAAGCACTGTTTTTAGTTTGCAGGCAAACACATAATTTTTGTAGGCATATTTGTGTGATGAGAAAAACTAACAACATTACCATTATTGTCAATTTACAGCATTTACAAAATTACAGGCAAGGTAAAAGTCCAGAACCTTGTTTCTGTGTGCCACGAAGCCCACATAACCGTCACCTGATATTTCTAAAAGGACCTCTGGAATATTACAACTCTGCTCATTTCTACCCAATAATTATAACTCTCCTAGTTTTTGCCCTTTTTGGTAAAGCTTCATTTCACGGAGCTTTCTATTATGAGTTGCTTTGCTGGGTTTGCACATAGCATCCCACCCAAAGGTGATTTTGATGGGGCTTCTAAAGGCAGCCCCGGCAGGTCTCCATAGAAATGGCCCCAGGGTTGTCTCCAAAGTGGCCCTGCTTGAGTTGCCATGGTAAACAACCAGGCTAGATTGCTATATTCAGTTCTCTGCCAGGGTCGCCATGGTGACTGCAAAGGATGGCTCCTTAGAAGGACCTCACAAGGGCGCGTTTCCATGGTGACCCTATCCTGCATATTTCTAAGCAACTTCCCTCTGGTTGTTCTGTGACCAATCATGGCAGGTTCATTCTGAGAGTCACCCTGGACAGTTTCACCCAAAGATACCGTCATAACACATAGGGATTTGGAAGTGAGGTCTGTAAACAAATAAACTGCTTGAAAACGTAAATGGTACCATTCATAAATCATTAAATTAGTCCCTATACATTTTAGGAAGGATCTGTTTTGATGGGTAACAAAAAAAAAAAAAAAAAACAACCCATTTGCAACGTCTGTTAAATGTGTCTGTTTCAAATCTTAATTTAAAATATCTTACAGAGTATAATGCAGATAATTAAAGTCTCAAATTTCTCCAATCCTACAACATAGCAGATAACTAGGTAAAAAATACTTTATAGTGGATATGACACATACACATAAAATGAAATCATAAATACAGATGGATCATTAGGTTATAATGAGATATCAAGGAAATTTTTATAGAGCAAAAGACAAAATATTTGCAAGTCAAATGAAAAAAAAATGTGTTTTTTTAGTTGAGTTGGGAAAGCCTAGCCGTATTTGGGCCCAAGCTATTTTTTCCTGTATTTTTGTGGTTGGAACAATCTCAATTACTCTTCCTTTCAATTTAAAATATGAATATAAACCATTCTGAACAGATGCTTGGTTTTTAAGCCATGTAACTATTCTCCTGAAACTTTAAAATCCTGTACTTTATCTAGTATTTAGTCAAGGGCAAATTTTATCTAATTGCTAATTTTTCAGTATCTTTAAAAATTACCTAACAAAAAGAATCCACAGTTCAAAAGATACAATTATAATTTCTGTACATGTGCCCACTCTTTTTTGTTCTTTCCAAGGGACTCTTTAAATTTACACACACACCAAACACACACATTCCCTGTTGGGAAGAAAAGGTTAACCTTGGGTTTCCTCTTTTTTTCTCCTCATCTTGAGGTAATGGCAAACATGATTTTCCCCACTGAGCATTAGTTCCACTGGCTTTACATTTCCCATTATTTTCTTTCTCAGATGCCATTCTCCTACTCTGTCCACTGCAGTCCACCACTGCCCATTCACCTTCCATCCAGGAGAAAGAACTTTGAGTTTGAAAAACAAAAATAGTTCAAGGAAGATGAGGATAATTCATAGTCACTTCTTGGTGAAGGCTCGATGTTCTACACAAAGTCTGAATTTGTAGAGACTTCTTGCTTTAAGCTTCAGCGTATTTTTGTGAATCAGAGCAATCACTGCAATTTTCATTCATTCATTTATTCACTAAATATTTATTGAGCAGCTACACAATAACTCTGGCACTGTTTTAGGGGCTGAGAACACTTCGGGAATCAAATAAAAAATTCCTGCCTTTCAGGTGCTTAGATTATAGACAGGGAGAGAGAGAAAGATAGTAAGTACAAAGAAAACCAGTAAGTACAAAATCATATCTCTTGTTAGAAAATGATTAAAGTCAGGGAGTAAATTAAAGCAGAGAAGAGGGAGGCTGACCCCAAGCCAGGATGGGATGGGGGCTGTGATACTAGGATTAATGGAGGGTTTCAAGAACTCCCCATGCACCTGCCATAAGCATACTCAATATTGTACTCAATACTAAACAAAATCCTTACATTAAAAAGGATCATAGAGAACTCAATAGACGTTAACCAAAGTAATACTCAATTTTTCCCACTTTTATACTTGTTCTCTGGGAGGCAGCACAGTCTGAGGAAGGCAAGTGATATCACCACCTCTGAGCCTACTTCTGCTTCAAGAACTATATGAACTTAGGAGAGTTACTCCACCTTCAAAGCCTCTTTCTCAATTTTAAAACAAGAATAATAATTCCAAGCTGAAAGTAGTACTCTGAAGACATGCAAAGACAATAAAATATAAATACTAACATATTGTGGGTGATACGACAGTGTCTGGAATCAGCATGAGAACACTTCAGAAAAAAGGTGAGGAAAGAGACAGATGAAGAAAGGCAGACAAAATGTTGGAAATGAATGAAGCCCAGTGATGGGTATACGAATTCATTATATCACTTTTTATGTTTGAAATTTTCCATAAAAATCTACTGCAAGGAAAGGACGAAACTTGAAAGCAAAGACACTTCCTCTCTAAAGGTTTTGACAAGAACTAGGGAAAACTGTACAGGAACATTGACTTATTTTTGTATAAAAACCTTATAAAACGAGCAAAAAATGGATTTATCTACTAACCTTCTGGAACAATGCTAGGTACTTTCCAGACCTTCTTCTAACACTCTAATTTAAAAAAAAAATTAACTTCAAACTTTACTCATAATAAGAGACAAAATATAAGATGGAAAAGCAGAAAAGCATCATTGTTGAGCTTGCGGACTCAATGTACTCAATGGGTACTCAATGTACAATCAGTTTTTAGAAGAAAGTTTAGTATCATTTGCTGAATCCTTAAAAACAAGCACGCAATGGAGTTCTACACGCTAATAAAAATTTAAGACAATGAATTCTATCTATATGATTAATATCAAGAAACTTAAAAACTTACCAGATCAGTATCTGCCTTTTTATACGTCAAAGCTTCCACTTTGGAATCCAGTTCTGCTTGTATTTGGTCTCTCCTTTTCATAACACCCTTCATATCAAAACACAAGGTCGGGATAGGTTGCACTGAGGTTTAATAATATTTGTATGACAAAAAATATACACTTTAGAATATAAATAGCATCTCTTCCCCCAAGTCATCAGTCATTTGGGGATACAATGACTTAAAGAAAAAAAAAATTTTTTAATCTCTAAAAGCTAAACTGAAAGCAAGCATTTAAGAGACTTCCCCCCCAATCTTTTATTCATTTTCCCAATACACATCTTACTGGGTTAGGTATTTTATGTACAACTCTTGATGGAACACCCTAGACATACACAGTTCTTCAAAAAGAACAAAAAAGCAAAACAAACAAAAAAAAATCTGTGAAATCACTGAAAATACATGCTATAGTGTAAAGTGGTTGCAGTTGGGATGTCACATGGGCCATGTCACCTAGGATGTCTGTAATAATTGGTAGCCCACTTACCCAATGCCAAGGCATGGTGAATCAAAGAGTTAATTACAGTGGGGAATCAGAAAACTGAAGTGTGCACTCACATTCTGAAACTCTGTCTTAGCTTAAAATATATCAATATTAATCAATTAGCCAAGCTTTTGATGAGAAATCACAGCCTCTTCTCCAACTGAGAGGAGCTCCATCTTGTTTTCTTGCATAATCATTTCATGTTTTGGTGTCTTTAAAACACCCTTGTGAAGGAATTTGAGTGCAGAATTCACCTTCACCTTTTATAATGTTTGCCAGTCTTTTACAATGTCTTTCCCCGAGTGACTCACTTTTCTTCCAAGACATGCTCCTTGGGCTTTATGAACCCAAGGACTCATTTTATTTGTACTCATTTTCGCTGGTTTTCACAATATTAGTTTAAGTAATAAAATTGTGATAATGAACACAAGTGGCCTAAACAGGTTAAGGAAGAAAAATGAAAACAAGCTCCAGGTAAGTGAACAATTCAACCAGAAAGAGTAGAAATGCAGGGCATACAAGAGAAGGGCCTTAATGAGGCGCAGGTTGTTAGGGGTTTTCAGAGGAAGGTTAAGAACCTACCTATAAATATAGTTAAATTTGGGAACTAAGAGGCATTAAGGATAAAAAGCATCCTGAAAATTACTCAGTCTAGTTTTGTGCCTGGTGGAATCACTCTTAAAACACTCAAAAGAGATAAACCTTTCTTGTATTTTCAAAGAAATCAATAGAAAATTCAGCTAATTATCACAGATCTTTTATATTTATTTCAATGTTTCATTGCCATTACTATCAGGAACCCCTTCCTTTCTCTAACCCAAATGACACGTACTACAATTTAGGCTCATTTAAGGTCTGTTTCCATAAATATGAAGTACGGTGCTTCACATAGGTAGAAATAGTTTAAGAGTTTGCTTCAGAAGACGAATAGTAAAATTACACAAATTTAATCATTTTGTCAAGGCATACACTTCATTATTTTAGCTCACATTGAAGAAAACCTTCCAATACAAAACAGACCAAAACTGCAATATAAATGCTACTGATTATACCCTGGGAATCTACAAAATAATATAATCAAAAGAGAACCTACAAAATAGTTCTTTCGGGTTACTATTATTAATTTTTCCACACCTATAATGATATATGACTTAAATTACATAATTTTCACCTTGACATAATAGAGAAACATCTAATTAAGGGAGAAGAATATACTATTTTTAATTATACAAATCAGATCTCTTTGAAGAGCCACACAGGGGGATATCAATAATGAAGCAAAACAATGAAATGTGGCCAAGGAGATTGATGGAGACAAGGAGACTCCTCCACAGTGAAACCTCAGAGGCTTTTGGGAAGCCAGAAGGGTCTGTTTATAGAAGACCCCAAAAAAAGCAAGTAATGGCAGCAACCTGAAATATCTACAAAATATTTAATGGCTCTGAAAGAAAAACCTAAATGTGATAAGCACAAAAGGGGCAGAACCTCATGCTGAAAGGCTAAGAGAGCTTTTCTTACCAAGACAGAAGCAAAATTAAAAAAAAAAAAAAATTCCCTCCAAACCAAGAGTACATGAAAACATGGCTCCGATTAGAAATGGCAGAAGAAATGGACTATATCTGAATGTAAGCAGATTCCTGCCCCCACGGCCACGCTAAAACACCAGAACCCTGAGGGTACCAGTTTGTGCCAAGGTATTGTGCGCAGAGGATAGTACAGGATGAAAAACATTAGCTCTGCAGATAGCATTGCTAAATCCCAAATATCTGGAAACCTTAACTTGAATTGAGGAGGTTAAATGCAAAACTTTGACATAAGAGGAAGAGAAGGCTTTGCCACCACTGAAAGAAACACATTTTAACTTAAAGGAATTTTTTTTAGAAGCAACCAGAAAACAAAACAAACATCAAGATCCACTCAAGTACTTTGTACATAATGATAAATGAATTGCTAAATCAAATGTACCTAGAAGGGGGTAAGCAACAACTCTTTCATGAAAAGAAATTTCTAAAGCACTAAAAATTTTTAAAGTAAACTTTTAAAAGCTTGGAAAAACTAATCATATCCTCTATGTAAATCTTGACTGAGGATGTTTCAGATCTACGTGTAATCTTACATGTCCTTATTGCTACTGAGTATTCTGCCTTTTATTAACATATTCTGCTACTCATCAGTTCACTCACATAGTGAACAAATATTTATGGAGTATCTGTATATGCAAAGCATTCTGCTCAGATAGGAGGACAGTGGTGAAACAACAGAAATAGAAACCGCCTTTGTAAAGCTTGTAATCAGGTTGGGGACTAAGGCGAAAGTGTAATGAGGCATTCTTACCATTACCATTTCACTGTAAAGCACATACTCATGTACAGCAGGAAGCAGGGCCTCTGAGAGTCCAGACATCCGTTTCTCAGTGGCCTTACAGCATTGGTCAAGGCATCTGGCAACCCCTCTTAGACTATCAACCAGATCTTCTTCTGACGCCGACCACAGAACATGAATCGGGCCGTATTCTTTCATTTCATCAGAATATTCTAAAAACGAAAATTAAGTCCTTCAATTTATAAAAGCTTTAAAAGCCCCTATACTAAAGACAGTAAGAAAGCTATTTTTCATTGTGCATATATTCTTCCAAATGCACATAAAAGGAGGGATATTCTCTTTCATCAAATTGAGTGGTCATTCCAATCCACTCAGGCCAGTTCTTGAATGACTACTGTCCAAGAGTGATCAGCAACAGCCACCTTTTTCACTCTCAAAAGTATCCTGGCTTGGAATATAAATTATACGATCACTGTCATCTATCATGGACATCTGCCTACCAAATAAACTATACCTCAGTGTCTCAGAGGTAACATTACCTAAACAAACTTGTCTTCTTTCTCCCCTTCTCCTGAATACATATCCTACTTAACAGTAATTGTTTCCAGTGATCTAAGCAAAAAATCCAGGTATCATCCTATACACATACCTGCACAGAACTACTCAATCACCAACTCCAGTATTTCTTAATATCCATCCATCCATCCATCCATCCATCCATCCCTCCATCTACCTATCTATTCTTGCTTCCACTGTCATCAGCTCACCAGCATCTATAACTATACTACTGCAAGGGACTTCTAACTATTCTCCCTCTTTTAATTTTTGTCACAGTATATAAACATTGAAGCTTCTTAACTGAATTAGAAAGTCCTTTATGATCAGTCCCTACATTGCCTCTCCAGGTGCAACCCTTGAGATTCGCTCCCAAAGATATTTTAATTCAGGCCAAAATAATTACTCATTCATGAATATCTCATGAATTCTCCTCATTTAAACATTACACATATCCCTTTGCCTTGCCCTTTGCCATTCCTACCATCTGACAAACTATTTCTAATCTTTTAAATCCTAGCACAAATAAATTCCTTCTGATTCTGTTCCAAAAGATTTGTAGATGCTTTCTCCTCAATGAGCTGATCATAATTTTATATTTCTATTAACGCCTATCATAATTTTATGCTTGTATTATCCCATTCTATTATAATTGCTTGCATAAATCATATGCTCCTAGGCCATATGCTCCTTAAAACAGGGGCTGAGTCTCATTATTTTCTTTTGTCTCAAAGCCTGCTACATACTGTGTTCAATAAATATTCTCATATTAGTGAGAGAACGAATGAACAACAAAAGATTATTCAGTGCTTGATAAGCCATTCATTCAAAAATTTGGATTTCATTTTAAAATCTGAATTATTTTTACATTTTTGCTTTTGTACTATCATCTTTGATAAATGATAGCTTTTTATGGTAGAGAATGTATAAGCAGTAAGCAATTTTTTGTCTAATATCCATTAGATACAATGAAATTCTCTGTATTTCATCATCTTACTACTCATTAGGGTTAGTTGAAATATGTCATATTACTCTAAACTATTAAAATATCAAAAGTTCATATGATCAAGCAAACTGAAAAATATTTTTAAAAATAAAAATAACGGAAATATTAGTTGTCACTGAATAAAGGTATGAGGCTTCATGACCACTAGAGCCTTTCCAATTGCACCCTCCTGATCTAGGCCTATCCTTTGTTTTAAGTAATGGCCATATTAAACTAATATTTCTAGCAAAGAAAAATGTTTTCCTTTATCTCTTTTTCTCAATTTTTGTATACAACAGTGTGTATCATTAAACCCTGCAATATTTATGTTTATATAGAGAGCTTTCCTAAAATTCTGCACTGTGCTTACACAGCACTCAGATCACATTTATATGCAAACACTTAATGAGTTGCACTGTAATGTCTATTAATATATCTGTTTCCCCAACTAGACTCTGAGCTCAAGGACAGGTACCATTTTATTCCTCCTTTAGCCTCCAGCACAGAGAAGCACCACAGCATGTGGTCAATACAAACATGGCAAGTAAACTGGGGAACACAAAAGAAAACAAGATCAAAGAAAAAACTTGAATAAAAAAACTTTTAAGATTTTATTTATTTATTTGAGAGAGAGAGAGAGAGAGAGAGCATGAGCAGAGGGGCAAAGGAAGAAGGAGAAGCAGACTCCCTGCTGAGCAGGGAGCCTGACCAGGGTCTATCCCAGGACCCTGAGCCAAAGGCAGACACTTAACCAACTGAGCCACCCAGGCACCCCAAAACTTGAATAAGAAATTTCTAAAAAGAGAAACCACTAGTTATGATCACCAAATTTTCATGATTTGAATATGAATGAAATGTCCTTTATAGGTTAGGCTCCCAAGGCTATAAATGAAAACATTCCATCATTTTGAATAGAATCTGACAAGTGGGCTTCACATTGGAAAGACAGAAATCCCTCAAGTTTGGGCCAGTGGCAATCACTCCCTGAAAATTAGAACTCAAATTTATAAAGTCTAACATAAAATCCAGCTTTCCTTCTGAGCATTTCACCAACTTTAGAGTACACCAAAGATTTTAAAACTATTCCTTTGCACCAGTAGATGTGAAGCAGCACATTGATATTCTACAAAACTCCTACATCTCAAGAGTTTCCAGCGGCTTCTCTGAATCGCTATCCCACTTAACTATGCATCAAGAATATACTTAACAGAACTGGAATCACAGAACACACTCAAAACAATTAGCCTCTTGAGATTTAAAAAAAAAAAAAAAGACAAATGGTAAATAACAAAGGCAGACCCATAAGTCTTAAAAGAAATTATTAAACTATATTCAGTTACCACAATGACATCATCAAGTAGCAGTGCATTGAAAAAAAAAAGGTAAAGGGAAACGTACATTCAGCTATAACATTTTTTTCTATATTTCTTTTAATAACCAATCGATTCTTGATAAAGCAAATTTTCCTACCACCAAATGTTAATTCATTTATTTTTTCAATCATTGAACAGGTTTTAGTTGAGTACCTACTATGTGTTAAGTACTATCTAGATACTAGAAATAAATCTTTTCCCTTTTTGGTTCTGATGGAATTTACTGTTTAATGGGGGACCCAGAAAATAACAACAACAGAATAAGCCATCAATATAGAGACTCTCAAACCAATTTATATTAGGAAGCAATATAAATTGACTTAGCCACCTATTTTTAAAGTAGTTAAATGCAATTAGAAAATTAGCAAAAAGTCATCATGGAATTGGAAAAAAATCATCATGGAATAAAGTCTAACTTATAAACTGAAAAAAATAAGAAAATTGAAAAAGGAAATGGTCACAGAAAATAGAAAGAGGGACCTAATTTCCAATATATAAATTTCTCTGCCATGCTGGAACAGGCCTAATAGAGAGTACTTGTTCCAAAAATACCAATAGGAAATGTGGAAACCTGATTTTCTTAAACATCACCTTTTTGATTTTAAGCTATGATCCATGTTGTACATTTGAGACCAACTTCATACAACTACATTCAAAATCTGAAGCTCAGGGCTTACTTTGCCACTATTACTTAAAAATGGGAACAGAATAGCTAGTGATTGATTAACGCAAATGTGGACTGGCCATGACTACCTTCAAAATCGTATAGAAATCAAAGATGTTCTCAGTAGGTCTGGGCATAAGCCACACTTGAAGGTGAAATTCTAACTTAATGTTATGTGATTCCTCATGTAAGGAGCATAGACGTCACTCCTCAATCTTAACAAGTAAAATGCTGAAGAGACTGAAAAATGAACAACTTTTCTTGACTCTGGAAGATAGGAGAAGACACAGGACAAACCATTGCCCTCGAGGTTGGAAAGACAGGTGAATACAAGGAATTGTGGGTTCCTGGGCATACACGAAAGAGCGGAACCACCTCCAGCCACCCACTGCTGGGGTAGGGGAACTGCAACCGTGACTGAGGGACTGCTGGGGGCTCAGGGTGGACAACTTAAGAGTTAAAACCTTCAGGAGGACCCAGTCATGGGGGGTCCCCACAATATTGTGGGATTTACCCAGAGGAGTTCAACGAGGTTCCCACAGTAAATACTGAATAAAAACTACTCCTGCTTCTTGCAGGGGAAAATGAACCATTTTGAAATAGCCAGAGCATCTGTTCTTCTCAACAAAAGCCTGCCCTCAGGGGAAACTAGTTACCAGAGAAAGGGAGATACTCAACTCCAGCCCACTCTGGCCATTCTGTCCCAACCAAGCAGGGAGGGGAAAACTGAGAAACTCTTGTGACGTTCACAGTCCAGAGGCACAGGCTCTCACCAAAAAACTGAGACCTGATCGCAAAACTATAGAACTGTTCAGGTATAACAATTTTTTCTATATTTAAAACTATAGACGCTTTCTCCTCCCCCACGCCTTACTTAGTGCATTACTAAAGGCCTGTTTACAGCAGTTCCTTTTACCCAGTATCATGTCTATTAAGAAAAAAAAAATCACAAGGCATAATAAAAGGCAAAAAAAAAAAAAAAAGATAATTTAAAGAGACAGAGCAAGCATCAGAATCGGACAGGGCAGGGACCTTGAAAAGATCAGACCAGGAATTTAAAGCAATGCTCTAATGGAGAAAGTAAATGGCATGCAAGAACAGATGCAGGCTGTAAGCAGAGAGACGGAAGTCTTAAGAGAGAACCGGGAAGAAACGCTAACTTCACGTGGCTTTACTACACCAGCAAATGTGAAGATCCGTCAGAAACTGAACAACTTTGTGATCACATTCCAGTGATTCTACATACCCCTTTCTTCCTTGTAAATTCTCTGAGATATTTTATCTATCAAATTTATTTTCTGGCTAAATATTTCAATAAAGTTATTCATTTCCATGAACTCCTCCGGGCGGCTTTTCACTCCTCTCATTGATAACGCGACAGCTCTGACTGTCTGCCCCATCCTGCTGAGCAATCCAGGCCCTTGCTTCTTGTGAGAAGACAGTTCCTAGAAACAGACAGACAGACAGACAGACAAATGAAATATTTGTGCTGAAGCAAATATTCCAATATTCCCAACAAAAGGAAATCTGATTGGAAGGAGAGAGAATAAAAATGTTTCATATACTTTTCTTTTCATGTAGTTTGAAGCAGCTGAGTTTTAATGGGGCACATTTCTTCCTCTAAGTCTGCCTTCTTGATAATATTCCTTTTCAAAGTACTCGTGTGAAACATGTATACCTGCTTCCTCTCAGCATGGATCTTTAAAAGAACGAGGTTTAACAGAGGGGATTGTGCTTAAGGAGATGTTGGAAAAGATAAGAGGATAATATGAAATGCAATCTATATTTTATAACAGGAATTTAATGGGAAAATGATTGAGAGAAGATTTCTTAGGGTCTAAACTACTCCCTGAAAAAAAAAAAAAAAGGAAAATTTCATTAATTCTTTGGTTATAATAATAGCTAACATGTATTGAGAGCTTAGTATGTTCCAGGCACTATACTCACATTTTTTTTCATCTATAACTCACAATAACACTAGGAGGTAGGTTCTATTATTATCCTCATTTTACAGAAGAAAATACAAGCACAGGAAGGTTAGGGAGCTTGCTCTAAGTCCAAGAGCAATTAAGTGCTGAACAAGGATCAGTCTCACTCCAGAGGCTTTACAGCTCAGCACTAACTAGCTTTGTCTTCATACTCTTTCTACAGTAGTTTGTAAATAGATACTCCCTGACCATAGATAGCTCTTCAGTCAACTGAAGTTGGGTAAACTGTGACACTACCTCTACTTGCTGGCTGGCTGTAGAGAAAGATTTTTAAGAATATATGTAGCCGGCTGTTTCATAGTTAATCTGGGAGGGAGTGCTACAGACTTGCAAAAAGAAGAAATGCAAGAAAAGGATACACCACACAAAAGTAACCCTTTAGAAGTAGAGCATATTGAAAAAGAACACCAAGAAGACCAAGGGATTCTGGTGATGGTTATACCACTTGTAAACGTAGGTTTGGGATCAAATAAAAGTTGATCAAATAAAAGGTTACCCACCATGAAAAAAAAATCTATAAATAATACTGCTGACTACCAAGTCCACAGATAAAAATATTATTATGTATTATTTACCCAAATATTAAATAACACATTTATCCAGATTTTCTTTCCTGAAGGTCTTACACAGAAGAATACATAGAAAGTAAACTTGTTTGCTTCCAAGTCAGTATGATTTTATGAGCATATAATGACAGATGCCACCCCTTGACCAGGTAACACATCTCTCCAGGAGTGCTACAGCATCTCTCGGTACAGTTAACATTATCAGAGACAGCACAAGTCACAACTGGCAAACTATTATTGTGAATGTTGACTACAGAGAATGTTTCTAGCAGCTTCTAAGGTTCTGGAGTCAGGCCACAAATTCATTTCACAGAAGTCTCGAAGGGCTTCCAAAAAGTAGTACTATCTGTCAAGACAGATGAAACACTTTCGAGCCTCTGTCACTTTGGCAACAACTGAGAGATATAAAACTCAATATTGGTCAGCAATCATTTCATATTGACCATCTTCCCTATCCATTCTTTTTTCGGTGAGTTATATTTTCATAGGTGACAAGAAAAAAGAAGAGGAACATATAAAGTTTCTGCATTAGAAGAGATATACCCCCTTCCCTTCATTAGGTAATTGAAAGAAAAATAAGAAAATTGCATTCTCTATCTGGCTATCCATCCAACCATCTATCCATTTAATAAAGACTTTTATCCTAACTTGAAAAGTCCTAACCCATTATAAAAGAAATATATTTGTATATGTTCAGTATTAATTAGCTATATATGTGAGGAGTACCCTGACATTATAAAAAAAATCAGCTACTAAGAGAAATATGAATATGTGTATGTGAGGAAGATAAAAGATGTCTGTGATGTTTACATGTAGATTTGACACAGGGTTAAATCTGAAGGATATTTCTCGAAGGTCTGATAATCCATCTTAATTCAAGGATGCTGCTGCCTGATTTATAAAGCTAAACAAGAGGAAGCGTACAACCTACTATACATAAAGACACTAAAGGATTATATGAGTATAAATCAAAATTCTTTACCCAAGCTTGTGCAGTAAGAAACACTTTGAAGTCTTCATTAAATGTTAAAGTTGGATGATCAGCAATTCGGTTCAGGAATTTCTGCAGTGCCTTCCTGCGTGTCTCAATGAAGTCATCATTAAAGCGTTCCACCATTCCTTTCACGATAAACTTCTCAGGCAATGGCTGAGGCAAAAAAATTTTAAAATGCATCTGAGCATTATGTGGCATGGGATTACAAGGAATTCTGTACTCTTCCTTTCTGGAAGACTATTCAAACACGTGATGATTTCTTATAAAAATAATTTTTCAAGATTCACAATGCTAGAACCAAAACCTGTAAAATCTTAACATATTTAGAATTTTTAGGAAAACAAATCTGTACATAGATTGAATGTTTAAGAGCAAATGTTTCTAAGATCAATGAGTTACACTAAATTTAAAGGTCTGACATTAGGTTTTCAGCATTCTAATGATTCACAAGACAAAATGGTAGTCACCCTATGGAAAAAAAAATGTAGACTTACTGGAATAATCAGAGTGGGGTGTGCTTCTTCAAGTTTTCCTTTCAACCAAAGGAAATCTTGATAACGTCTCCTAACTTCAAATTCACTGGAGTCAAATTCCCCACGAGATGTCTGAAGAAAGAAGGAGAAAATAACAGCACACGCAATATGAGACGGAAGACATTTGCCTAATGTTATTTTAGACATTCTGAAATAAATGGGTCTCTAAGAAAAATTAACAAATTCTAATTATTCAGTGTTTGTCAGCCTGTACTTTTTTTGCAGTCATCAATTCATGTAGCAGATGAAACAAAGCAAACTTTTCAGTATTTCCAGAAAGAAAGCAAACATCATGCTCAAATTTAAAATCCAAACTGAAAAATCTGTCTTAGAGCAGCCATCTGCCTTCCAGAAGATTTTAACTACGATTATATTTGGCGTGACTTTCTTGCTAACAAGAAAGTGTGTTCTGAATTTAGGTTTCAAATATATTTTTCTCAAGATGATTAGAATTCAGAATTTGAGGAAAGTTCTATTTTTGTAATTTGGAAAATAACCTGAACATAACTGAGAAAAAATGTTTTCCTGGAATTTGCTCAAATGAATTGCTTTGGTAAAATCTGCTTTTAGTATATGAAAATTCTAACATTTTACAGTGATTTTACCACTGTTTAAAAAATGTTATTAATGAAGATTTGATGTGAAAAGAAAATCTTCCTGTCATTTCTCAAGGGATTTTGAGTTATATCCCTAAACTCCTAAAAATTAAGCAAATAAATTAAAATATCTGTTCTCAACAAACCAAAAATCTATGCCAACACATATGACAAGAAGAACATGGGTATAATATCAACCTCACTTCCACTGCATGAATTCCAAACCAAATAAAAAAAGATTATCTAATACACACCCACACCAATATTGCATTAACTAAAATTTTTGCATATTAAAAATTATACACATTAATATTAAGGTTGAAATTTTCCTGGAGGAATAATGATGGATTAACACATTGCATGCATATTTCACACTCACCAGAAATATCAATCACCCACATAGATGAATGCAATAGTAAAATTAAGTAGTTCAAGTCATAGATGCAATCTTAATTGTCATGAAATAAGGTTCACAAAAGTTATACTTTCCAAGGTTTATCCTTTTAAAATGAATGTTTAGAATATCATACAATATATTTTATCAAAACATTTCCTTTTTAGTGGGAAAAGTGGAGGCAAATGAGATGCAGAAGTCTAAGGAACTAAATGTTCACAAAACACTATGAAATCTTAACTATGGGTACAAGTTATGGAAATGGTAAAAATAGGAAAACTAAATCTAGTAGAAACACAGTTTAACAACATATATACGAGTTGGTATATGTACATATATATGCAAATACACACATATGCATACATATATACACACAAAACATGGTTTATAGTCACTCATTAAAAAATACTTATTGAACACCTTCTTGTACGTGGCACATATGTATAGGTTCACTACCAATTTCCAAAAATATAAATTGGCATAACCAACACTAAAATACTAAAAAATTGGGCAATTAAGAGCTTTATATGTCCTCAAGAATTTTCAACACTTTAAGTAAACATAGAACAATCTGATATAAATTCTGGCAAGAGGAAGATGTAAAATCAAGTCAAATAATTGGTTGATTCTGTCCCCACACTCAGTCATTGACTTAGAAGAATTTTCTGACATACAGCAATAGCAGAGGAAGAAAACAGAAGGTAAGTACAAGTCTCAAAGACAGTGTGTTCTTTTGTGCTACTTTAAGAATTTATTCTATTCCCAAGGAGTTATAAGACTAAGATATGGCAAGGAAAACAAGTATTATCAGCTGGGCTCAGATCATGGTTAATTTCCCAACAACAGGGACAGAATCGTTCTCTCATCTAAAGTGGCCAATTTCGGTCATTAGAAGATAGATAGAAACTTCCAAACTATAGGAATAACACGGTTTGATGACAGATCTCCAACTTAGAAAGAACATGTGTTCCAAAAAGTTAATTTGAAGCACAAATAATGCTTCTAATATAGGATACAGTTTTCCATGGAAGCTATATGGTAAACGGTGTTTAATTTCTCACGTCTGACTTTAAAAGCTTGGGTACTTGAAGTTTAGGATGAATAGATTCATGTGATCTATACCCCAAAACGCACTTATGCAACAAACACTGACCTTTGGTCAAGGGCAGTTACTCTAGGCTCTGAGGATTTAGAAAACTGGTTTTGAGGGAAAACGAATCTTAGAATCAGGAATATATTTTAACCCCTACTCCACACCGGTAGACATTTAGGAGTCTGTCTTCATGATGAGGATGTGAGAGAGAAGACCCTTGTTAAACCTCCTCACTCTTGTTTCTATATGTAGTAAAGGAAGGCACATCTCTTGATCTCCAAAAGAGAAAATACTTTAGAGCAGTCACTTCAGATAGTCTAACCTGGAAAGTAAAGGGTACTTTTCCACGATGAGAACAGATGCCAGGAACATGGGCTTCCTGACACTCATAATTATTTACAGCCAGGTCATTCTTAAGTGTTCCTAAGTAGATATTGTCAGTATACAAATGTGTGCATGTATATGTGCATTTACCCTTATAATTTTAATGTCATAAATATAAATTTTCATGAAACTAAAACTTTCTCAGGGAAGCCACCTCTGAACCTCCAAACTAGACAGGGTGCCCATACTCATAAAATCATAGCATTTGTAATTTTTAAATAATTAAATAATTAAGCATGTAATTGTTTAATATCCATCACCCCCCCTAGATTGAAAGCTCCACGAAGGCAGAGGGTATGTCTACTTGATTGCTGGTGTTGTCTCAAAATACAAGCACAGTACCCAGGACATAACTCTCCCTCAACAAAACTTCACTGAATATATGAGAAAGTGAATAAATGATAATAAGTGAATAAGACAGAAAAGACTATTTGATAACATAATATCCATTTACTAAATATTTATATATTTGTATCTGCAAGGCATATTTTAGCATATATAGGTATACTGTAAATATTAGGATGTAGTAAAAATAATCAGAAGTAGAACAAAGGGATTTATTGTATAAATAAATTTCATATTTCATAAAAATGAAATAAAAGATAGTTGGCCATAACCATGTAGAGATGCAGAGAAAACACATATAGTGTGAAAGTAAATAGTCTGGATTTAAATCCCAGCTCAGGTAATCATTATGGTGTGTGACCTTTGGCAAGTTACTGAGTTTCAGTGTCCTCATGCACAAAATGGGGGTAACTCATAACATCTAGGTCCTAGGATCATTGTTAAGCTTTAAATAAGTTAGTATGTATAAAGTGGTTAGAACATTGCCTGGCACAAAATAATCACACAATAAATATTAGTTAAACACACTGTAATATCACTACTACTACTACAATGAGAACAATACATTTAAAGTATGATGTAAATTTGAGTAACTCATCAGAATTATATGTCAGTGATTAGAATAAAATTCACAGGGTGGCTTATAAAAAAGTGTCTTTCTAAGAGAAACTAATAATGATAGGAAAATTAGTCAGTTACACAAATTCTTTGCTAGGAAGAAAGATAACAACGGGTACTTATAATTAAAATAGTAATACCAGGAGAAATCTGGTTCTGTTCTTAGCAGTATGTCTGTATAAACACATTAAATATTCACAAAGACCCTACAAGGTTAGTACTGTTATCTTATTTATAACTGAGGAAACTAAGCATAGAGAGGTTAATTAAATTGCCCAAGATACATAGCAAGAAAGGGAAGTCATCAAGATTCAATTCCATGCTGTCTTGTTCTACAGCCTCTTGATATAAGCATGATATCACAAATTTCTTCACTCATCCATTCACCAAAAAGTTAAATTGCTTACTTACTATATCCTAAGGATTGTGTTTGGAAATATGGATAACTTAAGATACAATTACCTTCCTTAGGAAGCTCACAGACTTGTTAGGAATAAATACAAATAAACACATACAGATAGGTGAGTACTGAACATATATTATGTGACAGGCATTTTGCTAAGTGTTTTGCATTGATTACCGATTCTAAATCAATTCTTACAGCAACTCTACAGAACCAGATTCGATTAGCATTTCTGTTTTATAGATTAAAAAAAAAAAAAACCTTGAGGCTTAGAAGGATTAAATATAGACCTTTAATTTCTTTGCTATATTGACTCCAGTGTTTTACATTCTTTAAGAATCCAATTAGGACAACATGAGAAAACAGAAGAAAGAAAGAGAACTTGAGCCTGCAGGTGCCAGGGAGAGGGGGGAGCAGGCATCATTTTGAGTTGCTGAAAAATAAACAGTAGTTTATTCTTCCTCTAGAAGAGGAAGGACATAGCAAACAAGGAAAAATATATGCCAAGTCATGAGAGTAAGAAATACCCTAGAGGGGCACCTGGGTGGCTCAGTCGGTTAAGCGTCTGCCCTCGGCTCAGGTCATGGTCTCAGGGTCCTGGGATCGAGCCCCACATCGGGCTCCCTGCTCAGTGGAGAGCCTGCTTCTGCCTCTGCCCCTCCACTCCACTCCTGCTCTCTCTCTCTCTGGCTCTCTCTCTCTCAAATAAATAAATAAAATCTTATAAAAAAAAAAGAAATATTCTAGAGTATTCAGATAACAAAAATAGTTCTAGTTGAGTGGAGAGCAGGAGTATTAAAAATGGGGAGGTAGGAGATGAGTCTTATATGGTAAGCCGGCATCAGACTGAGAAGTTCTTTGTATGTCATTCAAAGGAATTTGTACTTTGTTCTATAGGAAATGAGGAACCGAGGAAGGATTTTAAGAATCTGAGCGAAGAGATCAATATATTTTTATGAAATATAACTAGCAGCAAGGTGGAATTTGCATTGGAAGAAGTGATTACAGGAAGATGGTCCAAACCCTTTTCAGCTATAAAAGAGATGTACAACAAAAGAGATTAGCATGGGGCTTCATAAAGAAAATATTATAATAGGGGCACCTGGGTGGCTCAGATGGTTAAGCATCTGCTTTCAGCTCAGGTCATGATCCCAGGGTCCTGGGATCAAGCCCCGCGTAGGCTCCCTGCTCAGCGGGGAGACTGCTTCTCCCTTTCCCTCTGCCCCTTCTCCCCCCTCGGGCTCTCTCTCTCTCAAATAAAATCTTTAAAAAAAAAAAAGAAAAGAAAATGTTACAACTTATGAATATAATTCTTAAAGGCTGCTGTTACATAAAGGATTTTAAAAAAACCCAGTTATACTATTTGGTTGTTTTATTCTGTCAGAAGTAAACTGTCTTTTTACAGGGTCTTCTCCTAGGATTAAGAAGATTTGATTCTAGATTTACTCTGCCTTTGAATTATTGGACAACTAACAGTATCTAATAAAGCGGCCACTTGCTCTTATTTGGAAAACAAATGAAATTATATTTTATAATCTTCAGAGATATGCTACAACATTATATATATTATATATATATCTGTATATATATATTATATCAAGTTTTTAAATAGTTTTCTTTATTAGCAAACTGAAGCTCTTCTTTTCCTAAGATATTTCTTCATAATTTTTGAAACTAGAAACTAAATGTTCCTCTTTCAAGATGCATAACTGCTAAAAGATGAGTGACTGTTGTAATTTGAATTTCACTGATTTCATACAGAACAAGGGAAGGATAGATCAGATGCATTGTCTTACCCAAAATGGTTGAAAAAAAAAAAAAGTCAATTCAGCTAAGATTCTCTACTGTTGAAAGTCATAGTGAACAAAAAGCACTTCCAAAAGTTCAAAGAGCAACTGTATTCATTAAAAATTTACCTTAGTAATAATCCTGTATGTAATGAAAGTTTCAATTGTAGTAACATGGCTTTCAGGTTCATCAACTGTAATGAAGAGATCTTTCAAATCTGGCTCATCTTCAAACTTGACTTGATTTATCATTGACAGAGGGGATGTTGGCATCATAGGGCTGAAGGAATTCATGTCCATCAGTGAGGCATCCTAAGGAATTAAACACATTCAAAAATTAGTATCTATAGAAGAAATAGTTTAAAATCCTCTTTTTTCTTAGAAACCATGAAGACTAATGATATATGTCAAGAACAAAAAGGATGATTGGACTCATGGTTAAATATGGTATGTTGAACATGTATTTTTATCTGTTTCCTCTTAAAATCCCACTTTAAAAATGACAGCAAAGAAACAAATTAAAACAAGACAAAAAGGCATAAAAAGGCATAAAGCCTCAAGGTAATAAAAGAGAGAGAGAGAGAAGGAGACTAAGCAAACAAAAGTAACAACTTTTTGGAAACTGGAAATCTGATCGTTGAGGGGTAAGTGAAAGAGCAGCACAGAGAAAGCTGAACAATAAACCTAGGAGATGATGGTAAACTTAGAAGGCACGTTTATAAGAGAGAATCCCAGAGTGACTTGAAAATTACAGGCAACAGAAGCCCATGGACACAGAGTGCTGGTAGAGCTAAAACCAGAAGACTGGCTGAAGAGCTAATAAAAACCAAAAAAAAAAAAAAAAAAAAAAAAAAGAGAGAGAGAGAGAGGGAGAGTTAGTACCTCAGATTCCCTCACCTACCCCATGCCATCAGGTGACACTTCTTTCCCAGTTTTGCAGAAAACTGGAAGTTTACTTTCTGGAGTGTCTCTGAACTCAAGGTTGCCAGGCAGAATGGAGGAAGAAAGAGCAAGGGAAAGTCCTATAGACTAGATGGGAAGATAGCCAGCCCTCATCTGGCCGCAAGGATGCTGGCAGCAATGTGCAAAATTCCACACAGTGCTCTTCAGAGGGTTCCTCTCACCTCACCATTCTGAGTAAAAACTAACAGCTGCAGTCCCTGATGAATTAGCCAGGTCTCTGCATAATCACCCTGCTGTGAAGCCCCTACCATACATGCTGAATATCTACTCCACTTTTTATTACCTGATGTAGAGACTACAAAATATCTAAATACGCAGAAAGCCTCTGATGTGAAAGACTCACAAACAGAAGACAGGAAGCAGTTAGAGAACAGAACGCTTAAAAAAAACAGAGGAAGTCATCAGAGATAAGAACGATATCTAATTCGTGAATAAAAACAGGAGTTATATTCTTAACAAATTCAGAGAACAGCAGCAAGACAATAAAAAGGGAGGCTCATGAAAACTGAAATATGATAATAAGATAAGAACTCAACAGGAAGTCTGAAAGCTAGAAGTCAAGAACTAAGTTGAATTAAAAGAACAAGAGATGGAAAAGGAGAAGGAGGTGTTTTTAAAAATTAAAAATTTTAAAAATTAAAGGATCCAGGCAGGCAGTACCTTAATAAAACTAACTCCATAAAATGAAGAAGGAAAATGTGCTTTGAACTGAAGGGTTTCCAGGTTGATAGGGCCTCTCACACCTCTTCAAAATGAATGAGGCAGTGGTGGGGTGGGATGTGCTCCTGCAACCATCCATTACCATGACATTTCATAGCTTCCAGAGAGAATATAAACAGGTAAAATACAAGAGGAATCTCAGGAATCAGAATGGCTCCATATTTCTCAATGGTAACACAGGAAACTAAATGACAATAAAATATCTTCCACATTTTGAGAGAGTATCTTCTACCTAGAACTCTATATAGCCAGGCAAATTGTCATTCAAGTATACACGTAGATTAAAGCCATTTCAGATAGAAAAGATTCCAAAAACTGACTTCCCTTGAACCCATTCTTTGAAAGCTTCTTTAACTTGCCAAAATAAGGGCATAGAGCAAGAAGAAATAGGGTCTAGGGGGCACCTGGGTGGCTCAGTCAGTTGAGCATCCAACTCTTGGTTTTGGCTCAGGTCATGATCTCAGGGTTGTGGGATCAAGCCCAGCATAGGGCTCTGAGCTCAGCAGGGAGTCTGTTTGAGATTCTCTCTCTCCCTCTCCCTCTGCTCCTCCCCTGCCCTTCAAAATAAATAAATAAATCTTTAAAAAAAGAAGAAGTAACAGAATCTAAAAACAGCAGATTCAACAGAAAAGAGAACCAGAAGAAATTCTTCAAGTGATTGTGAAGGAATGTTCCAGGTTGACAGCTTTGCAGCATAACTAGGGAACAACCTATATAGACCTGGTCAGGAAGACAGAGTCACCAGGGAGGCAAGGAGATGAAGAGGGAGAAAGAATAAAGGGAGAGAGGGAAGAAGAAAGGAGGGACAGAAGGAAAGACACAGGGGAGTAAGCAAAGGAAGGAGGAAAAGAAAAAAAAAGAGAGAGGAAAGGAAGGAAGGAAGGGAGAGAGGGAGGGAAGAAAGGAAAAGAAAGAAAGAAAGAAAGAAAGAAAAGAAAGAAAGAAAGAGAGAGAGAGAAAGAAAGAAAGAAAAAGAAAGAAAGAAAGAAAGAAAGAAAGAAAGAAAGAAAGAAAGAAAGAAAGAAAGAAAGAAAGAAAGAAAGAAAGAGAAAGAAAGGAAGAAAGAAAGAAAGAAAGAAAGAAAAGAGAAGGAGGAAGAGGGAGAGAGGCAGGTGACAGAATACATGATATGTTTACACATAATGAGAGGAAGCATGCCGTGTTAGATTTTTTTTCACTGTCTTTTTTTAAATTTATTATGTTATGTTAATCACCATACATTACATCATTAGTTTTTGATGTAGTGTTCCATGATTCATTCTTTGCGTATAACATCCAGTGCTCCATGCAGAACGTGCCCTCTTTAATACCCATCACCAGGCTAACCCATCCCTCCATCCTCCTCCCCTCTACCACCCTCAGTTTGTTTCTCAGAGTCCATCATCTCTTATGGTTCGTCTCCCCCTCTGATTTCCCCCCCTTCATTTTTCCCTTTTTTTTTTAACATATATTGTATTATTTGTTTCAGAGGTACAAATCTGTGATTCAACAGTCTTACACAATTCACAGTGCTCACCGTAGCACATACCCTCCCCAATGTCCATCACAAGCCACCCCATCCCTCCCACCCCCCACCACTCCAGCAACCCTCAGTTTGTTTCCTGAGATTAAGAATTCCTCATATCAGTGAGGTCATATGATACATGTCTTTCTCTGATTGACTTGTTTCGCTCAGCATAATACCCTCCAGGTCCATCCACGTCATTGCAAATGGCAAGATTTCATTCCTTTTGATGGCTGCAATGTCCACAATAGCCAAACTGTGGAAAGAGCCAAGGTGTCCTTCGACAGATGAATGGATAAAGAAGATGTGGTATATATACACAATGGAATATTATGCAGCCATGTTAGATTTTGTAGATGAATTGAGATGGGTACAGAGAAAGCCAAGATGGAGAGAAAGCAAGAGCGAGGGATAAGGAAATAGAGGAAAAGAATGAATGAAGGAATAAATGAATGATGAACTCTCAAGAAAGCAAAAGATGTACAAGAATGAAAATGTAATCCTAATTCACTATATGGCTTGACTGTGAATAAAAATAAATTGTTCTTAATCCTGAATTTAACTAAAAATGGTAGTATAATTATACTGATCAGAAGAAAAATACAGGTACTGTATATGTTTGAGGGGAAGAGACATTGCCTATAAAATAGCTTCAAAAATGCAATTCCTATGATGGAAAAAAGGAAGATTAGCAGCTGTTCCAGACTGAAGAAGACCAAAGAGACATAATAGCTAAATACAACATGTGATCTTGAATTGGATTCCATACCAAAGGAGGAGAACCTTTGTTTTTTCTCTCTAAACTATGTTATTGGGACAACTAGAGAAATCTAAAAGGGTCTGTAGATTAGAATGTAGTATTGTGTCAATATTAGTTTCCTGATTTGGATATGTATACTGTAATTTGGTAGAAGAGTGTCCCTGTTTTCATAAAATACATGCAGACCTAGTCAGGATTAATAAAACATCATGTCTCCAATTTACTCAACTAACACAGAGAGAGAGAGAGAAAGGAAAAATTGTGAAATGGCAGTCATTGGGAAATCTAGGTTCTTTGTGGTATTGGAAATCTAGGTTCTTTGTGGTATTCTTGCAACTTTTCTCCCAGTTTGAAATTACTTCAAAATAAAAAGTATATTTATAGTTTTTAGAAGTCAAATAATTCTACAAAGCTTAAAATAAAACAAATTAAAATTTAAAAACAGCTTCCTCTGCTCCAGAATTGCTGTTCTCAGTTCACGCTCCTCAGAAACAAATGCAGAACTCTATTAGCTGTTTTTGTTCCTTGTTACATTCCTTATTTCAAAATAACATATGTATTGCTTCATTTTTTTTTTCAATTTTGACATTATCAGTAGGTTTCCTACTAAGGAGAATAAAGAGTATTTATTTACTTAGTCAATTAATTATACAAGTATAGACTCACAGATTCCTATGTTATTCAATAGGTTACAATCCATTAATATCACAATTTATTTTGATGTTGTTAAGTGTTCAAGACCTGATAGTGGGACCCCCTAGTGGCACCTGTGTGTTTTTGATTTGTCTTCATTATTCCTTGAGCACTTTACACAACATAACTTGGCAGAATAAGATGTTTCAGGTTTATCATATTTTCCCTGACCCAGCTATGGAATCAGACATGTCTCCAAGGAGCTCTGGTTCCTTCTAGAGGAAACTGGAATTTGGAAACCAAGATGTGAATGATAGGAAATATAAGTATAATACACACACACACACACACACACACACGCACATACACATCTGGATCCAGATATACACAGATAGGTATTAAATAAAAAATGAGTTCACACTGATACCTCCAATTACAATTTGACACCATTTGACTGTTCCGGCCTTACCTCTTTCCATATTTGTAACTCTTTTCTCCAGCAGAGAGAAGCCTGGCTCCCAGTATCCTGAAGATATTTATTAATATGTTCAATCCCCCTACATGTAACCAATCTCCCAACCAGGCTAACTACCTCCTCAGTCCTGATCTCATGAGCCAAGGGAGTCATTCTCACTCACAGCCATACGGGTTCCCTCCTCAGCCCCAATCCCACTGGCTACGTCCTTGGACATACTGTCTCCTCAGGCATTTTCAACAGTTTGTTTCTAAAGAAAGGGCTGCATGTTATTTTTTTTAATAAAAATTTTTAAATGAAACAAAGGATAATATGCAGTAAATTCTACAAGTAATATTTTATTCATATGCAAAGATAAAACTAACAATACCAATATAACATTTGAGTTATTTCTTCAGTAGTAATAATGACTTGTTTCCAACTCTCTGCTTTCTCTTTTAGATACCACTTTTTTCCCTCCAAAATTAAGAATATAGATGTCAGAATTAAAATTTTGTCTGTTGTTATGAACAGATTAAATTTAACCAACACACTTAAAGATGAATTTGGCAACAAAGTCCATCATAACTTAGCAACAGAGTTTAGCCAGTCCTAAATGAAAAAAAAAAAATCATTACAAAGGAGGCCCAAAACTGGGTTCCAGTCCCTTCTCTGCCACTAACTAAGCAGGTAACTTTGAACAATTAATTCAGCCTTTCAAGGTTAAACTGAGGATCTGGAGTTGAAAATCTGCAAAATCTCTCCCATCTCAAAGGCTAAGACAGGACAACTTCTAAATGTATTAATATAGAAAAATGTAGCAAAACCATGGTATTTTAAGAAAAGGAATGCTTTTGTAGTACTAGGAATGAAAAAAAAGATTGAAATCATAAAACTGACTTATTTTTCCCCTCAAAACAAATCAACTTAAATCCTTGTGAAGCATCAGTAATATCCAGAGCACTATTCTCAAGGTTTATCCCACACAAAAAGTTAGTTATGTGAACTATAATATAGAATTTGGTAACCCCTCAATGCAATAATGCAAGAGATATTATGGTAGGACACACCAGTTGAAGAGAAGAACAACAATGGCTGTTTAAATTAAGAAGATTCAGGTTATTGTGATTACAAAATGATTTGTGAAAGGAAAAACATTTAGGCATGATTTAGACCAAGGAATAGAAGACAGGTAACAGCTGTATTAATGAGACATAAAAACAGAGACAATAAATGTCTTGCAATGAAAGTTTAGCCAAATAAATCATGGTATATCCCTATTGATAGGTTACAATAAAGTCTATCCATGTGATATTCTAGAAGTAATTTTAAAAGTAATATTCTAGAAGGAGCTTAGAATACAGTGTGTTGGAAACAGGGTCACAGTATGTTATTAAAAGAAAATAACAGGATATAAAAATTGTGTACAATTAGATTCTTATGTGTGTATGTGTGTTTATATGTGTGTAAGACAGAGAGGGTAGGAGAGAAAAAGTGTCAGAGAGAGACAGGGGACACAAACTTATAAGCTATACCAAAAAAAGTTAACAGAAGTTGTTCCAGGTGCTGGGATTGCTTTTGAGTTTAATATCTTTCTATGAGTTTCTGCATTTCCACATATTATAAAATAAACATATATTGAGGAAAATATTAAAATTGTTAGTGTCAACACCATGTATAATATGTTCCAAGGCAGTAAGAACTACTCTTACAAGTTAAAACAATTGTCTAGGGCCATTTGGGCAAAGGACCTCGGATTACATTTGATTTTTTTTTTTCTTAACTCATCAAAGTTGCATAATTAAATAGGAAATTTTAAAATGTTTGGAATCACATGGAAATTGGATTATCAAGATAAATTATGGAATGCTAACACAATGGAACACTAAGGAGCCATTAAAAACGTAATTTAGAGGTTCCAAGTAAATATGCAGTCAGCGTTACAAAAATATCTCTCCGTATAGTATATATTGTATATAGTATAGCCACTTCACTACATAAGTATCTGTTTTTGCAATCCAAAGATTTTCACTCTTACGGAAAAAGATGAAAAGGAAAAATAGTGTTCAACAACTGCTCTGCAGCAAGCCCTTAGAGAGGCGGAGTGCACCCCAAGCAGTAAGAGTGGCAATACCAAGCTCCTTCCCCAGGAACTACACTCAGCATCCTGGCATCAAACTCCACAGCTTGAACTGTGTCTGTGAACATCTGTGCTTTATCCCCATTTATTTTGTGCATCCATTAGCAAAATGTGTCCTAAGGTGTCAGAAAAGCCTAGGAGGGGCTGTGTTTTGGGCCTGGGAATGTTCAAAAAAATGTTCCATATAGATTAATGGTATGCCATTTTATGCCATTTCAGCTTACAAGAGGTTTCATTGGAATGCTCTACTTTCAGATGGGGAGGGGTGTTCCTGTAGTAGCTTTTTAAGCTGACAAATTTTAATTTGACAGGCAAATGTACTTTAAATTTCCCTGACACTGCACACAACCATGTGCTTTGGTATTCTTTGTAGTCACCCCCTTAACTCACCACAACCCACTTCTTATACCTACTACATAATTTAGCATTCTATTTCTTCTGCTTAAAATGCATCCTTTTGTAGAGCGGGAAAGATCTGCATGAATTTACAAAGGCTCACAATTCCAATGAGCATAGTGTGGTGTCAAAAATATGCTTCAACATCAAGCAAAGGGAGAAAATTACAAGCTGAAATTTAGCAACATCCAAGAATTCAGTAGAAGGATTTAAATTACTATGAATCACTCAAAAACATTCTTAAAATCTCAATAAAACTGACTATCCAAAGAGTTTTATATTCACTTCAAAAAAAGGGAGAGAAAATATAATGACAATGCTTAAAAGATTTACATTTGGACATGAATAAGAGAAGAAAATAAGTGTTTGAGAAGATCCAAAGAAGCAATTAACCAAAAAAGCCCTCCATTTAACCTTTTGTGGTGGATGCTTTTCAGGAGAAATGGATCATTAAAATTTGTTCTTTCCAAACAAAGGTCTCACCTCCACAATAACATGTGCTTCTTCCTCCTGTTACTTATCTCTCCCCACCCGCACCCCTGAACTTTATTTATACATTCATTCATTCTTAGCATTTGGATAGATGTCCATTATCTTCTGATCTTTTAGACAATGAAAGTACACCATTTATTTCATTTTCTTTCTTCAAGAGATTAAAGCAGAAGGGAAATGATCTGTGTGGTAAATTTCGACTTCTTAAATGACACTGAATACCTTTCTTATAGCTAGCATAGTGAAGACACACAGGCACACACACACCAAAAATCCTGGGATGGTTTCAAGCCCAGATGTGAACATGTATAATAGCGAAGCCAAATTATTGCAAGAAGTCACTGTCTTCTACCTTTATTCCAAACCAACACATCCATCAAGAGAGAAACCACTTAAATGACTTTACTGAAATTAATGGACATTAGAATTGTGTTAGCATGATATTGAAATTTATTGATACAATCACTTACAAATTAAGTGTAAGTTTTCCTTGTTGTTACGTTTGGTTTAGTACAAACATTTGTTATGGGTTAAATTATGTCCTTCCAAAATTCATAGGATGAAGAGACCTAATACCTCAGAATGCGACTTTATTTAGAGACAGGGTCTTTACAGAGGTTATTAAGTCAAAATGTGGCCATTGGTTTGGGTCCTTATGCAATATGACCGGTGTCTTTATAAAAAGAACAAATTTGGACACAGAGACATGTACAGAGGGAAGACAATGTTAAGAAACATAAGGAGAAACAAACTGAGGGTTCTAGAGGGGAGGCGGGTAGGGGGATGGGTTAGCCTGGTGGTGGGTATTAAAGGGGGCACGTATTGAATGGAGCACTGGGTGTTATACGCAAACAATGAATCATGGAACACTACATCAAAAACTAATGATGTAGTGTATGGTGATTAACGTAACATAATAAAATAAAATTAAAAAAAAAAAAGAAACATAAGGAGAAGACAGCCATCTACAAGCCAGGTTGAGAGGCCTGGAACAGATTCCCTCCTCACTGCTCTCAGAAGGAACCAAACCCACTGACACCTTCACTTCAGACTTCTAGCTTCCAGAACTGTGAAAAAGGTAAATAAATGTCTCTTGTTTCAGACATTTCAGACACAGACACCTATTCTATGGTACTTTGTTATGGCAGCCCTGGCAAACTGACAGCATTACTACACGTAGAGTTGTACACAATAAAAATTTAAGGAAGGAAGCAAGGGTGGAAACGTAGGAAGGAATTATGATTACTGCATTTCATCCTTGCTCCATTCCTTTATTTTCTTACAGTTTAACAATCAACTCCAGTAATTTCTGAGAAATATTGTGGAAACGTAGGAAGGAATTATGATTACTGCATTTCATCCTTGCTCCATTCCTTTATTTTCTTACAGTTTAACAATCAACTCCAGTAATTTCTGAGAAATATTTTTGCCTCCCTCCTTTAATGCTCTTAGATGGTTCCAAGGTTCTACTACTGAAATAAACAAAATACATCGCTGAAATTTAAAACAAACAATAGCCTGTCAATATTTGAGTACTCAGGAGATAAACACCCAAAGAAACAGGTTAAACGGTGAGAGATGACCTTTCTAAGAGGTGTCCTTCCTGAATATCTCCCACTAAAAGGCTACTTGGAAACATCTCATAAATATAACATGAATTACTCTTATAATACTAAATCATATCTACCATCTGTGCACAAACAGCTATTTTCTTTTTACAAGTAGAGGGGAAAAAAAAATCAATGTGAGAAGTGTGATAAATCAGAATAGTGGCATGAAAAGGCCATGCAAATAAAATTTGCTGATGCGCAAGAAACTCGCACACCAAGAGACATCTGGTAAAAAAGCAACTTAAAGTGGAAGGAGTTTGAGAAACTGTGTTATGAGGGACACTCATCCTGATGGGCCTAAATTTAGACTTACCAGCTGTGTTTTGGTTTACAGCTCCTTCCAATCTGCCTGCTTATAATAATAATAAAAAATCAGAAAGGCCTTCTGTGGAACACTGTTGAAAATGTGATTGGGGGAAAAGCCAGCCTGTGTCATGTTCTATAAAGGGGCATACAACACTCTAATCTTGTTTGACATAATTTCCAGGGCTATGTAGGATATATCCCCTTGTATGCACATATGATAATTTATTTATCCATTTTTCTGTTTCTAGTATTTCTATTTTCTAACACTGTTGCCTTGAATGTACTTGGACTTCCTCAGGTTTTGGGCACTACAAAGCTATATACTAACCATAATAATTTTTCACATCATTCTATTTGACAGAATATTCCCCTCTGTCTACCTCCCCCAAAATGTAGTATATTAAAAGAAAAAGTCTCTGTAGTCAGGCAGAGAGGTCATATCTCACCTTGGATCACAGAGAATTAAGGAGAGGATAAAAAAGAGAGGAATAAATGTGATGTACACATCATCTGCCTGAAGGCTTTGTATGAATTATCTTAGGTAAACCTTACCACAACCCTGTTGAGTATGTTCTATTTCTACACCCCCACCACTTTTTTTTTTTTTTAACCAGACAGCAATACTTCTGATTTTTGACTTTACACTAATGAGAAAGTGACACACATTCGGTAGAAACCATACTTTGATTTTGAATTTTGATCTTCTCTTGGGCTTGCGATATATATGCAACACAATACTCTTTCATAAGCTGGACAGCAGTATTCCAGTTAGCCATGTGATCATGAGGGTAAACAGCCAATACACTTACCACCATGCTGTAGACATACAATCAATCTGTTTTTCACTTTCAGGAGAGTATTCAACAAATTCAGTATCTCAGGTGAATGAGATATTCACCGCTTTATTATAAAATAGGCTTTGTGTTAAATGATTTTGCCCAACTGTAGGCTAATGTAAATATTCTGAGCATGTTTAAGGTAGGCTAGGCTAGTTATGATGTTTGGTAGGTTAGGTGTATTAAATGCATTTCAACTCACAGTATTTTCAATTTACGATGGGTATACCATACCAGGATGTAACCCCATCATAGGTGAAGGAAGATCTGTATATTTTTTTGTACGCATGAAAATACTCTATAATGAAAAATCATTTAAAAACTTATAAACGGGGTCACCTGGATGGCTCAGTCTGTTAAGCATCTGCCTTTAGCTCGGGTCATGATCCCAGGGTCCTGGGATTGAGCCCTGTGTCTGGCTCCCTGCTCAGGGGGAAGTCTGCTTCTCCCTCTCCCTCTGCCCCTCCCCCTCACTTGTGCTTGCTCCTTTGCCCTCTCTCAAATAAATAAATAAAATCTTAAAAGTTATAAAAGGTGTATTCAAATAGGATAAAGATACATTCTTGATTGCTGAAAATTGTCCAGTAATTTTCTTTTAAAGTTTTCTCATAAAACTTAGAAATAAAAATAAAGTCCTGTTGACAATTCGTAGGTAGGCAAAGGTAAGTAAGTTCCAGATTTTTAGCATTTGTATTCTTTTAAGGGCTTCTTTTTTTTATACTCAGACACACACACACACACACACACACACACACACACACACACACATTAATGTTCTTATTCACCTCAGTAAAGATCACTGCATATGTAAGCTAGGACAAGTAAATAACAAGTAAAATATTAAGGCTGAAAGACAGGCAAGGCTCCCACATGAAGTGTGTCCTCCAAACCACTGGTACAGTTCTATGTAGGCCTCACCAATATGTCATGTTACTACATGCCAAAGATATTTAAAACCATTAATGTTAAATCTACAAATGACAAAGGGTCTATTAAACTTGCCTCAAAATAAGTTTGGGGTACTGGATACACATATTAAACACAGTATCAGCCAACTACCTATTATAGATTCAGTGATGACTAAGTAGAAACAGAGCAAGCCAGGAAAAAGAATTATTCTAATCGGAACGCCTGAAGAAGTTGAAAATATGTTCTATGGCCAGACAACACTGCAGACCCAACTTAGGAATGTAATAAAATAAAATAAAATAAATTTAAAAAAAAACCCAACTGACTGTATACTTACTAGGCATGACTAAAATGGAATTCGGCATACAGTAAATTATAACTACTCCCCTACACCAAAGTTTCATCTTTGTAAGTGTTTTCCAGGCAAAAGGTTGAGTTGCCTTGATATCCAGCCACACCAACAACCTTAAAAGCATTCCTAAGAGACTTAATATATACTTATATCAAGAAAACTAGTAGACCGTTAAAACAGCTGTACCAAGAATATTCTTATCCTCTAATCCTTTCAAATAACATGACAGGTACTACATATCATGAATCATTCAACTGGGGAGCTATATCCACACACAGGCACACTTTGGAGATATTGAGGGTTTCCGGTTCCAGACAACCACAATAAACGGAATATTGCAATAAAGTGGGTCAAATGAATTTTTTAGTTTCCCAGTGCATAGAAAAGTCATGTTTACACTAAACTGTGTCTATTAAGTGTGCAGTAGCATTATGTCTAGAAAAGGTACAGTACATATTTTAATTACAAAACACGTTTTTGCTAAAAAATGCTAACCATCATCAGAGCTTTCAGTGAGTTGTAATCTTTTTGCTGGTTGGAGGGTCTTGCCTCCATGTCAATGGCCGTTGACTGGTCAGGGTGGTGGCTGCTGAAGCCTGGGGGAACTGTGACAATTTCTTAAAATAAGACAGCAGTGAAGTTTGCTGCAAACATTGACTCTTCCTTTCATGAACAATTTCTCTGTAGCGTGTGATGCTGTTTGATAACACTTTACCCACAGTAGAACTTCTTTCAAAATTGGAGTCGGTCCTCTCAAACCCTGCTGCTGCTTTATCAACCGGGTTGATATAATGTTCTAAATTCCTTGTTATCATTTCAACCATCTTCACAGCATCTTCACCAGGATTAGATTCCAGCTCAGGACACCACTGTCTTTGCTCATCCGTGAGAAGCAGCTCCTCAGCCGTGAAAGTTCGATCATGAGATCGCAGCCGTCCAGACACATGTTCAGGCTCCCCTGCTGCGTCTAGTCCTCTCGCTGTTTCCACCGCATCTGCAGATCCTGCCTCCGCTGGAGTCCTGAGCCCTCCAAGTCACCCATGAGGGCTGGAATCAACTTCTTCCAGACTCCTGTTCATGTTGATATTGTCACCTCTTCCCATGAATACAAGTGTTCCTAATGGCACGTAGAATGGTTAATCCTTTCCAGAAGGTTTTTGAGGGACTTTGCCCAGATCCATCAAGAGGAATCACTATCTGTGGCAACTATAGCCTTATGAAATGTATTTCTTAAATAAGAACACTTAAAAGTCAGAATTACTACTTGATCCATGGGCTGCAGAATGGATGTTGTGTTAGCAGGCATGAGAACAACATTAATCTCATTGTCCAGCTCCATCAGAGCTTCTGGGTGACCAGGTGCATTGCCAATAAGCAGGCGTATTTTGAAAAGAACCTTTTTTCTGAGCAGGAGGTCTCAACAGTGGGCTTAAAATATTCAGTAAACCATGTTGTAAACGGATGTGCTGTCATCCAGGCTTTGTTATTCCATTTATGAAGCACGGGCAGAGTAGATTTGTAATTCTTAAGGGCTCTAGCGTTTTCAGAATGGTCAATGAGCACTGGCTTCAACCTATAAAGTCACCAGCTGTATTAGTCCCTAACAACAGAGTCAGCCTGTCTTTTGAAGCTTTAAAGCCAGGCATTCACTTCTTTCTAGCTATGAAAGCTGTAGATGGCATCTTCTTCCAATAGAAAGTTGTTTCGTCTACATTGAAAATATGTTTTTTGAGTGTAGCCACCCTCATTAATGATCTGAGCTAGATCTTCTGGATACTTTGCTGCAGCTTCTCCATCAGCACTTGCTGCTTCACCTTGCACTTTTATATTATGGAGATGGCTTCTTTCCTTAAACCTCACACACCAACCTCTGCTGGCTTCAGACTTTTCTCCTGCAGCTTCCTCACCCCTCTCAGCCTTCACAGAACTGAAGAGTTAGGGCTCTGGCTTAGGCTTTGGGTTAAGGGAATATTGTGGCTGCTTTGATCTTCTATCCAGACCACTAAAATTTTCTCCCTATCAATAAGACTTTTTCATTTTTACCATTCATGTGTTCACTGGAGTAACACTTTTAAATTCCTTTAAGAACCTTTCCTTTGCATTCACAACTTGGCTGTTTGGTGCAAGGGGCGTAGCTTTTGGAATATCTTGACTTCCGACATGCTTCCTCGTTAAGCTTAATCATTTCTAGCTTTTCATTTAAAGTGAGAGACGAGACGTGCAACTCCTCCTTTCACTTGAACGCTTAGAGGCTACTGCAGCGTTATTAATTGGCCTAATTTTAATATTGTTGTGTCTCAGGAAATAGGGAGGGTCAAGGAAAAGGAGAGCAACAGGGGAATGACTAGTGAGTTGAACAGCCAGAGCACACACAACATTTATGTATTAAGTTCCCCATCTCATACGGGTGCTGTTCGTGGAACCCCAAAACAAATTACAATAATAACATCAAAGATCACTGATCACAGGTCAGTAACAAATACAATAATAGTTAAAAAGTTTGAAATATTGCAAGAATTTCCAAAATGTGACACAGAGACGCAAAGTGAGCAAATACTGTAAGGAAAATGGTGCCAAGAGACTTGCTTGACACAGGGTTACCACAGACTTTCAATTGGTAAAAAAAAATGTAATATTTACAAAGCCTGCAATAAAAGAAACAACAATAAAATGAGTAAGCCTATAACACAGCATTTAAGAGACAATACCAAAATTCTGGTAGCACTCTCAACAGTAATTAAAAAACATACAGGAACATATATATGTTTGTGAGTCTCTGAAGATCTCATTACAAATTGCAAACCAGATGCATCTACAACTTAAAAACATTAATCTTATGTACCATAATAGCAGATACTGAAATTTTCTAAGGGACGGGGACTGTGCCTTAGCACCATATACTTACATTACTTCATTTAGTCCTGTCAACAACATGATGGGAAGTAAATGCAATTATCATCAACTGCATCTTACAGATAAACTTGTGGCACAGGGTGATAATAATTCTCCCCAAATCACTTATCTCAACTGGCAGAGCCAAGACTCAATCACCACCACCATCACCACCAGCCATACGCACACACAAAAAGCATCCAGTGTAGAAGCTTTACTTCATTTTACAAATGTTCACTGAATGTCAACCATGTGTCAGGCACTGGGTTGGGGCTGCAACAGATGGCAGGCTTCCTGGGCTCGCATGAAGCCCACACTTTAGGTAAGTGGGAGGGCTGGGGATAATAAACAAGTAAACATAGAGAAAAAACAAGAAAATTCCAGATTTGAATAAGTATTGATAAACAGGGTTATAAATTCCAAAAGAAATTGGGGTGGGTTGCTGGGCTAAGGGGTTTAGGCAGGGAGAAAGAGGAACTCTCCTGATAGAGCTATCAGGGAAGGTGTCTTTCAGGAGGTAATACTGAAAAGGAGGCAGTCATGATAAACACCGAGAGAAAAGGATTCCAGTCTGGAGAGCCAATGAAGCCTATGACAGGAAAGGACTCAGAATGCTGGAGGGACCAGAAAGGTGGCAAATGGCAGGAAGACAGGCTTTGGTGAGGTCTAAACAACAAAAAACTCATTTTAACATTTACTGTGTCAGAATTGTAAGTATTCACATTTTCATCTTATAGGTCTTGAAAAACGGGAGGGGAGAACTCCCTGATAAATGACTGTTCCACCTAAAAATCCAAAAGTGAGACATTTGTTGTACACTAGAGGTTTTTAAGGATCTGTATGGTCTTACTCAGACTATCATGAGCATTAGCCAATTGGAGATTAGTAATCATGATGTTTTTCTATTTGTCTCAATTATGCTCCTTACCTAGTGAAAAAATTTCTTTTTTGTACTTAATACCCTATGGGGGGAAAAATGTTTTTCCTTATTCAGAGAGGTCCAAGTGTCATTTGCCTCTAGCTTTGCCACAAGACCACTGTGGGAGATGGTATGATTGTTCCCAGTGGCCCTCTGTCCTCCTATGAGAGCATTATATCTCCTGGTCAATTGCCAGGTAAATTTCAGTGCCTCCTTATGGAAGGAAAAGAGTCTCCTACCGCAATGGATTTGATCATTGACTTAGTTTGGATAATGGCATGTGTCTGGGCAGATTTGGGAGCCACTGCCTCTTTCCACCAGTGCTCCTATTCTTCTCCCTCTGCCAGAGGAATGACATGTCCCAGTTAGGGGTCTCTCCTTCAGTCTTGATCCCAAAATGAAGAAGACATGTGAAACAGACTCAAAACTTGGGACAGACTCATAGCTCAGTTACAGTTGACAGATTCATGAAAAAGAAATAAGTCTTTATTGTAGGTAAGTCACTGAGATCTTGTTGCTTATACTACAGCATAATTAGTGAAAGCTGATGAAAATATTATTCAATGTTCAATTACATTAAACATATAAATATATACTTATATATGTGTGTATTAACACACACACTTAACTTTCTCAGAGTTAGTACAAAAGAACAAAATCTTCTCTAATTTTGGAGATCTTTTTTTTTTTTTAAAGATTTCATTTATTTATTCGACAGAGAGAGAGACACAGCGAGAGAGGGAACACAAGCAGGGGGAGTGGGAGAGGGAGAAGCAGGCTTCCCGCAGAGCAGGGAGCCCGATGTGGGACTCAATTCCAGGACCCTGGGATCATGACCTGAGCCGAAGGCAGACACTTAATGACTGAGCCACCCAGGCGCCCCTAATTTTGAAGATTCTTATACAAACAGTTTGCCATTTGCTTTTGGTCTCACATAATAAGGCTTTCAACATTAAACAGAACTTCTATTCCTAACATTTCATTTAAAGTGATTAAGCTCCGTTTTTCATTTCAAAATAAAAATTTTATTTCTTATACCAAAAAATTAAAGCCATGACTAAAAAAATAAAATTACAAGAAAAATGAACCTAAAAATATTATGCTAATTAAATGAAAGAAACCAGACAAAAAAGACCACATATTGTCTGATCGCATTTATATGAAATTTCCTGAAAAGGCAAATCTGCAGACAGAAAATAGTAGATTAGTGGTTGTCCACGGGTGGCAGTGAAAACAGAGATTAATTGTAAATGACGTGATGGATTTTTGGGAGGTATAAAAATGTTCCAAAACTGGTTTACAGGGATGGCTATGCAACTCAGTAAATTTAATTTAAAAAAAAAATCACCTCTGGGTGAAGTTTATAGTATATAAATTATACCTCAGTGAAGTTACCTTAAAAACAATAAAAAAGAGTATGTCATACCAAAGCATTTTTAAAATTAAAAAAATATATAAGCATATATATAATTATTTCAGTTTTAATTTTAAAAACTACTGGTTTAACCCTCTGTTCTATTGTTAAGTGCATTTTGCTGATTCTTTATGTCAGTATTTGCTAATAAATTTGATTTCCTGATTCTATCCTTTTTTATTAATACTACAGGTAACAACACTGTGTTATCCAGCATGACTGGTATATGCAGTGTCAGAGTTAATAAAATATTCAATTTAAAACTGAGAAAATCTTTCAAGCATATAACTTTTCACTTGTTTATTGAGAAAACTTTAACATACATTCCTAAAGTAACTATGAAAATTTACTTTAACTTTTAGTCTTATATCCTGTTTGGAAAAAGTGGGATACAAATAAATATAAGAACAAAATAAACTTTGAAGACAACAACCACATAGCTATTGAATCTGTGTTTCTTTTTGATCACACTAGCCATTTGTAAAAATGTAGCAGGTTATCAGTTAAGAGTTATACGAGAGCATCCTATCAGAACCTCAAGGATGCAGAAATAAAATTGCACCTTTAAACTCTATTAAGTAAACTTTATTAAGTATTTTTTAGAGTATATTATGTTCAAATCTGGTGCCCTTTGACATCATTTTCCCAAAATATTTTTAATAATATTCTCCATTGTCACGGATCAATAAATAAATACTCTTGTCTGCATAAAAACCTTTCCTAAAAGTTCTCATGGATTTTTACTTTTGGCTATACAACATCCAATCCCCTTTCCAAATATAACATTGACTATAGTTTCTGCTAGTGCTTATCCCTTTCTGCACCTGCCATCTCCAGCCTTCACCTCTACTTTGTGAGTACCTAATTGTGCTGCTTTCCTTTCCTGCTGTAATTAGTTTCCATTGCTTGCAACTAAGCTTTTTGATTGAGATAGGAGCTATTAGCTCTAAAAGTTATTTTTCCTAGTAAAAGAAGGTTCTTAAGTGATTCCCTTGGGGTTGTTGGGGGTTTTTGTTGTTGTTGTTTGTTTTTTGTTTTGTGTTTATTTCTTCTAATACAATTCAAAAAGGAGATTTTTGTCCAGGATTGACATTCAACATAGCTCTGTATCATCCAGCAACAACATTTACTCACCATTTATTAAGACCAATTTGTTTTAATTCTATTTGGTTTAGTATCCTGATAGGAAGGACCAACACGATACAAATTGAATTTACTGAAAACAGATCATTAGCAAATTACTGTAATAATTGGGTCTATACATAGGAAAAAAGTCATAGGCCATATTATTCATTAAGCTATTTATCCCATAAATATTTAAAGTTCTTACTCCTCTACCATCAAGAAGTTTAATCTATTGGAGATAGACAAGCAATCAAAGTTTTACAGATGAGAAGTAAATACCTATTCATAAGGTAATGTAGTAAGTATTATAAGATTCAAAACAGCATTATGGGAAGCGCAGAGTGGAGAAATTAATTCTAGCTGAAGAATGAAGAAGCTCTTAGGTAAGAGGTAGTTTTACATTAGGCCATACGAAACAGAAAGGAATTTGCTTTGTCAACCCAACAATAATTACACAGAGGTAGAAAAATTAGCAGCAAGCTCATGTAGTGGCAAGTGAACCAACCTAGATCAGTGCTTCTAGTCAGTACTTTTCAAACTCTTAAGGTGCAAACAAATCAATATGGACTTGTGGTAACATACAGATTGATTCATCTGGCCTGGAAAGTGGGTTCCGAGACTGCATCGCTAATGAGCTCCCAGGTGATGCAACAGATTCATGGACTCAGCAGAGTAAGGCTGTAGAGGACAGAGCGATGAGGCGGGAGAGCCGCAAGCAGCCTGATCAAGCATCTTGAATGGCAAAATGTGACCATATGATCAGAACTGTGTGCTCTGGAAACATCGGTGCACTTGTGAGCACGTGGAATAGACTAGAGGCAGAAAAGAAGAAGACCAAGACTTTATGAGACTATTTTAATGGTTCTCAGAGACTGTCTTAATGGTTCTCAATCTCTTTAATGGTAACTGTATAACAACGCTGATGGTAGCAGTGGGAACAGAAGAAGGAGGCATGGAATCTGGAGATACCAAGAAGATAAAACTGATGGGGACTTCTTAGGTATGTCGGGCACATGGAGAGTGAGTGAAAGGGATAAATAGAAAGTAACACTAAGCATTTTATCCTGGCTATCTAAGAAGTTGTCACATCATTAGCAGACAACTAAATGGAAACCATAACCAATGTGGGAAGAGAAGTATAAAAACTAGGGAATGGTAGAAGACAAGTTCATTTGGGAATTAAGTTGAAGAGACAAGTAGGACCATCTAATTAAGACTTTCCACTGCTCTTGTAGTTAAATTTAGTGTAAGTTAAAATTCCACTTGTAACACCCTCTTAATAGTGCAAATGGACAGTCCGATTGCCACACCCTCCTCTCTCCTCTGGGACAGTCAGTCATCCAGCTTGTGCTCGAACATTTTCAGTGACCGAATTCATGACCATGCTGAGTAATCCTTTTCATTTTCGAACCTTCACTTAGAAAATTCTTCCATAAATTGACCTAAAACTTGTCTCCTATTTTTGACCTAGCAATTGTAGTTTCACCCTTCAAAACTACAACCATCTAATCAACCTAAATCAAAATAACTCTTCATAAAGAATTAACCCAAGTCTTTTCCAAGCTAAACTACTTTTTGTTCTTCCCCAGCCTTTCTTCATAGGCCATGGTTGCCAAAACATATCATTGGTGAAACCCCTTTGTTTATTCTCCTTCACAATGGCAAATGTGTGGCAAGACTGTTGCTGGGGCAGCCCTCCCCACTGCTCATGCTAGTAGAAAACAGTGTAGATGGATCCAAGCCCTCTTTCTGCTGAGCCCAGAGAAGATCTCAGGCTCAACCTCAACACAGCATTCCAAAGAATCAATACAAGGCACTGGCATCTGCAGATGAGAAAACATCCCTTTGACATTTTCTGATATAATCAATTCCCCTTTAAAATACAGAGAATGCGGGGCGCCTCGGTGGCGCAGTCATCTGGGCATCTGACTCTTGGTTTCAGCTCAGGTCATGGTCTAGGGGGCCGTGAGATTGACCCCGCATCGGGCTCTGCACTCCCCTCTCCCTCTGCCCCTCCTGTTCATGTGCATGTGCTCTCTCTCTCTCTCTAAACTAAATAAGCACATCTTTAAAAAATATAAAATAAAATACAGAGGATGGAATGAAATTTCGGAAGTGGCATGGACAAATCAGAGTACAGTACAATTAATACTCCATATGACCTTGAAAATATGGTGCTTGTTTAGATTCAGTATCACGTCATTTGTGTACATTGATCTTTCAGTCACTGAGAACCACTGGGAATGTCTGTACATAGAATGGTCCCATACAAGGTCTCCCTAAACTTACTCTGAAATTTCCTTATATATTTAAATTCTATTGTTGACCATATATACTCACTCATAAGGAGATCTTGAGGATTTTTTAATCTTCTTTCTACTTCACTCCACCTCCTCCTCTGGCAGGAATATGAGAATACTTAACATATAACAGGGCAATGATGGTAGATGATGGAACTTCAGCAGGGTAAATGTCCTACTTTCCTTTGTTTTATGGGTTCCTCTTTTTTTAACCATCAAAATGGTAACACCCACTGAGGCAGGATCAGGATACAGACCGGGAAAGGAGAACACATGACCTGACTGCTATAATCCTGCATTCTAGATTTTAAGTGAGCTGGACAGTTGAGCATATACACACAAATATTCACATACATTCACGCTCACCCACTATACACACACATAATCCATGCATGCACACACTGCACGTATATGTATGCACATATGTGTGTGCATACGTTGTGTACGATGCATGTGTGTGTTTTATATATTTCAGTGCAGATCACCAAGGGAACTATTCATTCATTCAAGAATACTTCTTGAGTAACCACAAGTCAAGCTTGTAATGAAATAAAGATTTGTTTAGTCTTCTGCTCAAACTGATAGCCACTAGCCCCAGGCGGCTACTTATATTTAAATGTAAATTAATTAAATACAATTAAAAGGTCAGTTCCTCCAATGTACTAGCCGCATTTCACGTGCTCAAAAGCCACCTGTGGCTAATGGCTGCTACAGTAGACAGGCAGATACAGAATATGTCCACTGTTGCACTTCTTTTTGGACAACAGAATCCTATGGCTGTGTATAGCTGATCAACAGTCAAGAGTGTTTACTAAAGGCCAGGAACTATTCACAAGCTCTTTACATATAGTAACTCATTTAATTCTCATATTTATTATCTGCCCTCATTTTACAGATGAAGAATCTGAGGCATTGAGAGGTTAAGTAATTTGCCCAAGGAAACAAAGCTATTAAGCGGTGGAGCCAGGATTTCCAATACAGACATTTCTTACGTATCAGCTCTGAAGAGTTCAGTGTCCCACTGGACAAAGCACAGCCTGCACTGCCTTTTATCATCTAGCCCTGGAAGCTGCATGGTATCACTTCCACCAGACCTTATTGGTGAGGCAGTCACAATCCCAGCCAGATTCAAGGAGGGGGCAGAGATCCCACCTCTTATGAGGAAGGTGGCAGGTCACTGTATAGAAGAGCCTATGGGATAGGAGAGAGAGATGTGGTTATCTTTATCCAAAGCTACTTGCCACACTTTGGTACTATGTATTATGCTGGTTATTCTTTATTTCCACTCCCAACCTCCCAGCTCCCAGCATCTACTCTTGGTGTGGATGACATCACCCGAACCACTTGCCCAGGGGGGTCACAAGCAGGAGATCCAAGAGGAGCAGAAGAGGAGCTCAGGGAATATACTATTTCTTCCTTGCTTTGGCACCACGTTTCTGGCAGGGGTACACTTCTATAGACATCTCTCTGTATATACAGCTCCTGTGGAAGTGGCCCCTTCACTACAGGTCCAGTTCTCACTGGATTCCAGCAACACCATATCTATTTCTCTTCCCATTAAACTCTGGGTGCTAATGGCTTTTTTGCCTCTGCAAGTATCTAAGTACCTCACTATCTCTTGTTTGCTCCTGAACCCTGCCCCAAATCCTGTAAGTAGTTCTTGCATTAAACATTCTTCATTTAAGTCATTGGAGAGAATTCTGATTCTTAACAGAGCCATGACTGATACAGGCACATAAAAGGAACTCAACAGAGACCATTCAGGGAACAAATATGAAAAATTAATAACCAAACTTCCAATATCTTCTACTAAGTATCTGATATAATTGTTGAATAGTACAATTATGTCCCTCCACTATGTCAGGATTGACAGAGATCCAATATATATAGGAGCTGGATGTCTCAACAACTATATTATTCTTTCGAAAGTAACCTTCTTCGCAAATGAGTGATTCTTTCAAAAACACTGTTCAAATAAACATGCTCATTGTTGTATTTCTGATTTACCACAAAACTATTTTCTATCATTGTTATAAAACCAGATCACCTCTTTCTTTTCAAAGTGTTTATAAACAAAATACTAAATAGTTCCATAGGTTTGATAGCTTTGCTGAAGATTGAAATTTTGCCTGCTTATACCTTCCAGAACTTCTTTTTGCCCATTAAACAAAAAAATTTTTTTTTTTTTTAGTTTTGGTGCACCATGCTTATCTCCTCAAACATGACTAGCGGTGATGAGGATAATTATATCTGTAGATCCCCTATTTATCTTAGATGATATAGATCTTATTTTATGGTCCTGAATACCTTTTAAAAAGACCAATAACAGTATCTATCATTTACCGAGTACCAGATAAGTACCCCACTGCTTCACTGTGACCTAGTTACCTTAGTTATGTTTCAGTTGCTTCTCCTTCTACACATTACAGTATTTAATAAAAATAAAGGCTAGTTATTTTAACATTTCCAAAAAAGAACTTTTTTTTTTTTTTAATGTAGAGAAACCGGACTCTTTTCTCTAAATTTTTTGCAAGCCATGCGTCATTTTGGCCCAGTCCTAACACTATTCCTACACTATCGTTATAATTTTTATCCTTTTTCCTTTTTCTGTTTTTGAATCATTGGTCATGTTCCCCTACCTTCCAACATCTATATTTACTCTTTCAAGTCAATATCCTCTGCATTCCCTATGGTCTCTTGAGATTTGGTATCATTTTCCTCTCACTGGATTACCTGAAAAGTCTGAAAAATACCGTTTTGTTTCCCATCTCTCCTGATTTATATTGCCATTTAGAGTCTCTGTCACATCTTCCACCTGGACTCCAAGACTGAATCATGTCTTTCTTTTTTCCAAATACTCAGCACAGTATCTTACACAAAAATATTTAACATGTATTTGCCATGCGCTTGTAAGGTATTGTGGGAAGAAAAGAATTAATAATAAGCCAAAGATTCTACTCTTTAAAAAGCTTCTGGAGGAGATTATGATATATATTCACAAATAATCTAAGGGAATAAGGAATGACAAATGTAAGCTGAATATTAAAGTAGGGGATCTCAAAGGATTAAAGGGTAGTGAGAGTATACTTTAGAAGTAATTGTTGAAAGTATCCCAGGGTAAACTGGTCAGTGGGAGAGGTCTACAGAGGAGCTGGCCAAAAAGGGAGTGGTAGAGAGAGCAGTCCAAATGGAGAGGACTTTCTTAAATCTGCTTGTCTAACTAACTGTGGTTAATGGTTGTAAAATTCAACTTATAAGCAGGCAGCTAACTTAAAATTTTTCCAAGTATTCTTTTCATACTCTAACCAACATTACAGCTTTACCTGTATCTACGTGGCCAGTCTCTATAAAAGTGGTTCTTAACTTTTTTCTAAGTGTCCAACACATGTAGTGATGAAGCACTAACAGGTAGTGTGGATCCAGGTGTATGGAGCTGAAGCTTACAACCTTTTAAAAAGAATCCAAACTTAAAACAAAATTAGATAGAAAAATAAATGTCGATTTAGAATGAGAAAAGAAATCTCAACAACTCTTCTTCGGAGACTTGGAGTTCTAGATTCCTTTCTTCTGAGATAGCTTTAGGCAATTTACCAGAAATGCTAACTTAGAAATGCTTCTGGTTGCAATCTGTCATTCCCTTCCCACCCAGAACATCTAGAATTCCCAGTAACTTTCAACGTTTCCAGAGGCCTAAGCACATAAACATCTGAAGCTTCAATTTCATTAGCTTCATCTTAGATCTGCCTCTGACAACAGGGGCTAATTAAAACAATGATTCTTAAGAGGGGACTGGGACACTTAGAATCTGGGGAAAAAGAAAGCACGGAACTAGGTTAAAACAATCCTAGATGATTCTGATACACAACTGCCCCTCCCAACCAACACTCCCCCTCCCCCATGCTGGAAGTTTCACAATGCAGAGCCCTACACCAATATGCAAAGACTTATAGTATCTTAGAAGGCAATGTGAAGGATAGGCCAACTGTCCTCGATCTGAACATAAAGTACGTGTGGAATATAAAACAGCAGTGTTAATTTTTTACAAGTGAACATAAAATAATTCCATTGTTTTACATTTTAAACACATTGAAAGGTCAAATAACTTTCTCAAGAGCACAAAACTGTTACTCTGTCTGAACATCTAGAATCCGATTGTGCCTACCATTCCATTTAATCCTAAAGGGAGAAGGGAGCTTTACATATTCCTCTTTGGGGTCTGAGTAGGCTTGTTCAGTTTGTAACTTCAGTTCGCTCTCCCAGAGTATAGCGGTGGTTAGGAAGGTCGCTTTCCCTAACACCTCAAGGTAACAGCTAACTACTAAACAGGCTTCTTATTAATTAATACAGCAGCAACGTTAAGAAACTGGGTTGACATTTTAACAGCCCTGCAAGAAAGGTATTTTTCTTTTCCAAAAAGAAATTACAACCAACCGTTGTACAGGCACCACAAGTCTACCACTGACCTGAGTCAATTTCTCTCCAACTCTACTGCAAGTTAGGAGGGCCCTTCCGTCCTGATTTTCCCCGGGGAAAGGAAAAACGAAAGCGGCTGGCGGTGGGTTGGGAGGCAGTCGCTCAACTGAAAAATCCTCAACTCCGCAGCAGAGGAGCTTCCTGTTGGACACACAGAACCCGTTTGCTCCTCAAGAGGGGACTCCCTTGCCACCTAGTCTCACTGGGCTTGAGGCTCACCTCCGGTGTCAGTCAGCCCAGTCTTAAAACCCACAGTCAGTACCACTAAATCAGGAGTAATTTCTCTAGACTAGGGTGATCTCTCTCCCAGAGTTCTGGGCTGGCTGCGCCCAAAAAGAAGCGGCCAGGGCGGGGGCACTCTCGGGCCACCGCCTCCCGGGTTCGGAAACTGTCCGGGGGAGGCGTCCGCGTCAGACAAGAACCGAGAAAGAGAAAAAAGGGGGGAAAAATCACAACTTTGCCGACTCCACAAAGCCACGGCCGTGCCGAACGGAGGGTTAAAGTGCAGAGGAGGGCGCGGCTGCGGCCGGGACGCAGCCCTGGGTGCCGCGAGCCGCCTGGCGGGGTTGGGCGGCCGGGGAGATCCCACCCACCTCCAGCTCCGAGCCTCCGCCGGGGCCGGGCGAGCGCACTGGGGGCGGCCGCCGCGCCACGGTGCCAACTCCTGGAGTTGACTTGGAACTTTCCTGGGACGCGCCGCCGCCGCCCTCACCTTACTGAACACCTCCAGGTCGTCCTCGTCCTCGTCCAGATCCAGCACCTCGGCCTGCAGCAGGGCAGAGGAGCCGCTGCTGCCCAGGAGGGGGGCGTCGACCCCCGGGCTCTCCGCCGTGGCGCCCCCAGCCGGGAGGCCGGAGGAGCGCGCCTGAGATGCCAGGCGCTCGCCCTCCATCCCGACAGTGCGCGCCCGGCCGGCCGCCGCTGCCAGCCCGGCTCCCCCGAGCGTGCCCATTGGCTCCCGCGCATCCTGCACCTCCCCGGCCGGCCCCGCTCCAGCCCCTCGCCCGCTGCGCAGACGCGGAACTGCCGGGGCCAGCGCGGGGCCGGCTCGTCCCCACCTGGCCTGGGGCCCGCCGGAGACGCGGGAGTGGGGCTCGCGGGCCCTGGCTAGGGTGGGGAAAGGGCCGCTGTAGGCTGGAGGAAAGCCGAGCACGCGAAGGTAGGAGGAGGGCGTCCCCGCACTGCCCTGGCTCGGGGACTGCCGAGCGTGGGTTTCCGCGGCGGCGGGGGGTCTGGGCATAAGCGACAGAGCGAACCGTCAACTTCGGGGGATCCACAACGAGGCTGGAAGGCAGCCGACCCATTCTGCCGAGAGAAAAAGCCAGTACTGTATTTCCTGTATTTTAAATGGTTGTCTTTCTTGGTTGTGGTTTTGGAGTCCGTCTTTTACTAAGGCTAATGCAAAAATAAAAGACCTGAAAAGCTCCCTCTGTTTTTGTAATTGATTTTTGACCCAGTGACCGGACTGTGTGGTCATCTCACTGTCAATCCAGGGAAGTCGGATTTAAAAAGTATTTTCAGCCACTTTAAAATGTGCCTTTACTTCTGGAAGTCTTCCTGAAGTTAATGAGCAGGAACATTTCTAAGAGCCGAGGACAACGAGCAGGACTGGACCTCGCCACCAAGAAATAATCTTCAATCTTTGCGCTGCCAATGCCAAGCTACAATTAGTTGTTCACTGCTTAATATTAAAAAAAAATCTAAGTTCTAAAAAAAAAGGAAAATTGAACACAAATTGATATATATCATTTTGGGACTATCTTCATGTTTTATTATTTAACTCCCCTCAGTCCCAGCCAGCTCTTTTCTCCATCCGCCCTGGAAAGGATGTCTAATAGTTTGCACATAGGCAGGGAGGAGGCTCAGTCAGGGACTTGACTCCCTGCAAAATATTTAACCCAATGTTTAGAGTTAATGAAATTGAAAGATAGATAGATATAAAATATTGGGGGAAATAGAGCATTTCTCTGCTTCTGATTAGAGGACATGGCCTTAATAATATGTTCCCTCTTAACCATTCAGATGTACCTCCCATTGCTTTCAGTTCACATATGTGCTTCATAAGTCCCGCTGGTCAGCTGCCCTGTGAATATACAGCCTTCTTCCTACACTGTTTGGTTCCTGTACCCAGAATACCATCTCCTGCTCATCCTTCAGGAATTAACTATAGTCCCATCTCTTTCCGGAAGACTTTCCAAGTCAACACCTCCTGTTCCCAATTTAGCATTTAATTTTATGCCATCTTATAGACTGTATTTATTTCATGTAAAAGCCTTATATTTCTTAGCAAACTCTAACATTTTAAGGTTAGGGTTCACATTATTTATTAATAAGCCACAGTGTCAGATAGACTCACTTAAAAAGGCTCTGTGCTAATGTCTAAAAGGAATACAAGTTATTAAAAGTCTATTTTTTTCCCCCTCTCTAACCTCATTCTGCCTAGTGAGAGATTCAAGGTTTTCTAATTGCAGTCTGAACCAGGAAATTCTTAAGGATACCGTGACTCACACAATTGCCAGAAAGCAAAGAGACAGGTTCAGAAAATGGGCAGAACAAACCGGGACTACATAGCTTGGATCACAGCCAAAACCATGCCACAGAGCTAAGGTGCAGACCTTGCAGCCGCCATTGCTGAACCCGGGATGCCGCTGACACTGATGTCACTGGACTCAGGGTGCCGTCACCAAGAGCAGCATCACAGCTGCCTCTGACAAGTACCTCTGCTATTAGTGCCACAAAAATGCCCCACAGTCCTCTTTCTCGGTGTTAGTAGTTCTAGTTGCAAAACCCAGGAGGAAAGATCTGCTTGGCCCACCTGGCCAAATCCTATAGAGATTTCTAAGGCAAAGAATTTTCTAAACATAGAAAGGCCATATTGATGCTGGTCAGAAGATTAAAAAAACAAAACAAAACAAAACAAAAAAAACCCCACCACTAGACTTCACTCCTTTGACTGCCTAACGATAATATCATGTTTCTTCACGTACTGTCTCCCCCTGACCTCCATTCCTGCTAAGTATAGTTCAGCTATGCCTCAAGCACTTGGGAATATAGTCCTTAGCTCCCCAAAGGAAGAAAACCCAAACCTATTCATTACTGGTGCAGCTCCAAGTCTAATATGTCCATTCCTCCTGCAGTTCTACAATCCTGTGGATATTTGCCACTTATGGACTAAATTTTTGAATTTAATTACCAACATGCCAGGCCTGCTTATTCAATGGCATGAAAAATCCTAAACTGCCACATAACAGTCTAAGCTTCCATTAAATGGGATCATCAGTGGGTTCTTTAATGGAAGAATTCTTATTTGGGTACCAAAGCCTATAAACCAGCATGGCTCAGAATTTTAAGCACAGGTGTAATATTAAGAGGAGGCCTACCCAGTCCTGTTCCTTGGTTTCTGGACTCTTTTTCCGATTATAGGAGAAATAGTATCATATATTAAATTTTGTTTCTGAGAACGTACATCTTGTCAAAAACCTTCGTCTCTCTCTCACCCTTTCCAGTTGGGATCTCCTGAGACCATAACTGACTCTTTAATGTTACATTCAGCCATCCATAAAGTTAGCTGTTTCTGGTAATGGGATTCATGATACAACAGGTCACCCCTTGGGTATTGCCCAGTGGCTTTGTTTCTTTTGCTGGAAGATGATTTAATTGATTAGGAAAAAAAAAATGTTATGTGTAAAATCTGATGGGAAAGCAACCAGTCAGTGAGTTCATGGATGATCATGTTGGGAGAAACTGAGCAGGAAAAGCAAACCCAATGTATCTTTGCCATTAAGGACAAATCATGGCATCCTCCAGATGGGTATCAAGGGTGGACCAGAAGTAGCTGCTGCTGTGGCGAGATGAACACTTACCCGTGGAAGTAGCCATTTGTCCTTTTAGTGTGTGGGAAATCCATGCTGTTAAGCTGGTGCATAGCATACATCATCCCCACCATCATGGCCATGGAAAAAGCATAGGAGTGCCTGGGAAAGCAATAGTATTAGCATCCACAGAACAAGAATTCTTATCAAACATACTATTTGATCATGTAAATTCATCAAATGGAGTTTTGGGAAAACATTGCCATGGGCTACAAATATGCTTTTATTCTGGGACCATTCCAAGAGGCCACATACATTTTCTCAAACCTCCTTGACTTCTAGGTCCTACCTTGTTCCTTCTAAGTCCCACCCAACAACCCTTAAGCCCGTGTCCTTGGAGCAATATAGAATCTCATCCCAGCCTCTCTCCTTTGAAGCCTAATGGACATTGTTATATACCATGGGGAGGATTTCTCTATTCCATCATCCTTTTTCACAGCAGTACACCGATTCCAGAATATGATAAAGAACCATCTGTAACCCAGATCTGAAATTTTTACCCCTTAGTTAACTGTTCAAATGGAGCTCCCTGTAAGATCCTAACAGTATGCCTGTTGGTAGCAAGAGCCAAATGCTCATGCAATGTATGCTTTTAGGACTATTTTTATATATACCATTTCCACATGAGTATGGTTGGCTGAGGGCTTATCTAATTTTATGGTTTTTTGTTAATATATTGTTAATAATTGTTTTGTTAATAATTTCATGATGAGCTGCTCAGGTCACATAATCACATGATGTCCCATGCTTAGGTATTTAGTATTTGTCAAAACCCCATAGCAAGCCTAGGGCTGGTTTCCTAAATGAAAAAAGAGGACATATTTTGCCTTAAAACTTGATGTTTTTGATTCTCTTTCAGGACTTGTCACAGTTTCCAGAGAGCATCCTGTTTCTACAGGCTCATCAATAATATTGTCATTAGTAGCTAATTGGTACCTCCTTTGAGTCTGACAATGTTATTAGTACATTATGTATGTTCACTCATTTAATTCTCAAAAACACCTTATGAGAGGTGCTATTATTAACATCCCCATTTTATAGGTGAGGAAACTGATGAACAGCGAGGTTTAGTAACTTATCCAAGGTAAGTAGTAAGTGGTAAATAATTTACAGCTCACTGAAAGACAGTGTTATGTATGTTGCCTTAAAAAAATAAAAAAGAGGAATTATAAGGATATTTTGGGATTCTTGGTTCTTGAGAGAATGAGACTAAACATTTCAGCTGATGCTCTGTGTGCCCCCAGGGTGGGGTGGTAGGACTGGCCTCTATAATCCAAAAGTTTTAATTAAAGAATAATGGAAGTGAAAATTTGTAAAATATGCACTCAATAACGAAACTTTTCTCCATCAGCCTGGGCTCCGTGTGAGAAAGATATCTACTCCTCCCCCAAATCCTAACCATAGTTCAGGAAGTCACACTTCAAAAAATTCCAAGTGTCCCTGGGTTAATGATATACACCTGGAACCTCTGGCACAACCAAACAAAATCTCTCTTCAAAACACTTCTGACAGTTTCTACAGATAAAACTCTACTGTACATGAGATCAGTGTTAATCAATGAAATTAAAATTGTTCAAGGAAACCATCCACCATGAACCAGAATCACTATATAAAACTATTAAAAGGATTAGAGCCTAGAGAACTTTAAGCAGTACACAAAAATATAAATTATTTAATAAATGAAAAGAATGAAAATAACTACAAGATGCTATAAAATAGCTAAGAATTGAGAAATGAAAAATACAGTTATTGTGCTGATGGTTAATTTTTTGCCTCTTCACTCCATATCAACTCTTGTTGCCTGCTCTGGAATGATGGTGCTCGGCCTTGTCACTATTTCTGTTTTGCCACTAGGCATGATGTCAAGCCTTGTCAGTAGACAGCCTGGAGGAGCACTGGAGGAGGAAGGATTTTCCTCTTCCTGTTTCTGGTATGCTATCTTACCAGTGTCCTGTGGAGAGCTGTTTTTCCTCCTTTGTTCAGCCCCTACATAGTTTCTCTAGTGTAAGGTTCCTTCAGGACACAGCTTTGATGGTGTTTTACCCACTATCAAACTCATACGACTGTGGTGGCATAGTCTAGAGACCCAGACATTGTGAGCCTGCCCCCAGCCTAGGTTGCCACAACCCATACCCTCTCCTCAGTCCCAGGCATGGACATACACCCAGGGGCACTGGAGGTCTGCCATCCCCTGACCTTTATCCTGCACCCAGCCCAGAGCTGACCCAGTCTGAACTGAACATGGAAGTACACTAGACTCCTGAAGTGGGGGACCTCTCAAGTTCCTGACTCCAACAGTGTCCAGCAGCCTCTCTTGGTGCCTAACAAGTTTTAAGGCTTAGCACTTCCCAGAGGGTAGATTTCCAGCAGGTTCCACTAATGAAGCACTTTGCTGACTTCGCCATTCAGGAAGCCAGTGTGGTATTCTTTCCATTGATATCTGGATCTTAGCCCTAACAGTGTAGGACATTTTCTTGGGTACTTATCTCAACCCTAGGGATAGTGGTCACATCTTTCTCTGCTATTCTTACTTTAGAATTCTTTGAAACACTCTTACTCCAATCCCTTTCTAATAAAGCTTTATATTAAACTTTCCCTTTTTAAATGATGGTGGGGTCCCATCTCCTGACTGGACCTTGAACAATATAGAATTCATACTAGGAATGGTCCTAGGAGATAGACCTACAAAAATGGCATTCTGGGAATCTCTGTACAACCAGGTGACCGAGGAAAAAAATAACCCTGAGCCTGATCTACAGATGAATCTTCGTGATATGCTAGTAGCTAGTAGTACCTCAAAGTAGCAGCTGCAGCAGTAAAGCGCCCCCCTCAAGGGTGAACCTGAAGAACAGTGGTGAAGGAAAATTCTCCTAGTGGCCAGAACTTCAGGTATGAAATGTGGTCAACTACTACATCTGGAGTGAGAAATGTCCAGAAATGTAGGTCTGTATTAATTCATAAGTAGTTGTAAATGGTTTGGTCAGATGGCTAAACACTTGGAAAGAATGTTGGAAAACTGACGAAAAGGGAGCTTAGGGAAGAATATGTCAATGAACTTTCCGTAGGGGCACAGGCTGTAACAATATTAGTGAATGTGAAATGTCTACTAAAAGACCTCTACTGCAGAGAAGGTTCTTAAGGATCAGGTGGAAAAACCATAGACTCTAGGAATGTCAATTATCCTTTCTCCCTAACCATCACATTCCTTACTTAATGGGCCTGTGAACTTAAGTAGCAATGGTGGCAGGAATGGAAACTATGCATGAGTTTGATAACACGGACATCCCTTTATATCACTGACCTGACTAGTGTAGCTGACCTGACTAGTGTCTAATCTGCCAACAGCACAAACCAACATTGAATCCTCAATATGGCACCATTTTGGGGATATGCGATGGCAAGCCAGTCATTGGTGGTAAGCTGATTACAATGGATATATGCCTTCATGGAGTAGGTGGAGATTCATCCTCATTGAAACAGAAATTCTAGATGAGTTTTCCTGCCATTGTTTTTGCCAACATCACCGCTGATAAGTTCACAGAGAATCTTATTCACCATCATGGCATTCCATATAGCATTCCATCTGATCAAAATGAAAAAATTCATTTCACAGCAAAGGAAATCATAAGCTCATGCACATGGAATCAACTATTCTTACATATATCCCGTAACCTATATGCTTTCCATTCCATCTCTTCTGGCCTAAAAGTGACTTATGTCTCTTTTGTTCACAACAAATTGGCCAGAACTGGTCATGTGGCTCCATCTAACCCCAAGGAGGTCATGAAGTACAATCATATGTTCAATAGGCAGAGGGTCAAAAATACTTGATGAATAGCACAGTTACAACCTATGTGTGGATAAATCTAGGTAATTAACATGAGGCAAAAACAAGATGATGGAAAGCAATAACCCAAGTCTTTGATTAATACCCATTTATTCTGTAAGTGTACAGTTCTTTAAAGAGAATTCCTTACTGGCTTAAAAAATTCAAGCAAGTATTTTAAATTATTAGCTCAATTTTCTCATCTAAAAAGTGGGGATAATTAGTATATACTTCAAAGGCTATGAGGATCAAAGAAACTAATAGATGTGAAATAATTTGTGAAATAAAGACAAATAGAAATCTTAGTTGTTTCATTACTCTTAATATTATTAATGTAAGCAGTAGCATATGATTGCCATATTTTCTCCATAATTTCATTTAAACACCCAAATAGTAATGTCTGGGTTAGTTCCCATAATGTATCATGATGCTTTGCAGTTTGATTAGAATATAGGGGCTTGGTTTTTGTTTTTAATTTTATTATGTTATGTTAGTCACCATACAATACATCATTAGTTTTTGATGTGGTGATCCACGATCCATTGTTTTTGTATAACACCCAGTGCTCCATGCAGTACATGGCCTCCTTAATACCCATCACCGTGCTAAACAATCCCCCCCCCCCCCCCCAAAACCCTGTTTGTTTCTCAGAGTCCATAGTCTCTCATGGTTCATCTCTCCCTCCAATCCCTCCCCTTTTTTCCCTTCCTTCTCCTCATGTCCTCCATGCTTTTCCTTATGTTCTACAAATAAGTGAAACCATATGATAATTGACTTTCTCTGCTTGACTTATTTCACTTAGCATACTCTCCTCCAGGCCCATCCATGTTGATGTAAAAGTTGGGTATTCATCCTTTCTGATGGCTGAGTAATATTCCATCGTATATCTGGACCACATCTTCTTTATCCATTCAACTGTTGAAGGGCATCTCGGCTCTTTCCACAGTTTGGCTATTGCGGACATTGCTGCTATGAACATTGGGGTGCATATGGCCCTTCTATTCACTACATCTGTGTCTTTGGGGTAAATACCCAGGAGTACAATTGCTGGATCATAGGGTAGCTCTGTTTTCAATTTTTTGAGGCACCTCCACACTGTTTTCCAAAGTTACTATACCAACTTGCATTCCCACTAATAGTGTAAGAGGGTTCCCCTTTCTCCACAACCTCTCCAACATTTGTTGTTTCTTGCCTTGTCTATTTTTGCCATTCTAACTGGTGTAAGGTGGTATCTCAATGTGGTTTTGATTTGAATTTCCCTGATGGCTAATGATGATGAACATTTTTTCACGTGTCTGTTAGCCATTTGTATGTCTTTTTCAGAGAAGTGTCTTTTCATATCTTCTGCCCACTTTTTGACTTCATTATTTGTTTTCTGGGTGTTGAGTTTGAGAAGTTCTTTACAGATCTTGGATACTAGGCCTTTATCTGTAGTGTCACCATTTGCAAATATCTTCTCCCATTCTGTGGGTTGCCTCTTTGTTTTGTTGACTGTTTCTTTTGCTGTGCAGAAGCTTTTTATCTTGATGAAGTCCCAAAAGTTCATTTTTGCTTTTGTTTCACTAGCTTTTGGAGATGTATCTTTTTTTTTTTTTTTGGAGATGTATCTTAAAAGAAGTTGCTGTGGGTGATGTCAAAGAGGTTACTGCCTATGTTCTCCTCTAGGATTTTGATGGATTCCTGTCTCACATTGAGGTCTTTCATCCACTTTCAGTTTATCTTTGTGTGTGGTGTTAGAGAATGGTTGAGTTTCATTCTTCTGCATGTGGCTGTCCAATTTTCCCAGCACCATTTATTGAAGAGACTGTCTTTTTTCCATTGCATGTTTTTCCTGCTTTGTCAAAGATTATTTGACCATAGAGTTGAGGGTCCATATCTAGGTTCTCTGTTCTGTTCCACTGGTCTATATGTCTGTTTTTGTGCCAGTACCATGCTGTCTTGGTGATCACTGCTTTGTAACATAGCTTGAAATCAGGCAACATGATGCCCCCAGCTTTGTTTTTCTCTTTCAACATTTCCTTGGCAATTCGGGGTCTTTTCTGATTACAAATTTTAGGATTGTTTGTTCCAGCACATTGAAAAATGTCATTGGAATTTTGATCGGGATGGCATTGAAGGTATAGATTGCTCTGGATAGCATAGACATTTTAACAATGTTTATTCTTCCGATCCATGAGCATGGAATATTTTTCCATCTTTTTGTGTCTTCTTCAATTTCTTTCATGAGTGTTCTGTAGTTGCTAGAGTATAGATCCTTTACCTCTTTGGTTAGGTTTATTCCGAGGTATCTTATGGTTTTTGGTGCTATTGTAAATGGAATCGTTTCTCTAATTTCTCTTTCTACAGTTGCGTTGTTAGTGTATAAGAAAGCAACTGATTTCTGTGCATTGATTTTGTGTCCTGCCACATTACTGAATTGCTGTATGAGTCCTAGTCATTTGGGGGTGGAGTCTTTTGAGTTTTCCACATAAAGTATCATGTCGTCTGCGAAAAGAGAGAGTTTGACTTCTTCTTTGCCAATTTGAATACCTTTTATTTCTTTTTGTTGTCTGATTGCTGTTGCTAATACTATGTTGAACAACAGTGGCAAGAGTGGGCATCCTTGACGTGTTCCTGATCTTAAGGGAAACGCTCTCAGCTTTTCCCCATTGAGGATGATTTTCTCTGTGGGTTTTTCATAGCTGGATTTTATGAGCTTGAGGAATGTTCCCTCTATCCTTATACTCTGAAGAGTTTTAATCAGAAAAGGATGTTGTATTTTGTCAAATGCTTTTTCTGCATCAATTGAGAGGACCATATGGTTCTTCTCCCTCCTCTTATTAATGTGTTCTATCACATTGATTGATTTGCGAATGTTGAACCACCCTTGCATCCCGGTGATAAATCCCACTTGGTCGTGGTGGATGATCCTTTTAATGTATTGTTGGATCCTATTCGCTAGGATTTTGTTGAGGATTTTGGAATCCATATTCATCAGGGATATCGGTCTGAAATTCTCCTTTGTGATAGGGTCTTTGCCTGGTTTAGGGATTAAAGTAATGCTGGCCTCATAAAATGAGTTTGGAAGTTTTCCTTCTGTTTCTATTTTTTGTAACAGCTTCAGGAGAATAGGTATTATTTCTTCTTTGAATGTTGGGTAGAATTCCCCAGGGAATCCATCAGGCCCTGGACTCTTGTTTTTTGGGAGGTTTTTGATCACTGCTTCAATCTTGTTACTGGTTATTGGCCTATTCAGGTTGTCGATTTCTTCCTGTTTCAGTCTTGGCAGCTTATAGGTTTCCAGGAAGGTATCCATTTCTTCCAGGCTGCTTAATTTATTGGCATATAGTTTTTGATAATACTTTCTAATAATTGTTTCTATTTCCTTGGTGTTAGTCGTGATCTCTCCTCTTTCATTCATAATTTTATTAATTTGGGTCCTTTCTCTTTTCTTTTGGATAAGTCTGGCCAGTGGTTTATAGATCTTATTAATTCTTTCTAAGAACCAACTTCTAGTTTCGTTGATCTGATCTACTGTGTTTCTGGTTCCTAATTCATTGATCTCTGCTCTAATTTTAATTATTTCTCTTCTAATGCATGGCTTAGGCATTGTTTGTTGCTTTTCCTCTAGTTTTTTAAGGTGTAGAGTTAGTTGGTGAATTCGGGATTTTTCTATTTTTTTGAATGAGGCTTGGATGGCTATGTATTTCTCCCTTAGGACCGCCTTTGCAGTATCCCATAGGTTTTGGACCAATGTGTTTTCGTTCTCATTGATTTCCATGAACTGTTTAAGTTCTTCTTTGATTTCCTGGTTGACCCAAACATTCTTGAGCAGAGTGGTCTTTAGCTTCCAAGTGTTTGAATTTCTGCCAAATTTTTTCTTGTGATTGAGTTCCACTTTTAAAGCATTGTGGTCTGAGAATATGCAGGGAATAATCTCAGTCTTTTGGTATTGGTTGAGACCTGATTTGTGACCCAGTATGTGGTCTATTCTGGAGAAAGTTCCATGTGTGCTCGAGAAGAATGAGTATTCCATTGTTTTAGGGTGGACTGTTCTGTAAATATCTATGAGGTCCATCTGGTCGAGTGTATCATCCAAAGCTCTTGTTTCCTTGTTGATTTTCTGTTTAGATGATCTGTCCATTGCTGAGAGTGGAGTACTGAGGTGTCCTACGATTAACGTATTATTATCAATATTTTGGTTAACAGTTGGCTTATGTAGATGGCTGCTCCCATGTTGGGGGCATAGGTATTTACAAATGTTAGATCTTCTTATTGGATAGACCCCTTAAGAATGATATAGTGTCCTTCTGTGTCTTTAATTGTAGGGGGAGTGGGAGAGGGAGAAGCAGGCTTCCCGCCGAGCAGGGAGTACAGACTTTAGATTAAAATCTAATTTGTCTGATATAAGAATTGCTGCCCCAGCTTTCTTTTGAGGTCCGCTGGCATGGAAGATGGATCTCCATCCCTTCATTTTTAGTCTGGACGTATCTTTAGGTTCAAAATGAGTCTCTTGTAGGCAGCATATGGATGGGTCCTGTCTTTTTATCCAATCTGGAACCCTGTGCCATTTTATGGGAGCATTTAGGCCATTCACATTGAGAGTGATTATTGAAAGATATGAATTATTTGTCATCATGTTGCCCATGAAGACGTTGTTTTTATAGATTGTCCCTGTAAATTTCTGTTGCATATGACTCTTGGGGTCTTTCTCCTTTTATAGAACCCCCCTTAATATTTCATGCAGGGCTGGCTTAGTGGTCACATATTCTTTCAGTTTCTGCCAGTCGTGGAAGATCTGCACTTTCCATCCGTTCTAAATGACAGCCTCGCTGGATAAAGTACTCTTGGCTGCATGTTCTTCTCATTTAGTACACTGAATATGTCTTGCCAGGCCTTTCTGGCTTGCCAGGTCTCTGTGGATAAACCTGACGATATTCTGATCTTCCTCCCTCTGTATGTAAGGAATCTCTTCCCCCTAACTGCCCTTAAGATGGTTTCCTTGGTTCTAAGATTTGCAAGTTTTACTATTACATGCCGGGGTGTTGGCCTGTTTTCCTTGATCTTGGGAGGGGTCCTCTCTGCCTCTAGGACACGAATGTTTGTTTCATTCCCCAGATTAGGGAAGTTTTCAGCTACGATTTGCTCAAATACGTCTTCTAGTCCTCTCTCTCTCTCTCTCCACTCCCTCCAGGATTCCAATTATTCTGGCATTGGAATGCTTCATGGTGTCACTTATTTCTCTGATTCTATTTTCATGGATTCTGAGTTGTTTTTCCCTAGCCTCCTCTTTTCCCTTTTTATCTATTATATTGCCTTCCAAGTCGCTTATTCGTTCTTCTGCCTCACTTACCCGAGCTGTTAGATTATCTAGATTGGATTGGCTCTCAGTGATAGCATTTTTAAGTTCTGCCAATTCACCTTTCATTTCTGCCCTTAGAGACTTTATGTTGCCATTAATTGATTTCTCCATTCTAGCCACTGTCTTCACAATCGCTAGCCTGAATTCCAACTCGACATCTTGGTTATATCTGCATCCATTTGTAATTCTGCAGCATAAGTCATAATCTCTGAGTCTTTTCTATTTTGGGGGTTCCTCCTCCTAGTTATTCTGTTGATGAGTGTTTGAGGGAATGTATAGAGCAGATTATTGACCAGAACCCAAGCAAGATGCACCTATTTTCTTGGGACCTTAGGGTTGCTGGCCTCTTATTTTCCCAGCCTGTCTTCTGGGGGAGGGGCCTGCGGCGCTGTTACTCAGGCAACCTTGTTTGGGCGGAGTTGCCCTGCCCCCTGTGGCGGGGGATGGGCTCAGCGGGAATCAGTTTTTGGGACTTTTGTTCTCTGGCGGCTTTCTGCATGTCTTCCGCGAGTCAGAGCGGAAGAGACCGTTTCCAACCCTCTGCCTCAGAGCAGAGAGACCGCAGTCTGTTCTTCATTGAGCTCTCCAGGCCACACTGTCTCCATTTCTGTCCGTGCTGCTATAAACTGCAGGAGCCTGGGTTGTGCGCCCCTCCGCAGCGCCCCCAGTCCTGCCTCCAGGTTGGAGCACGTCTCTACTACCCTTTGTGCTTCTAAAACGGCCAGCCACTTCCAGTTCACAGGGGCGATCCCGCCGCTCCGGGTTTCTGCCCTGGGGGCTGCCCTAAAGTCCTTTCCCCGCTGCTACCGGTCTGCGAGTCTGTGCCTGGTCCCCAGTGCGGGAGACCGTCACTCACCGGTGGTGTAGGATTCCCACGGACAGGCGCCCTCCCGCTGCCGTTTATCCTCTGATATTTGCCCGCAGAATCAGGGCTCCCCACTTCATACCTCAAAACCAACCGCCTGTGATATTGTTTGTAGAGATCCAGATCTTCTTACATCTCAGGCTGGTTTTGTGGGTGCTCAGAGTGGTTTGGTAGATATCCAGCTCAATTCCAGGGACCAGTTGAAATAGGGTCCCCTACTCCTCCGCCATCTTTCCTCAACCCTTGGTTTCTGTTTTTAAGGTCTCCCTTACTTTTAAGGGACACTGGCAATTTCAAGTCCTCAGTCATTTATTGTGACAAAGAAACAAATAAATGTGTTAGACTAATAAGGCAACATGATTTTAAACATCTTTAACTCATCAAAACCCAAAGGACATAGATTATGCATGTAATTCCATGACTGATAATGGCCTGCTTTTCTGTTGAATGTAAAGCAATGATCCTCCTCCTATCAGGAAAGCTAGGAATTATTTTCATTGAAAACAAGACACAAATTTACTATCTAAGATAACTAGAAATACAGAGGTAAGAGGCATAAGCAGGCAGGCATTTTAAGATAATTGTTCAATAATGGTTACCTAATTAATTGGATGAATGAACTGATTTAGAAACAGCTTACTATTGCCAAACTTGTTTTTAAAATGTTAATGTTTTGAGGAGGCTGGGGGGCTCAGTCGGTTAAGTGTCTGACTTCAGCTCAGGTTACGATCTCAGGGTCCTAGGAATGAGCCCCATGTGGGGCTCCCTGCTCCATCTCTTTCACCATCTCCCTCCGCATGCCCTCCTCTGTCGCCACTACTGCTCACTTTCTCTCTCTCTCTCAAAAAATAAAATCTTTTTTTATTTTTATTTTTTTATTCTTTATTTTTTTTTTCTATTTGACAGAGAAAGAGCACAAGGAGGGGGAGTGGCAGGCAGAGAGAGGGAGAAGTAGGCTCCCTGCTGAGCAGGGAGCCCAATGTGAGGCTCGATCCCAGGACCCCGGGATCATGACCTGAGCCAAAGGCAGACGTTTAACATCTGAGCCACCCAGGTGCCCCTAAAATCTTAAAAATAAGTAAATAAAATGAGGTTTTAACAAATGTTCAGTTTCTCAGGTCTACCATACTCCTGTTCTATGGACAGACCCATTAACAGATCATTGCTATCATGGAATTTCATTTAAGTGGTACCTAGTATAATGGGAATTTATCTCCAGTTCATTTTAATTCTAAAAGAAAAGTTCATTTGAAGATATTTGCTTTAAGGAAACTTCAGAAAAAATTTCCAGTAAGTTATATGTCCTTGGTAATTTTTTTTGAAGATTTATTTATTTATTTTAGAGCGAGCGATAGAGAGTGCAAGAACAAGTGGGGAGAGGGGCAAAGGAGAGAATCTCAAGCAGACTACCCACTGTGCACAGAGCCTGAGGCAGGGCTTGATCTCAGGACCCTGTAATCATGACCTGAGCTGAAATCAAGAGTCAGATACTTAACCCACTGAGCCACCCAGGTGCCTCATGAACTTGGTAATGCTTTTAAATGAAGGAGTTATGGAACATAGAGATGCCATATATTAAAAGTGAGACTAAGATATTTTCTTTCTCTTTTTACAAATTAATAGCTTTATTGAGATATAATCCATATACCATATAGTGTACCCATTTAATTTAAATTATAAAAGTCAATGGTTTTTATATATTCACATATTGGACATTTCCATCACTCCCAAAAAGAAGCCCCTACACCCATTAGCAAGCACTCCCATTTATCCCCAGCCACCAGCCCATGGCAACTACTAATGTACTTTTTGTCTCTATAGATTTGCCTAGTTCTGCACATTTCATATAAGTGAAATCATATAATAGTATTAAATCTATCCATGAACATGGAGTATCTTTCCATTTATTTAAGTCTTCTTTAATTTCTTTGAAAATGTTTAATAGTTTTTAGCAGTAAGTTTGCATCTCTTATTAAATTTACTTCTAGATATTTTATTTTTTATTATACTACTATAAATGGAATTATGTTCTTAATTTTATTTACAGATTTTTCATTGCTATTATATAGAATTATGATTGGGTTTTTTTACTTAATTAATTTATTTTAATTTTCATTTATTTACTTACTTATTTTGAGAGGGAGAGGGAGAGGGAGAGAGAAAATCTTAAGAAGGCTCATAGTAGTTAAGCATTGTTAGTTTTACATCATAGTGTTTAGGTCATAGAATATCAAGGAAAAGAGTAAACATCACCCGGGCTTGATCTCACAACCCTGAGATCATGACCTGAGCCAAAATCAAGAGTCAGATGCTTAACTGAACCACCCAGGCACCCTAGTTCTTTTTATTTTGATCTTGTGCCTTATAACCTTGCTTAACTTGATTATTCGGTTTAATATTTTTTAGTGAATTCTTCAAGATCTCTAATATGCACAATCAAGTAATCTTTAAATCGCGATGGTTTCACATCTTTGTTTCCAGTATAGCTGCTTTTTATTTCATTTGCTTTCTGTATTAGTCAGGGTTCTCCAGAGGAACAGAACCAATTATATAATGAGTAATTGGCTACACAGTTATGGAAGCTGACAAGCCTTGAGATCTGCTATCAGCACGGTGGAGTTCCAGAAGAGCCCCTGGTGTAGTTCCGGTCTGAAGATCAACAGGCTCAAGACACAGAAAAAACCAGCATTCCATTTCAAGTCCAAAAGCAGGAAAAAGCCAGTGCCCCAGCTTGAAGGCTGTCAGGCAGGAGTTCCATCTTACTCAACCTTTTTTTTTTTTAAGTCCTTCAACTGATTGGATAAGACTTACTCACATTAGGGAGAGCAATCTGCTTTACTCGGTATACCAGTTCAAATGTAATCTCATCCAGAAACACCCTCACAGAAACATCCAGAATAATGTTAAAGTTAATATCTGGACATGCCATAGCCCAGTCAGTTGGACACATAAAAATAACCATCACCAAGTTCACTCCTTGTCAATTTGGCACCCATTCACCTCCCTCTCTCTCTTTTTTTTTAAGATTTTATTTATTTATTATAGAGAGAGAGCACACAAGTGGAGTGGAGGGGCAGAGGGAGAGGGAGAAGCAGGCTCCCCACTCAGCAGGGAGCCTGATACAGGCTCTATCCCAGGACCCTGGGATCATGACCTGAGCTGAAGGCAGACGCTTAACTGACCGAGCCACCCAAGTGTTCCCCAATTCACATCTCTTTAAGTCATACTTCATATCCAAATCAAGAAATGACAAGGTCATAATGCCACCCAGCATGATACAACTATCTTGCATACAACCAAAAATGCCCCTCTCTTGGAAGAAGAGGTAAAATTCTTGGGTGATGTTTACTCTTTTCCTTGATATTCTATGACCTAAACACTATGATGTAAAACTAACAATGCTTAACTACTATGTTATAAAGTCAATACATCTTATGTTATATGATAAGGGAATAAGAGAGGAAAGAAATGGCAAACATCTTTGTTCCTTTCATATGTGTATATACATGCACACACATACACACATACAGAAATATATCCATAACAGAACAAGGAATAAAGATGAAACACTCATGAGAATTAGAGTCCTCATTTCTGTAATAGATGATGTGGTCATAGCTGATACTTATAACAACCATCTTCTATTACTCATTCTGTATTCCTTTTGCCTTCAGCAAGCACCCCAGCTAGTCATAGTTCTTTATGTGATGGAGCAACCCAAACCTTCATTCCTGAAGAGTTTGGGCCATGACTAGTCCTGCCTCATTTGGGTTGCTGTAGTTTGACACTGATCTTAATCACAGCATGGCAATGCTGAGATGTCTTAAGGGATCTCCTGTATTCCACATATACTCTTCCTTACCTCCTTTGTGGAGTAACAGTCCAATTTCTCCTTGGTGACAGGGGTGACCGAAGAAAGAGGCTGACTGGTAACCACAGAATGGTCATCCTGTCCATTTGATTGTTAAAATTTCCTCTGCTAAGGTCACCATTTGGTGAGCATTTATATAGGACTCAAATATCTTTACCTCATTTGCCCATTCAGACATGTCTAGCTACATATCTTCTCCCCAAATTTCTTTGTCATCAATATTTTAATCAAATTCCTTCTAAGTCCCTGACCATTTAACTAAACCACTAGCCAGAGGCAATGAATTGGAATATAATCACATCCCTGGCCATTGCTCCTTCCAAGCAAAATGAATGATCAGCTGCACTGCTGGAAGTTCTGCCCACTGGGAGGATTTCCCTCTTACTTAGTCTTTTTGTTCTATTTAGGCCTTCAACTGATCAGATGAGGCCCATCCACATTAGAGAGGGCAATCTACTTTACTCAGTCTACCAATTTGAATGTGAATCTCATCCAGAAACAACATCATAGACACACACAGACCAATGTTTGACCAAATACCTGGGCACTTCACGGCCCAGCAAGTTGACACATAAAAGCACCCATCACACTTACCTAATTGACCTGGCTAGTAACTGTAGTGGGTTGACGAGATGGAAGAGAACAGACATCTTTGTCGTGTTTCTGATTTTAGAGAGAAGGAATTCAAAATTTACCAGTAAGTTTGATGTTAGCTGTGTGGTCTTAATACATGTCCTTTATCAGGCTGAGGCAATACCCTTCTGTTTCTAGTTGGTTGAGTGTTTTTTGTTTTTATCATGAATGTGTTTTGGATTTTCTCAAATGCTGTTTCTTATGGATTGAGAGAATAATGGGGACTTTGTCCTCCTGGGGTGAAACTTCTGTCCTATGACTGAGCACAGGAGGATTATCACAGCCCAATATTCTTGTATTCTTGGCCTATAATGCCTAGAGTAGAGCCTCCACCCTATGTGTGGGAGCTGGGTAGAGGGAAGGATCCCCATACATTGACTGCACTTGCCTCAGATTTAACCTCTGGAACATGAGCAAGGGGAAGGGAGGAATGGAAATGCTGGTGGCCTGTCCCTCACAGGGAGATACTCAAGCTCTTAACTATAGCTGGGGAAGAGGGATCTAGGTGAGGTACACACTCACCTAGAGTAGAGCTCCCATCACCATGAGCTGGGAGGGAGAAAAGAGAGAGAGCAGGTTATGTCTCAAGTGCAACAGACTCACTGTTCTGACAGATTTTAGATTTTCTTGAATAAATGTTTCTACATTTCCTACATGCCCTTAGGTCAGTTACCATTTATGGTTGTCTCTCGGGAGTGGGTGGCGGGGGGAGCAGGTCTGCAGAGCTCCTCATGCAGCTATTCCGGAAGTTGTCTCAAATGCCTACTTTCTGTGAATAACACAAAGTCAAAAAAATTCCTCAGACAAGAGTAGTTTGCACCCCTTTTCATTATGATACAGACTTTGGAAGACATGAGTTTTATAATGCGGCATGATCCCAGGGTAAACTTCTATTTCTCTGTGCCCTCTGATTTTTTTAATTAAAACTGCATTTTTATTTCAAAAAGGAATGTGTCAAGCAAATTCCTTAGTATCAGAACTTAGGATCAACTCTTTGGCCTGGAGAAATATTTTAAAAGATCTACATTAGATACAGTTTAAGAAAATTAAAGTGTTCTTATTTAAAAAATCAACTCTTTAAAATTCCTACTGGGTTGTAAATAATGATGATGTAAAACAAATATATAAAAAAGACAAAGAAGTACATTAAAACTCCCACATTTAATACCTTCAGGAAAAAGAAAATGTGCAGTGAATATTTAATATACTTTGAGAACAGAGGCAACAGTTTTGAATGTTCTTAAGTATGAAACACCAGTTTTAACTTCAGCCACCTCTTGAAAACACTGCAGTTGTCATTATAAGATGGAATATTTCTTCAAACATGTTTTATAGAAGTTTGATCTTACAAAGTAAAGCTGTCTTGTTTTGCTTTATTTTAAAAAGATAATGAGAATTTTATATGTAGAAACCTAAAGTAAAAAGTTTCTCTCTCTTTCAAATGGCTACATCCAAAGAATGATGTAGTTGTGACAATATGCGTGAACCACCTGACCATACAGCCTTTGAAGGTAGAAACCCTGGCATACTATCTTTCCTAAGAATCTAAAGAGTATTTGTTTGCTATGTGATCTTGCATATCAAACTCCACTGAGGTGTTTGCCATTTGGATATAGCCTACTCTCCCTGTTCTTGATAACACCATCTACTTACTTCTCCATTGCTCCTTTTAATATATAACATTTTTGGCATCTGGTCCACTGCCTTTCTTTATACTCAGAATCCTACACTCATCCTGAGTAAATCCATTCCACGTGATGACCTATAAGTTCCTTTTCTTCTTCAACTCTAAAGGTTTTCTTGTCCATTTCGACTCAGTCAGTCATTTCTACTGTCACACCCTCACACCCACACACATACACACAAATTATATTTTATATATATATATAAAAATTTGATTTTAAGCCTATAAAAAAACACTCAAATGCAAAGATAAAAGATATAGATAAAATTCACAGTAAGTTCCAGTTTTTTATTTATATGGTTGTGCAAGATCTCAAAGTTTACTTTTTCAAATTTTATTGCTTGGAGAATTTGATAAATTTGGTAAAACTTCTTTGGAGAGCAATTTGGTGATATTTATCAAATAAAAATTGTACATAGATGTTACGGCTAAATTGTGTCCCCCCCCAGCACCACCACATGACTGTATTTGAAAATAGGACCTATCAAGATGTAATAAAGGTTAAATGCGGTCACAATCTGATAAGACTGGTGTCCTTATAAAAGGAGGAAAAGACTCCAGAGCATTCTCTGTCTCCACATGGGCACAGAGGAAAAACCACTTAGGAAATGAGAAAGATGCTATCTACAAGCCAGGCCGAGAGGTCTCACAAGAAACCAAAATCCTTACAGCACCTTGATCTTGGACTTCTGGCCTCCAGAACTGTGAGAAAATACATTTCTGTTATGTCACTCAGCTTGTGGTATCATTTTGGCAGCCTGAGCTAACTAACACAATACCTTTGACTTAGAAATTCCAATTATAGGTCTTTTCTCTAGATAAAGACAGGGGGACACAATCGGGAATGCTCATTACAGCGTTTTTGCAATTGCAAAGAATTGGACATAATTCCAGTGCCTTTCTTCTGTGTTAGATATTTTGAAATTGCTTATTCAGATTTCATTTTACCGCCTCTTCTTCAAATTTGGAACACTAAGAACTTTATTTTCCAGACACTATTGCAGCTAGGGCTCTGGGTACAAACTGGATCAACCACTTAGATGCATTCGTATGGCATTTGGAAGTGAGGTGGACACCATCTTCTTGCTTTTACTTGGTAATTTCCAAAGGTCAGCGAGGTGGTAGAAATGAACAGTCTTTTTGCTTTTGCTCTGGTTGGTTGATTGACTGTTCCCAGAGCAGCAGCATTCCAGGATCCATTCCCCAGCTTCCTGGGCGTCGAGGGGAGGTTGTGGAGGAAGAAGCAGAAGGAGGGTTGGCATCTTGATTTTGGTACAGCTTCAGAGGTGGTCTCAGAGGTAACAGCTACATGAGTCAGTCAATCCTGTACTGTTTCAGAAGATATTCTTGAACCCTCTCTTTTTAGCCTTTCTAATGATTTTGTAAGCCCCAATTCCCTATATGCTATCTCTGCCTGCTTAATCTATATACAGCTATTTGTTTCCCGAAATGAACCCTGACTGAGGTACCTCCGATATGGAAATGACAAAATTAAGTATAACATATGCATATAATGAAATGATCTATGTTAATTAGAGGAATAAAGAGCAGCTCCATGTATCAATAAAGCCAGATGTGGCTGTTAAATAAAACATCATTATGTGAAAAAAGGCAAGCAGCAGAATGATATGTATATACAACAAATACATAGCCACATAGCTCTATACATACACACAAACCAATAACATATATTCTCTGTGGCTAGGTATGTTTGTACATGAAATCGACATCAAACGGTTACTGCGGTTTACCTTTGCAAGAAACAGAGAGAGGATGTGGGTAGCCAAAAATGGTTTAGCTTTTACTCAAATGCATCAAAGAACTTTGGTTTTTCTCTAACATTTAAAGGGGGATGCATCCATGTTTTCATGCTTTATAAAGAATTAATTTTTAAAAAGCTCCTTTGCCACCGAAACACTAATTCAAGCATTGGGTTTCCCGAGCACAGTCTTCTATTATTCTAGCTTATTCTTTCAGCTGCTCCCTCTGTGATCATTCTGTGTCTCAGTGGGCCCTCAGGTCACTGCTCTTGCTACTTCTCTCTAATACATCACCATCCAGCTTAGATTTCTTGCTCCTTCATTTCAGTCATTCTAGGACTCAGTCCTCTCATCCCTTTTTTCTTCCTTTGCACGTGCCTCTAACACCTTCAATCTGGATAATTACAACTGTTCATTTTCTGAGTGAGAATTACTGAACATGACAAGTTGTTCTCAGTGTAACTTCCTAATCACCTACCTCAACTGGGTCCTCACCAATACTCAGTTATTCTACTGTTTCTTTGTTCAACTCCCATTCTTACTCCCCGCGATGACTATTTCAAAAGTTGGCTAGAACTCAGAAGTTCAGAGAAAACTCTGAACCTTGATTGCATAACCTCCCTCCTTACTCTCAGCAGGTGACTCTATCTCCTACTTTATAAAGAAAACAGAAGTGTCAAACACACAGACTCACTCACTTCTGCCTACATGCAATCCTCCTTCCCTCTCTGTTTGAATACTTGCCCCACTTCTGAAGACCTGGAAGTTGTTGATTCTGGATTTGACGTCTGGAAATGTTGAGCCCATTTGGGGACCACAGGAGGATGTATCCTGAAAACAAAACGAACACTCTACAGTTAACAGACAGATGAGAAAATATTTGGATCCATAAAGACAGTAGTGTTTATCAAGCAAATCTGGCAGTGTCTTGATCAAAGATTCCATGGTTGTGCATGTAGATTGAAATGATAGATGTCTTAATTGTTGAAGTTATTTGACTCACTCTTCTTCTCTACATTCTGAAAAAACTACGAAATTCAAGTTGACTTGAAAATGGCTACATGGGGATTTTACTTCTGGTCTACTCTTACCCACACAATTATTAGAGAGTGTGAGGGGATGAGATGGGGGCTCTTGTTAAACCCCCCTCATGTGATATAGGATGTAACATTTTCTTATCTACTCCTATGAGATTGGAAAGACTAAAATTCTATACTTCTGGATTGCCAAATGCCTTCAAGACAAAAGTACATTTCATGTTTTAAATACTTAATTCAGTATTTTTTTCTGATAGAGAAGGTGATCTGAAATACCTAATCTACTATTACTGGATACAGATGCTATCATAGCTTTTAAAATTTGGACCAGCTTTACTGAGGTATAATTTATAGTCAGCAAATTTCACCAAATTTAAGTGTACAACTTGATAAATTTTGACAATTATATATAATAGTGTAACCACAACCATAATCATGGTATAGAATATTTCCATCCATTAAAAGAATTTGTTGGTAGCCATTTGTCATATATAAAACCTGGATTCCCAAAGTTTGACCTAAAACCATAATATGTTCTTCATATGTACCTATTCTTTAAACTTATCATAATTGTGAATAATTTTAAACAAGTTAACGGACAACAAAAGATTAGACAGCAAGCCAGGTGACACTGAAAGGGAGATGGGTGTGCAGTACCTGACTTAACATACCAAAGAAAGCGAGTTTTCAGGACTTGGGGTAAAGTGGGAAAAGCAACCTAATTTCCACTTCATAAACATTTAGGAATTGAAGACCCCAAAATGTGTGGGCTGAGGAATGGTTAGATATGCAGATCCCTTTCCTCTGCCCTGGAGCCAGGTGACTGCAAGAGAAGACTGGAAATTAATTAGACCCACTGCTGTTGTGGGTATAGATAGAAACTACTCTCCTAAAATACCAGTGGATAGATAAATTACTGCACCACTTTGTGCAAGCAATCTCATGATATATGGTAAAATATAAAACATACCTATTGAAATGTTTATTAAAATTTAAAAACTGACTTATGGCCCTTAAAAGCAAGAGAACCAGTCTATAACAATTTTTTAATTTTAGCAGTTTATATAGTGGCTGAAACTGGAAAGGATTTGAATGCCTGTTTACAAATGATTAGGTAAATAAGTTGTGAAATTTATTCTGGAATATTATGCAGCCAGTATAAGAAATGAATTCCAGCCATACATGTTGACTTGGCAGGGTGTTCCAAAGTATTATTGCACCTAGAGGTAAAAATATGACTAGAGACAAATTTATAATTTATTTTATAAAATAATGATTTTTAAAACATATTTGTATAGCATATGTATTTATATTTAATATTAATGTTTGGATATGATTGTGTGATCTTAAAATGTTTAAAATTGAATTTAGGGAACTAAAGGAAAAAAGGGATTTGAGAGAAGTGATTAGGAGTCAGCGGAAACAGCTTTGCGAATGTGAATAGAGATTTTAAGTGTGTCAGATACAGGGCCAGGAGTGTATTCCAAATATTCTGTCAAGACAGAATACAAAGGAAAGAAAAAGCAAGACTTAGTGTGCAGGAAATGAAGCAGATAGCTGGAGGCTGAGGAGGCCCCGACAGTCCTGGGAGATATAGCAAAATGAGACATCTCAGGGACCTCGACCAAAGAACGAAGCGAGGCAGCCCTGCTGTTCTGCAGGAGCTATGGTGGGAAACTGCCGGACTTAGTGCTTAAGCTTTAGACTTTAGATCAGAAGGAGTGACGACAATTTCCAAACTTTGCTATTATTAAGCTGAACAGCTGCATTGTCACTGCCCTTAGAAGAAGAAAAGGTAGCTGAAAGTCACTTGATATGGTTTGATTTAAAGGTCAACATCCTAGACAGATAAAGTGAACTAATTTTACTCTCATGCCCTTTAAAACCAATTTTTAAAGTTTTTCGCATCAACATAGTCCAAATATGACAGTTTACATTACGACTATTAAAAAACCTTTATCAAAAACATTTTCGTGACGGGGCGCCTGGGTGGCTCAGTCGTTGAGCGTCTGCCTTTGGCTCCGGTCATGATCCCAGGGTCCTGGGATCGAGCCCCGCGTGGGGCTCCCTGCTCGGCGGGAGGCCTGCTCCTCCCTCTCCTGCTCCCTCTGCTTGTGTTCCCTCTCTTGCTGTGTCTCTCTCTGTCAAATAAATAAATAAAATCTTAAAAAAAATTTTTTTCATGACTTACATTGTTATTTAATGCAATTGTTAGGCATGCGTTTGTATTTCAACAAGAAATTTTCTATAAATGTTTTATTAGTTTTTTAACAAAAGTCAGTGTAGTCTACAAAAGCAGTGACATATTTTATCTTGATTTTATTTGCCAGTTTAGTTGACAATTGAATAGCTTTTAAAACCTAATTAATGTTAGTTCTTTAGGAACTGAAATATTGTGGACAGATCATGCGAGAGAAAGTGAAGTGGCTTTTTCCTTTTAATAGTATCTGTAAATGGGGGACAAAGCAAACTAGAAGGGTGGTACAAACTCTAGTATATAAATATATAATAATACCAAAGTCTTTGAAAAATAATAACCGTCCTTTAAACAAAATTACTTTTGACCATGTATCATATTTTAAATTCACAAAAGAAAAAAAGTTATCCAGAAAATTATGAAAGTTTCTGTATCTACATCAGTTATTAATATGTAGGCAGTTTCAATTTTCCAGTGTTAGTAAGTTTGATACTTCAGTAAAAATAGTTTCCGTTTAGTGTTGGAATCCAATTGTTTCTTGCAACTTTACAATGCTCTAACGAATTCATTTTGTTTCAGACTTACAGTGACATGCAAATGACTACATTCATTCCATTTTAACTCATAATGAAAAAATGTTATTTATTCATTCAGACATTTAGGATGAAAATATCCTTCCCCACAAGATAGTTTAAGAATACTTTTTTGTTGTCTTTTTTAATGTTTCAAGTTTTTATTTAAATTCTAGTTAGTTAACATATAGTGTTACATTAGTTTCAAGACTAGAATTTAGTGATTCATCATTTACATAAAACACCCAGTGCTCATCACAAGTGCCCTCCTTAATACCCATCACCCATTCAGCCCATCCCCCAACACATTTCCCCTCCAGCAACCCACAGTTTGTTTTCTATAGTTAAGAGTCTGTTTTATGGCTTGCCTCTCTCTTTTTTTTTTTTTATTTTCTTTTCCTTTTGTTAGTTCCACTCATATGTGGAATTTAGAAACAAGAATACCTTTTTACGAGAGACAACAGAGTATAATGATTAAGCATGTGGGCTCTGGATTCAGAATGCCTGCTATAAAATTCTGACTTTGTCCCTTACCAACTAAGTGATAATTATTTAACACCTTCAAGCCCTAGTCTTCTCATCTCTAAAGTAGAGTAATAGTTGTGATAACTGAATGACATAATCCATAAGAAACACTTTGTAAAATGCCTTGCAAATAGTAAGTACCAAATGAATATTAGTCCTTACTATGAAAAAGGATGCCATGCACATATTTAGAGGACCCCCTGGGAGCTTGCTATGATCTGACAGGGCTATAAACCCTTTTTGCCTCCAAACAGCTTTTGTCTGCAATTAAAGGCCACATAGTGTATGAAGAATACATTAGATTTTACATTAGAATACAGATGCTAATGGAATCTGTCTCTTACAAGCTATATGACTTTGGGAAACCTATTTAAAATATCTATACAGGTTAATTTACAATGTTATTGAAAAGATGAAAGCAGATCATATATAAGAATCACAAAGGATTTTATTATTAATAGGACTGAATATAACGGTCACAGACATATTCCCAATCAGCTTCATTCATATCTTCATTCATTACTTCTCGAACTTTAGTTTTTTAGGTTGAAGAATTCCTAGTTCAAACTAAGTCTTACAAAACTGTAGTTAGAAGTAAATCACTGTAAGTCATTAGCCACTTGATTAGCTGGTTTAGCTCATTTTTGCTTCTTAAGGTCCATAAAGTTTTCTCTAGCTTTCCTACATATCCTTTAAAAATTAGCTCCAGGGGGGGGGGGAGGGATGGGGTGGCTGGGTGATAGACATTGGGGAGGGTGTGTGCTATGGTGAGTGCTGTGAATTGTGCAAGACTGTTGAATCACAGATCTGTACCTCTGAAACAAATAATATATTATATGTTAAAAAAAAAAAAGAAGATAGCAGGAGGGGAAGAATGAAGGGGAGTAAGTCGGAGGGGGAGACGATCCATGAGAGACGATGGACTCTGAAAAACCAACTGAGGGTTCTAGAGGGGAGGGGGGTGGGGGGATGGGTTAGCCTGGTGATGGGTATTAAAGAGGGCACGTTCTGCATGGAGCACTGGGTGTTATACGCAAACAATGAATCATGGAACACTACATGCTACGGTGAGCGCTGTGAATTGTGCAAGACTGTTGAATCACAGATCTGTACTTCTGAAACAAATAACGCAACATATTTTAAGAAAAAAGAAAAAGAAGAAGATAACAGGAGAGGAAGAATGAAAGGGAGTAAGTCAGAGGGGGAGAAGAACAATGAGAGATGATGGACTCTGAAAAACAAACTGAGGGTTCTAGAGGGAAGGAGGGTAGGGGGATGGGTTAGCCTGGTGATGGGTATTGAGGAGGGCACGTTCTGCAAGAAGCACTGGGTGTTATGAACAAACAATGAATCATGGAACACTGCATCAAAAACTAATGATGTAATATATGGTGATTAACATAACAATAAAAATTTTTTAAAAATTAGCTCCAATACCACTTCTTCTGTAAGGTCTTTTCTATACCACCTCCAGGCCGTACATATTAGTCACAGGGGCCAGTAATAAAAATAAATCCTTTCTAAATCACCCAACGAAGGTATTTCATAAAGAAGACTTTGCAAAAAGAACTAGTTACATAGATGTTAGGGGGCTGGCAAATCAAAACACAGGCCATGGGTAAGGAAGAAATAACAACTGTGGGAAGCAGCTACCACACAAAGGTTGGGGAAAAAGGGGAAGCAGTTGGGGCTATCAGAACTAGAAGCTCAAAGGTGAAGTCCTATAGAGCTGAGCTGTAGTCCTTCTAAGGAAGGAAGTCATGGCGGCTATTGTTGGCTCCTGTGAAGGACCAAGATAAGGACGGTTCTAGGAGTCTTGAAAGAAGCTGGTATCTGAAACCAACAACTCCTGGCTGTGGCATCACTCCATGGCTCAGAAACACGGTCAAGATCAGCAAGCAGAACACAAAGGAGGAAGCCCCTTATCTACCCTCCTCTTGCCTTCCAATCTTTTCTTTCTTTTGGCAAAACACAGTTCCAGTCCCAGAGTCACAGAAAAAATATAAAAGAGTGAATCTGGATCTGAGAGATAAGAGCTAAAAAACTTGCACACAGAATTAGTTCTTTTTTCCTTCTTTATGTGCTAGTTCTGCAACATCTTGTTCCTGTCTTGTTAATATCTTGACATATTGTTAATATTTTGCCATATTGTATCTCTGAATATGTTAGTCATCTACTAGACTCAGTTCAGTATAGTTTACATGAGTTTGACCAACACTTATAGAGTGGCTATTATGTTATAACCAGACAAATAAGGGTGATATAAAGATGAATATAATGCAATTCTTCTTATAATCTTAGCTTATAACCTGATATTTTCAATACAATGAAGCAAACACAATGATTACCTAGACACCAAGAAACCCTGAAGAGGAGCAATTAGTGAAGCCTCCAACAGGAAGGAATAATAGAAAGATATGAGAAAGGGATGCTTCAATGGGACTTGAGCTGAAGCTTAAAAGATGGGGAGAGGTGCAAATGTGAATAGCCTGAGCAATGTGATTTTAATAGAGCATAAGACGTGACCCAAGAAATGAGAAGAGATCAGATTGAAGAGATAGGCAAAAGATTGTGCCTTATTTCCACATGTAACCCCAATAATTACTGTAACATCAGGCACATGGTGACCACTCAATAAATACTTGATGAACAATAGAATAAATGAGGGACCATTTGTAGGACTATAGCTCACCATTAAATATCTAGGGAAGCAGACAGCTAAAGAAATACAGTGGAACCTCAAACATAAACTTCAAACAGATATTCTTCTCATAATAAAATTGCATAAGAGATAGCTATGACTAATTTCCAAGACAGTCAACTAACATCTGGATGTTGATTTAACATTAAACCTATGTGTTCAGAACAGAAAGAATAAATGAGAGAACAAACTGTGAAAGATCGTGAAGAAATGTTCTTTTGACATTGGCTCCAAGTTTTTTTGAGGCTGCAGGTGAACCCTGGGACAATACCCTAGACTGATGCCCACTAAAGAAGATGAGAGAACAGAGAAGTTAAATTGACCTGCTGCCCCATGAAACCCTGATAAATAGATCTGCCTGTATTTGGCTATTTCACATATAATACAGATGAAAATGAGAATGAAAATTATTTTAGGAATGTCTCTTTAAAAATTCCATGTGTTTTGAAAATTACTCTCCACGCGGAGATCATGACCTGAGCTGAAATCAAGAGTTGTTCTCTTAACTTACTTACAATTCTCTGGCCAATCATTTGACATTTAAATAGAAGACATAGACAAAGGGGCCCCTGGGTGGCACCGGTTAAGCATCCAACTTCAGTTTCAGCTCATGTCATGACCTCAGGGTCCTAAGATCAAGCTCTGCATTAGGATCTGAGCTCAGCAGGGAGTCCGCTAAAGTTTCTCTCTCCTTCTCCTTTTGCCCCTGCCCATGCTCTCTCTCTTTCTCTAAAATAAATAAATCTTAAACAAAAAAAAGATGTGGACAAAGACTGGAAAAAAATGAGACTGTAGTAAATATCTCACATCTCATAAAGACTCAGCTAATATTTTTATCATGAATGAATAAAAATGGGTAATATTTTGTATTCAACTTGGTAACTTTTTTCTTTTAGTTCCAATGTATTTCCTTGTTAATTAAAATTTTATCTCCTGATGAAGTTGTTTAACCTGGTTAGCTGATCAAAGGGAATTAAACTTCTCTGATGACTAAAGACAGAAATTTCCTGAAATATATAGTTAGGACACATTCATGCTAAGAATAAAATCAATATATGAAAGTGAGAAAATTTAATTACTTGTTTTGAAGAGTCAAAAAAAAAATACAAAGATGATAGTATCTTACTATGAAGCCCAGGAATATTTTTAAAGTCAAAGTGGATTGAATCATCAAAGATAGTGCATTTTAATAGAAGTTAAATACAGAGTAATTTTTATGAAGAATTTCTCTAATGCCTATTCCTTTTCCATTTCCAGAAAAGACAATAAGCTTAGGTAAGAAGGAGGGAAATCTATAATTGTTATCAGAAAGAAAACAGTTATAATATCCAAAGTATAAAGAAGATTTGAGTTGATGGCTTTTCTAAAAAATATATTAAATTAAGAAACACATTTTCTGATTTTATATTAATGGCATTAACCTATTTTCTACCAGATGAGTTGAAGTATTTTTTCCAGAATGCAGGTGACTATTCACTTTTGATTTTGGTGGTCTCTGGTGTAAGGTCTTTATTGTTTATAAAGCAAATCTCTTTTTTATTCAAAATAAATGGCAATGCCTCTGTTGTTCCACCATAATGGTTAAGACACTTCCTAGCTTAGTTCTTCCATTTATTTCTGTATAAAGTAAATTTCTTTAAAAGCAGAACAATAACTTACTTTCTAGTGTTGAAATGATTAATTGAAATAAATGTCCAATAAATGGAAGAAACTATTAAAATTACTCTTAAATATGATTTCACCATTGGGAAGAGTTTCCTTATGTTAAGGATATATTCTTTAATACACACTTCTCAAAAGCATTTTATTTTTTTTAAGATTTACTTATTTATTTGAAGAGGGGGAGAGGGGGAGTAGAAGAAGGGGGAGAGAGAGAATCCTAAGCAGACTCCCCAGTGAGCATGGAGCCCCATGGAGGCTCAACTTTTGACCCGGAGATCATGACCTGAGCCGGAATCAAGAGTTGGTTGCTTAAATGACTGAGCTACCCAGGGGCTCCTCAAAAGCATTTTAAAAATAAGCAATAGCTGCAGAGGGGTATTGAATACTTTTTTAAGCACAATCTACTGATTACAGAAAATTTTTAAAACAAACTGATGAATATATTTTAAAAAATAACTTAAGATGTATAAATCTTTATGTAAATAAAGTTGTGTATATGATTCTTTTCTGCAGTCTTTATTGATTTGGGTTTAGAATTATCCTACATCTGACAAATTAATTGGGCAGCTCTTTATCATTTTCCTTAGCCTGAAATAAATTATACTAGAATCAAAAAATTCTATTCTTCCAAATATTAAAAACTCATGTCCACAAAACCACATAGGTCAAAACATTCTGGACAGTGATAATTATAATCATTTAATACTTTTCCCTCAAATTTTCCTTAAATAGTATGTTTAATTAGTAGCTCTTTTTGTCAATTATGATTACTTTTTAAATTTCTACAAAAATATCTTATTTCATTGAGATGCACTAGCTTGGATTTGTATATAACATTCTTTTAAATTAAAACAACAACCAACTATTGTTAACTTACTTGCTTTTTCATATTACTTCTAAATTTCTCATTTTTTACAAGTAGATTTATCTTTTTGGGGTTTTTTCCAATGTTTCACAGAGTAATAATTCCAATGTTTTCATGATTTCTAAAATAAATCTTAATTTATCTTTTAAAATTATTTTCCTTAGAGCCTTTTCATATTTTAAGAATAAATATTTATGAATAATTTTTCTTTTTTAAAAAATATTTCATTTATGTATTTGAGAGAAAGAGAGAGCACAAACAGGGGGAAGGGGCAGAGGGAGGGAGAGAAGCAGACTCCCCACTGAGCAGGGAGCCCAATGGGGAGCCCCAGGACCCCGGGATCATGACCTGAGCCGAAGGGAGACACCTACCAACTGAGCCACCCAGACTCCTAATTTTTTTCTTTGTTAAAAAAGAAAAACAAAAGAAAAGAATTGAACCTTATATATCTCTATTTTTGTATGGTATTTTATATGGTTTCTGTCTTTGATCGCTCTAGAATTTGTTTTGATATAAGGTATGAATTAAGGATCTTTTTTTTCCTACTAAGTGCACCAAGGGGTTGCAATGCTATTTATTTAATCACTAATTTTCTTCATTGACTTGAAACACCACCTTCATAATAAAATAATGACATTTATAGTTGTGTAGATTTTTGTGTCTGTTTATGGGTTTTTTAATTTTATTCAGTCAATATATCTGACACCTATTACACACTTGTAATATTTGGAATCAATATTGATATCCTTATACATTTCCCTTTTTCTTATCTTACTTAACTTCCCAAGATCAGTCAACAAATTATTCTCTTATACAGTCTTGAATAATCTTTTTTGACTTTCATTATTTCATGTTCTCTTGGTTTTTTTTTTTACATCTGTCCTCTGTATTCATTTTTAGTCATCTGCAAATGAATTCCTCCTATGTCTAACAATTAAATGTATTTTCTATAACAGACATATGTGAAAGAAACTTTTTTGTGATGACAATAGTAAATAAAAAGTTATTTAAAATGCCCACACCTCAGAAGTACCTAATTCAGACTTCCACTTTTGGCTATTAAGAGTTAACTTGTATTAGACCAATATTCCCACAATGGACGACTGTAAATGTTTTTTAGATAAAAAATAAAGACTGTTCATAATCATTAGGGAACAATCTGGATGGCATTCAGAACCTGAGAAACCAGGATCCCAGATAGAAGGAAAATGCATTGAGCTTAGCCTAACATTTGGTGTCACTATTCCCCTTGAAGTGTTTTTGTTTTTAAGTTGTAGCTAAGAGTGAGAAGTCAAGCAGAAAGCAGTAACTAAAAAGCCGAGAAAACTAGCAGAATTTTCAGCACTCGTGGTATGAGGAAGACAAACTTCAATTCAGGACCTACCAAGGATGAAGCCCCTGGAAGTTACCTTAGATACTCAGTTGGGATTCCTGAATAGTTACAGCCTACAAATACATAGGATAAACAGAAAATCCTACAAAGGATAAACAGAAAATAGATTATCCCTCACAAAGATTGAAACCCAGTTTTTCAACAGCTCAATCCATACTGGATTAAGGTGATCCACTGCCATATCAAGCTGACAGCCAGAAACAAATGTAAATCTATGAAGAAAGAGGACATCATCTAGAACTTCAATGTGCATATGCCTTGTCTGGCATTAAAAGCAAAATAAAACAAAATTCCTGTTAAGATGGGATAGTGTATTAAATAATTGAAAGCAACAGAGAAATAGGCGGTATAAATAGACCCACAGGCGATACAGATATTGGAGTTACTAGACTTAGACTTTAAAATAATTTTAGTATATTTTTAAAATATATCACAAAACATATATTTTCAGTAGATAGCTGAAATCCATAAATGAGCAAAATGGATAGCCTAGAATGCACAAATAAGATAACTAAAATTAAGAAATTAATACATTGATTAATAGCAAATTAAAGACAGCTGAGGAGAACATTAGTGAACTGGGAGAAAAGTCAACATGAGATATCTGGACTGAAGCGTGGAGAGGGCAAATAAGACGAAAATTCAGGAAAGAGCTTAAAAGATATATGGAGATGATTAAAAAAAAATTAAAATATTTGTACTAAAGTCTCCAGGTAGAGGAGAGACTGAGACAGAGTCAATATTTGAAAGAGATAATGGCTAAGAATTTTACAAATTGGAAATTAGAGTCATCACTGATAGATTTAAGAATTGTTACAAACACCAAGCAAGAAAATACAAAGGAAATGGAATCGAGGCATATCAGACAAAGAGACCATTGTAAACTGTCAAAAGGAAATGGAGTCATTACTGTAAAATAGAAAAATAAGAGCTTCAAGACAAGCAAGCCAAAACCCGAAGCAGAGTATTAAAATGCTGCAAGAAACCTACTGCTAAACAATGAAATTATTTTTCAAAAATGAAGGTGAATTTAAGATTTTTGAACAAACAAAAACAGAGAATTGTTTCCTCATAGATTCACACAAAACTATTAAAATAAATTCTGTAAGCCAAGGAAAATGCTGCATAAAAATGTTGAAAAAAAATTTTCATTACTGTAAACTGTGGCATTACATGGATGAACCATAATTTATTGACTATTGCTATGAACCTAATTTTTATGTGTCCCACCCCCCAGTTCATATGTTGATGCCTTGCTCTCCAACGTAGAGCCTTTGTGAGATAATTAAGTTTGGATGAGGTCATGTAGGTGGACGTAGAGCCACTATGGTGGGATTGGTGCCCTTATAAGAGACCCAAACTCTTGCTCTCTCTTCCATACATGAATAAATCCTGAAGAAGGCCCTCACCAAAACCCAACCACATGGACACCCTGATCTCAGACTCCCTGGCCTCCAGAACAGTGAAAAATAAATGTTTGTTATGTAAGCCACCTAGTCTATGGTAGTCCACTTAGAGCAGTCTGAATTGACTAAGAAATCATTGATGGACATTTATATAATCCAGTCTTTTGTTGTTAAAAACAATAATTCAATAAACTTGTACACATGTCACTTGGCAATTTTGCCAGTATATCTGTAAGATATTACTCAAAGTTGAACTACTAGGTAAAAGAGTATGTACATTTCTAATTTTGATAGACATTACAAAATTGATCTCCAAAAAGTTCATGCAATTTATACTTCTACTGTTCATGTCTGAGGATGCCTTTTCTCCTATCTGCTCTCCCAACAGTGTGAGTTTTCAAATATCTTTTCATTTCTTAAAAATAATAGGTTAAGAAGTGATATCATCACTTTTATCTAGCATATCTTTATAAAATAAAGCAACTTTTAAAAAATATTTAAACACCCAATATTTTTTATTTTCTGAGAACGGTCCTCTGCCCGTATTTCTTTATTGCTGTTCTTTTTCTTATTGATTTGAAATGTCTCTACAAAGATGAAAGAAATTAGCCATTTGTCAAATGTGTTGCACTTTTTCTTACTTTTTGTCTTAAGACTTTGTATGTTTTTATGCAGATATTTTGATTTTTATATGGTCAAATTAATCATTCTTCCCCTATGGTGTCTGGGGTTTATGCCTTATAAAGCATTCTTAATTCTAAGATTATTATGGAAAAATACCCCCATATTTCATTTTAGATCTTTTATGGCTTTACTAAATCACTGATATTTCAAACTAATTTGATAAAAGGAACATGGTAGTGCTTATTTTAATCCATCTTTTTTCCACCTTTATTGCACACATTTTTATATCAGCAGAGTTTTAATTGCTGTGACATTATAATGTCTGGTAGGATTAGTCTTTATTTCCTTTTTTCAAAGTTGCTGGCTATTCTCAGTAACTTGTTTTTTCTCTACAAACTTTAGAATTAGCTTGCCTGGTTTCAAAATTTAAAGAACTGCCATATTTACAATATTGTCTCCTCTTATCCAAGAATATAATAAATCTTGGCATTTATTCAGATCTTTTTTAATGTCCCTTAGTAGCATTTAAAATTTTTTGTTATATAAATATACTACCCTTCTCATTAAGTTATTTCTTTAGTGTCTCACATGGAATGTTCCTTTTAAATTTGACTTTTATTTCCATTATATTTTCTAACAGGTTGCTGTTTATCTATAGAAATGTAATACATTTTTATATATCTAGCATACTTACTGGTTTCTTTGTGTCTAATAACTTGACAGTTTATTCTTCTGTTTTTTTTAGAATAGAATAATACTTACCTGCATTAATGAAAATACTGCATTCTCCCTCTAAATGTTAGGCTTCATATTCCTTCTCTTGCTATTTACCTTGGCTAGATCTGCCAGAATAATTAATGATAGTAGCATTTTTGGTTTTAATACGAATGTTTCTATTGTTGAAACAGTCTGATTTTAGCTTTTGTACTGATGTATATACAAACACACACACATACATGTTAGTGTTTTACATTATATATATATATATATACACACACCCATGTATATTTATTCATCATAATAAGTAGATATCTCTGTTCCTATTTTAATGGGAATCTCTTAAATGGATGTTTTAAATCTTATCTAATATTTTTGAGTCTATGAAGATAATAATTTTCCTCCCGCCAGGACATACTAAATGGTGGATCCTAATAGATTGCTTTATATTAAATCATCTTTCCATCCCCAGCAAGAGCCTATTTAATCACAGCAAATATGTACTTTCAATTCTACTTGCTAATATTTTATTTAGAATTTTCTTTTGCATTGTTATCCCATGGTACCATGAGTCCGTACACTTACTGTGTCAAGCTGTTTTGGGCAATAACAAAAGGAAGCATTTTCCCTCCCTATTTGCTGTGAATGGAGCAATACCACACAGATCAGTTTGTTATAATTGTTTTTGTGTGAGGCAATCTGGTCATCAACCTTTGTTTCTTTTAAAAAGAGGAGGGTAGGCAGGGAAAGCCATCTTGCCACACATGGTTTCACCTCCTCTCTCCCATTCTGTTGGCTTGTTTTTGATGGAGATGGTGCTTCCTTGCATTTTCTCAATTATGTCAGTCTCTCTCACCTCCCCTGATATCAGTTATTTATTTTTATCATGTGTCTATGATTTTACTTTTTTAAGTGCAGACCTAGTTCTGTTAACCCATTCTCACTCCCTTGCATTATTTCTCTTTCAGCCCTATGCCTTTTCACTTCTGCCTTTACTTTCAACTGCTCCTTGATTACGGTACTTTGTGAAGATGCCTATTTGAGTTCCAGAAGATATGAGGTATATTTATAACATCTTCTTCTGTTTCTTATGTTAAGACATTTTCAAAGTTAGTGTTTTCTCTTCAGTGACTCTTTTCCCTTGGCAGCAAAATGTTTTTCAAAGGCTCCATATTGTTATTCTTGTTTCTATTTCTTTATTACTCATTTTCAAATAGAAGAGATCTATGCAGGTCTTACATTTGTTGTCAGATAAGGTAGACGCGATTTTCTTATAGTCCCTTACATTCTGCTTGTTCAGTGATATACTTCACCTTCTTCAATCTAGACCCAGAAACTAGGCTAATTTTCATATACAGTCAGTATTTAGCTAAGCTTCAAATGTCAGAAAGGTGGGGACAGGGATTATTTAAGTAGCAGACTTGGAGACCCGTAACACTTTCCATAAGAATGTCCTTAAAGACACCCCCCCAACACACACACACCCTGTGTGTGTGCTTGAAAATAAAGAGTAAAAATAGACCTTCCTTGGAAATTTTCTACTAGCATTTTTATTGGGGATTTTTCTGGGGGGGTAAGAATAAACTAGTAGTATGTATGCACTTCATTCTGACCCAGAAAAGAATTATTGGCCAAAAGAAGATATATAACACTTTGAATGACCTCTGGAGATAGCATCTAACATTTGTTTGTCCAAGTCATTCTATCAGGACATGAGGTGAAACTTCATGCATAAACATCAGTGTGCTTCCTTCGCCTTTATTCCTTTGCCACACCAACATCTAGTCTCTTCCCTTGCCTTTCTTTCCTTACTACACCAGCATCTACTCTCTTTCTACATCTATCAGGAGATTACAATTTCCAGGAAGCAAATGCTGGAAATAGTGGATGATGGGTTGTGCTTTACGTTCTAGAAAATGTAGTCATATTAGGAAAAGTGCTATTGATGGGACATCAAGAGGAAGAATCCCTGTATTCTTGAGAGATGGGTGGTTAATGTATACACACACACAAACACACACAAATATAAGTTTAGAACTTGGCCTTAATTTATTAATATGTCTTTACAAATGTGAGTATTTTTTTTCCTATTTGAGAACATGTTGTGCCAATGTTAGGAATATCCAGAATTGAATAGAAAGAGCACATTATACTTCATTAAATTATAATTCAGAAAAAGAAGTTGTTAGCTTAGTCTATGAAATCTAAAAATAATAAACTTATCACATCTCCTACTTTTATGTGAGAAGCTTAACTACTTCATTCAATCTCCAACTTCACATTTTCTTCCAATTAAATGGAGATGAGAATATTGAGCTAGATCCCTGGCAAGTGATGAGCCAAAATTTAGAAATAATTGCAACTTAAGCATATAACTTTATATAAATGCTATGAGAAACTGAAAACAATGAATAATCCATAAAGAGTATTGGGTTTATACTTCCATTAAAGACTATGTTCCCCCAAGCCTTGAATATTCCATGAACAATTCAATTAATCTTTAATATATAGCAGACATAATAAAAGTCACTGACACATTGTATACAAAGCACTTCATAAAATAATATTTAAAAAAATTACCTAAATTATATTTTAGCTCAACTTTTCATTCTCAAAAATTAGATTTTGGCTCACCTTTTCATTTTAAAAAGTGATACATACAAAAAATGGATTATTTTTAGTTTTAGTTTTATGTATTTTTAAGACAGTGACAGATGAACTCACTCTAATCTATTATATATCATACTTTTCTACCTTTCATATTGTCATCCAAAAGTAAAACAGATAAATATAAACTTTTATTTTATAAAGAGCACTGGTCATGTCAACAATTTCAGTCAGTCTCCTTTCACCTCCTCTTCATTCCAAGTTCTTAATGATCTTCAATCATAACTTATGGGGGCATTTACTCAATGGTGCCTCTTGTCGGGGTTCTTTTAGCTATATGGAAAGAAAAATTCTGTGGTCTGGTTTTATGATGAATTTGAGAATGGAGACTACTGGGGAGCTTTCAGGCAATAAAACTGAAAGTTTTCTGCATCAAGGATGGACATGTTTCTGTTTTTATATTATAAATATTATTATCCATTTATTTATATATGGATACATATTGGGGCAGTGGTGCCTACAGAATCAGGAGTAGACAGCTGCCAATGTGCTTTGATTTAAATTATAAATGATGGCATAAAATAAAGAAACACCAAAAAAATATTAAATTCTACACAGATGTATTTGATTGCTTTCTATAGAAAAAATAACTACCAGGTACTGAGGATATTTTAATCAACATTTCATGCTAAAAGGAAAATCTATATCACACAAATTTTTCTTAGATGGCTGAAAGATTGAAAATTGAAATACAAAACTTTTAAAACTTTATAGGATTAAATTTAGAATGATGTTCTGGTAACATTTTGGAAAAGCAAAGCATTGTTAAAATAAATATCATTGGTCAAAGAGCAGTATCTGAAGTAGAGTATATTTAAATCTCATCTAGTGCTATAAACTTGAGTAGTTTAAGTTCTTTTTGCTTCAGCCTCCTCATCTGTAAAATAGAGGCAATAACATTACCTGCCTCAAAGGTTGTTATGAGGATAGAATTTGCTCAACTATGTGAAGCAATGAGGACATCTGCAACATGGCAATGTGAGAGTCAACTGGGACCCAGACTGAGGGGTGGCAATTTTCATGGGCATGGTCTTATTATGGTCAAAAATGGAAGTACTCAGAAGGACAAGTGGAAACATGGGGATAACTCTAAAGGCCTAGATACATCATATATTCCATTGGCCAAAGCAAGTGCCATAGCCAAGCACAACTTCAACATGTCAGAGAAATAGACAATTCCCACGCAATTGTTGGGGTAAAGAACAATTATTTTGGAAATATCACACATACTATACTTGGTAAAACCACCATTTACAAGATTGGTTCTTTGGGGTTTGGTGTGGCTGTTTGAGTAAAAAAGTCAAGATTTTTGTGCATAGGCTTGGTTTGGAATAGTTTAAAAGAAAGAATCATGAAATTGTTTGCCTTTGAGGAAGTGAAGCATAAGAGATTTTAAGAAGTGTGACTTTGATCTATGTGTGCCCTTCAGTTTTCAAGAAAGGCAAATAAAAAGAGTTATTTTGAAAGTATTTTTTGCTTGCTGTTTCTTTGATTATGCCATCAATCTGGGCCTGGAATGTATGAACAGTAGCAACCAAGTCACTATAATGCCATAAGCTTTTTAAAGGAATTTACAAAGTAATAATTTTAATATCACATTCATTTTGCCATACACATTCATCATGCATATGTAACTGCTGGTGATGATTTGGCCTATAACCTTGTTAAGTTTTCTCTAATATATACAGATAGAGCCAAATACACATATTTTTATATGAGAAATGTGTACATTTTATAAAAGAATATTATATTTATATATAAATATATATTGACATATGTATATATAGGTTATATATATATGTAAAGTATTCATTTAACTAAATAAGTCATATTTGTCTCTATAGGTCATTATGTGTAGATCTCCTTAATTCTTTATAATAACTGAATACTATTCCATGGAATGAATGTTCCATAATATATGTGTGAACTTCCCCTTAGTGAAATTGCTTACATTTTTTTATATCATGCACAATGTTGCAATAAACACTCATGCATCTTTATATACTATTTCTGTAGTTTTTGAAGGGACAATTCTTCAGAATGGAATTGCTAGATTAAATAAATAATTTAATAAATAGTTTAATTAGTTTTTTTACAAGTTTGTTGCCACAGTATTCTACAAAACTATTTTTACAAATTTGCTCTCGTATTGTGTTTCAGATTATACGCTAGTACTGCATGTACTCAACTTTTAAAATGTTTTCCAATCTGATAAAAAAATAGTATCTGGTTTGTTTTATTTTGCATTCATAATGTTTTTAGATGAAAATGATCTTGGCATTTGCTACCATTCTTCCCCATTCTCTTTTCTCCCTTACAAACCTAGATTGGAATTCTGAGAATTATCTTTTTCAGAATCCCTTCCCAGAAGCATTCCAGTTAAAAGTCTGCCAATTAGAATCTTCTTGCAATATTTGGAAGGTGTAAGGTAAACAGAAGTTGTTCTTCCTCTGTCAGTGGTAGGCAAATGAATGAGCTTAAATCAAAGGGAGGGGTGGAGTGAGTAGGAGGACTCCAGGCTTGTCTGATCCCTTGAACACAGTGAGATAAATACCAAATCATTCTCAATACCCAAGAAATCAATCTGAGGACTGACAGAACAAATTGCACAACTAGAAGGAGAAAAGAGGCCACATCATGGAAGGTAGGAGGTGCAGAGAGGTGTTTTAAGGGAGAAACAGATCTCTGGTGCTGCAGAGGCAAGGGAGCCACAGAGAGAAAGAAGTGCACAGGGGATTGTACGAGGAAAACATGAGGGATCTAATTAAAACAGATGCAAGTAATATTCCTGATCAAATTTTAAAGCAACAATCACAAGGATACAAACTGGGCTTGAGAAAAGCATAGTAGACACCAGGGACCCCCTAACTGCAGAGATAAAAGAGTAAAAACTAGTTAGGCAGAAATGAGAAATGCAGTAACTGAGATGTAAAACCAAAGATATAAAGACCACAAGGATGGAAGAAGCAGAAGAATGAATAAGTAGTATAGAAGATAAAATCATGGAAAATAATGAAGTGGAAAAGAAAAGGGAAAGAAAAATACTGGATCACAAATGTACACTTAGGGAACTTGGCGACTCCATAAAACATAATAACATTCGGGGCACCTGGGTGGCTCAGTCGTTAAGCATCTGCCTTCAGCTCAGGTCATGATCCCGGGGTCCTGGGATCGAGCCCCGCATCGGGCTCCCTGCTCCGCGGGAAGCCTGCTTCTCCCTCTCCCACTCCCCCTGCTTGTGTTCCTTGTCTCGCTGTGTCTCTCTCTGTCAAATAAATAACATCTTTAAAAAAAAAAACATAACATTCATATCATAAAACATGATAACATTCATATCATAGGAGAGAGAAAAGGGGACAGGAAATTAAGGCTGAAAACTTCCCTAATCTGGGGAAGGAAACAGACATCCAGATCCAGGAGTCACAGAGAACTTCCAACAAAATCAACAAAAGCAGGCCAACACAAAGACATATTGTAGTTAAATTTGCAAAATATAGAGATAAAGAAAAAAATCCTAAAAGCAGCAAGACAAAAGAAGTCCCTAACTTACAAGGGAAGACAAATAAGTTTAGCAGATCTCTCCACAGAAAGTTGGCAGGCCAGAAGAGAGTGATATTCAATGTGCTGAATGGGAAAAATCTGCAGCCAAGAATACTCTCCAGCAAGGTTATCATTCAGAATGGAGAGACAAAGAGTTTCCTAGACAAACAAATACTAAAGGATTTGGTGACCACTAAATCAGTCCTGCAAAAAATATTAAAGGGGACTCTTTGAGTGGGAAAGACCAAAAGTAAGAAAGGCAAGAAAGGAACAGAGAAAATTTCCAGAAACAATGACAAAAACATGTAATAAAACGGCACTAAATTGATATCCATCAATAATTACTCTGAATGTAAATGGCCTAAATGCTCCAATCAAAAGATATAGGGTGTCAGAATGAATAAAAAAAACAAGACCCATCTATACGCTGCCTACAAGAGACTCATTTTAGATCTAAAGGCAACTCCAGGTTGAAAGCAAAAGTGTGGAGAAATATTTACCATGCAAATGGATGTCAAAAGAAAGCCAGAGTATCAACACTTGTATCAGAAAAACTAGATTTTAAACCAAAGACTGTAACAAGAGAAGAAGGGCAATATTAATATCAGAAAAGGCAGATCAATAAAAATATTGTCATGCATAAAGAAAGTTATTTCATAAAGATAAAGGGATCAATCCAAATATACAGGTAGCATTCCTAAACTTTTTTCTTTTTTGTTTATTTTTTTTACAAACCCTTGTGTCAGCATTCCTAAATATTTATAAACTTATGAGCAAAATTTGAAAATAATGAAGCAAAAACTGACAGATCTGTAAGGAGAACTAAAAAAATTCATAATTGCATGACAGAGATTTCAGTTTCCCTCTTGCAAAATGGACAAGTATACTATACAATGGAATACTAAATCAGTAAAGGTATAGAAATTTGAACAACACTCTCAAGTAACTTGACCTAATAGACATTTCTGGACAATGACAGCAGAATACACATTATTTTCAAATGCACATGTAACATTTGCCAAGACTGTCATATTTGGGGCAATAAAACAATTCTCATTAATTTAAAAGGATTTAAATCATATAAAGTATGTTGTTTGACTACAATGGAACAAATTAGAAATCAAAAATAAAAAGATCTCTGGAACATCCCCAAATATTTGAAAAGTGTTTTAGTCAAAATTTTCCAAAGACACAGAACCAATACACTATATTTGTATCTATCATCTGAGTATCTATATCTATCATCTATCTCTCTATCATCTATCATCTTTCTATCATCTATCTATCTAAATGATCATCCATGTTTCCATGTTGTACCATGTATTAATACTTCATTCTTTTTTATTATACCAATGATCCTTGACCTCTTTGGACTTAAGGGGTCCTTTGAGAATCTCCTGAAAGTTAAGAATCCTCTCCCCTGCAAACATACATATATAACAATTTATAAATATTCCAGGATCCCTTGAATCACATCCAGGAACCCATATATATATTAGAAAGAAAGAAAAAGAAAAAGATTTTAAAAGTTTAACTCATTGGTTCATGTAATTGTGGAGACTGGCAAATCTGAAATCTGTTTTTCAAGCCAGCAAACTAGAAATTAAGGAAAGAGATGATGTTGCATTTTTGCATCTACAGCCTGTAAACTCAGGCAGAATTTTTATGTTGCAATCTGGAGGCAGAATTCCTTCTTCTTCGTGATACCTGTGTTTTCTTTTAAGGCTTTCAACTAATTGTATAAAGTCCACCCACATTATGGAGGATAATCTGCTTTACTTTGAGTCAACTGATTGTAAATGTAAATTACACCCAAAAATTACCTTTACAGCAACATCTAAACTAGTGTTTGCCCAACAAACTATGGTCACTACAGTCTAGCCAAGTTGACATATAAAATTAACTTTTTTATAGAAAAAAGAAAGTAAATTCACAGAAAGTAAGTAACACACATCTAAATTACCCATCGGTCAAAGAAAAAAATCAAAAAGGAAATTAAAAATATGTTTTTATCTGAATGAAAATTAAAACACAGTATGCTAAAATTTGGGGGATGAATGAAAAGCAGGCTTAGGGGGAAAATTATGCCACTAAACATTTATATTAGGAATGAATGAAGATCAGTTTTCATCTTAACAAACCAGAAAAAAGGAACAAAGCATATGAACCAAAATTAGCAGAAGAAAAGAAATAATTGAGGTCATGGTGAAAATCAATGAAATATAAATCAGACCCAAATTCTAGGCCTGATCTCATATTTGAGAAGATCAAGAAGACTGATAAACCTCTATTTTGACCAATCAAGAAAAAATAGATGACACAAATGATCAAGATCAGTTAATCAATCCATTCTGTTCCATTGATCTGTGTGTCTATTCTTTCACCAACAACAAAATATTCTTTCTTTTCTTCATTACTATAACTTACATGTAGTCCTGAAATCAGGTGGTGTGAGTCTTCCACTTTATCTTTTTCAGAATTGTTTTTATTATTCTGTTTCTTTGTCTTTCTGTTTATATTTTAGAAGCTACTTATGAATATTTTTTAAAAATCCAAAACCTTGGGGTTTTGATTAGAATGGACTTGAATCTATAGATTAAAGAGAATTTATATTTTAGCAATATTGTGTCTTCAAAACATAAACAGAGTGTATCTCTCCATTTATTTAGGTTTTCTTTGATTTCTTTCATCAACGATTTTTTTTAGTTTTCTGCATATAAATTCTGTACAAACTTTGTTAGCTTTATTCCTAACAGTTTCAAATTTAGAGTAGCTAGTGTAAATGGTATTTTAAAAATTTTAAATTCAGCTTTGCTAGTAATTAAGATTGTGATTGGCTTTTGTATATTGATCTTGTATCATGAGACCATTCTAAAAATGGTCTTTAGTTCCAGAAACTGTTTTGCAGACTTTTTTGGTTTTCCTATATACATCATCGTAAATTTGGATATTGCAGCTCTTTGTGTAATACAAAGGTAAGAAACAGTACTGTATCTTTCAAATAACTTATATTTGGGAGGGAGATTATCCTCTTTTAAAAAGGAAGTAAAACCCATATAAAATTCTAATCATGATAAAACTGTAGCCTAACTGATGTTTTTAAACATATCTAAAGAAAATGTTAATAGATATGGGAATTTAGAAAACAAGCCAAAGGGCAAAATGTTGACATTTAGAGACTAGTAATTAAACAACCATCTCATTTCAGGGATGATAGACACTGAATTTTAAGGAAAATGAATAAAGTTTCTGTTGTAGACAGGAATGATTCATCATATCTGAACATGGCCTGGATGAAATTACCTCCATTTGTCTGATTTCATTTCCTCCCAGCATCATATTGATTATCGTTTGGCTTCAGGTTCTGAAGTCAAGGTGCTTTTTTCTATCCCGCCCCAGCATTCAATAGTTAGCTGCAGGCTTTTCAGTATCTTTAAGTTACACTTCTCTCATTTGCAAAATAAAGTCAAAATTAGTACTTACCTCATAGGATTGTCATGAGAATTAAATAAGATAACATAGGCCAATATGCTAAAGCGGGCATCTCATAAGCAAAATGGACATGGCAGATACGTGAGTTATCACTGTTTGTCCTGACCCTCCTCTTAACATGGCCAAATGAGAAAACCCCAGTAGCTGGAGGCTATGGAATACATTGTTGCTTCACAAACCCTGGGAGCTTCCCAGGTGTAATCTGAAACATGCTCCACAAGGGGGCGGAGGCGGGGGGGAGTGGGGAGGACGGCAGGCAGACACCAAGGAAAGGCAGGCAGACACTCCCGATTGGTAGGTTTAATAAGTGAGAGAGTTTACTTAGGAGGCTTATCTTGGACAGCCAAAAGATGAGTAGATTTCCACACCTGTCTGCCAAATCTTTATAGAGGCCTTCAGTTACATATACTATCCGGATGGTCTCAGCAACATAACATATTGCTCTCTCAAGGCTATGTCCAAGTACTCCCTTGAAAATGGCTCCCACTGTAGGAACAGTGTAGGGAGAACTTACATTTCAAGCACTGGGGAGGGGTGAGGAGACTCTAAATGCCTGGGTCCAGTTCTCCAGTTAACTGGCAGTCACATCCTCTCCATGATCTCCTCTAACATGTACCAAAGGCTGTGGAAGCATGGGGGGAGTGGAGATGACAGTGTGTTTTCCACATGAGGAAAAGTGAACGGTGGCAATTAGACTCCTCTCCCGGGGCTTCCCAAATGGCTCAACGAGAAGCAAAGGGGCACCTGCTTGTGCCGAGGACATCAGCAACCAAAAGTAGACTATAACAGCTAGTAACACCTTCCTTTACTCCCTTCTCTCTAATGCCTCCTTTCTTTTCCCAACGCTGGAGATGCTTGAAGGAGGAGGGACGTCGTGGGGCAAGAGCAATGAAAATGTCCACCACAGGGCCCCCGCTTTCCACTTGATATCTTGCACGCACTGGCAGTGAAAGGTTGAACACTGAATTATCTATAAGACGCAATCAACTGGACTTTTAACATCTGAAAATGAATGCGTGGCTATATATTCTGCCCAAAATGTCTGAAGAGACCAAAAAGGAAAAGTAAATTATTGAAGAAAAAGTAAAACATTATCCTATTTGTACTCTGCGGAAAACAGACTGGGCAATTAACAGGTTTTTGTAACTAGAAACAATTTTTTTTCCTAATTGGGAACTCTTATTTTTTTTAACTTACTTTTTCATGTCAAGAAAAGTGCTTTATTTTTCCTTTTATCATATTAATGAAGTGTTGAAAAAATATATGTAGGATAGGAAGCATAATAAAAAAATTAACCACACAAACCAGCTGAAATGTAAGAATTAGAAGGTCACAGATATCTGCTAAGTGCTCTCCCCTATTGCATACACTTGTTTCTGCCCTAGAAGTCATTGCTCTCCTCCATTTGTGTTCACATATCTTTGTGTAGCAAACATTGTCAGTGCCCCACCTACATCCTCTTGGCATTCACCATTCCTATAAATGCAGATGGAGTATTAATGGCAAGTGTCTGCAATGCTCTGCCTAGGGGATTTCTCTGGAGTGGATAAAACAGGTCAGAAGTTCCAGAGAACTTACTTTTTGTTCTTTTTTAGTATAATTTAACACACACACACACACACATACACACACACACACATCCCTCTAAGCAATATATTGTTCGGTTTTGTGGTATCATGTATGTGATATCTTATGTTATGTAGTTCTCTGGACCTACTCTTTCCATTCAACATCAAGTTTCCAAAATTCATCTTTTTTTGGTATATTTGTAATTCATTAATTTTACTACTATGTACCCTCTCTTGTGAATAAAGTTGAGTCAACATAATTTTTTTCATTCTCATTCTTTATTCATTGACTGATATTTGGATTGGTTCCACCTTCTTTCTATTATGCACACAGTGCTGCTAAGAACATAGTTATGTAAAACTCTCAGGGCACCTGTGCAAAAGCTGTATAACAGTGTATGAGAATGTTTATTCCAAATTACATTCCAAAGTGGGTGTCGCAATTTAAACTCCCTCTGGCATAAACATTCCCATTGAACCAAATCCTCTGCAACATTTGGTTTTGACAGATTTCTTCATTGTTTTGTAGTGCTGCCTTTATTGTACATTAAGTTTTCATATCTATATAGATCTGTCTGGACTCATTGGAATTGTCCATGGTTCATTTATATGTTCCTGTGCCAATAGCATATAACATTTACTACTATTTTGTAGAATATCTTAATATATCTGGTAGAACAAGTTTTCCTTTTTTGTTTTTATTTTTTATCTGTTCTGAATTTTAAAGTACATCTGTTTAATTATATTATAAGCATTAATGCAGTATCTGCCGCAATAATTTCATGCTGATAATAAAAAATGATGGTATAATGATGGTTTAAAGCTAGTTCAATTGCAGTTTTAGAGGCTTACTTATCAAGAGTGAAAATAGAAGATTATTAAAAATAGCTAAAAAGATACCATGTGTCATAGTTCTTAATGTTTCTGTAACTGTTGGTAAGGCTTACATCTAAATCTGATGCAGGATTCTTAATGGCACCGAAATGGTTCTTTGCTCAGCCACATAGTATATACTGGTACTATGAATCTAGAAGAGACTGGCTATGAGTACTACTCCTTGTCTTCAACTGTGACTGTGTATTATCAGCAAATGCATTTTGTATATTTTCTAGAAGCATGTCCCCTCCATAAACAACATCCTCTGGACATGTAGCAGCTTCCTGGTTTTCTTCTTCCAGCTTTATACAAGCTAGCAGCCTGTAAAGCAGCTGTAGATTCTTCACTGGGTAATGAATCTATCAAAACATCAATGTCTTTTGCTGTTCATGCAATCGGTGCTGCAAAAAACCGGAACATATTCTTCTGTAGGATTAACTGGTTGATCTTTGTTAATTGCTGTCTGAATATTAGTAAAGTAAGCAGGAGGGCTACAGTGCAATGACACTCCGATGGCATTACAAAACCCATCTGCAAGCCAACTCATCAAGTCCTGCAGCTGTGTGAGCCCATCCGCCATGCTTCCACAAGCTAAGGGAGGCTAAAGCCCCTCTTTTGTTTTTAAAGGTCGAATTAACTATTTGTGGAACATTTCTTTCTTTAAAATAAATTTTAGAATAATTATTCCTCAAAAAATACAACAAATTTTGTTTGTGGTTCCCTTGAACATTTAGGTTGATTTAGACAGCTGTGACTTCTTATAGTACTGAGGCATATCATCCAACAGCAGGGAACACTTCTCTTCTTTATGTAAATCATCTTCTATGTTATTTAGAGCTTTGAAGTTTTGTCCACAGAGATTTTATGTATTCTTTTACAGATATTCCCAGGGATTTTTTGTTACTGTTGCTATTGCATTATTCTTTGAATAAAATCTTTAAAAAAATTAAATAAAAATTAAAAAAATTTAAAAAAATTAAAAAAATTTTAAAAAATGAAGTTAATTTCTATTTGGCTATTGTTGGTGTGGAGAATCAAATCTCATCTTAAGTAGATGTTCACATTATCTGCAAATTATGTCAGTTTTATGTCTTACCTTCAAATGCTTTATATTATTTATCTTTCTTCCTTTATAGTCTTTGTCAGAACTTCCAATAGCATGTTTAATAGTAGCAGTGTTAGTACTGTTTCTCATCTTAAAAGGAATGCATTAAAAGTTTTTCTATTAGGTACAAAGTTTGTTGTAGGTTTTGATATATATGGCTTACCAAGTTAAATATAGTTCTCTTCTTTTTTAAAAAAAAATTTATTTATTTATCTATCTATTTATTTTTGGAGGGAGGGAGAGAGAGCACGGGAGGGGAGGGCAGAGAGAGAATCTCAAACAGACTCCCCACTGATTGTGGAGCCAGACAAAGGGCTTGATCTTATGACCCCAAGATCATGACCTGAGCCAAAATCAAGAGTCAGACACTCAACCAACTGAGCCTCATAGGTGCCCCAAGATAGTGCTCTTCTATGCTTTTTGGAAAACTATAACTTGCCTTTTAGCAAATGCCTTTTTAGCTTCAATTGTAAAAATTACTTATTTTCCCTTTAGTCTATTAATATCATGAATTATATTTGATGAAATTCAATTCATTTTAAATTATAAGACTATTCACTGGATGTGAAGAGAGAAATATGATGTTTAGAGCTGTTACAGCTTAGGGAAAGACCTTATCTAACAATGAAGTCAGCACACAGAAAAAAAGCAGAACAAATCTAAGAGAGTAAGAGAACTAGATCCTGATAATATTGTATGTATTGTGGCATGGCATCAAGACACACATGAACTCAGTACCCCCCTAAACATTTGTTGGGTAAGCCAATAAATTATCTGAAGCCAGTTTAGGTTTGCTTTTGAGGTACTTGATTTGAAAACATTACTCACATTATTCAGGTCTTATTTTTTTCAACTATCTAACATTATATATGAAATAGCCAATTCTATCTTCATAATTTGGATGATGCCTTTACTTTGACATCAATTTGCAAAAATTCATGAGTCTGTTGCTTAACAATGTTCTACTTCTTTGTCTATTTTGTTTATTCCTATACCACTGGCATTCTCATTTTTAAAAATTTACATTGCTTTTTATTTAAGGTTTTTTTTTATTTTTAGGTAATCTCTATACCCAATGTGGGGTTCAAACTCGCAACTCTGACATCAAGAGTTGCATCATGCTCTACTGACTGAGCCAGCCAGGCTCCCCTATATTGCTTTTTAATTCTATTTATTTTTTAAATGGTTCGAAGTGAGAAAGTTGAGAATTGAATTCATTAAAAATTCTCCTTCAACTTCTGACTCCCAATCACAGTGTTTCCCATTTAGAATATCCAGTTTGACAGATTTTCTGTATATCCTCCCTAAGAAATTTAAGTAAACACAAACACATTATAAGCCAAAAATAGTATACTATAAAAATTGATCTGCACCTTGCTTTTTTTAATAGTGTATCTTATAGATTATTCCATTTCAATATGTAACGGACGTTGTCATTATTTTTTTTATAGTTGGATAGTATTCCATTGGATGAATATATTCTCATTTGTTTTACTAACCAATCTTCTATTGACAGACATTTGGGTTATTTCTTTTTTTACTATTACGAACAGTTACAGAATGAAAACCTTATACACATGTCACATTGAATATGGAAGTGTGTATCCCTAATATACATTCTATATTTGAGTCAGAAAAAATATATATATTTTAAAGACATTAAAAATATATATATTTGATTTTTAAAAATATTGTGAAATTGCCCTAGCTTAAAGTTATACATTTCATATGTCAGGCAATATATTTGAAAACATCTATTTTCCCAAAGCCTATTATCAATTTTTTTTATTGAAGCATAGTTGAAACACAATGCTACTTTAATTTCAGGTGCACAACATACTGATTTGACAAATCTATGTCTATAATAAAAAATTTTTAGTTTTTGTAGAGCTGAATGAAAGGTTTTATCTACTGTAATATTTTAAAATCAACTTTATTGAGATAAAATTTACATATGACAAAATGTACTCATTTTAAGTGTAGATATCAATATGTTTTGATAAATTTGTACATCTGTATAATCACCTCCACGTTAAAGATAAAAAATATTTTTACCACTCTAAGTGTTCCCTTGAGCCTCACCCAAGTGATTCCCATAGCCATCTTTTAGCACCTGGAAGCCATTGATCTCCTTTCTGCTACTATATAATAGATATGTTGTTTGTCAAGTTTCACATAAATGAAATTGGACAGTATATATTCATTTGTGTCCAGATTCAATCATGTTTTTGTATTTATCAGTAGTTCATTCTTTTTTTATTGCTGAGTAGTATTCAATTGTAAAAATATGGTTCATTTAACCTACTCATGGATATCTGAGTTATTTTTAGTTTTTGACATTTGAATAAAGTTAACATAAACATTTGTGTACAAATTTTTATGTGTACACATGTTTTTCATTTTGGGGGGGAACTTAACAGTGGAATCTCTGGGTCAAACTTTATTGTCAGATGGATTTCCAAATGGAGCAAAGTGGTTATACACTTTTATATTCCTATCACTAATACAGAGAGCTCCAGTGGCTCAGCATTATTGCTAACACTTGGTATCATCAGTCATTTACATTTTGCCATTTTCATGACTGTATAAGTTATTCTGTTACAGTTTTAATTTGGATTTCTCTGAAGCTGAAGGATGTTGAGTATCTTTACCTATTCTCATTGACCATTCTTACATCTACTTTTCTGAGTTTCCATTCAAATTTCTGCTACTTAAACAAATTTAGTTGTTTGTTTCTTACAGAGTTGTAGGAGTTTGTAACTATACTTATATCTAGTGTCTGTCCATCTGTCTGTCTATCTATCTATCTACCTATCTTCTATCATCATCTATCATCTATTTATGTAGTTTGGATGCAAGTCTTTCATCAGATAAATGTACTGTAAATAATTTTTCCCAGTTTGTGGCTTGCTTCTTCATTTTCTCCACCATGTCTTTTGAAGAACAGAAGGTTTTCAATTTGATTAAGACCAATTTATCATTTTTTGGGGTGCCTGGGTGGCTCAGTCCATGAAGCGTCCAACTCTTGATTCTGGCTCAGGTCATGACCCCGGGATCATGAGATCAAGCCCCTCTGGGCTCTAGGCTGGGTATGGAGCCTGCTTAAGATTCTCTCTGTCCCCCAATTTATCATTTTTAAAAAGTTGTGTTCATTTGTTTTAGCTGAGAAATCTTAGTATGTCCCTAAATCATGAAGATTTTCTTCTACGTGTTTTATACTTGTGGGTTTTATGAATCTTATTAAATTATTTTTTGCATGTGGAGGGAGATAAAGTTCATCAAAATCAGATTCATTTTCTTACATATGGATATGTAATTTTTCCAGGCCCATTTGTTGAAAACATTATCCATTACCTACAAAATTACCTTCTCAACTTAAAACATTAATTGGCCATACATTTGTGGATCTATTTCTAAACTCTCAATTCATTTCCATTGATTTATATATCTAACCTCACACCAATGTTGTGTTGTCTTCATGGTTGTAGCTATGAAGTGAATCTTGAAATAAGGTTGTATAACTCCTCCAAAATTTTTCTGCTTTTTCAAAATTGTTTTGTCTATCCAGCTTCTTCCAATTCCAATATTAATTTTAGAATCAACTTGTCAATTGCTATAAAAAGTCTTGCTGGGCTTTTGATCAACACTGTCTTAAATCTCTTCATCAATTTGGGTAACTTGATATTTTAAAAATACTGACTTTTCCAGGGTGCTTGGGTGGCTCAGTCAGTTAAGTGTCTGACTCTTGATCTCACCTTAGGTCTTGATTGAGTTCAAGTCCTGTGTTGAGCTCCACCCTGGGCATGGAGCCTACTTAAAAAAAATAATAAAAAAATAAAAGTACTGACTCTTCCAATCCATGAATATATCTCTTCATTTACTGGAGTCTTTTCTCAGCCATGATTTACAGTTGTCATTATGCAGATTTTGCATATATTGTTACCCAGAAGATACTCATGTTTTCTAATGATATTATAAATTGTATTTTTTAAAATTTCAATTTCCAATTTTTCATCACTAGTACAGCAATGTAATTGCATTTTTTATATGAGGCCTAGAATCCTGTGACTATACAAGCTGACTTCTTAGTTCTACTGGGTTTTTTCATAGACTTCTTAGGAGTTTCGGTATATTTTCTGTCACTGGATAAAGAATAAGAGATTTTTACACCTTCTTTTCCAATTTGTATACATCTTTTTTATATTTATAAAAATATTTATGAAAATATACCTATTGTATATTTGTGGAAATATTTATAAAAATATACATATGTCTTTCACAGGGAAAACAAGTATTGGTAAGGATGTGATAAAATAAGAACCCTCACATGTTGCTGGCAGGCTTGTAAAATGGTGCACATACTTTAGAAAATAATATGTGTGCTTCTTTTTTTGTATTCTTGCATATTACACTAAATAATACTTCCTTGTTCCTAGTGTTAGGGGGAAAGCATCTAATGTTTCACTATTAATTATGAGGTTAGAAAAAGATTTTAAGTAAAACCCTATATCCAATTGAACTCCCTTCTGTTCCTTTTTTTTTTTTTTAAGATTTATTTGTTTGTTTATTTTAGAGAGAGAGAGGCAGAGAGAGAGAGATAGAGGGAATTTCAAGCAGACTCTGAGTTGAGTGGGGAGCCTGATGTGGGGCTCTACCTCACAACCCTGAGGTCATGAACTGAGCCAAAACCAAGAGGATGCTTAACTAACTGAGCCATCCAGGTGCCCCTCCTGTTCCTTTCTTTTTTTTTTTCCCAAAGGCTTGTTATCAATGGATGTCAAATTTTGTTAAATGATTTTCTATATCTATTGAGATGATTCTAAACATTTTCTCCTTATTTTGTTAACATGGTAAATTACAACTGATGTTTAAATGCTAAACAAAACTTGGGATAAAGGCTGTTTCTGGGATAAATTCCACTTGGTCAAGATTTATTATACTTTATTGCTGAGTGTGACTACTAACTTTTTAAAAAGCTTTGTTGTTGTTCATGCAGTATGTTGGTCTGCTATTCTTTCTCTCTGGTTATTTTTAGTTTTGGTATCAAGGCAGTTCTTGTTTTGAAATTTACCTTGGCATTAATAAAGCCACTCCTGGTTTCTTATGCTTATCATTAGCATGGTATAGTTTTTTATTTTTTTTTACTTTTACCTATATGTGTCTTAATTTATTCTTTTAAAGATTTATTTATTTATTTATTTATTTTAGAGAGGGAAGGGACAGAGAAGAGGAAGAGAGAACCTCAAGCAGACTCTGCACTGAGCATGGAGCTCCACCTGGGGATTAACCTCATGACCCTGATATCATAACCCCAGCCAAAATCAATAGTCGGACGCTTGACTGACTGGGCTACCCAGGCACACTTGTGTCTTCATATTTGAATAGGTTGCTTTAAATCAGCATGGTGTTTGGTCTTTTTGTTTTTTTTCTTTTCTATTCCACATGAAAATCTTTTTCTTTTACCTCCAGTGCATAGGCCATTTTCATTTAACATAATTATTGTTATCTTTGGGTTTATATCTATAATATTGCTATCAGATTTTTTTTACTTTTCTTTTCTAAAATAAAGATCCACCATCTTTGCCCATTATTTTCTAATAAAAAATTAAACATTTCTATTTAATAAATTCTACTTAATATGCAGAAAATTTTAACTCTTCTGAGAAAACTTTTATTACTATAAGTACTTGATGTACCACTGTAATTTTTATTTTATCCTACTATTAGTTGTAAAGAGTTGAAAATCGTATAATCATTCTTTGTGTGTCGAGAGACCTATGCTATACAAGAGCAGTAATAATGATACTGATATGAAAAAAGGCTTAAACAATGAGAACTTCAGCTAAAACAACAACAGTGTAATTATTTAATAAATATAAAGCAACTTGAAATATATTATCAATGACTGAAATTATATTAGCATATAATCTTAGTTTGTCTATTTTTAAAGATCTTATTTTTGTCATATTTTATCAGTGCCCAAGCAAATATTTTCAATATGTTTGAATGCAGCTGAATTTTTCTCTACTGTAGCACTTAAATGATCACATTAATTTTGACATGACTCTTGAAGGTTTCCATTTAATGTTTCTTTATATTTCATTTAAGATGTGAAGTGTGTTCTGGGGCCAACAGAATCATATTTCTAAAGGGTTGCATTTGTCATGTATTCTTGCTATTGACTTTTAACGTTAAGCAAAACCAACAGTCTAGCTTTAAAATACATTTTATAATAGAGAAGTAATAAGGCTCTTTGAATGTTTTTCAGCATGTGCCTGACAAAAGTGAGAAGAACACATCATTAAGATTCAAGCATATACTATGATCTAACATGACTCTTCTCTATTTTATCACAAAGGATGGTCCAGAATGAGCTAATCTACACTTTTACATTTTATTTTCAATTTATTTTAGAACACTGTTGTTTAAAATAATGCTAATTAAAACAAACACCTCATTTTATTTCAGCTTCCTCTTCATTTTCACTGGAAGGCTTTATAACATAGTAATTGAGAGTGCTCTGAATGAGATTGTCCGGCTTTGTTACTTCCTAATTCTGGGACCTTGGTCAAATTACTTGATCTCTTTGTGCCCCTGGTTTCTTATATAGATAAAAAAGGAACAAATAGTATGATTTATTTCTTAGGGCTGTGCTTTATGAAATATATATGTTAGGGGTTATAAAATTGACTGACACAAAAGTAATACCTAATGAAATTTGGAACTCATTATTACTCCGAATTTATACAAAATGTTCAGTTATACATTGTTGTCATATTTGACAAAGAAAAAAAAAACACTGTTAGGAAGATAATTCTTTCCTTCACTCAGTACGGATAAATTGAGAACTTACTCTCTGAGAACACAAGGGCAGTGTGCAAAGTGTTGGAGGAAGGATCAAACACTGTTTCTGACTTAAAGGAGGTCACTGGTGTGGGAAGACAAGTGAGCAGACAATATAGGATGGTCACTGCTAGGATAAGATAGAGCAGGGATCGGCAAACTCTTTTCTGAAAAGAGTCAGAGAGCTAACATTTTTGGCTTTGTGGGTCACACAGTTTCTGTTGCAAGTGGTCAAGCAGCCATAGACCATTTGTAAGCAAACAGGCATGGCCGTGTTCCCCTAAAATTTTATGGATACTGAGCTTTAAATTTTGTATGATTTCCACATATCTTCTTTCAATTTCTTTTTAAACCATTTAAAAATATAAAAAACATCCTTTGCCCAGGGACTATATAAAAAGTAGTAGGTCAGATTTGGTCCGTAGGCCATAGTTGGGTGACCCCTGAGACAGAAGATTAAGGTTCTTGTGAAAAGTGATTGTAAGGGAAGACTTCCTGGAGAAAAGTATGACTAGCTGAGATTTAAATATCATTTAGGGGATAATTCAGGTGAAAATGAGTGAAGGAATAACATTATAAGCAGAAAATAGCATGTGTAGCCTCCAGTAATAGTTGCCCAAACTGGGTATTTATTTTGTGTTATGCACTTTAGATAAATTATGTAATTTACTCACGCCAATATCCATATAAGGTAGTCATTATTACATCTATTTTGCAGAGAAGAACACTGAGACTTAAAAAATTAAGTATCTTGCTGTGGACATGTAGATAGTAAGTACCAAAGTGGTATACTGAAACCAGAGCTAAATGATTCCATGCACGAGCCCTTAAATATTATATTAGATGATCCCATTAGATTTTCAGCTATTTAGAAACCAGCAAATACCATGGCCAAAGTATTGAATGGATTTGAGTTTGTAAAAACAAAAAAAAAATGGGGCAAGATCAATGACCTTTAATGAGTTTGGAGTTTATTCTGAGGGTGAAAAAAGAACTATTACAGGATTTTAAGCAACAAAACATCCTAAGACTGGTGTCTTAGAAAAATGATTCTAGCAACATGATGGAGAAAAACACCTTGCCAAGCAAGGCCTCCAATCAATATCTGTTAAATTAAAAAAAAAGCATATTAAAAGTGTTGAAACAGGATACATGAAAGGCAGTTGGAAACTACAGCAAATCATCTAGGCAAGAGGTGATAAGGTCCAAATGTAGACAGTGACTGGGGAAAGGGGAGACATATCATGGTTCTCAAACTTAATTCCCTAGCATAATTACTGTGGTGCTTTTAAAAATTACATCTAGTTAATCTCATCCCTGGAAATTCTGATTTAATAGATCTAGTTGGGTGCTAAGCATCTGCATTTTGTAAAGCTTCCATGGATGACTCTGTCAGCCAGCACGGAGAAGCAGGTACATAGGAACTAGAATGAGGATCACATAAATAATGGCACATTTACTAAGATTAGGAATAAATGAAGGGGAAAAAGATAAGTTAACAGATTTACAACTGAGTCACTGGTTGCATTCAAATGGTGACATATGACAAACACTAGATAGAGTGGCCCAGAACTCTGGAAGAGAGCCCGACAGCGGATAGTGAGAGGGAAGTCAGTAATCATTCATAGAAAGGGGATGAAACACGTGTTCTTTGAGTTAAGTAATGTTACATGCTGAATTCAAGATCAGAATAGCTCAGAGGGTAATCAGACATTTGAACTTAACGCCTATTTGCTTCCTAGTATCTTTAAAACACTTCACATTTCAACTTTGGGTTTGTCCTTAATTAGGGTCAGCATGCCAGCATGGCGCCATCAAATTTCCAGAAAAGAGGCATTTTCTAAGACTGTCGTCAAACACGAAGTATCAGCTGAGTTGGCCAAGAGGAGACAATCAGCAGCAGCAATAACACTCAGTGCATACCTGATAATCAGCAGCACCCTGGGGAAGGCAGTTGCCACTTAGTGAAACTTATGCAAGGCCGAAGCAGAAGCTGGTATGAAAGAGAATGGGCTGCACACTTAGTCAACACCTACAGCAATTTCTAAAAATGTTTCATTTAGTAGAAATAGTCCATGCTGTCAGTATGAAGGAGAATATCTGTCTTTTGTTTGAGAGAAAACATACATCCAACTGTCATGAAGACAACTGTTTTGATTAAAAAAATGAGAAGCCACAGCAGAGACAGGCCTGGACATTTCCACAGTTTGGACAGCATCTGTCTTGAAATGCTTGATACTGAGACAGATTAACAATAAGCTTTTGATAATTCCTCTGAGGAAGCATTATCGAATTGCATTTCCATACATTTTGGCTCAAGGACAATTATCTAGTAAATCAGTGAGTGATGGTGGATAAACGAATGCACAAAAAGCCTTTATTTATTTATTTATTTATTTATTTATTTATTTATTTATATTTTCCACTCATTTGATTCACAAAAGAATTTGAGGTAGCTTACACTAAACATGCTTATAAGCATATTTTAAAATAAATTTTTAATATGATCATAGTAAAAATGAAAAAGTCAGTGTTAAAGGGTCCTCTCTGCCTTATCCTTCAGTTCTTCTCTTCAGGAACAATCATTTTTCAATATTTCCCATTTGTTCCCCCAGTATCTGTATCTAATACACTTCTGTTGCTATTACTTGGCTTGATTTTTAATATATCATTAACTTCCTCTTATATTTGTTCTTCTATCCACATTGATTCTCCTCTGCATCCTTTTTAAAAATAGCTATATCACAACATTTGATTAAGTCAGTAGGCCGTGCCGACCTCATGTTGATATACAATTCTTTTTCATTTCATTTACTTTAAGTGTGTGTTGCTAATTCTTCCCAATAGCACCAATACGTTCATATGGCTTTCCAAATACTTATACAACTAATCTCTCTCTCTCTTTCTGTGTCTGAGTGTGTGTGTGTGTGTGTGTGTGTGTGTGCCCTTTCTTTCCAGAGAATGTCCTCTAGACCTTTCCATTTATCCTCTATTCTGGACAGGTTTAATCTATTGCACCAATGCCCCTCTGGGGACTTCTTTTTCTACTCTCCTGCTTTAGATCCCTGTTTTCTGGATCCCACAGTTTCCTCTTTGTGGATTATTGCCTTCTTTTTCTAGATGACATCCTTCACTAGCTTTCAGAGAAACAGTGCATGACAAAGTAAATTTCTTAGTCTTACTTTTTTGAAGGTGTTTTTTGCCATTCCATGGAATTTAAAAATTCTGGTTATATTTTTAATTTCCAAGTGCTTTGTGTGTGTGCGTTTCCCTGTATCATAGCATCTTTTCTGTGCTAGAAATGAGATAAATCTTATCTTTTTTTGGTGATATTAATTGTAGTGATTTGCTAAAGTTTTCTTATTTCTTATCCCCATGGAAATGCTGCAGTGTAAGCCCAGAAGGTTAACAGGTGGTGGCTAGAGGGTGGGAAGGTTTAAATTGGCCTTACAGAAGGAGTACGGTTATTAGTAAAGCCAAGCGAACAGTTAGCTGAGACTGGGTTGAGGGCAAGGCAGTGTGACAACTGTGCATTGTTCCCTTTGTTCTTTTCCCAGATGATTCTGTCTCCAGCCTTGGGTAATTTCCTCACGTTGATCTATAGTCCTACAGAATTCTGTGGGACCTTCTGTGGATTTCCCATGTTCTTTACCTGTGCAGTTCTCACTTTTCTGTCATTCTGCCCCACAGCTCCAGCTGCCTTAGTGTTTCCAGGCTTCAGTACTGCCTTCTCAGCTCAGGGAATCAATAGGAGTCTGCCTCAGTTCCCCCTTCAAGCACGGCCTCCCACAAATTCAAAGCAGTAAGCTATAGCAATTGCAGGGCTCATCTCTCGTTTCCCACCCCTTTGAGATCACTAGCCTTTGTTGTCTGGTGTAAACATACATTTTGTCTGTTATTTGTTTCAAATGGGGGGAAATCTGGTCCCTGTTACTCCATCTTGACTGAGAGTAGAGGTCGCTTGAGAATATTGGATTGCACAATATTTTGAAAATTGAAAACAGAACAATATTATTAGGTGACTGCTTAAGAATCAGAGGACATTCTGCTGAGAGTGCTCAAAGGAGTCTTGAAACATGGCCTGATTTTTATCCACAATGTATAGAAAAGCGAGTCCTATTTGTTCAATGTAAAAGTGAGCACAAGTAATGTAGCAGGGGGCATCTGGATTATGTTGCTTGAGCCTGGGTGCACAATTTGAGAAGTGGTTTTATTTTGGATGGTATATGTAATTTAAGTCTACTGGATGTAGAAAAGATAGAGAGAAGGTGGTTAACTGAATTCTAATCAGAATTCTTAAAGAAATATCATCTATCTTTCATCTATCTATCTATCATCTATCTATTTATCATCATCATCATCACCATCATCACCACCTATATAATCTATGTATATCATACCTGACCTATATTTTTGGTAAATGAGTTGGGATATTTCCCGCTTCTGCCCTTTATAAAATATTACTATGCCTATGTTCTACACACACAAAAATAATTTGTATGTCAAATTTAACAAATTCTTCTTTTATAACTTAGTTTTTCCTACTTTAGTTAAGGAAGGCTTCCTATTTTATGTGCATAAAATTAATCTCATATTTTTTCAATTATTAAAAATTTCTTTGGCTAACTGAAAATAATAAAAAAATTTCTTATATTTAGGTTCTTAATCCAGCTGGAGATTACTTCTCTCTATAGTGTGAGGTAATGCTGTGATTTCACTGTTTTTTTCTGTAGAAAAAGCCAACTGGGTCAATGCTTTTAATGGAATATAGTCTATTCTTAATTAATTTGAAATGTCCCATTTATCTCAGAGCAGGTTTTACAAGAGTTTTTTCTCTTTCCGGGTTCTCTATTCTCTTCTATTGATCTACCTACGTGCCCCTATGCCAAAAATACAGTTTTAATGCTTGTATTTTGTAACATATCCTGATATATGGTAAGTTCCTTTTCCACATTCCTTTCAGAACTTTCTTACTTTGTGTGAATTTTAGAATGATTTTTGTCAAGTTCCCTCAGAATTATTCTTTGAATTTCTAACAAAATGGCACTGAATTTATGAATTAATTTGAGTGAACTGACATCTTTACAGTATTGAATCTTAACATTCATGAAAAATGTTTCTTTCAAGTTACTTAGATCTTTTTATATTACTTAATAAAATTTTGTAACTTTCTTTATAATGTTATTATTAGTTTATAGTTTTTATTGCTAGTGAGTACATAATCTTTATTTCTATTACATTTTCTATGTGGTTATTGCTGGTATATAGGAGAGGTATACTTTCACATCCTGATCTATGCTCAAAAATCATGCTGAACTCTCTTATTATTCCATAGTTTATGATTTTACCAGCATTTTCTATGTGGAAATATATGTATATTACCTGCAAATAATGGTGATCTCGTCTTTTCCTTCCCAGTCCTTTTGACACTTCTCTCTTTATCCAGTTTTTATTGCATCAGTGAGGTGTGCCAATATACTATGGCCTTGCATCAGTGTTAGTAGATATTTTTGTCTTATTTCTCATTTTAAGGAAACTGCTTCTAAAATTTCACCAATAGGAATGATATTGTCCATATGTTTTTCAAGTTGTAGAAATGCTCTCTTCTCCTAGTTTGTTCAGTGTAGTAGACCTGTCCTATTTCCTTGGGTGTTACAATTTCTAGTCACATCAGCAATACATCAGACTTCCAGCATAGACTCCGTTTGTTCAAGGACTTTCCCTCTTTTTCCAGTGCTTATGGCAAATCGGGAGCACTAGACATTGCTAACATCGGGAGGCAACCTTCTACCAATGACTAATAGGAATTGATAAATAACTATCCACATCTCTTCTCCCGTAAGTAGGCTGACTTTGAGATGGGTGTTCTGTCACACCTCCCAGAATTTCGTTGTGAAATGCAGTTCAAGATGCCCACAGCAGTAACTTTTTTGATTATACAGAATTTATTGGCTTGCTTCATTTTCTGTCACACTTCTCCATTCCTCTACTGGTGTTTACTGAGATCCTCTAAGATTTCTACTTAAATATTTGGCTCAGGGTTCTTCAAAGGGAATCTAAACTAAGATGCAGTAAATATCTTTATATGTCTAATAACTAAAAGGGATTTGAGTTTTAGTAAATACTCCTTCTGATTTTAATGAGATGATAATGTCAATATACTGAATTATTTTGATATATTTATGTCTTAAATCTCCTTTTAGGGACTAGAATTTCTTTTTTTATAATAAGATTTATTGAAGTTGAATATACACTTGATAAGATTCACTCTTGTTGGATGTAAAAAAATTCACCCTTGTTAGTTGTATACTTCAATGAATATTGAAGAATACAGTTATGGTACTATTATTGTCATAACCAAGAAATAGAACATTATATTGTCCCAAAAATTTCACTTGTGACCCTTTGTTGTCAATTCCTTCCCTGCTTTTTAGTCCTTAACAATGACTGATTTGTTTTCTGCCCCAACAGATATTCCTTTTCCAAGATGTCATATAAATAGAATAATAAAATATACAGAATATTTGAGTATAGTTTTTTTTATTATGTCATGTTAATCACCATACATTACATCATTAGTTTTTGATGTAGTGGTCCATGATTCATTGTTTGCATATAACACCCAGTGCTCCATTCAGTACGTACCCTCTTTAATACCCATCACCAGGCTAACCCATCCCACTAACCCCCTCCCCTCTAGAACCCTCAGTTTGTTTCTCAGAGTTCATAGTTTCTCATGGTTCATCTCTCCCTCCAATTCCCCCCCTTCATTTTTCCCTTCCTACTATCTTCTTCCTCTTCTTTTTTTTAACATATACTGTATTATTTATTTCAGAGGTACAGGTCTGTGATTCAACAGTCTTACACAATTCACAATGTTCACCATAGCACATACCCTTCCCAATGTCTATCACCCAGCCACCCCATCCCTCCCACCCTGCCACCACTCCAGTAATCCTCAGTTTGTTTCCTGCAATTAAGAATTCCTCATATCAGGGGCGCCTGGGTGGCTCAGTGGGTTAAGCCACTGCCTTCGGCTCAGGTCATGATCCTGGGGTCCCGGGATCGAGTCCCGCATCGGGCTCCCTGCTCGGCAGGGAGTCTGCTTCTCCCTCTGACCCTCCTCCCATCTCATGTGCTTTCTCTCTCTCTCATTCTCTCTCTCTCAAATAAATAAATAAAAATCTTTAAAAAAAAAAAGAATTCCTCATATCAGTGAGATCATATGATACATGTCTTTCTCTGATTGACTTATTTCGCTCAGCATAATACCCTCTAGTTCATCCACCTTGTTGCAAATGGCAAGATTTCATTCTTTTTGATGGCTGCATAATATTCCATTGTATATATACATACCACATCTTCTTTAAACATTCATCTGTCGATGGACATCTTGGCTCTTTCCATAGTTTGGCTACTGTGTACATTGCTGCTATAAACATCAGGGTGCATGTACCCCTTTGGATCCCTACATTTGTATCTTTGGGGTAAATATCCAGCAGTGCAATTGCTGTGTCATAGGGCAGCTCTATTTTCAACTTTTTGAGGAACCTCCATACTGTTTTCCAGAGTGGCTGCACCAGCTTGCATTCCCACTAACAGTGTAGGAGGGTTCCCCTTTCTCTGCATCCCCCCCAACATCTGTCGTTTCCTGACGTTAATTTTAGCCATTCTGACTGGTGTGAGGTGGTATCTCATTGAGATTTTGATTTGGATTTCCATGATGCTGAGCGATGTTGAGCACTTTTTCATGTGTTTGTTGGCCATTTGGATGTCTTCTTTGGAAAAATGTCTGTTCATGTCTTCTGCTCATTTCTTGATTGGATCATTTGTTCTTTGGGTGTTGACTTTGATAAGTTCTTTTTTTTATTTTTATAAAGATTTTATTTATTTATTCATGAGAGACAGAGGGGGCGAGAGAGAGAGAGAGAGAGAAGCAGAGGGAGAAGCAGGCTCCCAAGGAGCAGGGAGCCCGATGCGGGACTCGATCCCAGGACCCTGGGATCATGACCTGAGCCGAAGGCAGATGCTTAACCATCTGAGCCACCCAGGCGCCCGATAAGTTCTTTATAGATTTTGGATACTAACCCTTTATCTGATATGTCATTTGCAAATACCTTCTCCCATTCTGTCGGTTGTCTTTTGGTTTTGTTGACTGTTTCTTTTGCTGTGCAAAAGCTTTTTATCTTCATGAAGTCCCAATAGTTCATTTTTGCCCTTGCTTCCCTTGCCTTTGGTGGTGTTTCTAGGAAAAAGTTGCTGTGGCTGAGGTCAAAGAAGTTGCTGCCTGTGTTCTCCTTTAAGATTTTGATGGATGCCTGTCTCATATTTAGGTCTTTCAACCATTTTGAGTCTATTTCTGTGTGTGTTCTTTTATAGAACATAATGCTTTGAGACTTATTCATGTTGTTGCATGTTATCCATAGTTTATTTCTTTTTATTACTCAATAGGTTTCCATTGTATGAATTTACATATGTTTATTCTGCAGCTGATGGACAATTTAGGTTGTTTCAAGTTTTTGATGCCTGTGAGTAAAGCCAGCATAATTATGATCATACAAGTTTTTATGTGAAAATATGTTTTCATTTGACTTGGGTTAACACATCTTTTGGGGATTGCTAAATCAAATGGCTTTTAACTTCGTAAGAAATCTACAAACTGGATTGAGGAGAAAAAGATGGTGGAAGAGTAGGGGACCCTATTCCAACTGGTTCCCAGAATTGAGTTGGATATCTACCAGACCACTCTGAACACCCACTAAATCAGCCTAAGATGTAAGAAGATATATCTGGATCTCTACAAACAGAATACCCCAGGCGGTTGGTTTTGAGGTATGAAGAAGGGAGCCGTGATTCTGTGGGCAGATATCAGAAGATAAATGGAAGGGGGAGGGAGCCAAGGGGATCCTACACCACCAGTGAGTGACAGTCTCCTATGCTGGGGACAGGGCACAGACTCGCAGACCGCTAGTGGTGGGGAAAGGACTTTAGGGCAGTCCCCCCAGAATGAAACCTGGAGGGGTGGGACCCTGTGTGCAAACTGGGCACAGTTGGTGGTTTTAGAAGCACAAAGGACAGAGATGTGCCCCAGGTTCCAATCTGGAGGTGAGGACTGGGAGCCCTGCTGAGGGGCACACAGCCCAGGATGCTGCGGTTTATAGCAGCACAGACAGAAACAGAGATGGTGTGGCTTGGAGAGCTCACTGAAAAACAGATTGCGATCTCTCTGCTCTGAGGCAGAGGGTTGGAAATGATCTCTTCTGCTCTGAACCTCGGAAGAGATGCAGAAAGCCGCCAGAGAAAAAAAGCCCCCCATAAATGGTTTTCACTGAGCCCATACCCCCCCCACAGGGCAACTCTGCCCAAACAGGGTTGCCCAAGTAACAGTGTGGCAGGCCCCTCCCTCAGAAGACAGGCTGGGAGAACAAAAGGCCAACAACCCCGAGGTCCCTATAAAACAGGTGCATCTTGCTTGGGTTCTGGTCAATAATTTGGACTCTGTACATTCCCTCAGCCACCCATCAATAGAATGACTAGGAAGAGGAACCCCCAAAATAGGAAAGACTTAGAGACTGTGACTTCTGCCACAGATTTATTAATGGATACAGAAATAACCAAGATGTCGGAAATGGAATTAAGGGTACTAGTTGTGAAGACAATAGCTAGAATGGAGAAATCAATTAATGGCAACATAGAGTCTCTAAAGGCAGAAATGAAAGCTGACAGGCAGAACTTAAAAACGGTATCAATGAGATCCAATCTAATCTAGATAATCTAACAGCTAGGGTAAGCGAGGCAGAAGAACAAATTAGCGATCTGGAAGACCAATTCAAAGAAAAGAGGGATAAAGAGGAGGCCAGAGAGAACAACTCAAAATTCATGAAAACAGAATCAGAGAAATAAGTAACACCATGAAACGTTCGAATGTCAGAATTATTGGGATCCCTGAGGGGGTGGAGAGAGAGAGGGAGGACTAGAAGACGTATTTGAGTAAATCGTACCTGAGAACTTCCCTAATCTGGGCAATGAAACAAACATTCATGTCTTAGAGGCAGAGAAGACCCCTCCCAATATCAAGGAAAACAGGCCAATGCCCCAGCATGTAATAGTAAAACTTGCAAATCTTAGAACCAAGGAAACCATCTTAAGGGCAGTTGGGGGAAGAGATTCCTTACATACACAGGGAGGAACATCAGAATAATGTCAGACCTATCCACAGAGACCTGGCAAGCCAGAAAGGCCTGGCAAGACTTATTCAGGGTACAAAATGAAAAGAACATGCAGCCAAGAATACTTTATCCAGCAAAACTGTCATTTAGAATGGATGGAGAGATGCAGAGTTTCCATGACCAGAAGAAACTGAAAGAACATGTGACCACTAAGCTGACCCTGCAAGAAATATTAAGGGGAGTTCTATAAAAGAAGACCCCGAGTGATATAGAACAGAAATTTACAGAGACAATCTATAGAAACAAGAACTTCACAGGCAACATGATGACAATAAATTCATATCTTTCAATAATCACTCTCAACGTGAATGGCCTAAATGCTCCCATAAAACAGCACAGGGTTGCAGATTGGATAAGAAGACAGGACCCATCCATATACTATCTACAAGAGACTCGTTCTGAACCTAAAGATACGTCCAGACTGAAAGTGAAGGGATGGAGATCCATCTTCCATACCAACAGACCTCAAAAGAAAGCTGGGGCAGCAATTCTTATATCAGACAAATCAGATTTTAAGCTAAAGACTATAGTTAGAGACACAGAAGGACACTATATCATTCTTAAAGGGTCTATCCAACAAGAATATCTAACAATTGTAAATATCTATGTGCCCAACATGGGAATAGCCAAATATATAAGCCAATTGTTAACCAAAATAAAGAGTCATATTGATGATAATATATTAATTTTAAGAGACCTCAATACTCCACTCTCAGCAATAGACAAATCATCTAAGCAGAAAATCAACAAGGAAACAAGAGCTTTGAATGACACACTGGACCACATGGACGTCATAGATATATACAGAACATTCCACCCTAAAACAATGGAATACTCATTCTTCTCGAGCGCACATGAAACTTTCTCCAGAATAGACCACATACTGGGTCACAAATCAGGTCTCAACCAATACCAAAAGACTGAGATTATTCCCTGCATATTCTCAGACCACAATGCTTTAAAAGTGGAACTCAATCACAAGAAAAAATTTGGCAGAAATTCAAACACTTGGAAGCTAAAGACCACTCTGTTCAAGAATGTTTGGGTCAACCAGGAAATCAAAGAAGAACTTAAACAGTTCATGGAAATCAATGAGAACGAAAACACATTGGTCCAAAACCTATGGGATACTGCAAAGGCGGTCCTAAGGGAGAAATACATAGCCATCCACATCTCATTCAAAAAAATAGAAAAATCCCGAATTCACCAACTAACTCTACACCTTAAATAACGAGAGAAAAAGTAACAAACGATGCCTAAGCCACGCATTAGAAGAGAAATAATTAAAATTAGAGCAAAGATCAATGAATTAGGAACCAGAAACACAGTAGATCAGATCAACGAAACTAAGAGCTAGTTCTTTGAAAGAATTAATAAGATTGATAAACCACTGCCCAGACTTATCCAAAAGAAAAGAGAACAGACCCAAATTAATAAAATTATAAATGAAAGGGGAGAGATCACGACTAACACGAAGGAAATAGAAACAATTATTAGAAAGTATTATCAAAAACTATATGCCAATAAATTAAGCAGCCTGGAAGAAATGGATACCTTCTTGGAGATGTATTACCTCCAAGACTGAAACAGGAAGAAACCGACAACCTGAATGGGCCAATAACCAGTAATGAGATTGAGGTAGTGATCAAAAACCTCCCCAAAAACAAGAGTCCAGGGCTTGATGGATTCCCTGGGGAATTCTACCAAACATTCAAAGAGGAAATAATATCTATTCTCCTGAAGCTGTTTCAAAAAATAGAAACAGAAGGAAAGTTTCCAGACTCATTCTATGAGGCCAGCATTACTTTAATCCCCAAACCAGGCAAAGACCCCATCAAGAAGGAGAATTTCAGACAGATATCCCTGACGAATATGGACTCCAAAATCCTCAACAAAATCCTAGCGAATAGGATCCAACAATACATTAAAAGGATCATCCACCACGACCAAGTGGGATTAATCCCCGGGATGCAAGGTGGTTCAACATTTGCAAATCAATCAGTGTGATAGAACACATTAATAAGAGGAGGGAGAAGAACCATATGGTCCTCTCAATTGATGCAGAAAAAGCATTTGACAAAATAGAGCATCCTTTTCTGATTAAAACTCTTCAGAGTATAGGGACAGAGGGAACATTCCTCAAGTTCATAAAATCCAGCTATGAAAAACCCACAGAGAATATCATCCTCAATGGGGAAAAGCTGAGAGCGTTTCCCTTAAGATCAGGAACACGTCAAGGATGCCCACTCTTGCCACTGTTGTTCAACATAGTATTAGCAACAGCAATCAGACAACAAAAAGAAATAAAAGGTATTCAAATTGGCAAAGAAGAAGTCAAACTCTCTCTTTTCGCAGACGACATGATACTTTATGTGGAAAACTCAAAAGACTCCACCCCCAAATTACTAGGACTCATACAGCAATTCAGTAATGTGGCAGGACACAAAATCAATGCACAGAAATCAGTTGCTTTCTTATACACTAACAACGCAACTGTAGAAAGAGAAATTAGAGAAACGATTCCATTTACAATAGCACCAAAAACCATAAGATACCTCGGAATAAACCTAACCAAAGAGGTAAAGGATCTATACTCTAGCAACTACAGAACACTCATGAAAGAAATTGAAGAAGACACAAAAAGATGGAAAAATATTCCATGCTCATGGATCGGAAGAATAAACATTGTTAAAATGTCTATGCTATCCAGAGCAATCTATACCTTCAATGCCATCCCGATCAAAATTCCAATGACATTTTTCAACGTGCTGGGACAAACAATCTTAAAATTTCTATGGAATCAGAGAAGACCTTGAATCACCAAGGAAATGTTGAAAGAGAAAAACAAAGCTGGGGGCATCACGTTGCCTGATTCCAAGCTATATTACAAAGCAGTGATCACCAAGACAGCATGGTACTGGCACAAAAACAGACATATAGACCAGTGGAACAGAATAGAGAACCCAAATATGGATCCTCAACTCTATGGTCAAATAATCTTCAACAAAACAGGAAAAATATGCAATGGAAAAAAGACAGTCTCTTCAATAAATGGTGCTGGGAAAATTGGACAGCTATATAGAAGAATAAAATTCGACCATTCTCTAGCACCATACCCAAAGATAAAGTCAAAATGGATGAAAGACCTCAATGTGAGACAGGAATCCATGAAAATCCTAGAGGAGAACATAGGCAGCAACCTCTTCGACATCGGCCACAGCAACTTCTTTCAAGGTAGATCTCCAAAGGCTAGTGAAACAAAAGCAAAAATGAACTTTTGGGACTTCATCAAGATAAAAAGCTTCTGCGCAGCAAAGGAAACAGTCAACAAAACAAAGAGGCAACCCACAGAATGGGAGAAGATATTTGCAAATGACACTACAGACAAAGTGCTGATTTCCAAGATCTATAAAGAACTTCTCAAACTCAACAACCAAAAATCAAATATTCAAGTCAACAAATGGCCAGAAGACATGAACAGATACTTCTCCAAAGAAGACATACAAATGTCTAACAGACACGTGAAAATATGTTCACCATCATTAGCCATCAGGGAAATTCAAGTCAAAACCACACTGAGATACCACCTTACACCAGTTAGAATGGCAAAAATAGACAAGGCAAGAAACAACAAATGTTGGAGAGGTTGTGGAGAAAGGGGAACCCTCTTACACTATTAGTGGGAATGCAAGTTGGTATAGTCACTTTGGAAAACAGTGTGGAGGTGCCTCAAAAAATTGAAAACAGAGCTACCTTATGATCCAGCAATTGTACTCCTGGGTATTTACCCCAAAGACACAGATGTAATGAAAAGAAGGGCCATATGCCCCACAATGTTCATAGCAGCAATGTCCGCAATAGCCAAACTGTGGAAAGAGCCGAGATGTCCTTCAACAGATGAATGGATAAAGAAGATGTAGTCCAGATATACAATAGAATATTATTCAGCCATCAGAAAGGATGAATACCCAACTTTTACATCAACATGGATGGGACTGGAGGAGATTATGCTAAGTGAAATAAGTCAAGCAGAGAAAGTCAATTATCATATGGTTTCACTTATTTGTGGAACATACGGAATAGCATGGAGGACATAAGGAGAAGGAAGGGAAAAATGAAGGGAGGGAAATCAGAGGGGGAGATGAACCATGAGAGACTATGGACTCGGAGAAACAAACAGAGGGTTTTAGAGCAGAGGGGGTGAGGGGATGGGTTAGCCCGGTGATGGGTATTAAGGAGGGCACGTACTGCATGGAGCACTGGGGGTTATACAAAAACAATGGATCGTGGATCACCACATCAAAAACTAATGATGTATTATATGGTGACTAACATAACATAATAAAATTTAATTAAATTAAAAAAAGAAATCTATGAACTGTTTTTAATTGTGAATTAAATTTCATATACATTCAATTATTCAACTTATCTAGTTCATCTTGAGTGAGTGTTTGTAGATTACGTCTCAGTGAACTTGTGCATTTCATTATTGTGGAATTTATCCAAAGACATCATTCATAATATTTCCTAATATTTGAATGTCTGCAGGATCTGTAGTGATGCTGTTATTTTATTCCTAATGTTTTTAACCTGTGTCTCCTCTTTTTAAAGGACAAATATGGCTCTAAGTCTGATAATTTTATCAATTTCTCAAAGAAACTGGTTTCGTTATATTGATTTTTCTCTACTATATTTCAACTGCATTGATTTCTGTTCTTGTCTTTACTATTTCCCACCTCTTCCTTGCTTTTAGTTTATTTTTTTCTTCCTAGTTTCCTAAGGTGGATCTTTAGATTATTGATTTTGATATCTTTGCCTTTCTTAATCATTTAATGCTATAAATTTTCCTTTAAGTACTTCTGATACATCCATTTTTTAATGTGATATGTTTTAATTTCATTCGATTAAAAATACTGATACCTATTTTGATTTTCTTGATGATCCAGCAATTATTTGGAAATACGTTGTTTAATTCCAATATTTGGATATTTTCCAAGTATCTTTTGATTGATTTCTAGTTAAATTCTATTGTGATTAGATAATATAACTAGGATGCTTTTAATTCTTTTACATTTTTGTTGAAATTTGCTTTATGGTCCAATATGCTGTTTTAGTAAATGCCTCCATATACTTGAAAAGCATATGTAATGAGTTTTTGTTCAATATAGTGTTCTCTATATGTCAATTAGTTCAAGCTGGTTGATGGTGTTGTTCAATTCTATATCCTTGTTGATTTCCAGCATATATATTTTATCAATTACTGAGAGAGATATGTGAAGTCTCCACCGTAACTGGAGATTTGTAGATTTCTACTTTCAGCTCTATTGGTTTTGACTCATGTAATTTCAGAAGCTCTGTTGTTAGATGCATATACATTTAGCATTACTGTACCTTCTTAATGAGTTAACACTTTTATTAGTGATGATAATAGTTAACATTATGTGATCTTTCTCTTTATTTCTGGTAATCTTTTTTGGATGTTCACTTTGATATTAATGTAACTGATCGATTTTTTGTTTGACTAAATTTTACATGACATGTCTTCTTTTTCCATTCTTTTATTCTTAACATATCACTATTTTTATATTTCTTTATTTATTTTAAAGATTTTATTTATTTACTTACTTACTTATTTATTTAGAGAGTGCACAGGAGGAGGGAAAGGGAGAATCTCAAGCAGACTCCATGCTGAGTGCAGAACCTGATGTGAGACTTGATCTCACAACCCTGAGCTCATGACCTAAACAAAATCAAGAGGTGGGCACTTAACTGACTAAGCCACCCAGGTGCCTGGCTATTTTTATATTTAAAACTGGGTTCTTGCCATCTTTGCCTTTTAATTGCAGTGCTTAGGCCATTTACATTCAATGTAATTATTGTTATTGTTAGATTTAAATCAATACTCTTTTAGGTTTTTTGTCTATTTTCATATCTGTTATTTGTTTCTTTCCCTTTATCTTTTGTATATCTACTATAGGTTTTCACTTTGTGGTTACCATGAGATTTACATAAAACAACTTATATTTATAACAGTCAATTTTAAGTTGGTAACAAGTTTGACCACATTCTAAAGCTCTACATTTTTACCCATGCCAACACACTTTATGTTTTAATGTCAAAATATACACCTTTTTATCTTGTGTATTCATTAACAAATTACTGGATATATAGTTATATTTTACTACTTTTAACTTTTAACTTCATACTAGCTTTCTATGTAACTAACCCATAAACTTTGCAAAATTAGATTATTCTGAATTTTACTATGTATCTACCTTTACTGGTGAAATTAATACTTCCGTATGTTTTCCTGTTACTAATTAGTGAATTTTTACTTCTGCTTAAAGAAGTCCTTTTATCATTTCTTAAAAGGCCTGTTTTTTGTTTCTTTAGTTCTCTTTTTCTGTTTTTTTGATTAGTTGAATATTTTCTATGATTATACTTTATCTCTACAATTGTCTTATTAGTTAAACTATTTCCTCTAATTTTCTTGTTAGTGGTTGCCTAAGTTTATAGTATACATCTTTAATTTATTGTAATGTAGCTTCAAATATTAAATATCACTGTTTATCTTGTAAGAAACTTCTTTTTTTAAAGATTTTATTTATTTATTTGACAGAGAGAGACACAGCGAGAGAAGGAACACAAGCAGGGGGAGTGGGAGAGGGAGAAGCAGGCTTCCCGTGGAGCAGGGAGCCCGATGCGGCACTCGATCCCAGAACCCTGGGATCATGACCTGGGCCGAAGGCAGATGCTTAACTGACTGAGCCACCCAGGTGCCCTTCTTGTACAAAACTTCTAGCAGTGCACTTTCAATTCCCCTTTCCCTTCCATTGTGTTATTATTGTCATACTTTTATTTTACTTGTTATAAATTCAAAAACATTGTTACTATTTTTTTGTTCTGTTTTTTGCTTTAGATAATTTTAGTTTACATTTAAAAATATTATTTTATATTGACTTTAATTTGTACTATTTCCAGGGCTATTAATTTTTTTATACATTTCCAAATTTCTGTCTGAAAGACTCCATTTAACATTCCCTAAAGTGTATGATTGCTGGTAATGAATTCTATTATCTTTTGTTTATAATACAAAGACCTTTATTTTTGTTGGGTATACAATTCTGGGTTGACAGGTTTCTTTTCTTCCTTTCTGTCTTTCTTTTAGTACTTTATTTTTTTTTAAAGATTTTATTTATTTATTTGACAGAGAGAGAGCTCAAGTAGGCAGAGTGGCAGGCAGAGGGAGAGGGAGAAGAAGACTTCCCGCTGAGTGGGAAGCCCAATTTTGGGCTCGATGCCAGGCCCCTGGGATCATGACCTGAACCAAAGGCAGACTCTTAACCAACTGAGCCACCCCAGCGCCCCTTTCTTTTAGTTCTTTAAAGATGACATTGTCTTGCGGCTTGTATAGTTTCTAACAAGGTCCACTGTAATCTTAATTTTTGTTCCTCTATGTAATGTTTCTTTTCCCCCCATCAGTCTCAAATTTTCTCATTATCTTTATTGTTTTTTTTTATTTTTAACAATTTGAGTATGTACTGTCTTTGGGATTTAAAAAAATTATTTACACTGCTTAGGTTTCTCTGAGATTCTTGGACATGCTGTTTGTAATGTTTACTATTTCAGGAAAGTCTGTTGCTGTTATCTCTTTACATATTTCTTCTGCCCTATGTTCTCTCTTCTTTTGGGACTGAAGTTACAAGTTTGTTAGATATTGTCCCACAATTCTTGAATGCTTTTTTCTGTTTTTTTTTTCCCACACATTGAATAATTTCTACTGACCTTTTCTCAAGTTCTCTGATTCTTTCCTCAACCATTTCCAGTCTATTGAAGGATCTGTCAAAGAAGTTCTTCATCTCTAATGCTGTGTGTGTAATTTCTAGCATTTCCATTTTATCTGTTTTTTTATTTGTTTCTATTTTTGTGCTGAAATTGCATGCCTGTTTATACATATTACCACATTTCCACAAAATCTTTTTTTTTAAGATTTTATTTATTTTTCAACAGAGAGAGAGACAGTGAGAGAGGGAACACAAGCAGGGTGAGTGAGAGAGGGAGAAACAGGCTTCCCGCTGATCAGGGAGCCCAATGTGGGACTCAATCCCAGGACCCTGGGATTATGACCTGAGCTGAAGGCAGATGCTTAATGACTGAGCCACTCAGGTGCCCTTCCACAAAATCTTTAATACACTAGTTACACTAACTTGAAGTCCCTGTTTCATAGTGTTAGCATGTGGCTTTCCTCTGAGTCTGGGTCTGTTGATTGCTTTGTCTCTTGACAATGAGTTGTGTTATCTTCTTTTTTAGTGTGTCTCAGTTTTAGTGTGTCTTATGTTTTAAAAGATTTATTTATTTTTTTAAAAGATTTTATTTATTTGAGAGAGAGAATGAGATAGAGAGAGAGCATGAGAGGGGAGAGGGTCAGAGGGAGAAGCAGACTCCCTGCTGAGCAGGGAGCCCGATGCGGGACTCGATCCCAGGACTCCAGGATCATGACATGAGCCGAAGGCAGTCACTTAACCAACTGAGCCACACAGGCGCCCTAAAAGATTTAAATGATACATATCATAAGTGGAACAATAGAGACAGAAGTAAATAGTTTTTATGCTTATAATGGACACTCTTGTTCTGTCAGTGTGGGAGAATGAGTAAATGTAGTCAGGAAATGAGTTTGATTTTGTTACTGCTATGGTCATCTACAGTGCACCCCAGACTTCATATTAGTCTAGCAATATCTTGTACATAGAGTGAAGGCTGGAGTGCTGCTGAATTTCTCTCAATGTTTGTGGTCTCTCTACCCTCAATATTCATGCATCCCTATATATCTGATCATGGGAAAGGGAGAGGAGGGAGGTTTTTTCACTGTCTTGTCTCTGCCCAGTAGTAGACTACTACTGTCTTTTGTTACTCTGTATTTGATAGCCTAATTGTAGTCACAGGGAAGGTTTTCTGCTTTCCTGGTTTGACTTGAGTCTTAGTTTTGCCCTGTGCCTGGCCCATAGAGGCTCTATTGTCTGTGTTATTAACCATTTCATTTACTACTCCCTTGTTTATTTGTACTTAAAAAAAAAAAACTCTGTTCTTTATTTTAATCAAGATATTTGAGAGACATTTTGTTTCATAATTACATAATTGTCTATTTTACAAACTAGTAAAGTTTTTTATTGTTTCTATTTTGTTATTTTGGATTCAAAATGTTATCACTTCTTTTGTCTGTAGTTTTACTCTTTTTGTGACCCTAGTTTCCCAAATGGAATGCTCCACTCATTTTAAAAAAAAATTCGTTTTTGTAATAAATGCATTTAATACTACTTCTTCCAGGAGATGCTTAACTGTATCCCATAAGTTTTGATATATAATACTTTCATCAGTGTTCAGTTTTAACTATTTTCTCATTTCCATTATCATTTTTTAAGCTCCTTTTCATCATTATTTCTTCTTTAAATTGTAATCTTATAGTTGTAACACTCAAATCGGTTTTTTACATTATTGAGACTTAAAAAAGCAGGGCCCTGTCAGCAATGGAAATGAGACTTACACAGCATAATTGTTGAAAACTATAGCCAGTTTTATATATTTCATTTGTAGCAGACCTTGGCCTTATAATTCTAGTATTCTACTATAGGTGCACCAAATGTTCATATTCAAGCTAGTGAGAAGATATAAAATAAAATACAAGAGAGACCAGGAAATACAAAAATAGAATAAAAAATTTAGTCTGTCAGTGTTTTAGCTTTGGTTCTAAAGCTGAACTTCATGGTAGTCAAAACACAAATAGTGAACACTAACTTAAATTTCCCATGAGGAAAATATGAATATATTCTTTAGAAAAGGAGTTTTTTTTAAGATTTTATTTGAGAGAGAGAGAGAAAGAGAGAGAGCAAGCGTGAGTTGGGTGAGGGGCAGAGGGAGAAGCAGGCTCTCCACTGAGCAGGAAGGCCAAAGTGGGGCTCAATCCTGGAATTCCAGGATCATGACCTGAGCCAAAGCAGATGCTCAACCGACTAAGCCACCTAGGCACCCCTAGAAAAGAAGTTTTTGGGGGCACCTGGGTGACTCAGTTGGTTAAGTGTCCCACTCTTGATTTTGGCTCAGGTCATGATCTCAGGGTAGTGAGATCAAGCCCCATGTGGGGCTCCTTGCTGGACATGGAGCCTGCTGAAGATTCTCTCTCTCCTTCTCCCTCTGCTCCCTTCCCCCACGTCTAAAAAGAAAATAAGTTTTTCCTAGTATTCAGGAAATTACTTGTCTCAAAAAAATTTTCATAAAAGGAGCACTTCGTTCTTCTCTATAATAAGTGCAGTGATGGTATCATATAGCAGCTTCTATTTCTATGTCTCTATGCAAGGGCTTCTGTAGGAGGCATCATTGCAATGTCTTCTATGCTATGGCTCTCACTGACATTATACGGGACCTACATTGCCCAGCTGTAAACATAGGCCCTGTAATATGTAAGTCAAGGCCATAACACTGAATGCAACTTAGTTACTGGCGTCATTTCTCAAGAGATAAAATTATTGTGATTCCTGAACAATGGTCCCAAAACTAAAGGCCATGGAAACACGCTAACTATTATGCAGAACAACCTAATTTCTGCCTCTTCTAACTGGCTCCACGATTTTACTAGCTGTGTGGTCTTGGGCAAGTTAGTTAACTTTTTTATACCTCAATTTGCTCTCATATAATATAGGGATACTATTTATACCCTGCTCATAGGGTATTTTGAGGTCTAAATGAGAACAGTTATATAAAACACTGAGCATATTATTATTATTTTAAAATCGAGATAGTCCTTAGACTTGAATACATAGGGGTTCCAGATGCTAGTGGAAATACAAATATTTAATTCTCTATACTTTTAATAAATGAAGAACTACTCAATTAAAAGCAAATGAGTGATTAACTCATATAAAGAAGGCATAATAGATTACTAACACATGCCCATATTTGGTGTAGGCAAGGTCATCTGTGGTATTCCTCCCTGGAGAAGAAATCATAAAGCCCAATTTCAAGGGCTACCATTGCTACTTAGTAAATGTGCATTCTTAGGTGCATAACTTAATGTTTCTTGGGTCACTTCTTCATCTGTAGAACTGAGGGATTTGAGTGGATGATTTCTGAGGTCCCATCTGTGCATTTACCCTATAAGACTCTTTGCCTCTTGCTTGTGCTACTTTTTGAATAGTTCAAGATAATGTTATCATCAAATTTGGAATCCATCATAGCCCAGAAGTCTGAGATTAGTGGGAAATGTGTTAGTAAAGTTCCAGTGTATCAACAAATCAATATCTAACTGCCATTTTGCTGTCTTCAAAATGCAGCCCTTTATATCAACAGAATGATACAGAGCTCTGTTTATTGGAAAGCAATCTAAAAAAGAGTGATTTAGAGAGAAAAGCTCAAGGAAAGATAAGCAAAGTCAAGGAGAAATACAAAGGTGACTTACAAAATTGACCCAAATCAGGAATCAAATTGATGTTAGGATTTGAGCTAATATTTACTAGTTGCTTAGAAAAAAATTCCCCTGCAAGAAGAAAACATGTTTGAAAGGATATAAATTTGTTAGATGTCTATAAGTATTTATAAAAGGATACGGGAAAAGAAAAAGAAAAAAGAATTGAAAGCCCTAACTCTCTTAGGTTATTTTAGAGTAGAAATTAAGTGCACAGATTGAATGAGGCTTTTTGCATGCGCCTGAAACAGCCACACCTACCCAGCATTTTCCTTTGTTCTTCTTAGCCAGTCTGTTTCATATAATAAAAACATCAGAGTTACTTTCAGTTTTTTTTTAACTTACAAGCAAAAGATATCATTAGTGTTGCTAAAAATCCCTTTCATATTTCATTAACAAATAAATTGTGCAGGTGTCCAATCAGAATGAAATAATCCTGCACCATAGGGGAAATTCCATGTAATTCCCTCACACTATCTTGCCTCTGTAACTCACCTTTTCTAAGCAGAGTTCACATATGTGTTCTATTCGGTTTTTATTTCCTATAACTCATAAAATAGGGAGATGGGAGAATGTGGCAGGTTCCCTTCTATTTTATTGTGAGGGATAGATCTGTTGCTGTATGGTGGGCTGAGGAGGGGGACACATTTAACTGATTCCAAATATGTTATTTTCATTGATGATTCCCTGGTTTTAAAGTTTGATTGAGTCTTAGAAGAATTGGACTTTTCATTCTTTAGCTTACCATGGAATTATCCCAGCTGGAGATCCAAAATAAAATTTGCTGCTTGTTCTTGGCTCAGCTTTCTGTAGATTTCAAATAGAAACATTGAAGCCCTGTGGGGAATGATGAACTGTCATTGATTTTGAACTGAATTATCAAATATGCCACTGGGATGATAGATAAACCTCTAGCAGTTGAATATTACCCTCAAAAATGGCAAGACATTTTTCCAAATCCCCTCACAAAAAACCCAAAAACATAAAATTTGTGCCAATCACCTTTAAGAACTCATTCAACTTGTATTACTGGGGAAACTAAGTTCATGTTTTCTCATTTAGTCTTTAGTATAAGAAGAAAAAAGTACATTAGTAAACAATATGCATCCTCCCTTCTGACAGGCAATTCTATCATGGGTATGATTGTACAGCTTGTTTCTATAGATACTGCTTTTATGATATTTTGATTCTGCAAAGCCTTTGTCCATCAATACTGAGAGGTTTTTTTTTTTTTTCTTAAGTTTAAAAGTCTGACAAATCTTAAGCTTAAAATGTTTGCCAGGTGAAATAGTCCCAAGTCCTTAATTTTTTTGGCAGGATCTGAAAACATTTGCTCTGCCCCCCTAGAGCTAGAAGTATTGATTTTTTAATGGGTACACTTTTCTCAAATGGAGTCCATTGCTTAAATCCAACATCCGCTCCTTTGTTGAAGGAGCAGTTTCATGTTTCCAAGTAATTACTGTTTCTCTTTTTGCCATTGATATTGCTGTGTTTAAGAATCTATATATTCTCTCAAGGAAATTTAAAGTTGGTCTTCCATTCCAGAAGGCAAAGAGGCAATTGGATGTTAATAATTAATGTTATCATAAAAGTTATAACACAGAATTTTAAAATACAGAATTTTATAACAGAATTTTGAATTTTATTCTATAACAAACATACCTTATATCTTTTGAGATCAGCTGCGTATTTCTCTCCAGATTGGGATACATAGGGCCGTTTCTTTTTTTTTTTTTTTCATTTTGTACAGATTCTTTCAAGAAATTAGGAATTGCAGAGACTGCCAGAAATGAAGATTTCTTATTCTATCTTTATAAAAAAATAAGAAAAGCATCTTGAGAGTAAAGAAGTCATGGCACCCATTTGACCCGAAGTTCCAATCACTTACATTGTTGTTCACACAACACTAGGCCATCTGCCAATAATCTAAGATGTATTATGGTAGATGGTGATAGAAGAAGAAAGTATCCTTTTATGAATTTGCAATATACTCTTGCCTTAGGCAAGGTGGAGTTGAGACTTGCCTGTTCTCTCTTAGTTCTTTTAGCAACCCTGGACCAAGTGTAGCTCATCCATCCATTTTGTTATCTACTTCCTAAGTTGACCTTACCCATAGACCTGGGCTACTGGCCAATATTCATTAATTTAAAAATAGCCATCTGATACTTTGTTAATTCAAGGACAGTTTGTTCCAGCCCTGCACAATTCTGAAAGAGTATTTTAAACAGAGAAAGTTGAGAGTACATGGTATGGTAGAAAATCACAAATAGCTCAGTGGATCTAAAACATAGCATTCAAGAGGCTCATTATGACAGATAAGGCTGGAGAAGTTTGAAGGAGGGGTCAGCAAAAGATGGAAGGCATATTGTTAGGTGTCTTATATGCTGTAGGGAAGAGTTTGGACTTGATTCTGAAAGTTGGAGAGGCACTGAGTGACACTGAGCAGGAGAGCAGCATATTAATGAATTGTTGTTTTTGTTTTGTTATTTTGTGAAAGTTCATTCTGGAAACTCTATGAAGAAAAGCTTAGAGCAGGAGAAACTGAAGGCCATCTGACCAGTTAGATGGCTCTGTATCAATTTATTTAAGAAATCTGAATCCATAATGAAAGCAGCAACTCTGAATTGATGTAAAAAGATTGAAAAGATGTTGAGAACAGAATATGTAACATTTATTACTTGATTAGATATGGGGATATAGAAAAAAGTTGATACCAAAACTGACTACAGACTCTGATTTGGGTAACTGAGTGGAATTTGAAGACTGTTTCTTTATCTTATATACCAACACACAATCTTTCAAAAATGTTTAAGGTGGCTTACAAGAATTGTAATTAAGATGATTAAATATCAATGGTAAAATTTTTTAAAAGATCAAAGGAAAAAGAAAAAGAGGCACATAGGAAAGTATAGCCTTATAACAAAATAAAAACCAGAAGTGGCATGAGTACATGAACAAATTTAATGAAGGCTTGAAAACTTGTTAGAGATGGGTCACAAATCGATTTAGCACAAGATGTTTAGTAGGTCATTCAGTAAGAGGAACATGATCAGTTACAACATCCAGGCAGCTGCCTGGAAGGTAGCAACAAATCCACTGGCACAGAAACTCATAACCATTAGTCCTGCAACCAGAGAAGTTCATAACTAGGAAGTAGCGCATTCCCCAAAAGAGGGAAGAGGGAAGGAACAGACTTTAGAGGGAAATAATGCTAATTCAGTCTTAAAAAATGTTAACTCACACCCTCTTTATTAAATGGATTTCTTACTTCTTCCAAATACTCTTTCCATACTATCTAACACTTGTGCTCTTTTGACTCCTGACTCAGTGCACCAGGAAACAAACATTTTTTTGAGCATCTACAATATATTTTACCAAAGCAATTCCCCTTGTATGAACTGCTTCCCTCTTTGTCTTAACAGCTCTGCTTCTCCTTTAAGCCCTGACTCGTTTCCTAATTTTTTTATGGTGTAAGTAATCTATACTACATTTTAACAATTGTGTAGGCTGGGCCCCTTAGGCCTTAAATATTTGAAGTCTTTCCTGTCTATTTGTTGTCATCTCCACGACCAAAATTCTGTAAACCAGCTTTTCTTAGGTGTGAAATGTGTCCCCTGGTAGTACTTGAAATGATTTTGGGAAATAAACAAACGTGGTCTTAAATAAGATGGAACCACATAGCAAGAAAACATTATTCTTTCAATTCTCATTCATATATTCAGACTACATCAAGAGGAAAGGCTCATTTTTGTTTTTAGTACTAATTTCCTTTAAAACAAAAGCTAACAGATCTCTTCTTACAGCCATTTAACTGTCAATGTTATATAGCTAGAATTAAATTATTTATTTTAGTTTTATTGTATTACTTTTTATTATCATTTTTTTTTTACATTTAGGACAGAAATAGAACTTCCTTTTAAAATAAATTTATTTTATTTAAGAAGTGAATTGAGTGGTTTAATGACTATACTAAATATAAATGATGTGCAAATATGGGAAAAAGTCTTTTGAAAGAATTATACTTGTTTCATGGATATGGCAAAAATCAGAAACCTAAGATGCAGATCACTAAGTTTGGAAAATATAACTAGGATCCCCACCAAGCCAGACTACTTGCCTTCCTACAAATATACTTTGCTGTTTCAGACTTTTATACCTTTGTTGTGCTGGTACCTTAGCTAGGATATCTCTTCCAGCCTTTTCCACTTAACTTAGCTTCTGCATCTACTCTGATATGAAGCCTTTACTTATCTTCTTCTATTCACCTTGTATAAACTGTCCTTTATTAAGCTCTAGTGCAAGTATTTGTCCAAATTCAAACTCCCTAACTGATTATAAATTCTTTGCAGGCAGGGACAAGGTGTTACGCATCTTCAAATCTCTAATTTCCAGCAAAGTGACAGATAAAAAGTAAGCAAACGGTTGAACGAATTAATAAAAATTTTGCTTATCTCTTTCAGAATAATAACGTTGTTACTAACATTGTTAATTTTTAAAATATTCAATGAAAACAGTAATAATAATTCTAGTCTGTGTGCAAGTGGTGTGTATGTGGGTGTGATTTTTAGCTGAACAATGTGAATGTACTTAATGAACCAAACTGTATACTTAAAAATGGTACAATGGTAAATTTCATGTTTATGGATACTTACCCAAAATTAAAAAAAAAAAACTTTACAGAAGATAAAAACAAAACAAAACAAAAAAGAAGATAAAAACAATATTTCAGATTTTAATGTTATTAATTGGGTAACAATTTTCCCTGTGCACACATTCCCTTTAAAGATGGACTAACTACAGATCAATTTAGGAATTCACCAGAAATTATTACATTAAACATCAGAATCAAGCTGGGCTTGTTTTGGGGGATACAAATAAAATCAAATAATGAAAGGTTAATCACATGCAGTAGAGTCATTTTATAAGTAGTATTCATAATTCTTTAGCGAGTGGTGAGTGAGTTAAATGTTACTCAGTTATGACTTGCATGCCTATGTTAAAATTAGTTATGTTTTCAATATTCAGATAAAATATGCATTGTCATTAATATATTTTCTAAGCATAGGCTCTTTGATAATAGAAACCAGTGGGAACTAAATTTTTTTAAGTGTTCTTTTCTGATAAGAATTGGGGGTTAGAATGTGGCTACAGTGGCTAAGAAGGCCTGAATTTGAGCACCTGAGGGCAGTTGGGACCAGTAACTGACTGAGAACTCTGTCCCCTGTGGATGCTTCTCTTAGCATATCTGGCTTCATCTTTCTTATTCAATTGGCTTCACAAGGCAAGTCAAAGTTGGCGGCTCATAGCTCCTATTCCATTTCCAGCCACATTGAGGGTTGAGTCACTAACTTGGTCTTGGTCCTGACCTAGTCTAATCAACCAGGCCCAGAGCAGGAGGGTCTTGTTTTACAAATATGACTCTAGAAGCCAAATCCTAGGGGTTGGGGAAGGAACAACACAAGGGTCATTTAAACAGACAGACATCCCAGGAGTTGTCTACTATCTGTGTCGGGGCTTCCATCAAGTGCTGACCACCCTGGCCATGCCTGAAGGGTCACATGTGTCTAGCCACATGCCTCAATAATATTGAGATTATTACTTCAATAATTTGAAAGAAAGGATGAAACAACAGTGGGTCCAACACCCTCCCCTCAAAACCTGAAGAGATGGAGAAATGTCACCCACCTGAAAAGTAATGCTTCCTACTCCATAAGCCAGATATTCTCTATCATACCCTTTTATTTCTTTCCTTTATGTGTTTTTATTAAAATTATCTCATCCTTGGGGCGCCTGGGTGGCTCAGTTGGTTAAGCGACTGCCTTCGGCTCAGGTCATGATCCTGGAGTCCTGGGATCGAGTCCCGCATTGGGCTCCCTGCTCAGCAGGGAGTCTGCTTCTCCCTCTGACCCTCCCCCCTCTCATGTGCTCTCTCTCTCTCTCTCTCATTCTCTCTCTCAAATAAATAAATAAAAAAATCTTTAAAAAAGTAAAAAAATAAAAATAAATTAAAAAAATAAAATTATCCCATCCATATATGTGAGTTTACTGTTATCTCTACTTCCCACCCCAAGAATGTAAGCTTCATGAAAGACTTTACCTGCTTTCTTCACTATTGGTGTCGAGAAGAGTTTCTGGCATATAATTACTGTTTAGCAAACACAGTCCCCAACTTACAATGGTTCAGTGTAGGAATTTTTGGTTTTATTTTGGGTTTATTGGGTTTATTGAGACATTACCTCATCATAAGTGAAGGAAGATCTGTACTTGTTAAATCAAATAATTTAAATATACCTTACATTCAGAATGCACTTTAAGAAATAAGTGAATGTTAAAATATAATTTACAAATAATAGAACAATTAAAGTTTCACCAACATCAGAAAGGGCTACAGGGGATCTCACTCAGCACTTTATAAAATTTATTAAATCACAAATGCTTTTCAGAGTAAAATTTATTATGTGATGCTTTAAGAACTCTTATTTAAAAAATGTGCATGGCATATGATGAAGTTATTTGAAATAAAATGTTTTAGAACAATTTATTATTAAAAATTTTTATATAATGAGTTTTAATGCAGACTTTTTAGTATTCATAACACATAAAGAAACTTTTGAATCTGGTCCATTAAAATTTTTCCCATTCTGCTTACTTTAAAATAATTGTAACAGAAAGTATATAATATAAATATGCATTTCAAAATAAAATAAACTTGTTCAATTTTTATCATTATAAATGTATTTATAATTTAACTATTTGCTATAGTATCAAGATAAACAGAAACAGCTTTCATGACCTAATACTTGGAATTCTTATATTTTTCACTCTTGCAAAAATGGGTTTTTTGGGGGGGTTTGTATTTTGTTTCTAAATAATAAGTAAAAGGGGAAGTTTTTTCAGGTAGCCATGTGTAAGTACTTCTGAAAAAATTAGATACTGGGGGTTTTCTGGCTAACTAAGGTAAATTGTTTATGTGCATTTCCTCCTTTCCTCTTCCTTTCCCACTAACAGGAGGATTAAAGAACAAAAGTGTGCAAAGTCATGAAGACAAAGAATAAGAGAAGACACTTTAATGGACCAGTGATTTCAACAAAAGTTTGTTGGCTTAAAGCAGGTGGATAGTACCTGAATGAGCTGGACAGAAGGAGCTTCAATCTTGTGTTCCTACTGATTGGATAAGGACTTATCCACAAGGGCTTCCTGACTTGCCACAAAGAACAGCTGAGGGGATTGAGGCTTGGAATGAGTTGGTATAGCAGATCTGTGAGGGCGGTACATGGCTGAACATAAGCAGATTGCTTAAGAATCTGTAAATGGAATAGTACCTGAGGTGCCTTCTTCTCCTCCTATAGCCAGTCAAATTCCAAATCTCTCCGGCATAGTCTGGAGGTGTGTTCTCAGGATAATTTAAGCAGAAGATCCCTGGATTATAGAATGCTAAGCATTCCAGAGGGATGGGGTAATATATACGGACTGAGTAAGAAGTCTGCATACTGAAAGACAACTTTGCTCTATTTCCAGAAAAACAATGTGGGTATTTAATCTCTTCTGAAGAAACTAAAAGGTCTAATAGAAAGGCTCTTCCAATTCTAACAAATTGTAAAGTGGGACTAGCACTAAATTAAATGGTCAGTTTGCTGCCTAATTGGTCATGCTAGGGTGAGATCCAGCAGCCTTGATGTAATCACCTTTTTAAGAGCTACACTTTAAAATATGAATGAGCGGCCAGAGAACATCAGATATTTGAGGAAACCTCCAAATGAACGAGGGATACTAAAAAGCAAAATAAAACAAAACAGACCCCTACAATAAAAGGAATTCTAAGAAAATAGAGATGAGACAGGAAAAGCTAAAAATTCCAAACAAACATTATAAGTACACTATGATATCAGATAGGTAAAATATTGTTTCCATCAAAGAACATGATACTATGAAAAATAATCAGACAACATGAGAGAGATAGACAAACCAAAATTTTAAAAGGACAGTGGAAGATAAAGCTGAGTAAATTTCTCAGGAAGAAGATAGAAAATGACAAATGGACTATAGGAGAAAAAAATGTCTGTTAACGCTTTGACCAAGAGGGCTCCAGAGAAGCAGACAAGAGAAAATGGGGAATGGTGTTGGGGACTATCAAATTAATAATAGAGGAAAATTCTCCAGAGGTGAAGATCAAAAATCATCAGGTTGAAAGCTATCATTGAATACCACCTCCAATCCCCGCCCCCCCCCAAAGCTACAGCATCAGCAAAGTTTGGAACACAAAAATTAAAGAGATTCCAATAGCCTTCACAGTGAACATACATGCACAAGGATGGGAGCTGCATTCACTAGAAATCAAACAATAAAATAAACATTTCTACCTTCATGAAGCTTATACTTTAGATATGGGAGACAGAAGATAAACAAAATGAGTAACTAATGCTAGATGATGAGAGCTATAGATAAAAATGAAGCAGAAATGGAGTGGAGGGCACTTAGGAAACAGGCATATCACAAATAGTATGGTTTAGGCAGGATCCCAGTGGACTTGTTCATTTCTCATATCTTACTTGAGATAAATGTACTAAATACAGATCTGAATTCTTAAGAAAAAATTTTTTAAGTATAAGCAATGTGCTTACCATTTATTTGGTGTGCAGCAAATCAACACTTAATAAAAGTTAGCTGAAATAGTGGTATTCTAATTCCTTCCTCCAAATTTGCTCTCTTAGAGGTAACATTTTTTATAGAGGAATAAGAATAAACCTTGGAGACTGAGACACTGGATTCAAATCTGAATTCTACGTTGCATAGCCAGGTAGGTTTGGGTGAATTACATAACCTCCTAAGGCTGCATTCTCAGTTGTAAGATAAAAACACTGATTATCTGATAGCATTCTGGGAAAGATGTATAAGGACCACATATACCATGTGTCTAGCACATTGATGGGTTTATAGTTGGAACTCAATAAATATGAGATTTTGCCCCCCTTCTGTGTTTTTTTCCTTCACAGTTGTATTGGCATGTCTTATAATCCTAGTTCAAGCTTATTCCATACCTCTAAAAACAATAAAGAGTACACTTATCATGATGAATACTGAGTGATGTATAGAATTGCTGAATCACCATATTGTACACCTGAAACTAATATAACTATGTTAACTATACTGGAATTAAAATTAAAAACTTAATAAAAAATAAAAATTAAAAAAATAGAAACAATTATTTTTGTCTTTCCCATTAACTAGAGAAGAACTTATTGGTGATTAATTTATATACTCTTCCATCAGATATTTTATTTCTTTCCCTTACATTTTCTGTCTTTAACAAAAGTTTTATTATATGTATATATGAACCAGAATGTGATAAAAGTAGAAAGCTATACATAGGAATCTCTAGCTTAACATTACTAATCCATTCAGACATTCTTTGCAAAGAAAAGGGGGGGGAGGGAAGGAGGAGGAAGGGGGAGAGAGAGAAAGAGAGAAAGAGAAACCAAGAAACACTCTTAACTAAACAGAACAAACTGATGGTTACTAGAGGGCAAGTGGGGGTATCGGTGAAATAGGTGAGTTCACTTATCACAGTGAGCACTGAGTAATGCACAGAATTGCTGAATCACTATATTGTGCACCTGAAGCTAATATAACACTGTATGTTAACTATACTGGAATTAAAATTAAAAACTTAAAATTATCTAACCAGGAGGCATTTCCTAGTACTTTAAAAGGGAAAATTTATGCTGGCCAACTCCAAACTCCTAATTAAAGCTAGGGGGGAAAAGGCTTATATATAATAACAAATTATTACATTAGGAACATGGAAACCATCACTTTAAAACCATCAAACAACATGTTGGTAACAAAACAAAACAAAACAATCTCTGTGTATATAATACCACGACCTCTCTTAATACCAGCAACATTTAAGATGCATAATCAATTTATTGACGTTTTGTTGATACTTTTCAAATAATCTGTATTTACTACTAATTATAGCTGGATTGTATTTCAAGACTTTTCCCATAAAAAAAAAACTTTTTTTTTAATGTTGTATTGAGTTCCAAGAATGTCAATACAAAATTTCCATATGTAAACTTAGGTGAAAAAAATTACTGAAGGATATTTACATTCTGGAAAGTTTAGGTGTTGAAATTTAGAAGGGTTTTTACTGGAAAAATATTACCGTGGAGACATTCTGCCAGTGTGCAACTACACAGGCTCCAATAGAGTTCCAATTTAAAGGGAAAAGTTTGAATGCTTACTTTACTGATGTTCTCAAACATAAAAATTGAAATAGATACCTTTATTGTTCTAGACAACCTGACCTTACTAGAAGACCAATTACTGTTTCAGAATCACAATTTAGGATAGACTATTCTAAGGCAACCCCTTTATTTTATAGGATAAAATTTAGGTCCAGTGAAGTAAACTGATATATAAAAGACATGTATTATAAATTAGTGGCAGAGCTGAATATTGCAATGGAAATCCTTGTTCTGTGCTCTTTCTCATAAAACATTATTGAATTATGTTAAATTTTACAGGAAGGCTTTCTTTGGAACCAGAGCCTTTGGATTAAGATCATTTTCTTTGATAATTTTCTCCTCTTACTCAAGAATTGCCAAAAATTGCAAAGAACATATTTACATTCATTTTTAGATTTTATTTCAACTTTAAAAAGTAATATAGTTAGGACAGATATCTCAACAATCGTGAAAATTCAAGTGGTTTTTATAAAGATAAGTGGCATTTCAATTTCACAAACTTATAAAAATAATTTCCAACTTTACAAATTAACTAGGTTTTCAAATTTCAGCTTGAGTACATTTTAAAAGTTGAGGGATTTATTTGTGATCTTTGGCACTTAAACTCAGGCAATAGACTATTTTCTCCTAGTAGAGGGAACTTGTGCTTGATTTAATTTCCTTATCAATATCAAAATTCATCCTAAATTCTTATATATCACCAAAGGCACTTTATCAACTGAATTTCTATCAATTTCAAAGCTGTATGCAGTCAATCCTAAGAATTTTTAAAATCATAAATGCTAGTTTGAATGATTAATTAAAAAAACAATTTGTTGCATAAAAAATCCTTGAATAATATATACAAGGCATGATTGCCACTGCAACACATTTCAACATATCCAACATACCAATGTGTTTGAAATCATACATCTGAGGTATTTGGGGGGAAATCCTTCTTTATAATCCTGCTGTCCATTTCCTGTGTTTTACATGAAGAAACTGAGCAATACAGACATCATATGGCTCATAGAACGCCACAGCATGATGGAATCATTTTAAAGGACTGCTATACTTGAGAGTCTGTAAAAATCCTAAAATTGATTTGAGACTATTCTGTTCTTTCTTTTTAGCCATGAGAAAGGAGAAAAGTCACTCAGCGCATCAAGCGACTTCTTTTTTCTAAATTTTTAAAATGTTTTAAATATGACCAAATTTACTTTTCATGGGGCTATTTGATTCCTGAAATGTCAAAAGTGGCAATCATAATAGCAATAACAAATACTCATTGAACACTTACTGTTGAGATCTTTCGTTTTGGGGACAGTGGGTTTTATTTTGATATTAACATCTTCTCTCTCTTTCTCTTTTTAATTCTAAGCAGACTAAACCAGTTTAATCATCCCAAGCTCAATTTAGCTTATTTTTCAAGGCTAACTTGACCTGGATCATTTCTTGCTTGTGCCTCTGGAAATGATACGCAAAACCTGAACCCTTTCCCAAGGTTGATATGAAGTAATCACTGAAAATTCTAATATTGTAGCCAATCGCCATGAAGAATAAACAGCCACTGCTTTCTCATGATATAAGCTGCTTTCTTTTTTGTTTTTTAAAGCTCTTATTTATTTATTTGAGAGAGAGAGAGAGAGAGAGAGAGTGAGCAGGGGCTAGGGGCAGAGGGAGAAGCACAAGCAGACTCTGTACTGAGTGTAGAGCCTGACATGGGGCTCGATCCCATGACCCTGAGATCCTGACATGAGCTGAAATCAAAACTCAGATGCCCAACTGATTGAGCCCCCCAGGCACCCCTAAGCTGCTTTATAACAATATACCCCTGATCACTATCACATGTTCTGGTTTGAGTACTCTCCATTTGTAAACTTTTTGGTGTGTGCACAGTACATTTTTACTAATTACCACTTCAGTGATTCACTGGTATTTTGTGATTCATTGGTACTTCAGTGATTCTTTGGCTATTCTGAAACTTTGATCTTAACACTTTAAAGCAAGAACAAATTCAGGTTGGAAGGGGGAGTTGGAGGGAAGGTAGACCTTTACTGTAAACCAACCAACCAGCAACCAACAACTTTCTGGGATTTCTATCTACATGCGTGCTACTCAATTCCTTCAACCCTTTTAAGTTCCCAATACTATTTTGTTTTAAATACATGTAGTCAAAGGAAAATACAATGTAGAAACAAACTCTGATCCAATCATCCTGCTGGATCCACTCCTTCGAACTTCGGCAAAGCCTAAAAACATGTGGACTAACAAGACTGAGAACAGGTGGTGGAAATGCTACCAGACATTTCAGAGCACACAGAAACCAAAGCTGTTAGGGAAATCTAGAAGCGATTGAGATGGTACGGAAGGACAGAGCAAGAGCTTATCAGTGTCAAGTGGATGGACACCGGGAATTAGAGTCAGGAATGGTTCAGGAACTGAGGCAGACGAGGTAAAACCTGAAAGGACAAACACTCACCCGATGTCAAGGCTGGCAGACAGGCATGTCCATAAGAAGCAGGAGGGCATTGAGATAATGTTGAAAAGAACGCAGGTAAGGAAGGCCCTGTTCTGTACCAAACAGGAAGTTCATATATGCTCACTATTTGCAAAGAAATTTAAATAAATGTCCGTCCGTGAATCAGTCAATTCCAGGTGTTGGACAGGCTTGTGACAGAGCCCGCAGGTGAGAGCAAGTAATAGAATTAACCTGGATGAAAGAGGGCTGATAAGGGATCCCATGAGAAGCTGATAGTCCCTGCTTCACGTAGGATGGGGTGGTTGGCTCTCCTTGTATGTACAGTGTGTTGCTCTCTTATTATCGGTCAATATTTGTGCAGCAGCCTCTGTAAATTCTTCTACCAGAGGACAACTTTCTCAGACATAGTTTATGTGGTCAAGTCTCCTGGCCTTGATATTATTTCTATTTGTAAGTACACAGATAAAAAGTCGGTGTTGCAGACTTCAAAGACCTCTACATTTTAGTAGCTAGATGTTCAGCAAAATTACATTAGGATTGTCAGAGTGCCAAGATAACGTTCTATTAAATATTGTAACATAACAAGCACTTGGTTTTTCATTTGATGTCTTAATTTTCGCACCTCTGAAAAGATTTTTTTAATACATGAAAAATTATCTCTATTATTTTCCATCCAACACCTTACCCTGGCCATCAGAGGAAAAGTACAATAATTTATATTCCTCCAAAAATTACACTCATGAGCTTTATTCAAGTCTAGAAATGGAGTAAAGTTAGATGTATGATTAATTCAGCCTCTTAGGAATACATCCTTTTCTCCTCTCATGCTAACGTTTCTATTTTGAGAGTGTAGAAATGTACCCTACATTGTGTTCATAAAGCCAAGTGTGTATTTGCAGCCCAGGGACACTGACCAGTTCACCTAATCCTTCTTTAGAAGACTGATTTTTCTCAATGCAATATTTTGTTGCGACTGCTATGGGACCAGGGTCTTGGACATTTTTTAAATTGGTGGTAAATGTGACATCATAATTTCTAATTAATGCCTTGTAGCATCCACAAATTAATAGGTGAATTGGAAGCAGGTATTTATGTCAAAAAATGGATTTTTATAATCTATAAAAGGGTTTGATGTTAATCTGCCATGAAAGCATTTTTACTTTCCACAAAGAGGTTACTGTTTAAAGAACATCATTTATTAGCAGAACAAATATTCAAATTTTCCTGATAGAGAAGAGTGAAAGTATAAATGCAGGATAACTATGTAATGTTGCTATTTGCCTTTTAAGAGTTTTCCTGAGGTAGCATACGATTAAACATAATACAAGTGACCTGGCTCTGTGGAGACTATAGGACTGGGAGGTGATCCAGTAGTGCTGAAGTTAATCAATATCCAGCTTTAGCAGTTACATATACCTAACAATAATTAAAAAAAAAAGTCAAGTCAGAGAAGGAAAGTTTTTACCAAGGTCACTAAACAGAATAATTAAAAGGAAGACTTTATTTTAGGCCTTTGTGGCATTTTGCCAGGCAAGATTTTTAGCTCTGCTTCCCTTCAAGGATTAATTCAGATAACTCATAAACCACAGAGCCTTGGAATAAAGAATAGGACTTTAGTTAGTAACAGAAGACCTCTAAGAAAGGCTAAAAGAGAGGAAGATACCAGCACTTAGAACGTTGGGTGAAGGCACACAGGAGACACAATAAAGACTTGAGTTTGAGTGAATAAATACACGAATGGGAGAATAAATAGTGGAGGGAGAAGGAAAAGGAAAGGGTTATGGACAGGGAGTAGCCGTGAGGACTGATGGAAAATGTGTTCTGAGATGTAGTAGGAAGGGAAGTCTGACCACCATACTGGGGGCAGGGACTCTACAGACATTAAGTGAAGTACTTTCAGGCTAGCAAGAAGGAGCCTTTAGAGCATGGGGGGGAAACCTCAAAATGAAGGGGTCTTAAAAGTTTACACAGGAGTAACTACTTGTGAACAAACAGCCTGTCCTTACTTTCTGGAGATTTGCTGCGGTGTCAAAGAGCCTCCAGGGGCACTTGAGTGGCTCAGTCCATTAAGTGTCTGACTTCTGCTCAGGTCATGATCTCAGCGTCCTGAGGATGGCTCTGTGCTCAGTGGAGAGTCTGCTTCTCCCTTTCCCTCTGTCTCTGCTCCTCGCCCTGCTCAGGCACATGCTCTCTCTCTCTCTCAAATAAATGAATAAAATCTTAAAAAAAGAAAAAAAGAAAAAGAAGAGCCTCCAAATTCCCCAGGAGAAAAAAATGCACATAGGATACGAAGTCAAACAGATTTGAGTTAAAAACTGGCCTCTGTTACTTCATAGCTGTATGATTTCTCTCTAGCAAATGACTTAGCCATTCAGAGTTCAAGGGAGGAGAATATATATCATATGCAATGGCCCAAGATATTTACTGGTAACATGGTAGGCATTCAATAAATATGTACTTCAGCAGTGTTTACATATAAATTTCCACTGAAAATAGTATTTTTACATTCTATAGGTAGAACTTTCCCTTACGTATTCTGATTTAGTTTTGTTTTACTTCAGGTGGTTCTGGGCTGTTTTCTACATTGATGAAAAATTTTCCAATTTCTGCCGACCACATGTGCAATTAAAAATGTCATTCTTTGCTAGTTTTGTAATCAGGTAAGTCTATAGCCATAGGGGATTTATATGTAATGTTAATTATGATTGGTGAAATAAAAAAATATTAGTGTGAAAGAAAATCTGTTCCTATTACTGATATAAGAAAATTTTGATCATAGAAATGTATTTACTTGTGAATTATTTTACAAAGAGGAGTTATCTACCCAAATTAAAATGCTGCTGATCATGCCTCTAAGCATCCAGACCCAACAAAGGCATTGAACATATTTGTTTTCATGTTTATCAAAACCATTGTTATTAGAGGCTACAAATAAAACTTTTCTAAGCTGAAGTTTTATTTCTCAGTTTTAAAAATGGAAATCTTTTCATGATAAAGACTCTTCCATGCTTACTTAACAACTTTAGAGCTTGAATTATTTATAAGTTACTGAGATTTCAGTGTCTGTTCAAATAAACAGAAATATCTTGTTCCACAATTTAAAGGCTTAATATTATAATGATAAAACTCCAGCCAAATTAATTTTAATTATTATGTAATCCTGATCAATCCTCAATATTCCTAGAACTTGGTAAATGATCTGAAAGACTAAACAGGCTTTATCAGCCAAGATATTTTGAAAATGAAGATTAATGAAGGAAGCTGTGTCCTACCAGATATTAAAAGTGTATCTTAATGTTATAATTATTAAAACAGCTTGGGACTGTTACAGATACAGAAAGATACATGGGAAAGAATGGCAAATATAGAATCACACTCCAATATACCGCTTGCACAAACATACAGCACTAACCCTGTTCAAGGCATGTTTTTAAGCCTCTGACAACATTAATTCCTTTCCTTCTCATCGCAAATGTGTGGGTGGGTGGGGTAGGCACTGTTAGCTCCTCTTTTGCAGATATAGCTTGGTAGGGTGTAAATAACTTTTCTGAAGCTACCCAACTCATTGTGGAGACTGGATTTGTATCTAGGCAGTCTGGCTCCTGGAGTCCACGTTCCTAAACACAGCATTAAACCACTTTTACTGTAGGCTAAGGCAGAGGTCCTTATAAAGTGTGCGCTGAGGACCCCTCAGGTCCCTTAGACTTTTCCAAACATAAGATCAAAGGTATTTTTATAATAATACTAAAATATTCTCTCTCACTCTCCTACAAGCATATAGTAGAGTTCTCCAGAGGCTACATGGCATGTGTTTTTGCAACAGATTCAATACAGATGCAGATAAGAGAATCCAGCTTCTGCTAAGTTAGACAGGAAAGGTATTTGCAAAAATATAAGACAAAGTCACTCATCTCACTAAATGCTTTTCTTTCGGAAATATTATTTTTATAAGGTGTTATTTGTATTAGCATATAATGGATCTATTATTGTTTTCAATAAATATTATACAAATTCCTGAGTTTTCATCTCTAACACAGTCAGTATTGAGAGATGTAACCTGTTTTTGTTATTTATATTCCCCACACAGGTGTTTGAGATCATCAAAAATACTTGAGTGTAATGCGGTTCTGAGACCACAATGTTTGAGAATTGCTGGCTGAATTAAGCATTTCAAATCACATGGCAGAGGAAGTTTGACTGAAGAGTTTATTGAACACATGGTTCAACCATTTTGAAAACTAAAAGTTATATTCTTCCAGTCTACAGACTTCTGATAGGAGTAAAAATTGGTAACAATCTTTCTCTGGAGCATTCTGGCAATAAAGAAGAAAAGCCTAAAAATATGACTCTATTTAACTTATTAGTTTCAAGATTAGCAGTATATCTTAAAGAAATAATGACTAATGTGCTAAAATAATTTAATTAAAAATACTAATTATTGTTTTCTTAAAATACTGCAATTTTAATTATACAAAAATAGTAGATTGATTAAATAACTGTGAAATAGTAAAGAAGTTCTAAGCAGCCATTAGAATGATATAATTAAAGACTATTTATTGATACAGAAATACCCCCTACATACTGTTAAAAAATACATGTGTGTACATACATGTGTGTAATATACCTATGTAAAATATACATTTATTATGATCATGTTCTTGTAAACACATTTATATAAATCTCTACCATGCACAGAAAGAATATACATCAACATATAAGCAGAGCTATTCTTCATCTTTTTGTCTATATTTTCTGATTTCTATATTATGAAATATATTAATTTTATGGTAAAATATTTGAATTTAAAATTTTACTTATGACAGCATAATTATTCAGCAATGAGGAAATGTTAAATTGAGGCACTACAAGATCTATTACACAGCAACCAAAATGTTCAGGAAAAAGATGAAACTAAATCCCATGAATGATGTTTGACTGAATTTTGCAACATCAAAACAAAAAATAACAAGAATAGCTATAAAGGACATAGTTTGCATAGCAGGGAAAATGTGGATATAAACTCTATCCATATTAGATACTATTATTACATGCATATTATATTTCTTAGGTATAAAAATAGTTTGCAGTTATGTAGGAAAATGCTCTTATTCTTTGGAGCTTTGTGCAAACGTATTTAAGAGCAAAGCATCAAGAAGTTTCTAACTTGCTTTCAAATGGTTAAATAAAAAGTGTGTATAGATTTTTTAAAAAAAGAGCAAATGTGGTAGAAGGTAAGAATGAGTGCACATAGGTAAAGGGTGCATGGGTGTTGACTGCACTATTATTGCTCAAAATAGTAGGTTTATAATCTGTTCAAAATAAACTCTTGCAGGGGGAAGAGCATAAATGATGCTAAAGGCTGCAATGAGGAGTGGCAATTAAAAATGAAGAGATACAGCAGATAATTAGCAGTAAGAAGGTCTGGGTAGTGGATCTTTTTAACATTCATTGGGCACCCACTACATGCTCAATAAATGTACAAGTGCTATGGAAAAATAATCAAGAGAAAGTTTTAGTGACAGGAGGAAATGTTTAGGCAGCACATAAAATAATTTATAGTATCATCACAGTTATTATAAAAATCAACAACCACATATGCATAGAAAAAGACTGTTAAGAAATGTTCCAAGCTGTTAGGAGGGATTATCTTTGGGAGTTAGATGCATGGGTGATTTTTATTTATTTTCTATATAGTTCTTTATATTCCAAAATTCTCACAATGATATTGTGAGATCACAAGTAATATTTATTACTTTTCTAATGAAAAAAACATAGGTCTGAAATTAAATGCACCATGCCATCTGGAATCTTTGCACTCATGATTCATACCTATTACATTTTATTGAAACAGGATGGTGATAAACCATTTTCCACTCTCTAGCCTGTGAAAGCCTAATGGCCATAGCTGAGAAGGCACATTTCCATGAACTTATCCATCAGTTTGTGAAAGTTTATGTATGATAAAAGCCAGCAAGTGCTGTGAGTAGGCTGTATGGAGAGATGTCTGGCACTTGGATATTAGGCTAAATAATATTTTACTTTGAGAATTAAATCAATTAGATAATAATAATCTATTGGAAATAAGCAACTCTCTTCACTCGACTGTAACTAACAATAGCCATTAATGTAATCAAAGAAAGAATATCAGTATGTGACAGTGGCCAGTTTACAAAGGCAGTTGTAAGAAGTCGACTAGCAGATTTTCCTTCATAATCCAGTGAAAGCTCTGTGGTCATCAAGTTTTCTCTCTTAACTGGAGCAATGAGTCTGAAATCAATTACAGTGATCATTTTTATCTTGATATACTTGCTGATAGAATAAGTTCAACTTTGCATGTGTGGTCAGAGATAAAGAATGGATTGTAGTTCGTGAATAAAAGATGGTCATTATTGAAATGGGAGCATAGTGTTCAGGTACTTAGTTGAAAAATTCTATGTATCTATGGGCTAGAGATTCTGATTCGAGATGAAAATTCTTGTTTAGATAAAACAAGTGAAATTCCATTTTTAGGAACAAACTTTAAAGTTGATGTTTATATGTGTCTTAGTCTGTCTCTTTGTGCTGTTATAACAAAATACCACAGACTTGGTAGTTATAAACAACAAAAATTTATTTCTCAGAGTTCTGGAAGCTGGAAGTCCAAGATCAAGGCACCAACATACTTAACTGCGTTCTCTGGTGAGAGACCTCTTTCTACTTTAAAGCTGGCACTTTCTTAACTTTGTTGTTGTTTGGTGGAAGGGGCTAGGATCTCTCTGGAGCCTCTTTCATAAGGCACTAATCTCACTCATGAAAGATTGGCCCTTATGACTTAAGCACCTCCCAAAGGCCCTACCTCTTAACATCAACTTTTGGGGTTAGGACTTCAACATATTAATTTTGGGGAGACACAAACATTTAGACCATGAACATGATAAAGGAAACTACATTCTCTTTTATAAATAACCATAGCCATTATCCACAAACAATCCCATTTATTAACAGATTTTAAACATAGCTCAACACTGGATAATAATAAAGGTTTGAGTCACCTCATATTTCTCCAAATTGCAAGATACTCACTTTTAAAACTCATTGTGCATATCTTTGTTTTAATATGGTAGGTCAGCCCAGATCCAGATGAATCTTAGTAAGCTTATGTTTTAGTATGTCAAATTTCATCAAAATTTCATCAAAATTTTCGATATTATCCAAAATTATACTGAAAGAATCAAACTACCAAAGACACCATGCTAAATGTGGAAGAAGCAAATCTTAAAATTGAAACAATAATTTCACATTTTATTTTTTGGTTAGTAATTACTACAAAAAAAGAGCTCATACTTAGTGTCATTATTTTTCTCTACAATTTTCCAATGAAATAAATGAATGTAGATTAATTACATTTAGGCATTTTTGTTTCATTTTGACCAACAGATCTCATATTTATCTGTTCTAATGAGGTGATATTCTGAATAAATGGGGAGTACAACCGAAAGGCATTGAAGATATACTTCAACACATTTCTTGGTAAGAAATGGATGACAATCTACTATCTAAAAAGTGAGCATACTGACTACAGCATTTATATTATTTATGAACTCAAAACATCAAGTTTTAAATTTCACCCAGAAATTTTAACTCTTATAATCTATTCTAGAAGCAATCAGGAAAATTAATGAAATGCATGCACAGATATTTATTCCAGCATTGTTAGTAATATTTTAAGAAATGGAAACAACGTTGACATAGAAATTGACTTAATCAATTTTGATATTCCACACATATAAAGAAAAAGTGTGTTTATATTTATACTTTTGGTATAAATAAAAGTCCATTAGGAGTTTTAGAATACACGTAGAACATTATTACAGTATAAATTTATCTGAGATGTTTATGTGTGTTCATAATATTTGATAGAAAGAAATTCTGTCAGACACACTAAACTGTTAGAAGCAGTCATAGAGATTATAGGGACACTGTACTTTATATTTTGTATCTCCTGTACTGTTTGCATTTTAAACCAAAACAAAATCATTTTATAATTATTTTACAATTATAAAAAAGTAAAATTCCAGTGCACCTGGGTGGCTCAGTTGGTTAAGCATCTGCCTTCAGCTCAGGTCATGATCCTGGAGTCTGTGTCTGTGTTGATCATTGCTATATCCCTAGTACCTAGCCCAGTGCCAGGCTCATGGGAAGGCTCAGTAACTATCTATTATATGTATTAATGAATGAATTTAAAAATGTGATGTATTATCTGAGAAAGGATAATTTTCTTGATTTCTAAGTTTTACATAAAACATTATAAAAATATATGCATTGAATTCATATTTAATAATTTGACTTAATTATAAGAACTTGTTCCATATAGTTATCTTAAAATATTGAGTATATACAATATCTCTTTATATACTATATATAATGTCTCTTTATGTATATACATATAACATACATATATATATATAATGTCTCTAAACATAGCACTGAATTTTGTTTGACTGAATAAGATTATTAGACCATCGAACCCACAGAATAAAGCTCAAGAACATTTATAGAAATACAAAAATATCTGGTACCTTACAAAGTAAAACATATAATGTTAATATTGAACCAAAAATGACTAGATATGCAAAGAGACAAAAATAAAGGTCATAATGGGAAGGAGAAAAAAAAAATTAAGAGAAACTAACCTTGAAATGAAACAGACGATAGAATTAGTAGATAAATACTTTAAAACAGTTTTTAAAACTGAATCTTACATGTCAAAAAATGGTAAAGGAAGTGATATATGGAAAATACATTAAGTGATACATATAAGATATTAAAAAAAGGCCCAAATCAACATCCTAGAGATGAAGAAGACAATTTCTTTAGTGAAAAAAATGGAGGGGATTATCAGAAGATGAGAAACTGTGGAATAAAAGATTAGTTAAGTTGAATACATAGCAATAGAAACTATCCACAATAAAAAACAGAGAAAAAAAGACTGAAAAAATGAACAGAACATGAGTGAAGTATAAGACAATTTCAAGCAGGCCAATGTACATGTAATTAGAGCTACTGATGGCAGAAGAGAAAGAGAAGATAGAAAAATATTTTTAAAAGTTATGGCTGAAGAGTTCCAAATTGATGAAAACTATAAACCTAAAGCTGCAAGAAACAAAAATACCAAGCAAATGAAACATAAAGATGACTACTACAAGGTACTTTGTGATCAAATTGTAAAAAGCAAAACAGCTAAAGAACGACATACATAATAAATATAAATCAGTGGTTCAGTTAAACTGGAGACAATTTCACTCTCCTTAGAGGAAACTGGGCAATGTCCAGATACTTTTTTGGTTGTCACAACAGAGGGAACGAATACACTACTGGTATCTACTGAGAAGAGGCCAGAGATGCTGAATGACAACAAGACCCCTTGTCAAAAATAGTGCAAGCCAGAGGACAGCAGAGCAACGACTTTAAAGAACAGGTAGGAAGACCCTGTCAACCTAGAATTCTACACTAAGCAAAAATTTCTTTCAAAACAATGGTAAAATACAGACCTCATCAGACATGAAAATGTTGAAAGAATTCATCACCATGAATAAGCACTACAAGAAATGTGAAAGAAGTCCTTAAGGCAGAAAAAAATTAATACCAGAGAGAAAACTGGACCTATAAAAAGAAATGAAGAGCAATGGAAATGCAAGGTATAAGAATAAATATAAAATACATATTTTATTACTTTCTAAGATAGCTGCTTAAAGCAAAAATAATAACAATGTATTATGATGTATATATAAGTAAAATATATGACAACAATAGTACAAAGTCTGAGATGGGAGGAGAAAAGAAAAATACTGTTGTAAAATTCTTATATGAAAATGATAGACTACTACTTGAAGGGAGGATACAGTAAGTTAAACATGTATACCATATGCCTTTAACAAAAGAAAAAAGAATTTTTTTTCCGAAAAAAGAATTACAGCTAATAACAAACAAATAAGACAAAATGAAATCATAAAAAATATAGTATTAGCCTAAAGAAGGCATGAAAGGAGATAAAAATGGAATAAAGCACAGATTACATATGAGAGGCAAGAACTAGCTCCTGGTTTCAATCCTTGACCAATGGGAAGCAGGAACTGATAAGTATATTCTTCTCTTCTTCTCTATGAAATGCAGGGATGTCCTAAAGGATGGGATAATTAGTCAAACTTGAAAGTAGTCAGGTCCGTGATGGATCCTTATTTTGACTCCTTAATGTCTTGCTTCACCTCCGTATCTCTCATTCTTTATCCCTAAGATGGTATTCCATAATAAAATAATGGGAAACAAGCTCCCTGACTCAGGCTCAGACAATCATAGTAGAAGTGTCCATGTCATGAGCTTCAGAAAGAGGTCTAGAAATAGAAATTTGGGAGTTGTTAGCATATTAATGGAATTTAAAACCCCAAGACTAGATAAGAACCCAGAGAATGAGAGTAGATAAAGAGGTATGAGGACTGAGAGTTGGGACCCTATATTATTCAAAACTTACAAGATGAGAAAATATAGCAAAGGAGGCTAAGAGGGAGTAGTTAGTAAGTCAAGACAAAACCAAGAGAAGGTATGGTATCTTGAAACCCAAGGGAAGAAAGTATTTCAAGGAGAGCACGATGAAGTGTGCCAAACGTTGCTGAGAGGCTGAGTATGATGAAGACTGAGTTTTGATCATTTTGTCAACATGGAGGTCATTGTGTTCACAGTAAGAGTTCATTTGCTAGGGTGCTGGTATAAAATTCTGACTGAAGTGTGGGTTCAGGAGAGAATGAGAATGTAATCTCTCTGCAATCATTCCCTTGGTGACTATAAGCAGTCTAAATGCATTAAATACCATCTACATATTGAAAATGACCAAACGAAGAAGGGCCATATGCACCCCAATGTTCATAGCAGCAATGTCCGCAATAGCCGAACTGTGGAAAGAGCCGAGATGCCTTTCAACGGATGAATGGATAAAGAAGATGTGGTCCAGATATACAATGGAATATTACTCAGCCATCAGAAAGGATGAACACCCAACTTTTACATCACCATGGATGGGACTGGAGGAGATTATGCTAAGTGAAATAAGTCAAGGAGAGAAAGTCAATTATCATATGGTTTCACTTATTTGTGAACATAAGGAATAGCATAGAGGACATTAGGAGAAGGAAGGGAAAAATGAAGGGTGGGAAATCGGAGGGAGAGATGAACCATGAGAGACTATGGACTCGGAGAAACAAACTGAGGGTTCTAGAGGGGAGGGGATGGAGGGATGGGTTAGTCTGGTGATGGGTATTAAAGAGGGCATGTTCTGTGTGGAGCACTGTGTGTTATATGCAAACAATGAATCATGGAACACTACATCAAAAACAAATGATGTAATGTATGGTGACTAACATAACATAATAAAATAAAAATTAATTAATTAATTAATTAAAAAAAAGAAAATGACCAAATGCCTATATCCAGCCCAGACCTCTCACCTTATCTCTAAAATTATATGTTTAAATACTACCTTGATATATCAACTGGGATTTCTAATAGATAATGTAAATCTAACATATCTAAAACAGATTCCTGAACTCATCATCTTCTCTCAAAAAACCTTATTCTCCTTTAGTCTTCCACATCTCAGCTAATGGGCATTGTATTCTTTCAGGTTTTATGTTCTAAAATCTCGGAGTCATCCATGACTCCTTTCTACATATATGACATTCAGTTTGTCAGTAAACTGTGGATTCACTTTTTAAATATTTCTAAAACCCTACCAGTTTTTCACTTCTTCCATGGTCACTATCCTGGTCTAGACTCAACATCATTATCTTTTAGTAAGATTATTGCAAAAGCTTTCTCTCTGACCTCCCTGCTTCATTCCTTTCCTCCATCCCCTGTTCCCATTTATATTCAATAGAGCAGCTAAGGATAATCTTTTGGAAACGTAATCATACTCAATTCTCTCCTCTGCTCAGAACCTACTAATAATGACTTTCCCTGTCAGAGTAACAAGTCAAGGTCAGTTCAATAGCCTACAAGGCCATATTCCTTCAGGCCCCTCTTACTTCTCTAATTTTATCTCCTGCTGCTTTCTTCCTTACTATACATAAGTATCCTGGCTGCTTCTCCAAAAATCTGGGCACATTCTGGCCTAGGGGGCCTTTGCCTTGACTGTTCCTTCTATCTGGAAGGCTCTTCCACCAGATAACTGAAAGAATCATTTCCTTACTTCTATCAAGTCTTTGTCCAAATGTGACCTTCTCACATTTATAAATATTAAATACTGTAACCCCAACCTTGGCTCTCTATTCTTCTTATCCTGGTTTATCTTTTTCTACAGTACTTAACATTTTTCTAACATATTTATAATTTATTTATTATGTTAAATGATTGTCCTCTTCAAGTAGAATGCAAGTTCTTTTGACAGAAATTTTTATCTGATTTATCCATCATTGTATTCCTAAAACCTAGAATACTGCCTGGCATGGATAGGTACACAAAACATAGTTGTTGAATTAATAAAAATTATTACTGATACATCTACATATATATGTAGGTGTATATATCTATGTATATGTATATGTATATTTCTCAGGTAGAAATGCTGATAAAAATTTTTAAAGAAGCTTGATATCATCCACATTTGAATCCAACTCCCTTGATTCACTAGCTTGCTTTAATGTGATCTTTGGATTGATGACACAGAATTTTTGATGTAAACGTTCAAAGGTGTGCACAAGCTCTGTTCCAGCATGCTAAAATGTTCTTATTGATGTAGAGAGCCAAAGATAAGGCAACACCAAGAACAAGATGAAAAGAAAGGTTTAAGATGGGGATATTTTGGAACATTTGCTGATAGAGCACAGAATATGGGTATGTGGATATAAATTTCTTATTCAGAGCCAGGTTGAGGAACATGACCCTGTGCCAAAGCTTCTTACACTTCCCTTAGATTATTGATGTGAAGCTTCTGTTTTATTGAAGCTTATGTGATAAGAATGTTGGGCCCAGATTAATCTAACATCTCCTTTTTCCTTGAAATCCAATGAAAGCATTTTATCACTTAGAGGGATATCATACTTTTGCATTCAGATGAAAAAAAGAGAGGGAAAAAAAAGCTTTTTACTATGGGCATTCTGAACTATGTATCAACCTATCATTGTCTTCCCATTTTCTTCCATTTTTTTAAACAAAATATGTTATTTCCAAAGACATGCTTTATTTCTCCTTAGAGATGTTCTGAAACTGAGCAGAGAAAAACAGATTGTGAGCACATGACTTAAAAATAAAACAACAAAGATTCTCTAACACAACGTCAAAAGAAAACCTAAGAAAATGTGCTGCCTTGGATTTTTAGTTTGCTTAGATGAACAAGCAATGACTTTAAAACCTAAGAAATCTTCCTTCTAAAAAAATACATTGTTGTTTGCACATTTAGAGAATATTTTAAAATGTTACATAAAAAATAATATAAAACTGTAGGTGGATGATTGGCAAAAACAACCTAGAATTTGAGATCAATGAACTCTATTGTTATTCTAGAATAAACATCAAAAGGAAAATAACCATTCATTAGACACAACAATAGGCAGAAACCACAGCTGGCATGAAGGTTGTATTTCCCTTACGCGGAATCTTTAAGTAGTGCTTTAGATTTGCTTAACAAGACAGACTGATTTGCATTTCCTTATATTTCTTTTTCTTTCTTGGCTTTCACCAGAGTGTACTGTTGGGGCCATTTTTCCTTAAATTTTAATTTGTTTCCTGATATATGAGCTCGTTTTCTGAGTTGAAGGAATGGAACAATGCCCACAACACAGTGAAAAATGAAGCTTTCAATTAAGAATCCCAGTTATTGAGGAAAACAAATGGCAATATGCTTAATAGACTGCCATATCCAAATATGTTGAATGGCCAAATTATTGAACATTTTACTCCCTATTACCATTTTACTATTTTTTCCCTGTGATTCTTTTTTCTCATTTTTTTTTCTGTTCTTTATCTCTGTAATTTTATCAAATATTTTTATTTGTCTTTTGGGGAATATAAATTTGACATTTAACAAATATAAATGCCTGTAACATTTATAAACTTGAAATCTATCACACAAAAATGGTTGGTTTAATTAAAAATATGATTATTTAAACATATAAAGATCTTATTATTCAAAATGACTACATTATTAGACACTGCTTTTATGAATGATTCTCTATTATATCAAATATATTCAAAATATTTTATATGTTCATTTAGTAGTAAGAATTATTTTTAGACTTGACTATAGCATATAAAAAGTTATTTCTGTATTACATAAATATTTGCTCAAGTAATTTGTATAGTGAATCCAGTTCTAGGCAAGATGAAGTAAGCACACTCCGCACTGTCTCTCCAACTGAATGCGAATATAAACTCTGAACGGAAGGTAGAGATAGATAGCTCTGAGGACTTAAATGGTAGCAAGCAGATTTGGGAAGAAGTCCGGAATTGGATGTACCACTAAATCACAGGTGAATATCTCTCCCCCCCCATCCATTTATTATCACCTGCCATGGACTCAAAAGCAACCTGCAACCTAGAAAATGCCACCTGGATTGAACAGAGAAGGCCTTATCCTCCATACTAAGAAGCCAGAAAGAAGACACCAAAGTCCAGAAAGAATAGAGGTAAATCCCCTCTTTCTTTCTCTTCCTGCCCCCTTCCCCTTCCTTTCCCCTTCCCTTCCCCTTCCCCTCCCCTGCCCTCCCCTCCCTTCTCCTCCCCTCCACTCCTCTCCTCTTCTCTTCAGTGGCACAGAGACAGGGCAGGCACCTAAAATACTGAAGGAGGAAATACTGACAAAAGGAACTATGATTCAAAAAGCAAGGGATGAATTTACTTTGCTTTTTATTCCCCTCTGTCCTCCTACTACTTGGCTCCAGATAGAGTATCAATTGCAGAAAGTGGGAAAATAGAAAAACTAAAGGCCTGGCTTTCTGATTTGAGGACCATAAAATGAGGACCCAGAGAACCAGAAGGTATTGAGGAGATTACAAAAGAGAAGGAAACTCTAGAGAGCTATTGAATAAACTGGTGTATAAACTGCTGGGCTCACCTCCCCAGGCTGCACATGCAAAGATCTGGCCCACAAAAGCACAGCAAACAGTTTGGGAACTATGGCCCTAGACTGGCCACTAAATTAGTTGTGCAAAAGATTTTCATTGGAACCAAAGACCACAGGAAGTGGGATGGAAATTGTAGCCTGAAACTAAGTAGGTTGATCGCCTAGTAAAACAAAACCAAACACAAAAGCAACTATCACATAGGATTTAAACAAGATGCAGGGTCTTATAATCTAACTTTCAAAATGTCCAGGGATATAATCCAAATGAAGAACCAGGCATATAAAGAACCAGGAAAACATCAGCCCCCGAGGGAAAAGACAATCAACAGATGTCAATGCTAAAAAAAAAAACATATACTGGAATTTCAGACAAAATCTTCAAAGAAGCTATTACAACTATGTCCCAAGAGGTGAAGATGAACACTTGAAACAGATGGAAAGGACAGAAAGTCTCAGCAAAAACATGGTCAAATAAGGTTTTCTCTATATGTAGATGTAATACATATGGAAACCACAACATAAAGGAAAGGTTAAAGGGTCTTACATGGTGGTAAGTTTTCCATATTCCACTTAAAGTGATAAATATTACTATAAATAGCCTGTAGAAAGCTAAATATGAAAAATAAATAAATAAATAAATAAATGGGCGCCTGATTGGCTCAGATGGTTAAGCATCTGCCTTCAGCTCAGGTCATGATCCCAGGGTCCTGGGATCGAGTCCTGCATCGGGCTCCCTGCTCCTTGGGAGCCTGCTTCTCCCTCTGCTTCTCTCTCTCTCTCTCTCTCTCTCCCCCTCTGTCTCTCATGAATAAATAAATAAAATCTTTAAAAAAAAAAGCTAAATATGTATATTATAATCCTAAGGAAATCACTGAAAAAAAAGTCAACAAAGAGATAGAGTAAAAAACCCAATCAGTAAATTAAAAATTGAAATAAAAAGAATTAAATAATCTCCAAAAAAAGTAAAGAAGGAGAAACAGAGAAAGGAAAAGACAATTAAAAAACCAGAAAACAAATACTAACATGGTACACCTAAATTCTAACATATCAAAGCACATATCAATAAATATATGTAAATGGTTTAAACATACCAATGAAAAAGACAGATTGCTGGATGAATGGAGTCATTTTCAAAAGGTTATATGCGGTATAATTCCATTTATATGACATTTTAGGAAAAGCAAAACTATATGATAAAAAACAGATAGGTGGTTGCAAGGGATAGGCATTGGGGGGAGGATGTGACTATAAAGCAATGACACTAAGGAGTTTTGGGGAGTGCTGGATCTGTCCTGTATCTCAGTTGTGGTGGAGGTTACATCAATATACATGTGTTAGCATTCATAGAATTTTCACCAAAAAAGCTAATTTTTAACATCATACCCAGTGGTGAAAAACAGAGCTTTTCCTCTAAGGTCTGGAACAAGACAGGATGTCCACTATCGCCACTTTTATTCAACACAGTTGCAGAACTCCTCACCACAGTAATCGGACAAGAAAAAGAAATAAAAGCACTCATATTGGTAAGGAAGAAGTTAAACTGCCACTATTTGCAGATATCATGATACTATACATAGAAAACCCTAAAAGATTCCACCAAAAAACTATTAGAAGTCATAAATGAATTCAGTAAAGTTGCAGGATACAGAATAAGTACAGGAATCAATTGTGTTTCTACACACTAATAATGAAGTAGCAGAAAAAGAAATCAAGAAAACAATTCGATTTACATCTTCTTGCATCAAAAAGAATAAAATACCTAGGAATAAACTTAACTGAAGAGGTGAAAGACCTATGCTCTGAAAACTATAAGATGTTATTGAAAAAATTTGAAAATGACACAAATAAATGAAAAAATATTCTATGCTCATGAATTGGAAAAATTAATATTGCTAAAATGTCTATATTACCCAAAGAAATCTACAGATTCAATGCAATCCCTATTAAAATTCCAACAGCATTTTTCACAGAACTAGAACAAATAATCCTAAAATTTGTATGGAAACACAAAAGCTCCTGGATAGCCAAAGCAATCTAGAGAAAGAAGAAGAGAGCTGGAGGTATCACAATTAGAGATTTCAAGATATACTACAAAGCTGTAGTAACCAAACAGTATGGTACTGGCAAAAATATAGACACATAGATCAATAGAACAGAATAGAAAACACAGAAATAAGCCCAGGTTTACATGATCAACAAGTAATCTATAACAAAGGAGACAAGAACATACAATCAAGAAAAGACAGTCTCTTCAGTAAATTATGCTGAGAAAACTAGAAAGCTTCATGCAAAAGAATGAAACTGGACCACTTTCTTACACTCAAGATGGATTAAAGACCTAAATGTGAGACCTGAAACCATAAAAATCCTAGAAGAGAACATATCCAGTAATTTCTTTGGCATTGGCCCCAGCAACATTTTTCTAGATATGTCTCCTAAGGCAAAGGAAACAAAAGCAAAAATAAAATACCGGGACTACATCAAAATAAAAAGCTTTTGCACAGTCAAGGATCAATGAAACAAAAAGGCTACTTACTGAATGGGAGAAGATATCTGCAAATGATATATACAGTGAGGGGTTAATATCCAGAATATATAAAAAACTTACATAAATCAACACCAAAAAAAAAAACCCAAATAAAAAAATTAGGGCAGAGGGCCTGAATAGACTTTTCCAAAAGAGATATACAAATGGTTAAGAGAAACATGAAAAGATTCTCAACATCACTGATCATCAGGAAAGTGCAAATCAAAACCACAAAGAGACATCACCTAATACCTGTAAGAATGGCCAGAATTAAAAAGACAAGAAATAACAAGTGTTGGCAAGGATGTAAAGAAAAAGGAATCCTCATGCACTACTGATGGGAATGTAAATTGGTATAGCCACTGTGCAAAATAGTATAGAGATTCCTCAAAAAATTAAAAATAGAAATACCATAGGATTCAATAATGCCACCACTGGATATTTACCCAAAGAAAACAAAAACACTAATTCAAAAAGATATATGCACCCCTATGTTTATTTCAGAATTATTTACAATAGCCAAGAAATGGAAGCAACAAAAATGACTATTGATAGATGAATGAATAAAGAAGAGGTGGTATATATAGACAATGGAATATTACCAGGCTATAAAAAATATGAGATCTTGCCATTTGAGACAACATAGATGGACCCTGAGGGTATTATGGTAGGTGAAATAAGTCACACAGAGAAAGACAAATACCTTATGATCTCACTTACATGTGGAATCTAAAAAACTAAACAAATGAATAAACAACAACAAGAACAAAGTAGAATCAGACCTATAAATACAGAGAACAAACTGATGGTTGTCAGGGGCGGGGAGGGGATGGGCAAAATGGGTTAAGGGAGTGGGAGACACAGGCTTCCAGTTATGGAATGATAAGTCATGGGAATAAAAGGTACAGCACAGGGAATATGGCCAATGGTATTGTTATAGTGTTGTATGGTGACAGGTGGGAGCTACACTTGGGGTGAACACAGCATAACACATAGAGTTGTGTAATCACTATGCTATAACACCTAAAACTAATGCAACATTGTGCATCACCTATACTAAAAATTAAAAAAAAACAATTTTACTATATGCAAGTTAAAAGACAAAATTAAAAATAATAACCATATATTTAATGCTTGCTGTATGCCAAGCACTGTCTTTTAAGACATAGTTGTGTATAATCTGTAGAACAACCTAATGGATTAGATCATTCGTCTCTATTTCACAGGTAATAAAGATTCTATAGCTGAATGCCTTACTAAAGTTTAGTAAATGTTTTACTAAAGTTCACAACAGAATATAACCAAGATCTTTCTGATTCCAAAATCTTATTTTCTATGTGATGGTATTTATTTACTCAGAAGCAGTGGTCCACATCTAAAATAGGGGAAAAAATTAAGCTTACACAAATTAGAAAACACAGTGCAACAAAGACATTTTACATAACAGGTATGTTTTCTACTAAATTATTTTTATTTATTTTGCTTGTCCTTTGTTTAAATACTAAGTTTCTATGGAATACCAGCCATGTATCTATTTATTCACTTAACAAATATTTACTGAATTCATATGCAAAACATACTGTGCACTATGGTAGATTAAAAAATGAATCAGATACAGATCATGTTCTCAAGCTGTTTATGATCTACAGTGGGAATTAGAACATATCTATAGAAAATGTTAAGTATCTATTCTGATTATATTCCCATGTGTAACCCACCACACCAAACGTGGACATTTTTAGTGAATTAAAACAAAAATGTATAATTCTCCCTGACAGTGATGATTATGAACTAAGATCAGCTGGGTGGTTCTGACTTGGGATCTGTGATGTCATTTGCAATCTGTCATCAGCTGGGCTGGAGATATCTGAAGGTTACAGTCAATTGGATTTTCAAGATGCATCACCCACATGGTTACCAACTGATTCTGGCTGTTGGCAGGGAGTGCAGCAGGGCTATCAACAGAAATGCCTACACATGGCCTCTCCATGTTTCTTAAGCCTCTCCAGCATGGCAGCTGGATTCCAAGTGGGAGTATCCAAGAGTGAATGTTCCAAGAGGCCTGGGTGTAGCTACAAGATTCCTTAAGACCCACCTTTGGAAATAACAAAGAATCATTTCTTGTACATTCTATTGGTCAAAATTCTGAGCCAGCCCAGATTCAAGTGGAGGGGACTGAATGGGGTCGTGAATATAGAGATGTATGGCTCATTTTCAGACTATTTTTATAAACTACTACTGTCTGGTCTTTGGTTCCCAGCAATTTACATCCTTTATACACGCTAAATCTACTCAGACCCCACATAAGACCTGCAAAGTCTCATCCAATCCTGCATTGGTTCAAGCTTGAAGTTGAGGAGTTTATCTTTTAAATTAGGTCCAGGTACAACATATTCTGTTTGATTGTAAGTCCTGTGAACTAAAGACACAAGTTATCTGTCCCCCCAACCAATAACTTCATTTGACATAAAATGGTGACAAGTACGAGATACCCATAGTAGAAACTTGCATTCAAAAAAGGGTGGAAGACAGCAGTATTTATCACTGGTGTACAACAATTCTGGAATCCTGATAAGCACACATCACCAATTCCTTGTTTAGGACCCAGTCATGCTCCCTGTGAGTGATCCTCTACTCTTATGAATCACCCTTCATTCTTTTTTATAAATGGCCTGTCTTTGCCGCTGAATAACTTTCTCAGCAGGCTTCTGCCTTTAAGCTGGAGCCTTACAGGCTGTTTTCATTTTAAACTGTCTGTCCCTTCCAAGCAGGTGGTGCTTCTGCCAATACAGTTTTCTTAAAACTTTGTGAGTTTTTTATGAATCTTACTGGAATTCAGTCTAGGGGGGAAACACTACCTACAAAATTTCTTCAAAATAGTTTGTTTTCTACCTTTGGCTGAGAATCACTGTAATAAGGGGCAATGCCCTTAAGATTCTTTTAAGGTGTGCATTAAACCCTTTTGATGTGTTCTAAAGGAACTTGTAGCCATACCCTTGGGGTTAGAATTTACTGGCAATGCCCTGGATTTGATATATGCCCTAAGGCATTTCTTACTTTGAGAATCTTCTTTCTTTACAACCAGAAAGACAAGATGAAAAATAATTCTACTTTTAACCCAGCAAGTCCTAAATCCTTTATATTTTCTACAAAGTGTGTTAGAAAACTGAGTAGAATTCATTTTAGCTCATCTCTTCTATATTCATACCTTATCATCTCTGGCTAAAAGAAACCAGTTGGCATTTTCAACATATGCTGGAAATTCTCCTTACCCAAAACTACCAACTGTTAGGTATATTTTCCATTTGCAATGCTACTGAAGTGTTTGCCACTGAATAAAAAAGATCTCCCCATTGCCTCCAATAACATTTTTCTCACTGTCTTTCAAGAGTTCACTGTCTCCTGAAGGCCTTTGTAATTTCCACCTACCACTAAGATTTTGGGTTGTTTGTTGCTACAGCACAGTCTAGACTCTCCTGGATGCTACACCCACATCATCTCATTTGATTTTCACAAGAAGCCTATCAACAAAGATGTGTCTTTTTTTTTTTTTAATTTATTTAAGAGAGAGAGAGAGAGCAAGAACAAGAGGAAGGGCAGAGGGAGGGGGAGAAACAGACTTCTCACTGAGCAGGGAGCTTGATGTGAGGCTTGATCCCAGGACCCTGAGATCATGACCTGAGTCAAAGGGAGATGATTAACCGACTGAGCCACCCAGATGCCCCCAAAGATGTGTCTCTTATCATAGTATATATCTAATCAAGCGGTGGTTGGGGCTCTGCCAACATCACTGTGGTCCTCTCTATCTGGAAGAGCCAGTATCTGGAATATTGCTGGCATGTGGCAGAAGGAAAAGAAATTCTACAGGATTGTACACAGGCAGTTAATGCTCAGCACAGAAGAGACACAGGTCACTTCCACTCACAAGTCGTTAACTAAAGAAAGTGAGTTGTGCATACTGAGTTCAACAAGGTAGGAAAGTACAATCCTATCTCATACTCAGAAGGAGAAAGAGAAATATTTGTGACCAACCCAAAGGACTACCACCTCATGGAAAAGCTCCCAATATAGTTCTTGTCATAAAGTGGATACTCAACTAATAATAACTATTACAGCCATTATCGTTATGGTTATTGCATCTGCTATGGTCTACTCTTAGGCATGGGTACTGCTGGCCATGTGTCCACCTGTAGCCTTGTGATACAACATAAAATAAATGGAACTGGTGTCTGAGTCTGAAGTTGGTCATTTACCAGCTACATAAAAGTGGGCAAATCATTTGATTTCTATGTACCTTCATTTAAAATTTATTTTGCTGATCTGAAAGCATGGTACAAAGGTAGGTCAATCCATAACAGACTGAGTCAGGCATCAAGCTTGAAACTCTGCCTAATTTTTGATCTTCTTCTCCCCACTGTAACTATTGCCTCCATTGGAATTCTGTGGTAAATTAATTCTTAACCCTTTCAAAAAACAAAAACTGCTCCCTGGAATGCCTCTTTCCATAAATCTCTGAACAATTTCCCAAATACCACCCAGTGCAAATTACCCCTTTCCACACTCTCTTCCACTGTGCTCTCAAGGTTAGTCCTTTCTACTGTTCCTGAAATGATTCTCTAAAATGTATCCTTTCGTTGTGAGTAAATTTCTCAATAATCTTGACATGGTACAGGTTCCTAGCTGATGCACTTTAGGTCCTTCCTGACTTTGGCACCCGATACAGTTTTCCTGTCCAAGGCACCTCAGGCATCATCCTTTTTCACATCAAAGTTCTTATCATTTCTACTAGTACCGTGACAATACAGCTCCTTGCAAAACTCCATCTTCTTCAATTTAACTTATTTACTTTCATCTTCATTCAATTCAAGACCATGTCATCAACCTTCCTGTCAGAGTACCAACAAAGCCACTTAAAATTACAACTCTGTTATGAAAGATAAATGTATTCTGCTGTAATTGTGTATAATAAAGGAATTGACCTAGTTAGAGAGGTCAAAGGAGTGTTTCCTGGTGAAAGCATGATTAAGCAAAAATCAGAAGAAAAAGTGAGATAAAAAGCATGCCTTGCTATTACTTAGTGTTGTTCCAATTCCCTTATCTCAATTCCTTGTTTCCATTTGTTCACAGTCACATATTACCTTCTAATAAATCCGTGTTTTTATTTCAAATTCCAAACTCTAAACTTCTCTATATACCTGCCATTTGCTTCCCCACCAAAAATTGGCTTCGACTGTTAACGATGTCGTGTTACATGCTAGAATGTCCCAACAGGTTGATTTCCCTGCCAATCTCCAAATTCTTCAACCTGTCTAATGTGCCCAATTACTCTCTATTATGCGAGCCTATCTCTTCACAGTAAGTCAGTCTAAAATTACCTTTTTAAAAATCTGTTTATCCTATTTAATATGGAATCAATAGCATCTAGAATACTTCCTGGCATTAAGTATGTAATCAATAAATACCTGGCAAATGAATGAATTAATGAATGCATGAATGTTCTTTCCTTATTTCTTTTGCAGAGGAAGTGGAGACACCGTGACGTAAGCCATCTCCTCTCAACCAGGTAACTTAGTTCTTTTTTTAATCACTTGTTATGTCTCCTTTGCATTTCCTACAGCATTTGTGCCTAGAAATATTCATGCCACTCTCCCTTTCACTAGATGACTTCTTAATTTGCTAAGATCCAAATGAGCTCCTTCAAATTCCTTTCAGTTTTGCTTTCCTCATTTTTCCAGAGTCAGTCTTGTTTGAGCCATTCTCTTTAGTGGAATCCAATTTGATATAATGACCTCAACTTTCACTCATTCATTTATTAGCTCATTTATCAAAAATGTTTTGGGGTGCCTGGGTGGCTCAGTTGGTTAAGCAACTGCCTTCGGCTCAGGTCGTGATCCTGGAGTCCCGGGATCGAGTCCCACATCGGGCTCCCTGCTCAGCAGGGGCGGGGGGTCTGCTTCTCCCTCTGACCCTCTTCCCTCTCGTGCTCTCTGTCTCTCATCCTCTCTCTCAAATAAATAAATAAAATCTTAAAAAAAAATGTTTTGATGTTCCTTTGTCTGAAACAACAGGGATTACGCCTGCCATGAAGAGGCTCATGGAAGGATCATGTTCTGTGGTAACTGCATGTCCAATGCCCTGCATGGTCTGTCTGGTGTCTCTTTCTCTAGATGCACAGCTCCCGTTTTTCTATGTCCTATGGCCTACTCCATGTGGTGGTATCCATGCACTGTTCAACAGAGTTTTCTAAGAGGATGAAAATATTTTCTTCTGGCACTATCCACTACAAAAGCCACTACCGTTCCCTGGCCATAGAGCACTTGAAGCATGGCTAGTGACACTGAGAACTGAACTTTAAATTTTATTTAATATTAATTTAAATTTAGATTTAAATTTAAATATACATGTGAATCACTACTCTATTCGATAGCACATCTCTAGCCATGCTGGTGTTTTGTCCGTTCTATTAGCAAGTTATTTTCCTTCTCAGGATCTTTACAACATGCCATTTTCTCTGCCTCGGAGGGCCTCCTGTTTGCCCCAGCACTCTCTTATGAAACTGTTCACGTGGTACTCATTTCTCTTCCATTAGAGTTTGGTTTAAGGGCGCTCTTCTCTTCTTCCTGACGTTCCCATCTGAGGCAGAAATCTCTGCATTCCCTGACCCCTTAGACTGTCTATCTCTTCCTCTGCTTGCTGTTTCCTGCAGAGCACTTACTAAAATTGAAAGTATTTCACTGATTCATCTGCTTTCTTGTTTATGTCTCCCCTATCAGAATGTAAGCTTAATGAAGGCAGAGATTATGCAAATCCTGAAAATCCTTGGGATTCCACAGACTTAAACAGTGTCTGTTTTATAGTAGACATTTCTAAGTAATTTTGGATAATTGAGCGAGCAAATGATGGCTATACTTTTAGCATGTATCAAGGATGTGGGAGTACTGAAGTAGTGAAAAAAAAAATCTCCTGAAGACAGAAGTGGGGATGGAGTTCAGTGAAGATTTTTATGAGCTAAGTGGAAAAAGCAGTGAAGAAAATTCTAAGCAGGAGAAGCATTCTGTGTAAAAGCACAGAGGCATGAAAAGCATGACCTGTGTGGGAACGGTGAGAAATCACATATGACTGAAGTGTTTCACTGTTTCTTCACTTGAGACAGTCCTCTCCTTCTCAGGAAAAAGAATTATTCTTTTCCGAGAGAAATTCTTCCACCAGTGTTCTTGGTCTGGTGGTTTTGCCCTTGTCTTGGGGAGCACATCTCATCAATTATCCTTTTATATTTGCTCAATTTCTTTATTTCCACTGACTTTCTGGGCTTCCTAACACATATGCTTGGGTAACATTCATGGTAGGGGGGGGAAATGGCGCCTTTCCATTCAATCCATAGCGTGCCTTAAAACTTCTACATTCTTTTCCGCTACGCCTGCTGCCTCGACTTGCTCACCCCTTGGTCATGTCTTTTGTCCCACCACTTGATTAAACTGCTTTTCGGAAGGCAGTACATCTCTGATCATTTTTCTTCCTTGACAAAAACTTTGAATAGCCTTTTAGAGTCAGATGGATAAAGGGTGAACTTTTAAGCTGCGAATGTAAATCACCCTCCACTCTCTCTCCTCGCTTCGTCTTTCAAAATATTTTTGAAACTATTACACCATAATGTAGTTGAAATGGACTGGTTAGTAATATCCTTTCTATAACTGGCAAGCTTGGCTGTCACCACATTTGAGAAGTCATTACTGACCTTCCTGGACCAAGCTTTTTGATGGCAGGAACTATCTCCCTGCTTGTCATTGTATCTCCAGCACCTAGTATGAGGTCAGCCGTGTGGTGGGTACTTGGCATGGTGAATGAGTAGATGATGCACTGGATTTAGAGCTTGATTTTTGGTTCTCAGGGAAATTTCCCCTGTGCATGCCTAAATCTCCGAGTCTGGGTGCCCTCAGTAATATTACAGGGGGAAATGTATCATTTATTACATTCTCTAAATGAGAAGCAGCACATAGTTTTGAATAAATGAGTGAATAAATGAGAAATGAGTGAGAAAATAAAGGTATAACCACCCTAAAATATGCTTTGTTCATATTAATAGGCAGTTTGTATTTGATTGTCATGAACATCAGTAGAGAAAATTAAAAAAAATAAAGAAAAACATGGCAGCCTCCATATTGGTAATTTAAAATTTATTTCAGATTCTCTCCTACCTTAATTAAATAAGTATGCATGGCTTAAGGACTCGATTTAGGCTGACTCCTGTGTTAGGTACCACGGATAACAAAAGAAAAAGGGAACATTAATTTAATGACGGTTGTAGCTTTTGATCTAAACTCGAATGAAACTGAATGAACGTAAAGGGCCATCTCATGGACATCTGAGTTTTGACAACACTCCCCACTGCAATTTGTCATGATATCATTTGATACCTTTAATTAATAATTTATCGCAATTGCTTTTTTTCCCCAATTAAAGATACTTTCAACTTCACTGGCATAAAAATCTATCATACAGGTTACTGCTACTCCCTCTTCTTGTGTTTTTTAAAAAAACTAATGGCCCAATTTATTACAGTTTTCTTGTATGAAAAGTATTGTCCTGGGCTGCAGGTTTGCCTTCTCCATCTTTTTTTGTAAAAATTTGTGTAGAAGTCCCTCCTTTCCCTACTGCTTATTTCAAATGTTTCCTCTGAAACACACTATCATTTGCTTATAATTATCATTCATCCATCTTCCTCAGTGTACTGAAAGGAGAAGCCAGAGAATTCTGCATAGAGCAGACATTCTCTTTTTTGGCCTTTTCATACGGGAAAGCCATAAATGGAATCAGAGAATTTATGAGATTTTTTTCTAATCAACTCAAGAATGCCCTTTGAATACAGTTTTGCAGCAAAATAATAAAAATAATAATAATAACGGTAGATCCATAAAAATTTGGTATAAAACTCCATAGCAAATATTTACAGAACAGTAATTCTACGGTTAAAGAGTACCAATGGATACCATTTGGTATTTATATCATGGGTACTTTTATATCATGCGTATTGCCGACCTGGCAAAAAACAGAACTTACTAACTTGTTCACTCTTTCTCTGGGCAATTAAACACCATGACTGCTGCGTTTAAGGAGCTGAAACTGTCCTCAATGGTCAAATATTCTGTAAATGGCCACTGGGTCTCGAAAGCAGCCACATTTGATCAGCTGTCTGTTCCTAAGTGTTTCTATAATTTTGGAAGCAATGCATAAGAAGTCCTGATGGCAATCCAGGCTGGGATCTTACACCTTTCATTTATTTCCTCAAGTCTAGGTAGGGATTTAAGACTAGGATTATATGATTAACACCTCATCTTCAATACACCTGCTATTTTTTCCAAAAGGCTGCTGTGTCTGTAGTGAAGACGGAGGTGGGGGTGGGGGTCCAAAGGGGGTGAGGAGGTTACAAATGCTACTGAAGGAATGTGAAGAGAAGGAAGGAATTTGTCCTTTAGGATTCCAAATATATCACGTAATAAATCAATTTTCTTACAAGCCAGGTTAGTACCCTGAGGGAATATTTTCTAAATTTCTTTAATCTTCTTTAAGTAATCACGGAAACCTGGAGGGTTTCTCTCAGTGTGTAGGGAAAACTCTAATACGACCCGCATTCTACTGTTTGGCAAAAGTATTTGGTGATAGGAGGAGGGAGTGGTCAGACTTGTGACTGCTAATTCCCTCCAAGGACTTCAGCTCAGAGTTATTGTGCCTGTGTGTGTGTGTGTGTGTGTGTGTGTGTGTGCACGTGTGTGTGTCAAGTTGGGAGGAGAGCAAAAGGGGATGATAACTCAGTGGGAGAGGAGAATGGAAAGCTCTTGTCCTGACTCCCCATCTGGGACTCTGGCTAGCTTGAAGCTGACCTAATATGAATATGGTCTTTCGCTTTCACGAGGTGCCTGTGTTTCTTGTGTGGAACCCAATATGAGAGAGTCTACCCGGAGTGCTTGCCAGGGGGCATGTGAGGAAGAGATGAAATGGCTCTTCAGAGAGGCGACAGGGCATTCAGTCCAAAAAGAGGCTGAATTGTGTACTACAGAGTCCCTGAGATGAGCTAAACTCAGGCCAAGCCAGCCAGTGAGGGCCAGCTTCAACCAAGCTGAAAGAGGCCATTACCTTAGATTACTTCAGGCAACAATTAAGAGACACACATGCTGGTTGGTAGACAGTGCACAGACGGAGAGGGATGCCTGTGTGGGACTAAAGGAGCCTGCAAACATCCCATCCAAGAACCTTTTCACCTCTACCATCAGACTGCGCTTAAATACCATTTTGAAGAACTTCTGGGTCTGGGGGAGAGTGTTTCAGAGGTAAGAGATACCAAGTAATATGCAATCAAAGGAACGTTTTCCATAAGACTAGGCTAAGGTTAAGGTGCTACATATGTTTTGCATTGTAGAATCACTCACATTCGTTACCCCATTACACATGTATGACTCAATATGTATGAATACATGTTATTACATGTGTTTTAAGACTTTTCTCCTAAAAGATTATACGACAATTTTGCCAAGTGGGTAGGTAAAACACAATCATCAAAACTGGAGGACTTTTGAGAGAAAAGGGTACTATTAATAATTACTCCAGCACAACAGGCAAAAACCAAACCATCCCATGCATTTTGGGACACATCCTACAGAAGAAGTTGAATTCTGTTTAGGATGAGAATTTTTTTCTTTGGGCTGGGGAGAGAAGATAGAGAAAACTTTTACTTAATATATACATTTGTTTATAAAATTGATATTTCCTTGGGCCTAACTTAGCTAAGACAGTTTACACACATCAGAATTAAATCGTTCCGTTTAAGAAATAAACATAAGTTCAGTGGATGTAAGTTGGTTAAAAGTGGAGATGAAGAAGAATTCTTTGATGGAAAGAGATCCTTGAGAAAATAGCAGTAATTTAGGCACCTTAAAAACTAGATTTGAGTGGGGAGGGACACAGTTGACCAGAGATTTACATTGGAAGGATAGTTATAGCTGATAGGGATTTTAAACTTCGCCTGAACTTTGCCATGCTACTATATCTATCCATATTCAGCATTCCCCAACCTCTGTAAAATCTGGACTGTCCTTAGGTTATTGTTCTGGTGGGTGTAAGAGAGGGACTGAAGACACAGGAGCTGTCTACATTAAGGGGTGAAGCTGATGCAGCATGAAAATCATTCATGAAACCTAAGAACTAAGACTCAGTGAAAACTGAAAACCCACCAGAAGCAAGACATTAGAGAAAGAGGCATGAAGAACGTAAACTCCTTCTGAATTTAGGAGCTATCTATGGGGACAATGGGTGGATATGGGTTTCTACTAGTAAAATTAGGGTACCAGCAAACCTACCAAAATACTCAAGAAAAAGTTGTTCTCCTAAGCCTGGGAACCTAGAAATTACTAGCCTGTAGAAATCTAGGTTAAACACATTTTACCCAATTTTATACAATTAAAATATAATTTTAGTGATCAGCCAGTAACATTTGTTAAGTAATTCCAAACAGACCGTTACACTCTAGGCAATGAATGCCTTGAACTCACAAACTTAGTTAATTCCATGGTATAAAATAAAATGAGGAAAGACCTTCACAACGGCATTTTTCTATGGCTGTTGAAATGGTCTTTCCTTCTCATGTGTTAACTATAAATAAATAATACCAATTCTCCACTCTCAAATTGTTTTTATTATTATTAAAGTAACTATAACTGAGAGACAGTGGCAGAGATTTATGCACACTTGTTATTTAAAGTTCATGAAATGCCTTCAGCTCCCTGGAGAACATGCACCAAATATGTATAAAATAATAATAAAATAATAATATGCCGAAGGATAAACTGTGTTCTTATGTTTTCATACTGTGAGCATCATGGGCATTTTACAGCACAGGTTGTTTATAAATGAGGCCCCCAGCTGCTACTGAGAGACTCCGGCAGAAAATGGGAGTAAACGGAGGATAATAATCCTGATTATAATAGGAAGCTGTTTCTATAGTGACCCAGGGTGAGTTGCATTCTCCCTAGGAGTAAACTGCTCAGTCAGTAGCTCCTGTGAAGTACCATGTGGTAAATTACCTCCTTCCAGGTACTAAATGATACCTTGATGCCTGGGAAAAATTAATGGGTGAGTGGTTTACTTTGAGCGCATTTTATTCCCTCTGAGTCAACATAGGATTCTGCCCAATTAAGTTTTGGAGGGCAGAATTTGCCCTAGAAAGAGCAGTTTAAAGGTTTAAAGTTATCGAAGCAATATAAAAACGAGTCCCCGATGTATAGTAAAGATAGGACTTCTCACCAAGGGTAAGGCTTTCATTATCAGCAGAGTTAGTACATTTCCCTCAGTGGCCAAATGAAGGGGAAAGAAGGGCTGGGAGTTACCATTAAAATATGAAATACAGTAACTTTTTCTTTTTACAATTTATTTATAGTCAACTATCTCAGGGTCACTTCTGCAACATGCCAAGGATTGGGCTGATTACAGAGTCTTGTACAATTCAGACTGTTGCCACATTAGGTAAATAAAAGTTACTGTTTTCTTTAGAAATATATTTTCTACATTTAATGGATTATAGAGTCACTGAGACAACAGAAAACTCAAATAGGCTGGAGGCATTATTGGATTTTGAACTATATTTTTTTTAAATAGAGAAGGCCAAAATGCCATTTTGTTCAGCTTTATCTAATTATTTCTCAAGCTCTGTTCTACAGTCAGTTAAATTAAATTAACAAAATTAAATTAATGAATTTTTGAGAAGGGTTTTCTTTAAAGAATCAGATATTATTGTGGTTATTTAAACAAAATACCTTTTTTATATAGCAAAACTGCTTAAAGTGTCTTTGAATCTAGTATAAGGATAAATTATCAAGTAAGTATTCTAGCAGCAATTATTTTTGGTTGACTTACTAGGTGATACTAACATTATCACATTTATAAAGCACTTTTATTTTCTGAGAAATTATGAATCTTTTTCTCCAACTGTTATCAAAAGGCATCTATGAACTAGGGAGAAGTGATGGAAATTCACATTTTTACAAAGTGAGGTTCTAGGGGTGGAAGCCCAACAAGAACTTTCTCTGACTTCCTACTCCTCCAACGAAGCCTTTCTTCACAACTGTCAAAGTGCACTAAAGAGATGAAAATCTCATCATGAAACCTGTAGACATGGAAATGGATGGAAATAAATATAAGCACACACGTTTGTTTTTATTAAAATGAGGGTTGAGGGCGCCTGGTGGCTCAGCCGGTTAAGCGTCTGCCTTCGGCTCAGGTCATGATCCCAGGACCCTGGGATCGAGCCCCACACTGGGCTCCCTGTTCAGCGGGGAGTCTGCTTCTCCCTCTCCTCTGCCTGCCACTCCCCCTGCTTGTGCTCTCTCTCTTACTATCTCTCAAATAAATAAATAAAATCTTTAAAAAATTAAAAAAATAAAATGAGGATTGAGAAATGACACAAAGGGTAATTTTAATATTCAGAGTCAGATTGCTTGGATCTAGCTCCTGTCGCAGCCACTTAAGAGCCATGGAGCAACCCCTGTGAACCTCAGATTCTTGTCTGTAAGATGAGAATCATCATCATACCTACCTGGTGCAGCTGTCCCAGTCATTAGGATATTTTAGCTAATTTAAGCACTTCTCACATTGCCTAGTGATGACAACCCTCAAAAAATGTTAGATATTATTATCATATTGTTATCGTCACTATCATTATTATTTTAGTTTTGTGGCCAGCCCTGGTCAATGTTGTGCAGGGTATAAACGAACGACATAGAATACATGGGTTTTGCTACTTTAGGAGATTCCCTGGAAATGTGGGAGAACATATTAACAAAATAAGCAGGAAATGCAGGAAATGATGATATGTTGTCAAATATAAGATAATGTAGCACAGACAATAAGTGCTATGGACAATACATTTGAGATCTATCAATGTCAGAATCCAGTTTTCATTTTTGTCACTGAGCACATCTTATCTAAACATATTACTTTGTTCAATAAGCACACCCTTATGGACCAGACACTTCCGTTCAGAAGTGGACAAAACTGATAGAGTTCTTCCCCTCCTGGAAGGGGAACACCGAACAGTGTTAGAGAAGGACATCTAGCAAATAACTACAAATTAATAAATGAATAAATAAATAGACCTTGATAACTGTGTTGTGGGAAATGGACAGCGGGGCTCATTTAGATTGGAGGAGCCAGCAAGGCCTCTTAAAAGAAGTGACATAAAGTGATACCTGAAGAATAAGCTAAACTTGCCCACAGGAAGTGTCTAGGGAGAGGAGGCTCCAAGGTAGTAATGGGTCTGGTGGGTTTAAAGAATGAAGAGAAGGGAACTGAACCTAAGATTCTGCTTCAAATTGCTTATCATGGCTTAGGGAGAAAGAATTTATAATAAACAGAGGCAGCCCCATGTAGTGCGTGATGGAGTTGGGGTTGGAAAATGGCTACATCAACAGCATTCCCACTGGTTAAAGCAAAGCACTGCTGAGTGCTGGGAAATGTGTGCCTAGCAAGTGATAGAATAGGAACATTCCAGGTACAGGGTGCAGCAGCAGCGAAGTCAAGGGCATAATGTCTCAGGAGCTTGGGCTGGGAGTAGGGGAGATGGAGAATGCCAAGGCAATAAAACTGAGAATATGGGCAGGACAGAATTTTGAAGCCACACTGTGGCATTGGTAGTTTTTCCAGAGGCAAGGGAGAACCACTGCATTGTTTTAAGCAGTGAAGCACCATCATCAGATTCTGGTTTCTGAAAGTTTGTAACACATCAAATTTCTGGGCATGAGATTCAGGGATCTGCAGTTTTATTAAGCATGCCAAGTGAATCTTGTGGACTACTAAATGTTAAGAGTTGCTGTTGTTCAAATTAGTCTTAAGAATTTCGATAATTGGGGCGCCTGGGTGGCTCAGTCGTTAAGCGTCTGCCTTCGGCTCAGGTCATGATCCCGGGGTCCTGGGATCGAGCCCCGCACCGGGCTCCCTGCTCGGCGGGAAGCCTGCTTCTCCCTCTCCCACTCCCGCTGCTTTGTGTTCCCTCTCCCGCTGTGTCTCTCTCTCTCTGTCAAATAAATAAAATCTTAAAAAAAAAAGAATTTCGATAATTAAAAATAAAAAAGGAGAGTTCCTCATGCAGAGGAACACAAAGGAACTTTTCGGGGTGTTAGGAATGTTCGACATGGTGATCATGGTTGGAATTATACAACTGTACACATTTGTTAAAATGCATCAAAATGTACACTTGTAATTGGAAAATTTTATTGCTTATAAATGATATCTTGATAAAGCTGTTTTGTTTTCAAAGGACAGTGGACTTGGCAAATAGCAAGATATGTTACCATTCAAAAGAGGAATGTCATTGGTGTAAGAGTCACAAAACTGCAAAGGGATGAACAAGGAAGGCAGTAGTAGAAACACCGAATACTTATTTGAGGAATAGGATGATAATGAGAAGGAAAGAGACGGGGATGCGAAGGCAGAACAGTAGCTTGATAGAGTAAGATGACTGAAGAAAAATTCTCCAGACCACATACAGATGATCTGGTGAAACCAGAGGAGGTGAAACCAGCAGAGAAGAGGAGAACTATGAAGTAAAGAAGAGAAGTAATTACTAGGGGAGTTAGAGTGAATAGGATTAAGAGAAAAACTGGCAGAATTAGTCTAATCAATGAGAATCAATTGAAGAAGTCTAATTACTTTTCTCATCAATAATTGAAACAAAGAAAGCAATAATGTCATCTGCTCGTAAATTTTTCCAAAGTGCTGCTTTTCTCAATAATGTAGGAGACCAAGTTTATAGTTACCCTGCATTCATGTGGACTAGTTCTTCTTTGCCTCTAATATTATGACATGATTAAGTCTCTTTACTTGTTTCTGCAAAGAATCCACTTTCAATAAGCTCATGGGAGTTAGAGTTTTACTGAATGCCTTGTCTTTGATACGGTGATCATGAGCAATGTTCAAATCTATTCATAATGAAATTCCCCAGACAACGTTGTGTTGCTTTCCCAAATCTGGGAAAACGGGGGCTACTATCTTGCAGTAGACAGACCTGGATTTGAATCCAGACTCCGCTTCTTACCAGTTACAGGCCTTTTTGAATTTTTGTTTGTGGGATTTTATCTTATTTATTCATCTTAAAAATTTATTTATTTATTTTAGAGCGAGAAAGAGAGCGAGCACGCACACAGGGAGGGCCAGAGGGAGACAGAGAGAAGCAGACTCCCCACTGAGCTGGGAGCTTGCCGCGGGACTAGATCTCAGGATCCTGAGATCATGACCTGAGACGAAATCAAGAGTCCGACGCTCAGCTGAGTGCGACACCGAGGTGCCCCTGCTTGTGGGATTTTAAATAGATAGCATACTAAATAGTGGACTACATTCCCAGATAAACATTCAATAAACAATACCTGTAATGATGATGATGAAGAGGCAGCTGCAGCAGCCTCCGCCTAGCCCAGTAGCTGACAGGTTGTAGATTCTCAAGTTATAGCACATTAATTACTAGCATCAGTACAGCATAGTATTACTTAAATATAAAGCAAAGGTTTTTATGCTAAAATATGCTCATACAAAGAAAAAGATAAAAAGTGAGTATGTAGAGGAAAGTTAAGAGAGTGAATTCTATGAGTTCACATCGTAAGAATTTTTTTCCTTTTTTTTTTTTTTTTAAGTTTTATTTACTTGAGGGAGAGAGAAAGAGCAGGTGTGTGAGCCCAGGGGGAGGGGGGAGGGAGAGGGAGAGAGAAACAGGCTCCCCGCTGAGCTCATAGCCCCACACAGGGATGGATCTCAGGACCCTGAGATCATGACCTGAGCCGAAATCAAAAGTCAGACACTTAACTGACTGAGTCACCCAGATGCCCCTCCTTTTTTCTTTTTATTGTATCTATATGAGACTATGGATGTTAGCAAACTTCTTGTGTTAATCATTTCACAATATATGTGGATCAGACCAGCATACTGTATGCCTTAAACTTATACAGTGATATATGTCAGTTACTTCCCAATAAAACTGTAAAAAAAAAAAAAAAACTGAGTATGAGAGAACAAAGATGTGTTTTTCCATCTCTTTAAATTAGCAAACTTAATGGCACTAGGGATAAAAGTCACATTAGAAACAGGGCCATAATCACAGTACTCTGTCCGTTTCCAGAAAGATATACTGGAGTCATTAGGAAACTGAGATCAGAAGATAATGTGCCATGCTAATTCCATGACTAGGACATTAAAGGTAAACCTTCCACAAGGACTCTTGACCCTGTAGAAAAGTATAAATGTGGATTGTTCTCTGGATTGGCACAAATATAAAACCCCAGGATTCTCTGGGAGGGGGCGTGTTTCTTATAAAATAATAGCAGAGAGGAGAAGTTTTGGTATTTAAAGAACACTTCATAACAGAATCCATACTTTAAGGAATCGACAGCCAAGAGAGTGCACAGTAAAGGCCCACGATGCTGTTTAACACGAGCAGCAGTTTACCTATAAATACCACTTAGGACAGAGGCCAGCACATCTTTGCAAGAAGTACTTTTTGTCAAAATCTCAATTAGTCACTGCCACTGGTCAAAGAATTAAATGTCTTAAATGTCTCACTGATAAGGTAGATGTGCCATGCTTTTATTTCTAACACTAAGCGATGGCCAGCTAAAGGCAGGTTAGCATCATCTAGCATAGAGAAGCATGCATATGGTCGTTTCTACCTTCCCTTGTTTTTCTTCATGGTTGAAACCAACTCTTAACTGTTTATTAAGGCACTAATTGATTCAAAGATGTTATGCAGTATTCCCTAAATAATCACCGGTATGATATTATATTTTAAAAAATTTTCCTTCCGGGCGCCTGAGTGGCTCAGTTGGTTAAGTGACTGCCTTCGGCTCAGGTCATGATCCTAGAGTCCCAGGATCGAGTCCCACATCGGGCTTCCTGCTCAGCAGGGAGTCTGCTTCTCCCTCTGACCCTCTTCCCTCTCATGCTCTCTATCTCTCATTCTCTCTCTCTCAAATAAATAAATAAAATCTTTAAAAAATTTTCCTTCCATTTTTGATGCATGCTTCAGAAATATGAATTCATCACATTTTAGGTGTACTGTGAAAATAAAGTTGCAAATTCTTATTTTCTTGTCAAATGCAATTTCTAGTATATTCAGATTTCTACTGTATTTTTTTTGTTTTTTGTTTTTTTATATTCTAGCTTTCCCCTCTATTTTTGTTTAAAAATTCTAACACAGAATTTCATGCCAGAAAATTTTTTTTTCTCCTGAAGCTGGAAGAAATCATTTCAAGTTTCAAGACTGTGAAAATTGACTATGCCTGACTTTTTCCAAATTGTCTCGTAATGCTTTTTGCCAGGCAGATTCTAGGACCAGTTAGTTTATGATCAAAACTTACAGATGGTACTTACAGAACACTAGCCAGTAGGGCATTTTTCAAGAATGTCAAGATCAAAAACTATAATTAAAGGTTATTTTGGGAAAAGCCAGCGTCCCCATCACTAACTCCACAGGGGGAAAAAAAAAGAAGAAGAAACGATTTTGTGACAAAGTAATTGCTGACAAAAATACTGTAACCCAATATGTCATTTGAAAACAATTGAATTTCTGGTCTTTTCATTGGAGAACTTTAGCTTTCAAAGTGATAGTTAGGGTTATAGTGTATAATGCTGACTTTTCCTTAAGATCATAGGTTATTTCACAGCTGTCATAGTTACACAGCCATCTCCCCTGTCACCAGTTCCTGTAGCTCATCCTTGCTGGCGGATATCTTTATGCCAAACCCTTATAACGTTTAATCACCACCAGGTCAAGGTCACATGATAGTAAGCCTGTGATGAAATTTTTACCTCTTAACGTGCAAGGGAAAATTTTATGCACTGAGGCAAAAGCAGGATAATAATGAATATCTATAGTTTAATTTCCATGCATCACTGCTTGTGGCAGTGAAATAAATACCAGGGTGAAGTATAGCGTAGTTAGAAGGGTGGGCTAGAGGTTTAAAGAGGAAAATTAATATCCATGATTAAAATTGCATGTATCATTGCCAAAGGCTGTGAAAATATGTCAGTTGCATGACTATGTCTGTTTCAGTGCCAGAGAAGGAACATTTAAAATTTAATAATAATTGCTCTGTTTTCTTGCATATAACAAAGCGAAATCTTTACTCCAAAGTCTTACTGTTACTAAATGAATGCCATGGATACGTGTTTTTGGAAAATGATCAACTTTAACGTACATATATTTTTAGGTCCTGATAAGTAGTTTTTCCATCTCTTTTTTATTGAAAAAAACCCTAATGTTGCATATCTACAGGTTCATTTTTTAACTAGGTAACAATCCCTATAATTATAATTTAATTAGTCCTTGAATTAATATTTGTAGCTCATTTATATTCCTTGATAATGATGATGACTTTATAATATCATATTGCTACAAAAAATGGCAAAGCGTATTTTCAATATTATTTATTTTAAGTTTAGGTTTTTTGTAACTAATAACCGTGTATACCCTTATATTGCAACATGTGAAATGTTCACATGACAGAAAACTTATTGGGGTAAATTAAGAATATGTGATTCCTTTGTATGTAGAGTATGTCTGATTTTTATGGTAACTACTACAGAGGACACTGAAAAAGTATTGCTAATATTCATATTCCCTACATTTCAGAGGTCCTGCTTTTCACCAGGCATTTGAAGTGAAAAATTAGGCTAGTTTGCAACCCTCGAAGAACATTTTTAAAAACCACTTAATGTAGACAGTTACTTTTCCGAGAATTCTTACTTGGTTGTTGTTTTTAAGTCTGTGAATTCACCACAAAGCAGAACTCTCACATGCAAAGGTTTTAAAATATAATGCTTCTTTGGCTAGAGCAGACCTAAGATACACTAATTTTCTAGCTATTAAACAACATTAAACAAATCTCTCTCAATTTCTCTCTCTCCTTCTCTCTCTCTCTCACACGCATACACACACACACACACCCTTTGTACAGATTCTTACTCAGTGTTATGCCTTTGTATTTTGTCCCCTTGAAGGAGATGAGTACTGCACCCTTTGTTTTGCCCAGAATTGAGGAACTAAGTACTTGGTCAGCACTCAACAAATAATAAGTCATAATGGCAAGTACTGAATCCAATCTGAAACTGTAGGGGAAAATTTAAGTGGCCCCAAATGTCTCTGTTCTAGGACTTAATTCCATTTACGGAGGAGCTGCAATTCCAGATTTTTATGTTCATGCAATAATTCAAATTATTCTCTTTTATTTTTAACGTCTGGATGGGCCAAAGAGATTTTCACACTGAAGATTACAGCCATGGCTTTCACCAAGCTGAAAAACAAGCTTTAATGTGATGATCCACACCAGACCAAACCTGATGAGAAATGTAGGGTGTTGCTATGGCAATTCCATTCGTTGGAACTTTTCTCTGTTGGCTTCACTCTGACATTACATTCTAAAAAGAATCCTATGAAAAGGTGCAGTGGCTGTGAAGACAAACGCGAAGCCAAGGAGATGGAACTTTCTCATCTGTCCTTCTCTAAAAGAGAGAATGTCGTCATATTGTAATGCCACCCTAATGTAGTCAGAGGGCTGGCTTAGGAGGTGTCATTCTGAGATTTCATTGAAACCCTGGAGTTTTTCATTTAAGTGGAAAATTGACAATGTCAGGGTTATGAGCAGAATTACAAGGTGGAAGAAGGATGCTTAGATTAAATTGAAAGATGACGAGGGCTTGGCTCTTGAAAGAAGGAAGGAAGACCTGCTTTGCTGTTGGGGGTGGAGGTTGTATTTTTTTTTTTTTTACTAGAGGTTTAATATATTAAAATGTCACTTAAATCTAAGCATCGACAGTGAATGAATCCCAGGTATAACTCTTATGGAGAGGGAAATTTATTAATTTACCTAATGTCATTTCTTTCCAGATAGACCTTCCTTTCAGGGGTTATAATCAATTCAACTGTTTATAACAACAACCTCAGTTAGAATTTCACTACAGACATTGTGTCAAGCACTTTTTTCCTGATTAATATCACTTAAACTCTTCACAAACAACCCTCTGAGATAGATATTATTAGCAACTCCATTTTGCACAGGAAGAAAGGGAGATTCAGAGACAAAATGTGACTGGGCTTAGGTCAATCACTTAGAAAGAAAAAAAATCAAGAATTTGAATGCAGAACCAAGATATTAATCAGTGTATTATTAAACAGAACTAACTGTGCCAAAATTTGATGGGGGAGGGGATTCCTAAGCAATTTACTAGTCAGTAGGAGAAACTGTTTCTTTGACATCACTGTGAATGTCATCCTTTCTCAAGCTAGAAATACAACCAATCAAGTGAGGCTAAGGAGGTGATGTGTCAGGGGATGATGTATCTTGTGCCTTAATCCACTTTGCAATTTTAACTCAGCAATTATAATTTATGGACATTTAACCATATGCTGTAAAAACAAAAGGACAAAGACACAAGTTCCTGACTCAGAAGAATTTATCAGTTACTGGGAGAACATAGTCAACACGTAAAGTGGGGATTCACCGATTTAGGCGTGAGTATAAGTATATTTACCAGTAAGACAGAGGTTAGGAATTAGTGATCTGATGGCTGATAAGTCCCTCAGACATGTTTAATTTGACCCACGCAGTGTGGTTTTGAACATTTTCACTCAATGTCCACATTTAAAAATTGAAAGATTTCACACAAAATCTGGATTTTCTCGTTAAAAAATTCAAGTATCTGTGAACACAGAATTCATATCCCTATTTGACAATAATTGGCTGGAGCTAGTGGAAAATGTCCACATTAGTAGTGGTGTGCACTCTCCAGTTTTCAAGATTCCCCACCCCTACTTCTCCCGCACACCGAAGTTCAGTGACTGTTGTCATTCATCATAAAGCTTTTGTTCTTATCTTTCTTATGCCTTTATATATGCTACTTTCCTGGCCCGTATAGACTTTTGAGGTTGTGACTTTTGCTGTAAGGACACCAAAAGGTATTTAAGATACATATTAGTAATAGGTAACAAAAGGCAATCATTCAGGTAGTAGCAGAGTATCTGCTCTTTCTATGTGCCTCTGTGATATTCTGTGGGTATACACTAAAATAGCTAAAGATGAGATCTGGGATATGAATTGAAGTTGCCACGACTGCTGATTGCTTCAGAGGTATGATTTACTGCAAAACTATTTTGGTTTACCTAAATCTGGATAAGATGTAGGTCATTAAGATGCCCAGTATGCGTATCTTAATCAGATAAGCAGGCACAATTTATTTGCAAAGAAGATTCCAGTTGGAGAGTCAAAATTAAGTAGAGGAAACAAAATGGAGTAGAGAGCTAGAATGAGGAAATGAGGGAGAGAGAGAGGAGGTAGGGATGAGTGGAGAGACTTTATGAGTTGTGAGGTTATAGCTCCTCAATTCCTCAAGCATTGCCCAGAGTCTTGGCCCTTTCCAGCAATCATCCAGTAGCCTCTGATAAAATGGACTACAAGATTTTTTCTCTTGGCTTTTGCTTTTATCTCTCCCTGGGATGACTTCTTTCTCTGCAAACCTTTAATTCATCTGATGTTCTCTTACATTTCAACACTTGGTTCAGGAGGCTCATTTTCTACTAAACTTTTCTGTTGCCCTTTAGAGAAAGGAAATAATGTCTTCCTTTACACTACGAACACCTTGTATAGGCTTCATTTATTAGACCTAATTATATCCCATTGAAATTATGTATGTACATGCTTGTCTTCCCTAGCAGACTTTGAATTCTTGGGAAGGTGTCCATGTTTTACTTATCTTTGTATCTCTATTTCTCAGCATGGTATAATAGATATTTGTTCAATAAGTGAATGAATACATTCTCAAAAAGGAGTCAAATTAAAGTATTTTTTAAAAATTTTCTTGACCTACTGACTAATCACATAATCTTAAAGAGCCAACATTTCACTCAAAATAGCTATTTAACATATGTAATTATTAATCCAATTGACAAAAACTGTGATAACATTTTGAAGTTACATGTATGTGTGTATACCAACACACACATCGATATCTATACATCTGTATCTATAATTAGTTGAACATGTTCTTCATGTGGGGTGCTAAATTAAGACACTCTGGAGAGCATCTGAGTGAAATTTAATTACATAACTAAATAAGCATTTAATTTCATTATAAAATTTCCCAAATATACTCCCTCTATCCAGTCACCCACCAAAGCTACCATGTTCTTTTGAAAAATATCATCATTAAAATATTAACTAAAGCAAGGAAGAACAACTGTAATATATTTTTTCACTTTATTGAAATATAATGAAAAAGTGCACATAAGTGTATAGCTCAACTGAGCACACCTGTATAAGTAGTTCCCAGGTAAAAAATAAGATTACTGCCAGCTCCCCAAAGCACCTTATTTCCTCTCCTGTCCATGGCCCTCTTGTTAACCACATTCCAGACTTCTAAAAGCATAGATTAGTGTTTGCCTGTTTTTAATAATTGGAATGTTTGCTACATTTAAAACTCACGCTCACATAATGCACACATTATGACTACGTTAAAAAAAAAGCATCTATTCTTAACTCTGTGGAGTTACAAAGGTGGAAAAGACATTCCAGAAACTTTATCTGGTAGAGGAGGTTAACACATAACAAAATACCTACGGACACACAGTACATAGTAAATGAGTTCTGAGGGATAGCAGAGTCTTAAAAAAGGAATCTCTCATCTGGCTTCATACAAAGTGTGGAATCACTATTGAGGTTCTGAAAAAGGCATGATTTTTAATAATCGGTTTCTTTCAGGTTGGCAGAAACAAAGCTACTTTACATCTGTTGTGACAAATTTATCTCACGGATAGATGCAGAGCTACATAATCTTCTCTCTGATGGAAGCCTCTGAGATCATATTAAAGATGGGTTGAAGGAGCAAAGCTGGGCAGTGGCCAGGATGACAAAGCACACTTGGGTTACTCTTTGGAGTAAGAGCTATTAACTGCAATGGTAGTTGGTGGCCAGAAAAGTGCACTGGAGGGCTGAATTTTAAAGCTACTCTTACATATGGATGAGAAGCTACACAATGCTAGAACAATGTTGCTAGGGAGCAATTTTCTGTAGGTTACTGATTGCCTGGTGTTGAGCTTCCAAGTAAAAAGGCTTCTAGGTTACAGAGATATTAAGCAAGGTGGGTCAGTAGTCTCTGAGGCTAAATAGCCAGTGGAGACTAGGAGTGTCAACTGATGACTATGATAAACACTATTTTTCAGGAATGCCTTCTTTATGCTTCAATGAAAAAATAATGCCCTTTGTCAAATACTCTTTCTTGGAAACAGAATGGTCCTCACTCTATTAAACAGTCGTCTGCCCTAGAATCAGCTTAATCTCCTAAACTACTGGGGCTCATCACTCAGAGACTAGTATAGTACTTCAGCCTTGGTCTCATTAGGCAATGCTTTCCATTTTAGGCTACTTGCTTCAGTAGTTTGCCATTCCTGTTTTACTCTGGTATCAGCTCAGGAAACCATTTGTTTATCTTTCCTCTCACCATAACCAAAACAATTCCCTAACAAAAATTCTCTTCCCAAGAAACTCCAACTAGTATTGGAGAAAAACTGCTCCCTCACATACAGTGGAATGCTCAGAGGTTATACTGTTATTGCACAATGTTCTGAGAACAGTAGAATTTGGCCGTAACTGTGCACTTCTTTTGGTTTCAAAAAATCAACAGTCTGAATCACGTCAAAACTCCAAAGGACTCATGTTTCCAGAGTCATGGTAGAGAAGAGGTTTGGTTGGGATGGGGACTGTACGCCTTAGGAAGAGCCTCCCTAGGGTATAATAAGGAAAGAGCCATATGCAGTTGAGCTCAAGCACTCAAGTAACATAATATGATAACATTAACATAATGGCACAAAGTGAACAAACCTCTTTTCCCTTGAGTCCTGGAAATGGATGCTCCCTCAGCATATAAGAGAAAGTGCTTCCCTGTGCCTTTTTGGATAGTCTGTCCCAGGGAGGGTTGCTTTCTCTAAGCCCCCAAATCATGTAAACACTAGTTCTTAGATTCATTTGAAGAATGTGTTAAAAATAAACTTACTTCACAGTATAGCCTCAATTATGGAAAAACAAAACAAAAACTATATAGTTTTAGAGAAAGGAATACACACACACGTAATAGAGAAAAGAAATAAAATAAAATGAAAGATAACCAGTGATTCTTCTTTCTGGTTTGTTAGTGTATCAACACGAATTCTGTTCTTAAACTCATCTGTAATTTTCTAATTTTATACATTAATATTACTTCTACAAACAGAAGTAAAACCAAAACTGTTATTTAAAAAATATGAACCGGGGCGCCTGGGTGTCTCAGTCATTAAGCGTCTGCCTTCGGCTCAAGTCATGATCCCAGCGTCCTGGGATCGAGCCCCGCATCGGGCTCCCTGCTTGGCGGGAAGCCTGCTTCTCCCTCTCCCACTCCCCCTGCTTGTGTTCCCTCTCTCGCTGTGTCTCTCTCTGTCAGATAAATAAATAAAATCTTTAAAAAAATAAAATAAATAAAAAATATGAACCAATGAATTATTAGAAATTCCAATTTGAACTCTGGAGAATGGTCAGTGGTGTGGATGCTTCTTGGCTCACAGCCACATTACTAAAGTAGGTCAAGACTGAGGTGTTCCAGAGGGGCAGGAAGAGGTGAGAGAGTCCTTGCTCCGTACCCTACTTCGGCTGCACAAAAGTTTTGCACACTGAGGTTACATAAGTCTAAATATTAACATATACGTGTTTCTTCTTAGTCTTTCATCTCCTTGAGATAAAACTTGTAGCCCTAGTAAAGATCTAGTACTAATCAATACATACTCATTGAATACATGATTGAAGGAATGAATGAATTGAAAGCGTAAATGAATGACTGAATTTCCAAACAACCACTTGTGAGGTTTTCTAAACGTTCTACAACCTGTCCTCTAACAATTTTAGTTACCACCACTCTAAATTCAAAATTTGATTTAGAATCATGCAGAGTTGAAATGCGGATGATTTTTGGTTTCTTTATTCCTTCCCAGATACACACATTATCTATTTTTAATTTCTATTACATCCACCTAAAACAGAAGTTTCTGGTAAAATATGTAGTAAATTTACTGTAGGAAAATGTGGACTATTTGAAAGTATAGATTAGATGAAAGAAATTATGGGAAAATGTATTTATAAAATCAAATCAGTCTGTCTTGAGAATGAAAACAGTCATGGTCAGTGTAGATGAAAAAAGAAATGATATCACACATCTTGAACCAAGAACCAATGATGTAATGATATAAAAATTGGCCAACTTTTTTTTTTTTTTTTTTAAGTAGGCTCCACACCCAGCATGGAACCCAATATGGGACTTGAATTCACAACCCTGAGATCAAGGCCTGAGTTGAGATCAAGAGTAGGACATTGAACTGACTGAACCGCCCAACTTTTTAATAAAATATTATGTTAGTGTTTTACTTATATAATTTAATTATGAGGTCCTCAAGGAATAGAAAAGAACAGATGAATTACTAAAAATAATATGAAAATCTACATGATATTAGGCAATTGGCATAGAATAATACATAGAGTTGTTCACATTTTAAAATTTATTTATCCATTACTCATTTGTAGTAGAAGAAAGCATTACCAGGTATATATTAGTATTTCACAAAAAAACAACACCAAGAAGAAGTAATTTGAGCAGCATAACCATATTTTATGACAATGTCACTTTTTATCAGAAAGTGTTCATGGTATTGATCTGATTTTCCAAGGAGTCTATGACTGAAAAATGGATCAGGATGACTGCCTTCAAGTTCATTAGATTTCCTACTCACCAGTAGTCAATGTCTTGTTAAGGTGTCAGGAGTGTAATTTGCCTCTTTCGAATGCAAGCCAATAGATGGTGCTCCTTATCTGCTGAGTAGTAGTATTTACCAGAGGGATAGATAGTGAGACTGATTTTCCTGAGAAGGTTGGTATTTTCATAGAAATTGAGTAAATTCCATTCACCTACAGTGAAAAGTTGGCTTCCACAGCGTTGGTTTCTACTCATCACTAAAATTCCCACAGAAGCGGTGCCTGGGTGGCTCAGTCATTAAGCGTCTGCCTTCCGCTCAGCTCGTGAACCCAGGGTCCTGGGATCAAGTCCTCCATTAGGCTCCTTGCTCAGTGGGGGGCCTGCTTCTCCCTCTCCCACTCCCCTTGCTTGTGTTGCCTCTCTCGCTATGTCTCTTTCTGTCAAACAAATAAATAAAACTTCAAAAAAATAAAAATAATAAAAATAATAAAATTCCCACAGAAAACAAAAGGAGGAATGGATGATGATGTCACAGGTACCTTTTACTTTCTCTTAATTGTACATCTGCCCTACAAAGACCTTTATTGGTAATCTGTTCTTCAGGATTTATCACACAATCTCCTTCTTCTGTAGGTGGGGGATTCTCTCAATTCCTGGACTATTTCTAGGATAAATGAGCATGAACCTCTCGATGACACATCTATTATCGAATTGAACTGTTATTTAAATCTTGCATTGCCATTTAATTGCTCACTTATGTATGTTTTATCTCTTCAGCTGGACTGTAAGGCTTGGGAAGGTCATAGAACATATATCCTATTTTCTATCCGACCCACTTGCCTTTCATAGTCTTTGGTAGGTACTCAATAAATATTGATGGGTAGGATAAGATTCAGCTGGAAATACCAAACCTAGGCCTTGCCTGTCAGCTCCCAGTTCAGTTCTATGACTTGCAAATTTAATTTTGAGTGAGTACAAAGTACTCACTTATTCTGCAAAATGAAGAACTGTACATACTCAGAAAGAATCTATCTTCGGCTGGTGACATCAAAATTCTAGATTTTCTTTCTCTCTGAAAGGCCCAAATAAATTGCACATTACTACTACGTTGATTTACAGTACTGTAATTTTATTTTATGATTTTTTTATAAGTACTGTAATTTTAAAGCAACATTTCAAATAAACACACCCTGCAAATATATTTTAAAATAGGACATCTCTACTTTGTTAGGATAGGTTTTATACTACAGAGAATTAGTGAATTTTACATGTGAATTATGAACCCATCAATGTAAATATTATATCTTGAAATACCAACAACTCTTAATTTGAATTAATATTCAACAAAAATTACATCCAGAAGGCAGATGGAATTTTTAATTAATTTGTTTGAATTATATGGGTAAAAGCTAAAGGCAAAATCACATGGTATTAGGGCAGGGCCGAGTCTTTTCTGTTTACTGAAGAAAAAACAGTCTATTTTAAATAAATAGTCAAATTTGCTAATCCTTACATTACTTCCGACTGGAAAATTACCTTAACAGCTAAATATTTTCTTAATAATGCAGAGGAGCATTCAGGCAAGAACTTTCAAGTATAATATACTGATATAGCCCTGTGTCATAGTTCTCTAAGTCAGGTGTCATCCTGTATCAGGTGAGGCATTTAATCCCAGCAGATAGGAAAAAATACATGTGTCCAATCAAAGAGTGAAAAATTTAGTAGCATCTGTTTTTACAGTATCACTTTAACATTTTCAAACCAAATTAATTCTATACTATTGAAGAGATCAAACTGGCATAAAACATTCATTTAGAGGAAATGAAATAGGAAACTAGAACTGGAGACCTGAAAAATAGAAACTTTATACTTATCAACATCCTTAACATGCCTTTTTCTTCTCTTTCTCTGAAACAAAAAAGGTTTAAAACAGTATCCCACACCTTTGCGTGGTTTCAAAACACAGGGCAAGGGAATGGGTATGAGGGTGCTAATAGCTGCTTAACTAATAAAAAAAATTCACATGAGATTGTATTGTGGTTTAAAAAAATGACTGTCCCTATTTATGTTGATGAAATGCTGAAAAGCCTAACTTTGGGATCTTTTTTAGAAAATGCAGTTTTTCCATATTTTTCAATCAAAAATGCAGGGAATCAGCAAAATTATGGAGTGTATTGCAGTGCCCATTATGTACTTCCGGGATTTGATTTAGAGAAAAATTAAAGCTAAGTGGCTTTGATAAAACAGAAATTTAACTCAAAATGAATGGCATTTTAGGTTTTTTTCTTCTTTTTTTTTAAATAATGGGCTTTTGAAAAACTCTGTTTTAAAAGAGATATATTTTCTATACCAATGTACAAAAAAGATAGTAGGAAAATGGCAAGGCTTTGGAAACAGGACAACAGAACCCCCATATATTGCCTTTGTTTCATCGTTTTGTTGATGTAGCCACTATTCATTTACATTTAAAGACTGAAATCCTGCTCAATAATCTTTCAGCTTCAGCTTCTTCTTCCTAATTGCTATACATATACTGACATCTACCTTTTATTGTAATTGGGTTCTTTTCTTCTGTTATTTTGCTATCTTAGGAAAAGAAAAATTATCTTAAAATTATTTTTCTTTCTGTAGGCATAAAAAAGTTCTCAGTTCCTTTGACTATCCTGGAAAAAAAATGAATCGAAATGATAGCCTGGGTTAGAAATAATTATTTAAATTGCTTTAGTTTCAGGAAATTGAAAAAGACAAAGCATATTTTCATTTAATACTATCTCATTTTAAATAAGCTCCTTCAGGGATCTTGGCTACAACTTGCCTGACCAGTGTCCACTAGATGACACTGTTGTATAAGCACATAATGAGAGGCCATGGCTTTGACAATAATTTATCACATACATATATTTAGATATTGTCAGTGTCTCTTTCTCAAGATGAAACTGGCTTAGCATTTTTAATTGGATATGGTTGATAACTACAACTTCATATAACTTAGAGTAAAGCTACCCTCAAAAGTTAAAATGTAGGAAGAAAAGAAATATCTACTTCCCAGCGTTCATATTTTTGCAATAGAAAAATCTTTCAAAATCTGTGTATTTCATAGTTAAGACAGACTTCATTATGAATTTTAAATTGTGCCATTTTAAATCGAGTGACGATGATTGTACAAATAATGTTGGTTTTCTAGTAGTATCTTGTCAGTAATCTATTTTTTTCCCCTCTCTCTCTCCCTTCCCTCTTGTCTTTTCAATTCTCTTTTTCTTCCCTTCTTGATTCTGGGTTGGGAGTGCACTGCCAAAAGCAGGGGAAGAATCAATAGTCTTAAGCTAACAGCCTCTATGCCACATTGTTGCCAAGCCAGGAAACTTTAGGCTGGGAAAAAAACACAGGTTTTTAAGAGACAATCTTGATGCTCTTGTGTAGATAGAGCCATTGAAAGAAACGGACTACCTGGAATTGTACGTGTATTTCCGGACATAGAGATTTTCCTGTAAAATCCACTCTTTGAAGATAAAATACAGATTATTGAGATTTCCCCTGATATTAGGATTCTTTTGTCATAACTCATTTTTATAGGGATGTTCAAAATCACTGTGACATTAAGCTCATTTTCTGTGGCTTTAACTTAATAAGAATGTTGAGGTAAAAGCATTCATGCTCTCTACTATACATCCCATATACTCATCTCATGCTGTTTACCTGAAAATCTCGGAGGAAGGGCCAGGCCTAAAAGGAAATTACTCCAAGTGTGAGTGGCGATAGAAGTGTTTTATGGCATGTAGCATGTCTCCGAGGGAAGTGACAGACACGTCACCTTGTTTTTTCCCTTGTCGTAAGCCAGGCCTGCTGGAGCTAGGAAAGCTGAGTGGGAGATGCCCTGTAGTTCTGTGAGAAGCCCACAGCCCGCTGCAATTTCTGCACCCAGCAAAATGGGCTACATACCCCGAGTGCTGGAGTTTTCACTAGACCACGTTTTGTCAACATGATTTGTGAACAAAACTACCAGATGATGCCATTACATCTATGATGAGGTGTAGAAAAGAGACCCACATACTAATATTTGTTTGCAAAGACATGGCCATCATGCTTAAATACCTGGGCATCCTCTGAATCGGTGGATGGTGGGAATATGCATCAGGGGAACCTCATGTTAATTCACCCGCCTTTTCTTTCTCTTTTTTCACCTCTCGGAGTCTATAATTTATTTTCTGTTTTTTGTTTTTAGGTTTTTGTGTTTTTTTTTTCCCTCTGCTTACTCCAAAAGAAAAACTGTTCTCTCTAGCCTTAACTGAAAGCTATATGCAAACAATGAATCATGGAACACTACATCAAAAACTAATGAGGTAATGTATGGTGATTAACATAACATAATTAAATTAAATTAAATTTAAAAAAAGAAAAGCTATAATATAACAGAAGGACTTTTATATACCAGCTCTTCCACCAGGAGCACATTATACAATCTCACCAAGCCTTTGATTTTCCAGTACATAATTCTGCATAGGTTATTATGAAGGTGAAATGAGATTGTAACATTTGTGAATTACATGGCAAATTTTGACATAGAGTAGGAGTGCTGACCTATAGAAATCTTTCAAAAAAAAAAAGATAAAGAAAAAGTGCTTTCAGGGGAAGTGGATGTGAGGTAAGAATCCAAATCAGTGGTTGACCATAAGGTAACATTGCTTCAGGACTAGATAGAAAGCAAGGGTGTAGAGACAGATGTAGTAGAAACTAGAAAGTATCATCAAACTGGAGAGAAGAGAATCTGGAAATGGTGTCACAGGAAAACTGAGAATAAAAAAGGAGTAATGCCTATGACAAGAGGTATTACCATTTCTTGAGTACCTGTGGGATGCTAAGACACTTTCTATAATTTTCTCATTTAATTCTCATCCAACTTACCAAGAGTTTTTTATTAGCATCTACTTTTTCTAGTGGACGAAACTGAGGCTCGTAGACTTCAAGTATCAAGTCCAAGGTACCCCTGGGCTCCTAAACGGTAAAGCCCGTGAAATTTCCAAAGTACCTTCCACTGCCATTAGGCCACTCCCCTCTCTCAAAACTTTATTATAGATGGAGCAAACAGGACTCCGATTTCCACATTTCTGCAATCCCACACTGATAAATGTGGTGTTGGAAATTTTATTTAGCACTCGTAATGTATTTTCCTCAAGGAATAAGGCTTGTAATGCTAGGTGGTCATTCAACCTTTTTAATCAAAAGTTTATTTATTTCAAAATGTAGCTGATCTATAGATTTAGAACCTGTATTCCGAAGTACCATGAGATAGTCTACAGAAAACTACCCTTCTTAATTCCAAATGAGGAATTTAAAAGCATGCCACTCTTTACCACTTTAACCACAGTAGAGAGAAGCCTCTTGAATCCTCTTGAATCCTCACTCCATGGATCATGGACCCCATGGATTTAGTACATGTGAAGATGAAGATGAGGGATGGATTTCTCAAAATATTTAGGGAATGTCGCAGCATTCAACACCATACACAGCTAATTGTGAGCTATTTGTTAGGTGGGTGACCTTGTGTAATGGGAAATGAATGCACATTTTGGCAGATGTATATATTTATAAGACTCAGAATTTCAACTAAATGCGTAGATACAATAAATTTAGTCGCCATAATAGTGTAATGTTCCCTCTGAGATCTGAGATGTACCTGGCTTGGTATTTTCCCCTTTCCTAGCATGCATGAACAGGTCTCAAATAGGAAATCTGGATTTCTTACCATTGAATTACTGTAACACATTTAGCAAAAGGCAACATGAATTCAGTAGTTGTTTATAAAACTGAACATATTGTCCTCCTCTTCCCCACACATATATTTTGGTGCCAAGTTTTAGATCTTAAATGTGTCCACCAGCTTAGTGTACAGGCTGGAAATGGGACAAGTATTTTCATTAAGACATCCTCCATTTCTGTGGCTTTTAGAGTGATGCCCTGCCATATTCTCCCTCTTATGAGAAATCTGCATAATGGTGGGGACTGCACCTGTGGTGTGGACTCATCATTTATTCTCAATCCACTGTTCACTAACAAGAGAGGAAAGCTAATTGATATTTGCTACTTACATTTTTTCTATCTCTGGCTAAATATCTTTGGTAATCCATCTCCCTGCCTCCAGTCTCTAGCCTCTGCTAACTTTTTTCATTGATTTTGCAGTATCTTTTCCTTCTGTTATTACCTACAGTCTATGATCACTTATTTTTCTGATTAAAATTTTCACTTATCTCCTTGTCTAGTAGGCCACGAAGCACAGTAAAATGTTGGGTACTTAAAATGATAAGGCTAGCTATGAAATCCTAAAAGATGTGGATCTGATATGATTTTCTGATTAGGTTCCCTTAAGCCTTAAAAATTATAATTTAGTACAGGCAACAGGATTTCTGGGCTGCTAGACCTAGACATGAGATGTTGTTTAGGACCTAGAAAGGGCTTAACTATAGTTGCTCCATTGTAAATGTGGACTTTTAGCTACCTTCTCTATTGAACAAGCCATTTCATAGGGCTGGATTCCATGACTTTGCCTTTGATTAAGAAAGAATGCTCTGTGTTTAGAGAGACACTTTTCTAGGGCCCAATTATATCTTAGGACACTGAATGGGTTCTTCCATCTCTTTGTTCAGATTGACATTATTCTGTGATTTTTGCAGAGAATTCAGATTTCACATGAAAGAGAAATTATTTTTAGCAAAAATGCTAAAGATTTTAAAGCAGCACAAGTGTCCAAATGAGTAAATAATCCCACTTAAATACAGAGAGATGAGCATCTAGAGGTCTTTGTCTCCAAAACATATGGGTGACAGGCTTTTTTAAAAGTTAAAACATTTTTTTCAAGATTTTATTTACTTATTTATTTGAGAGAGAGAGAGCATTAAATGGGGCGTGAGGAGAGGCAGAGAGCGAGGGAGAAGCAGGCTCCCCACTGAGCAGGGAGCCTGATGCAGGGCTCGATCCCAGGACCCTGGGATTGTGACCTGAGGCGAAGGCAGGCGCTTAACTGACTGAGCCACCCAGGCGTCCCTAAAGTTAAAACGTTTTAGAAACTAAAGCTTTTTCTTTCTCTTTCATACACGTATTGCTAATTTCTTGGTAATAGTTTATTTGAACAGGAAGGAAATGATTAGGAAGCTTTTTCTCAATTATCAGAAGATGTACAGGACTATAAATTGCTCTTATTAAACTAGCACTGTAGAAAGACAAGGTCAAATGTTGATCATAAGGGCCAAATCATCATAAAAATAGATACAGCAACCTGTTCTTTACTCGGCCTGGAGAGCCTGATTTTTCAAGCAAACACATTGGTATATATCCAGATTTTTCATGTCTCCTCACTTTATATTTCAAACATCTGCCAAACTACTCATTCAACATCTGAAGCTTGGTCAACTCATCTGGAAAATGGAGATGCTATTATTTTGAAATTACACTGAGGAATAAAAGGCGATATAAAGTATATGAACATGTTTTTTAAAGGATAAAGCAGTAACAAGTGTAGGATATTATTGTCTTTTTCATAGGTTTTCATACATCCAGGTTGAACTATGTTTGAAAGACCAAGCCAAAACTAATCTTTGAGATATCCTTGGAAATCACGACCAGTGAAACTCAACAGTTTATTTTCTAATCCAAAAGGCTGACACTAAATTGACATTTTCTTGTTTGACATGGACAATTAAGATTTGATTTCCATGTATGAAAAGATCTGGCGATTAGAGGAATTCACTCAAGCAAGTAGCTAGCTTCTAAGGTAAAACATTTCTCTCATTAAGAGGTTCTAATACCACCAACAGAATGGCAGAGCCAACATCATTCTGTGAAGGGTATGGTGGTGGAACTTCAGATCTAAAAGATGTAACCCCTTGATATTTCTTAGTCCTTCCCTTAATAATTATTTCTAATTAACCCACTCCACACTTTACCTATTTGTCTGGTTTATTGTTTGTCTCTCTCATTAACACATAAACTTCATGAGTGCCGAGATTTTATTTTAGTTTATGTTGTTCATAAGTGTTATTTTCTGTGAAAATGTGCCAGGTACCTAGCAGGTGTACGATAAATATTTTTAACATATGAAAGACTGGATGAGATACTAAGATTCCTATTTCCAAGTTCTCAGAAACCATGAAAAAAAATGTAGTAGTCCTATACGTTAATAAAAAGGTTACTGACTTTATTTAAAAATATGCAAATCTTACACAGAAAAGGAATCTTTACTTTATGACTATCTTTGCTGGATTTCTTTTATTTAACTTTTGAGCATTTGGGAATCAACAGTGCCATTACACTCTAGTTTCCAGATTGAAGGTATAAAGAAAAATATCAATTGCTAAAAAAAGGAAAACAAAAGAGCATGTCGTATTTACTTTGTTTCTTTCCTGACTATTTGGATTCCACATAGAAAGAAAACAGATCCATTCATCTGTTCGACATTTACTGAGCGCTTGCTCTCTGTCAGGCACTTATAAGCACTGGGGGGAAAACCTACTCTGGCAGAATTCAGTTGCGAATGAGAGATATAGACACTATTAAGCCTCTCTAGATGTTCTTTTCTCAGAGCTCAGGATGGAAATGACATGTGCATTTAGACGTAGTTCTGTTAGGAAGCTCCGCTCCCTCAAAGCCTTGCTAGCATGTTAGTAGGTTGATGGAATAAGCAGTCTCTGGACTGCCTTCACAGACTTTAACTAAGTCCCTATAATATGCCAAACACTGAAAAGATTCAAGGGTGTCTTCGAATTCTGGGAAGGAAAAAGATTTATAAACAGATGATTATAACAGTGTAAGTGGCTGCTATCCACAAGTTGTAGTGGAGGTGGGATGGAAACAGAGGTCCACTCTGATTCAGAGTGGGGTCAGGGAAAGCGTCCCAGTTAGGACCCTAAGAAACCACAGGTACCCTCAAATTGAGCAACTGTAGAAAAGGGTTTTAAAGTGACTCTTTACCATAAGGTGAGCAAGTGTAGGGAAACAAGATAGGGCAATATGTTGGAGGTCATTATACTCCCAAGCCTTCAGGGAGTAAAGGGAGATAGAAATTCCTGGATCCTGGAAGAGAAAGAGTTGATTAGAAAAGATCTGCTGAACAGGAGCTGTGGTCTTTCATTCAGGGATGAAGCTAGTCCATGCAAGCTCAGTGAGGAAGCTGATGAGAGAAAAACCCTCCTTCACTCTCCTCCTTTCCTCTGATCTTCTGCCAGGACTCACACTGGCTGAACCCAAGCAGAAGGCAAAGGGCAGACAAGTTCATTGATGAAGTCAATACAGGTTAGTTTTCTGGGTCACAGATCAAAGAGGAGAAGAACCACAAGTCAGTATGGTGGAGTAAACAAAAATAACCAATGGAGAAGGCTTGGGTGGTAGGACACACTTGACCTAGGACTTGAAGGCTGAGGAGGAGTACCTTAGCTAGACGAACTGGTTCACTCCAGAGAAGAAATAATGTTTGAAGAATGTCTGACTGGAGGGGGAGGGGGAGTTCTAGGAGGATTGGAAAATGCAGACTTTGTGTAATTTTTGGGGAGATTCCCTGAACATAAAGTTTTACTGCCACGAGCTGATAGCAGAGAAATGTAACAGAATCAAACGGGGTCTCAAAATCTGGGAACTAACTAAAGCCTCTTGTAAATACCAGCAGAAGCACTTCTGCAATCCTGAGATTTTAGGAGACTATTTGAATACCTTTAGTCAGATCCAGGGTAAAACTAATAGCTGGAAATAATGTTATGTTTATGGTATGACATGAAATCAGAAAGTGATGGACACTTAAAATATTAATGTGCTATGGTTTGAAACTTTCTGTGCCTGGTTGGTCAATAGAAGTCAAGAGTAGATGGTCAAAAAAAGGCTTCAATCTCAAATTATTTTAGAATATAGTGGACTGTACTGTTATACAATTAGCTTAGCTCTTTAGTTCTTCTGATTCTTATGCATGTAACATGACTAAAGAGTTGATCTGTAGTACTGTACCGTAACCCACTTTGGGCAACAGCATAACCTAATACAGTGGTTTTCAAACTTTTAAAAAATGGATCCTTACCCAGAACTTCAGTACATAAATGAAGTAAAAGTCAGAGTTCTCTAGCAGTTTAAATCTTCGTTGTTCAGCAGAAAATATTTTATTACTTTCCCAAAACTCTATGGCACCATTGTGGACCCTTGAGTTTCACAATAGGGCAATAGTTTTAAAATCCCCGACCTCAAGAATAGGGAATTACATACAGAGAACAAACTGATGGTGGTCAGAGGGGTGGGGGTGTGGGGATGGGCAAAATGGATGAAAGGGAGTGGAAGGTACAGGCTTCCAATTGTGGAATGAAGAAGCCAAGGAGATGAAAGTTACAGCATGAAGAATATAGCCAATGGTATTGTAATAGCATTGTATGGTGACAGATGGGAGCTACAGTTCTGGTGAACACAACACAACACAACATATAGAATTGTTGAATCAGTATGTTGTACACTCAAAACTAATGTAACATTGTGTGTCAACTATAATTCAACAACAAATTTTTTAAAAAAGAATAGGTAATTATAAGAAGTGGCATGACACCCAGGGTTCACATCTCAGTCTTAAATTAAATTTTCCTCTGGGAAAGCAAGGACACTTCTTAAGGATAACAGACATGTTTGTATTGACCACCCTGCCCCGTCACCCCCAGAGGACTGATTCACAGTGGGGCTCTGGGCACGTCACTAAACCTCTTCCTGCTTTAGAATTCTTTTCTGCAAAATGGGGTTGTTAATGGTGACCACGTGCCCTTTCATCACAGGATGCTGGGAAGATTAATGAGTGGTCGTTACTAAAGGTTTTAAAAGATCCTTTGAAGAAAGGCCATAGATAAAACAAAACAAAAAAAAAAAAAACAACAAACCCACACACACTATATTTTATTCGATTCTACCCAGTAAATGCTCTGAGAGAGTCCAGAAACAAATACCTAAAACTCTAAGTAGATATTGTCAGTTCCAATTTACTTCTTTGCTTGGACTGAGGTGGTGCTATTAGCGCCAACCAGGGATATAGACTATTGCTTCCCTGCACCTGGATGTGCTCGGAGAAACTTCGGGGACGAGAGCAATGAAGTTAGGAGGCATGTCTAGGCATCCGGGAGCTAGTGAGATGAGGTGGAACAGATGAAGTGGGGAGGGCAGAAGAAGAAAACAACAGTAGCAGGAGCTATTTGAGCAGTGCTGGGAAGCAGAGCTATTGATGTGTGTGTAAACCAAGAAGGAGCTGGCCACGATCCACAAACAGAGGCTCCACAAGAACGGCAGCGGCTCCTCCCAGTGTGCTGTGTGGGGAGGGAGGCATCACTCGTCCCATTTTACAGATGTTGAAACTAGCCAGGGAGTCTCTCGGATCCATTTGCTGCATATCCCGCACGTGAGCTATCTTGCCGACACTGAATTTCATCGTCATGCACAGATAGGACTATTTTCAGAAGAGAAGGAGAACACCCCTGTGGCAAGTCCCTGGTGTGCACCTGCTTCTTTCCACATCCCAACCTCGAGGTTGGGTTTTCTTAACTTCTAGCCTGAAATATTTCAGTGGTGTTCTAAGCACAGAAGTCTTTGTCTCCTACGCCTTCCTTTCTTCAGCTTCAAACTGGGGCTGGAAAATCATCCTAAAGCAAATCTGACCTCACCCGCCTATGCTCAGAAGCATTTCATTATGTCCTGTGCTGATACCATGCATGTCAAGCTTTTTGTGTGGTTTTCAAGGCCCTTCATCATCTGAATCCAACTCACACATCCAAGTCCCCCATCTTACCACATCGCCCTCATTCAGTGCTCTCAGAACTCAGTCCACATTCTTCTAGTTCAACGCCTTCTCACCTACCCATGTTAACTGCCCTCTCGTTTTGGACGTACAAGGACCCACTGATTATCTTTCAAACCCTATTTCAGCTGACTATCTACAGATTCTTCTCAGACTTCCTGGCCCTCTTACCCCTTAACCCTCTCCCACCCCTCTGCTTCCACAGCAGTCTGTCCCTGTATTTATTTTCATCTGAGGCACGTGCAGTGGGCTGGGGGCCCAAAGTCCTGGGTTCATGACTAGCCCTCCTCTATTAGTTGTGATTTGGGACAAGTAAGTTAATTTCTTTGAGTCTCAATTTCTTAGACTGCATATGGAAATAAAATACTTTTAAATGAAATAAAATATGTGAAAGCCCTCAGCACTATACTTGACACAGATGAGGTACTCGACAAACATCAAGAAGGTGAATGAACGAAGAACAAAACGAACTGATGGATTCTGTAATGATACAGCATACTGACTGTTTTCTGGGAAAACTGGAATCCCTCATTCTTGCTTTTCAGATAATGGAATGAGAAAACGTTCTAACAAGGTGTCTCTTAGGAGATCAGTGTCAGTCTGCAAGTTGAATGACAGGCCTGTGAAACTTACAAGTTGCACAGAGGAGGAGCCACATAGTTCGAGGGTCCCTGTCAGCTTTCTCCTGTGATGATGCAACTTTCTATTTCTGCGTAAAGTCTTTCGGGTCTGTTTACCTCAAGAGCCAGTTTCCGGCATTATGTCTGCTTCATTGTTGTCCTTCTTTAAATTCCCTTTCACCAGACAAAGCGAAAAGTTTGGCTTTGAAGTCGCAGGAAGCCACGTTGTCAGTTACCACGAGAACCCACGGAAGTACACGTGAAAGCAGGCATTAGAGGTGGTGGAGATCAGAGGGCATTTCAAAAGCTGCAGGAGCTATTCAGATTCTCTTCTTTAAAGGGGCTCTGATGCCAGAAGATGGTGTGTTGGACTCTTCTGTGCTACCAGTTTGAAATGTATTTGTAGTTTAATCATAGAGAATCCTGATTTAAAATTCCCAGTTTCGCGGGGAGGGGTGCGATGGGGGGGCGGGGGTGGGGGGAGGGTGTTTTCTGTTCTCGGGCTCTTATATAGCAGCCCTTCCTGAGGAGCCATATGCCATGCTGTTCTACCAGGTCTGCAAATCCTGGGGAGGATTTAGGAGGCAGGAGATAAAAGGAAAATGAGAAGACGTTTGCTTTATGTATTTTTCTTGCTCCCAGGATCAAGTCATTGCCTCATTGTTGAGCTCTGACACCAAAGTGTGCTGAAGGTCTAGCAGATATTAAGCAAATATTTGCAGATTGATCTGCTGATTTAAACAATTGCTTCTTCTCCCTGTGAGGCAGTGATACTCTTTTTCCAAGTTATAAATTTAAAGAAAGAAGTGAGGTTAGCTATGGGCAAACCTGTACCGGAGTTTCTCTGACAACCGAGTTTGACAATTGAGAAAGCAAGGAAGAGGAGAGGTGAACCTCCTGGTTTATGTTTCACTCTGTGCAAAGTGATAAAGTTGAGGCTGAGCAGACTTACTGAACTAAAACATTAAGTTGCATGCACAGGAAAATTGAAGAAAGCAAAATGTACAGTTGCCTCTCCCTAAAAGCCTTTTATGGGCAGGGAAAAAAAAAATATGTCCCTGTTGGTCAATTTCCCTTCCCTCTTAGAAGCAGAATTCCCTCCTGCTGCACCTCACATGACTTTCTGTGTCGTTATTTCAATCATCACAAGCACTTTGCCAGATGACAGTGATTACTGGGTTAAAAAAATGAAAATTGGTATTAGATTTTATCACTTTTGGATGGAATACATCGAGGAAATAATTCCATAGATCTTTCACATTTGAACCAAGTTTCTCAGCTGGAGAAACAACAACAAAAACAACATTTTGTCCTTTATTTGCATCACTGTACTATATTCTATTTTAGGAATTAGGGAGAACATGTGTCTCCGAACAGAAATCAAAACACACACTGGGTGGAAGGGAAACAATGATATGATTCGACTCCAACTTCTTATGTAAACTTATATCATATGATAATGTAGTTGTACTGCATATTCAATTTTGATATGTAACCTTTGAAATAAATTGGAATATTCTTTCCTGATACTCTTGGCACACACCGAGTGATCATAAACAATAATCTTATAAAGGTCACTTGCTCAATAAGCAGTGCTCACGGCAAGAAGTGTTCAGGACTACTCAGAGAAAATTTTCCCTTTCTCTGAGACTCTTAATTTATTCTTTTTCCTTCTTCAAAGCTCCAAACAACACAAATTTTCTTGTACCACATAGACTTACAGAATTTCTGGAATGATAACTGTTTTTCTCTTTTTCTTACACTTTACTCTTTTTTAAAACTTAAATTGGCTGATAGAAAGTAGGCAAAGCTGTTTGGGGTGAGGGTGAGCGAGGAAGTTAAGTTATTCAACCAAAAACTAATTGGCTATTTTAAAGGAAATTATTTGATTTCAATTTCTCTCTACTCAAATTAATCTATGTGAATAGACATGCTAAGATAAGCAGGCATAGATATACTTGTGATGTTTGCTTTTGCACAACCTGTTCATTTAAAAAATGTATTTCAGAAACCCTATAACAAATCCCAAACAAGCTTAATAGTCCTTTATCAAGTAACTTCAGCTCCTCACACAAAAGCTAAATACCGTATTTTGTTAAATCTGAGCTCCAACCATGTCAGTTGTGTCTTTTACCAGCGAAACAGCCCCAATCAATATTATTCTACTTGCAGATAATAACTTCTCTTAATATATGCCAATTCCGTCTGCTGCCAAATAATACAGGTCACTATCCCGCTTATAAGATTGTGACACAGGGAAGGATTTCCTTGCTACAAATCTATCTGAAGATATTTACATGGGTCATACCCATGATATTTGGTTATCAGCAAAGGACTCTGGGAGTTGTATGGAAAGAGTAGTCAAGATAGGTCACACAAAACCTTCTGTAGGGAGAATTTACCTGCACCCCATTAAAGCCCATTCATTTCAAGTCTCTTTACAAATTTTAATCAAATAACGAGAGTAGGACGTTTTCAGGATGAAATTAGTAAAATAAAACATTTCATTATTTTTTGTTCACCTTGTTCTAGTAAGAAGATTTGAAGTTGAAGAAGCTTAATTGTTATTCCAATTTACTATATGCCAATGTCCTTTTTTTTTTTAAATCTATACATTTGAGGTCTCTCTCTTGGATGCTCTAGAGTCATGTAAGCAATGATTCTTAATCTCTCTCAATCTTTTAATCTCTCTCCTCTCTCTCTCTTTTAGGATATGAATTTAATAACATAGTTTTCAAATAAGGATGAACTGACTTGATTCCTAGACAGAGTCATGATGAGAGGAATTATGGTGTTGGTGTCATCTGAAGTGCGCCGTGAAGGAGGAGCAGACATTAGGGGGGCACTGCTGCAGGAATGCCAGCCAGGCTTGGGGATGTTGGGAAAGGCAGTGATGAAAAGCTTCTTTTTATCTTATGTTAAGCCTTGTTTGCATCATTATAACACCTGAAATTTATTACTACTGATGCTATTATGGTGGACTTTTGGGAAACTGTAGAATCTTAGGAGAGGTTTCTTTAAGGTCTCTGTTCTTCTTTGATAATTAAAAATGCAAGTTTATATAAAGGAGACACTGACTTTAGCTAGAGCTCACGGTGTTTAGAATTTTTAAAAAATATCAGTGTTGAATTTGGGTAAATCCAGCAAATGTTTTTGAAATGTAGATTTTACTGTCCATTGAATCTTTTTCTCAGCCCTACTGAAGTAATAGAAGAACACAAATCTAACAGGAGCCCAGTTGGAGTTGGCTTTGGGATGGAGGTGAGAAATTGTGGCCTCCGGTAAGGGAGAGACTGCTGTGGTTGTGGCTGTTTCCCACAGACCTTCCTCCTTTGTTAATGAATGAAAGAGAATTTAATATATGGTTATATTTGTAGTTCATTTTTATGAACTAAAGGGTACAGTTATTCCTTTCTCTGGATAATTTTAATTTAAACTTAAATAGGCACAAATACCCACTCAAAACATAATAATCCAAGGTTAATTCACTTTGATGTTAAATATTTATATATAGGAATGCATATCTTTGAGACAAGTTATGGTGTTAATATACAGTAGGGCAGATGGACCAAATATAAATTCAGAACTGAACAAATTACAGGAGCTGTGAATACATTTTACAGCATGTCTTCTATTTGTTCATTTTTTATAGCTGTTTCCCTTTTTATTATGCTACTTTAGTTGTCTAGCACCTATAGGAATGTATCTAGAAAATGTGACTTGAGTTTATAAATCCTGTAAGAATTTGCATTTATCTTTGTCAAGAGGATAACTGAAGGCAGTGAGGTTTCTATGAAATATTCTAATTAATCCAACTCACCATATTTTTGTATTCTGAAAATCCCATCAACTAAAATTCAGTTCTCGTCTTAAGAAGGAGAAAAAGAGCAGAGGTGTCCCAGAGGAGGAAAAAGGGAGGAATTAAAATTTTTTTAAAAAGTGAATAGAACTAAATGAAGGAACCAAAATAGGAAATTTTTGCATAAACATTATTCATCTCTCTGCTTTTCTTCCAACAACCCTTGACCTCTACCTTCCTGGAGATCCAATCCCATTGTCGGGCAACACTTTACTCTTCCAGAAAACCTGGAAACTTTTACCAAGTTGTCTTAAACTCAGCCAGCTTGTTAGTCCTTGTCTGCATTCTGGCTGCCTCATCTGCCATACATAGAAGCCGTCCCTAATGGCTGGAGAATGTGAGTTTTTCTTCATGCAAAATATGCCTCACAGTACTAAGTAAAGCAAAAGAGGCCTGTTTTCTAAGACTCTGCACTTGAGAATGTGTTCGGACAATCTCTGCCCAGATGCCAGTGTGCAGATGCATATTTCAAACGTTCCTCTTCCTGATTAGCATGCAGCCAGAACACCTGTTTTGCTGTCTGGAGGAATCATATTCGAAATGAAGATACACCTGCACACTCAAATATTTTCATTGCATTTATAAACAGAGCTTTTAGTGTTGGGGTGAATATGTTCCCATCAGTCCGAAGGTGTGGGACTCTACCCTCTGAAATGACCTCAGTCCCATTTTGTCGAGTCTCATGGCCATTTTTTAAAAATTGCATTTGCAAGCAGGTCTGAAGTGTTATGCTTTCCATAGGGATTACTCAGTGTGTGTGTGTGTGTGTGTGTGTGTGTGTGTGTGTGTGTGCGCGCGCGCGCGCGTGCACACGTGCATGTGGATTGAAAGGGTGACTATCCAAATCCGGAGGCAAATACCCTGCTTTGGCAATAGGATAGGACAGATACCATACATGATATTTTTGAATGTTGAAAAGGACACACAGGCCATGGTCCAAATGTACACCTTTCTTTGAACATCTAAAAATATTTAAAAGACTTATCTCTGAAAATTAAGTTTAAACTTATAACTATGAATATGAAATAATCATCTCTAAGAGCAAAGTAAAAAAAAAGGGAACTGTTTCAAATTACAACTGACTATTCAAAATACAATGACAACTATACTTCACTTTTTAAAATTATTATTCACAATGACTTTTTTAATAGCATTATGTATACATTTGTAAGTGCACATAGGATGTATTTTATGTACATGGATTAGGTGGTTGTTTAAGGACAATAGTGCCTACTAGAAAATTATTTTCCACAAGAGTAAAGTGTGGAAGATTTAAGGTCCTATTAAAAAAATCTTTGAGAATGTATCAAACCTATGTAACTATACAGTTAGGGGAAAAAATGAAAACATGGCTATTTTGCAGCTTGATTTAAATGATAGAATTTGGGTAGCATAATTCAGTATCTGTGATTGATATGCTTCTAGGAACTGAGCTTTTGAACCTTTTCAAGTTCATCAAACACTGCTTTCATAGGAATTGCATGGATAAATTATATTCTTTTAAATTCCCTAGAATTGAGAACAGTGGAATTAAACTCTATCAGTTTAGTAATAATTCTACATGAGCCAGATCCCAGTCATTCATAACTAAAATAGTGAATGTATCAGCCCAGAATAAGAATGGAAACACTCAAATAAGACATTTGGGCCGCTATGAAGAACAAAAATATAGATTGGCCCTATATTTTTTACTTAATTTGTCTAAATCAATTAGACATTTGAATTGTGGTATTGTATTTCCAGAAGCTTCATTGCTTTCTATTATCCTCATGACAAAAATAAACAATTCCTTTTGAAATCGTAGAGAAAAAATGCCTCCCACTGAGTTGATGTTGTGTGCTGTTATATGCAAGAACATATGTGTAATAAAAAATGAGAAATTATGGATCAAATAATGATGTTGGAGCCACTTACATAAACAATAGAGAGCATTTTGGATGAGCTCCAAATATCATCACTATTGTTTAATTTCAGCCCCAGTTATGCATCTGCCTAGGCTAGTGTCAAAGATAATAATCTCACCAGATAGATATAAAATGAACAACTAAAATTACATAGCTCCATTATTCTGTTTACACATAGTACTAAGCCACTCTGTTCCAGCTGACTGACCCAATAGAGCATTTTGTCCATTGAGTTCCCTTGCAAATTTGGTGGGCTGATGCCCATTTCTTTGTATATATTAGGTCATTTTGTACCAATGTAAGAATAAAGTAACTAAGAAGAGGCATGAATATGTTTGCTCTCTAATGAATCTGTTCTTTACATCTTGCTCTCTGCCTTTCACACACAATTATGGGCTTTCAAAGCAAGGGAGAGCCTTAGTGGAAGTCACAAAATGCCAATTAAAAGAAATGGACAGAAGCTGAGTGCCTAATCACTCATTCTGGGAAAAAGAGGAAGACAAAGAGCTGCACATTTTCGCCTTCTTCACTGACATGTCTTCCGCCAGTCAACACACGAGAGAATCCTCAACTAGAAGGAGATTTAGAAAGTCACTCAGTCCAGCACTCAGTCTTTAGTTCCAAATCACTTATCAGAGTAAGTTTTCATGTACAATACCAGTCCAAAACAAAACAAAACAAAAAAAGAAATTAGAAAAGAAAATGCTAGCCAGAAATGTTCATTGTCTAATTTATACCTTAAAGTAAAGGTAATTTTGAAAACCATCATTTACTGATGGAGAGACATATCATATTCTTTCATTAAGTCATGGACTGAAAGACAAAACTTTTGTCATTTATTTTCTTTGAATGCAAAGCATTGCACTCTAAGTAGGGCTGAACAGGATCTGCCTCTCCATCACTGACAGTTAATAATTAAATCAAACATTATATTCAGCAATAGAACATATGCATCAGCTTCTTTCAAATTGCATTTCCTTCCTGTTAGGTCCATTAGTGTAAACCAGACTGCCTTTAGAAACCCCCTTATTGCTGCTGTCTTTCAGCACAGTTCCTGAAATGGATAATGTGGTACATATTATGGGCAATTACACAGAACTCCCCAGCGATAGGGTTTTAGAGTTACAGAATGAAACAGCTGGAACTACAGAGCTATAAGCTAATCATAAAAAAAGGAAATAGTTAAAAAAATAAATAATCTGGACAAAGGAAAAAAATGGAAAGCACGAGAGGTTCTATGAAATCATTGTTCTTAGAGAAGCTCTCTGAACCTAGAAGAATCTCTAGAGTCCACAGTGTAAAACTACCTAAATCTAAACATGTTATTTTTTAAAACATATTTTGCTATGTCTTTTACACTCCTGGTGTAAAAAGCATATAACAAACAGCTAGCAAATATGAGGTACTGGAAACAATCACATTCTTCTCCCCAGCTTTATCAATGCTGTATTTCCATATTAGTAACATTGTGAGAGATCTAGTCTTCTTTTTCAATTTTATTTCCATGAAAACATACATGGTACTAGAAGATGGGTTTTCTATTCACTAAATGAGCCACACAGATAATATTTTCATCTTGTTATTTTATGCTTGGTTTGGGTGTATAGTGCTCATGCCATAGAGATAAGAAATTACATAATCTATCTCTCCACTTGGTTTGGGGACTGCAATTGGAGTGTTCTGCTTGAAAAATCAGACACAAACATTAGATGTATACCTAAGGGAAAAGTTTCCTATTCCAAAAGGAAAATATATATTCTATTCTGATTTCTTTCACAGTTTTAGGAAAGAAAGTAATAATGGGTTTTGATGGCAAAAAAATGTTGCTTCATTTGGTTGTAAGCAAAATGCAGTTTTAGCTTGCACCAATGAAGTGTTTTTGAAAATTTTCAGTAAAATTACTTTATAACTTGAGAAATAATGGAACAATCTGCACAGTAACTACTGTGAAATGAAACAAAAGTGGGTGCAATTTCAAACTTTAAATATAGCCACAAAACTATTTTCAAATTTGTTGCTAAAGTATTCTACAAAAATCTGAAGATACTAAAGGCAGAATATTTGTACAACTCTTGGAGAACTATTCTTTTTCTCTATAAGAGATGGATTACGTAGTCATAGCCAGATTTATGTGGCTACTTATATACTTTCATAAGGCTTCAGTAGCCAATATTTATTTCAGCAACAATAAAATGCAGCAGGAAGAAGCTGGATATAAAACATGCTATCCAGTTTGATATCCTTAACAGTCATTGTCTCTTACTTCCCTTAAGAGCAGTGATTCTTTGTTGTTGTTGGTTTTTTTTTCCCCTTTCCAGTAAAAGCTTTATTATGATAGAGTGGAAGGAGGGGAAACAGAGATGTTAACAAGACAAAATGTTAAAGTCAAAGGAAGACTATGTCTCCTCATTATAAAAAGTAATGTTCACTTTAACAGTAAAACCCTCATTTGTTTTTATTATTGAAGCTATATTGGTGACTGTACAATATAATAAGTGAATATGTTCTGAATACCCAAACCTATTTGTTATGTAACAAACAAAGTTCAGGAGATTTAATTGGAGGTTATGTTTTTGAATGTCCCTGTTTTTCATAAGGAGGAACACTGAACAGAGGAAGAAAAGACCTAATACAAATGGCGTGTGTACTGGGGAGAGGGGTAAAGAAACCAGCAACTGATACTTCAAGAAATTCCTCACATCTTCTTATTTCTATATGAATTTACCCCAAAAGAAAAAAAAAACCCGTTACCTACTACTTTCTAATACAGAAAATATCTAGAACGATACCCCTCTTCTTCGTATTAAATAACTATTTTTGTCTCCATATGGTTTGCATTTCTATTTAGACAAAATAATAGCCCTTAGCGTATATTCATGCTAGTTATTGACCAAAGCACTTTATAAATATTAGCTGACTTAATCATCCTAACCACACTGTGGTGTAGGTGTTATTATCTTCAATTCTCAGATGAAGAAACCAAACCAGAAAACTCACATAACTGGCCAGTCACACAGCTTTTTTAAATGGGGAAGCTGAGATTTGAATCCAAGCAGATGGAGTCCAGAATCTGAGCTCTTCAATATTATAATATACTGCCTTTGAAGATAGACATATTGTACACCTTTCTGGTACATTAAGTATCAGGTCTCAGAACACTCTTCTCAATTTGTACAAGGATGATGTAATAGCAGTGAATCATGCAGCCATGTCTGGAACATGCAAATCATGATTCTACAATATTATTTTGGCTACTATTGGAAAAACTACAAAATTCTCACACTTACCTTGGACTTAATTCCAAAAAAAAAAAATGATGGAGCCCATCCTGCTAATATCATGCTACATTTATAGCTCATTGATCTGTTAATTTAAAATATTTTGCTTCATTCTCTTATCTTCTCTAGAAGGCTTCAGATTCTTGGCTGGAATGGCCTTGAAAGCATCTGGGAAACTACCCTCCAATAATCCAGTGAACATGAGCTATAAAAAAGTTCCCTCATTATAAAACAGCCTATCATGTATAATAAATTAAATCCACATTCAGATACCTTAAAAGTTCTTACATTTTGCTTCTTATAAAAAAGTTAATCACAAGTTGAAGTAGTTTTTTTTTAAATGAAAACAGCAAAAGAAAATATAGCAAAATATTTTTATGATTTTGAGTTAGGTAAGCTTCTTCTAAGGGAGCCAAGACTCAGAATTTGTAAAGAAAAGGGTAAGCATTCTTAAATACCTAATTTTTTTAAATGTATGACAAAGATACTATGAACTTTAAAAATAGACCCAGATTATAGACTAGGAAAACATTTGCCACCCATATGTCACAGAAAGAGCTAATATATATTAGCAGATATAGGGTACTTACTACATTGAGATTTTATCTAAATGCATTATCTATATTAGTATTTCTCAACTTACATATAAGTCATCTGAGATATTGTTAAAATGAAGATTGTATTTCAACAGGGACTGGGCCCAAGATTGTACATTTCCAATAAGCACCATGTGATGCTGATGCTGCTGGTTTACGTATCACACTTGGAGTAGCATTGATCTAGACTATTCCAGTTCATGTAACAATATAAATAACCTAACTGATTTCAAACAAAAATTTGAGAACAATTGTCATATTTTTATTCATGGAAATTGTTTGGAATGATGGTCATCTAAAAAGAATATATTTATTTAACCTTGGATTAGAGAAAGGATTTCATATCCATATGACCTAAGTGTGAGGTGAGAACTATTTGTTTTCTTCATACCCTCTAATTCTAATTTTTAAAGGAGAGAAAAAAAATAGAAGACTCAACTCAATAGAAAATTGAACAAGTGACAGTAAAAGATAATTGACATGAAAGGAAGTCAAAATGACAATAAATTTAAGAAAGCATTCTTCATCTCACTGTTAGTCACACAATACAAATTACGGGAGCAAGAAAATACTTCTTTTTACTTCTTATTTTGGCAAAAATTTAAAGAGTGAAAAAAAATGTTTCCTTTTGTGGAAGATGTACTAGATCATGGCAGGTCAATATTCCTGTGATTAAAAAGAAAAGCCTATACAAATCACATATAACATGAGCAAATAGACACCCAGAGAAGGTAAGTAAAGCTATCCAACATCAAGGGATTGAGCTGGACTTTGAACTCAGATATTCCCACACCTAGACCTTAAGATGACTATTGCAGTCTACTAACTCTCAGCAAGGTACTGATTATTTAACGGATCTAAGTAATTTAATTTATTACTATAGCGAATGCTGCTTTATACAACTTTTACAATAAGATTTAAGCAGAATGCTTAAGGCTTAGGATTACAATGCAGATACTAAAATAAATTCAGAGAGCATTGACTTTCATATACCTGCTTTAATTTATATGCTATTTGATAGCAAAGCACACTGATAATGTCATTGTAAATAAGAAAAAAAAGAGCTCCCACCCATATAATTTATAAAATCCCACACCTTAATTTATATGCTAGAAAAAAATTAATTCCATTCAGATTAAAGGGTTAGTGAAAAAAGTTAAAGCATAAAATATTAGGATCAAATATAGATATAGTACAAAACTTCAGGATCGTGAAGACTGAAAGTAAAAGAAGAAAACACAAAAAGAATTAAAGATGCATAGATATGTGAGAAAGAATGAAAGAGGGCGCCTGGGTGGCTCAGTTGGTTAAGCGACTGCCTTCGGCTCAGGTCATGATCCTGGAGTCCTGGGATCGAGTCCCACATCAGGCTCCCTGCTCAGCGGGGAGTCTGCTTCTCCCTCTGACCCTCTTCCCTCTCGTGCTCTCTCTCTCTCTCGTTCTCTCCCTCTCAAATAAATAAATAAAAATCTTTAAAAAAAACATTTAAAAAAAAAGAATGAAAGAAAAATTTCCGTCTCAACAGTATTTCCCTGATAAACATTTTATGAATGTTCATTTGCAAATTGTATTTATTCTTCTGAAAATAGACTGTTTATGTCCTTGATGATTTTTCTCCATTAATTTGTGCACCGTTTTCTTGTTAACTGATAGGAATATTTTATATTAGTGACATTAACCCTTTGTCAAGTATATTGTAAATACGGTTTCTCTGTTCATCCTTGGCCTTTTAATTTTGTTCTTAATATTTTGGCATTATTTTAACAAATCTGATAAAAACATATAAATGGGTCCTCTATCAAAGAAGAAATATAAATGTATAACAAGGAAAAGGTTCAATGTGATTGCTAAGAAAAGAAGTTTTTTAAATGAAATGTTAAGGAGCAGAAATGATTTCTAAATAATAATGTCCAGTGCTAAAGCAAATGCAGTTACAGGTTAACTTTTACAGACTTCTAGTTGAAATGTAAATTTCTACAGTATTTATGGAAGATAATTAAATAATTTGTAACAAGAATATTGAAGAATTCAGTCCTGTCAACCTCTTCATTCAATGTGTTCAGGACACTGTGTTAGTTCTAGGGTTTACAATAAACATGACATAGTGTCTGCCTTTCTTGAGTTTAGGATTCCACAACAGAACAGTCAAGAGCTCAAGCAGATGTGGTAGCTGTTCATGGCAGAATGTGAGTAATTCTCCTACAAAGACCCAACAACAAATTCTGGATGGCATATAATTTAAATATATGTAATATAATAATATAAATCTAACATATATTATAAATATAATAATATATAATATAATATATATAAATAATATAATAATATAAATAACATATACATACAAAGAAGATTTTACAATTTATTACTATACACTTGCACATAGTACTTTTAATACCTATATATTTTGTATATGGGTTTGCAAAACATCTATTTAATATTGAGAAATAATTTCTAAAAACTCTAGATCTAAGAAAAAGTTGAACCTAGATAGATAAACGAGCATTACAAGCCATGTTTTTCCGGAACGTATTTGCATTCTGAACGAAATTCTGTGAAACGGAGCTGGTAGTCTGTGTCTTTCAGTGAATTGGTCCATTTCATCTAAGTTGTTGAATTAATGTGTGCAGAGTTGTTCATTGTACTCCCTGATTATTCTTTTAATTTCTGTGGGGTCTATAATGACACCACCTCTTTCTGATATTGATGATTTGTATCTTCTCTCATTTTTTGTCACTCTATGAGTTTATTATTTCACTGATCTTAAAAAAAAACCAGCAAGTGGTTTCATTGATTTTTTTCTCTTGTTTTTGTTTCCAATTTCATTGATTTCTGATCTATATTTTAATTTTATCCCTCTGCTTGCTTTAGGTTTATTTTCTTTATTGAGGTGGAAGCTTAGATGATTGATTTAAACCTTTCTTCTTTAATATAAGCATTTAACACAATCAATTTCCTTCTAAGCACTGCTTTAACTACTTCCCACAGATTTTGATATGTCATGTTTTCATTTTCCTTTACCTCAATCTTTTTGGACTTTTTTTTGAATGACGTGTACCCATCATGATTATATCATTCAGAATAGTTTACTGCCATAAAAATTCTCTGTGCTCTACCTACTCATCCTTTCTCCCCTCTAACCTCTGGTACCGCTGATTTTTTTAAATCTAATTTTCTTTTTTTATTCAGGTTTTATCAAGTTTTTGGAAGTTTCATAAAGTGAAATTAGGAGCTTTCCTTCTTCTGTAAAGGTTTTTTGAATAATATTAGAATTCTTTATTCTTTAAAGGTGATGTAGAATTTGGCTGTGAACCTATCCCATCCTACTATCTTATATAATGACTAACTTTTAATTACCTTTCCAATTTCTTCAATAGTAAATAATTGATTCAGGTTTTTTAAAATATTTTCTCTTTGTTAAATTTTAGTAATTTACATTTTAGTAAGGGACCATCTATTCCATCTAGATTTTAAAATTTATTACTATAAAGGCATACACTACTAAGTTTTTTGTAATTCCTTTACTTCTTGTAATCTGTGATTACATTTCCTTTCTCCTTCCTGATTATGCATCTTTTTTACTTAAAAAAAATCAAATGCATAAGGAAGCTACTTAAAATTTTTTTAACTAAGGTATAACTGACATACAATATTATATTAGTTTCAGGTGTACAACATAATGATTTTATATCCCTATATATTGCAAGATGATCACAAAATGAGTTAACATCCACCTTACATAATAACAATTTTTTTCTTTTGATGAGAACTTTTAAGATCTATTCTCTTAGCAACTTTCAAATATGCAATACAGTATTATTAACCATACCATGCTGTACATTATATCTTCATGACTTATTCATTTTATAATTAAGTTTGTACCTTTTGACCCCCTTCACCCAATTTTTCCTCCCCCATCCCCACCTCTGACAACCACCAACCTGTTCTCTGTATCTGTTAAGTTGCTTTCTTTGCTGTTTTGTTTTGGTTTGGTTTTTTAGGTTCCACATATAAGTGAAATCGTATGGCATTTTTCTTTCTCTGTCTGACATATTTCACTTAGCATAATGCCCTCAAGGTCCATCCATGTTGTTACAGATGGCAAGATGTCAATCTTTTTTTATTGATAAATAATACTCCTCTGTGTGTGTGTGTGTGTGTGTGTGTGTGCACATGCGTGTACATGCCACATTTTCTTTATCCATTTATGCATCGATGGACACCTAGATTATTTCCATGTCTTGGCTATTGTAAATAGTGCTGCGATGAACATGGGGGTGCATTTATCTTTTCAAGATAAGTGTTTTTGTTTTCTGATAAATATTCAGAAGTGAAATTGCTGGATTATATTATAGTTCTATCTTTAATTTTTTGAGGAAACTTCATTTAAAATCTTACTGCTATTTTTAGGGGACCAGTTAGAGGATTTATTTATTCTTTCGAATTATTTTTTCTTTTATTAATTTCAGCTTTTATTTTTATTACCTATATGTTCCACCTTTGGGTTGGTTCTTTTGATTCTTTTTCTTTTTTACAGAGAGAGGTGGAGGGAGGGAGGCAGAGGGAGAGAGAGGATCTTAAGCAGGCTCCACACCCAGTGCGGAGTCCAGCTCAGGGCTCCATCTCAGACCCGGAGATCATGACCCGCTTAACCAACTGAGCCACCCAGGCGCCCCTGATTCTTTCTCAAATTTCTTAGGAAATTACCTTTAAATACCAAGTTGTTTTCTTTCTTTACTTAATATATATTTTTTAGAGTCGTTTTGGGTCCCAGCAAAACTGAGGGGAAGTACAGAGATTTCCCATCCCCCCATGTATGCACACTCTCCCCCCACTATCAACATTCTGTGTCAGAAGGGTATATTTGTTACAATCAATGAACCTACATTGACAAATCACTATCCCCCAACGTCTACAGTTTACATTAGGGTTCATTCTTTGGGTTTTGAAAAAGGCATAATGATGTATAATCATTGTTACAGTATCATACAGAGTGTTTTTAAAGATCTAAAAATCCTCTATGCTTAGCCTATTCATCCTTCCCCTCCCCCATAGTTTATCCATTCACCTGTTGAAGGACATCTTGGTTACTTCCAAGTGTTGGCAATTATGAATAAAAGTGCTATAAACATCTGTGTGTAGGTGTGGACATAAGTTTTCAATTCCTTTGGGTAAATATCAAAGAGTGTGATTGCTGGATTGTATGGCAGGAATATGTTTAGTTTTGTAAGAAACTGCCAAACCTACTTTCAAAGTGGAAATTGTATTTGTATTCATTTGTAGTCTCACAAACAAAGAATTAGCGTTCCCTGTTGTTCTACATCCTCACGAGCATTTAGTTTCCTGTTTTGGATTTTTGCCATTCTAATAGGTGTGTAGTAGTATTTCATTATTGTTTTAATTTATAATTCCCTAATGACATACGAAGTTGAGCATCTTTTCACATGCTTCTTTCAACCCATTTTAAAATTTCACTTGAAACTTGTTTTTTGACTCATGGATTATTTTGGTGTGTGCTGTCTAGTTTCCAAATATAGAGAAATGGCCCTTGTATTTTTGTTTTGTTTTGTTTTTGATATCTAGTTTAATTCCATTGTGGTTAGAGATCATATTTTATATGATCTTAATTTTATAAAATTATCATTGATTATACTTTTATACCTTATTCAGATTCTAGTGTTTAATCCTCAATAAAATTAAGACGTGTATTAAATGTCTTACAGAGACTTGACAAAGTGCTCTGGGGTAGGTATAGAGAAAAGAATGAAATATAACCCCTTTACTCAAGAAGATGATAATCTAAAAATAAGGAAACAGATATGTAAGCAAGAGCTACAAACATTGGAATTTGTAAAAAGTTTGAGGAAACAGGAAACAGAAAACAGAAGACAATCAATTGTACCACAGGAACTGTAGGGAGCTGGGAATCTGAGAAGATTTCATGGTGAAGAGAACAGGATTGCAGAGTGCTGAGAGTAACAGAGGAAGGAAAGGCATGTTGCTACTTGACTTCAAATTCTCATTTTTTTTTTACCTCCTGGAAGTGTTAGGGGAGATAGAGAAGAGGGTTTTGGTATGGGATATGTCAAGGATACAAAGGCAAGACAAGTTCAGATTAATATATGATTATATTCCACACATTAATATATGCTTACATACAAGTTCACATTAATGTCCGAGCAAGAAAGTATCAAAGAGGTTTCTTAGGTATGCATTATCTATCCTTCCCTGGTAATACTGTTCCCCAAGATAAAAAATTATGTAAACCAGAGCAGATTGTTAAGGGAAAGAAGACAGAGTCCATTTTGAATAAGCTGTTCTGAGATGCCCATCGTGCATCCTTGTGGATTTATCCAGTGTCCAGAGCTCAAGAGAGGAGTCCAGTCTTAAGATATAAATTTGGGACTCACTGGGATGAAGTAACCCAGGGGAAGTGTGTAGAGTGAAAAGAGAAAAAGTTAAGGACATCATCTTGGGAAATACCATGGTTTAGGGGAGATAAGAGTAAAGGAACAAGAAGGAAACCAAAAAGAGGGATCAAAGAGTGGGAGGAGAGCCATTTCTAAGCGGTGTCACTGAAACCAAGGGTGTGAAATGTTAAAGAAAAACAGGAACTGTCAAAAGGGTCAAAGGCAATAGGGCAATCAAGTGGGATAAGGATTGCCAAAGTCCATTGGCTTTATCAACAGACTGTGTAAATAAACTCAGACTGCAGCTGCGTTAGTTTGCAGGGGAGGTGAGAGGTGGGCACAAGATTCTTTACCAAGAATCCTGGCTAAGATAAAAAAAAAGGGGGGGAGATAAAGAGAGAATCCATGGGTATAGAGCCAGCTAAAAACTCAAGAGAAAGAATTGCTGAGGAAGCAACATCCTAGCAGAGATAAAAACACATAAAGAGTGACTAGCTTTGAATAGGATCACATGAGCCTCTGAAACCAGAAGAAAGAAAAAAAAATCAGAAGTTGTACATAAAATTAAGTATTGTCTTTTTCAACACTGTCTCTTCAAATTGTTATAAAATTATTATGATTTTGGCTTAGTTGCTTAAAATGTTTTATGAATGTCCCTCTCTTAAGTTTATCCTCAGAGACAGGTGGATTTACCACACACACACACACACACACACACACACACACACACACACACACAAGTTTTCTTGTTTAAATGTAGGTATGATGGACTCTGAAAAACAAACCGAGGGTTCTAGAGGGGAGGGGGTGGGGGGAGGGGTTAGCCTGGTGACGGGTATTAAAGAAGGCACGTTCTGCGTGGAGCACTGGGTGTTATGCACAAACAATGAATCATGGAACACTACATCACAAACTAATGATGTAATGTATGGTGATTAACATAACAATAAAAATTTTTTTAAAAATGTAGGTAATTGATGTTCAGAAATTGAGAAAAGTTATTCTGAATTGTATGATGAAAAAGGCAAGCTGGTAGATATTCCTTGGTATAAACCAATGTTTTCTAGAGTAGACTTATTAACTGGAATGAAAATAAATTCCAAAAAGGGAGTCCCCAAATGTTTCTTGATTTAAAAATATTGGCATAAGTGCATGACCTTTTTGATTCAATACTTGTATGTATTCATTTGACAAAAGCGTACAGAAATTCCACTGTATGTCAGGCATTAATCTAGAGAGTAATCTGATGAATAGGACTCAAGTGGACATGTTCTGGTAAATTTATAGTAAACTTGGTTTTATAACAATATATACTAACTTGATATGACCACATATACTCTCACTAAAATCAGTTAAAGGCAATAATAGCTCAAATATTTAATTCTTCCAACAATTGTATTTATTTCAATTCTGAAGCATTTGGGCATGACTCTCACTGACTTAATCTGCAATTATATATACTAACAAAAGACCAGCTGAATAGAGGAAGTTCTAAAATCTGATAATGTACTGCTAAAGAATGAATTCTAGGTTCACTGAACTCAACACAGCTTGTATATCTCACTAGATGTTTGGAAACATTAACTACCCACATAGAAAAGGGGCTGCCATTAATATTCACAGAAGACTTTCTCATTGCTTCATCATGTCTATGAGGATGCTTCACTCTACTATATCTTCAACTTCTATATTGCAGTTTCTCCAAGTGTGGTCAGGTGATTGAATCTGCATTTTTCATGCATTTCCCAGGTGATATTTATGCAGCATATAATTTGAGAACCACTGCTAATGTCTGAAATTGCTAAGCAAGTGTTATAAAAGAAAAAAATAAAAGCCCAACTACTGTATCCACCAGAGACCATATGCTTTGATTTTGAAGTGTTATGCCCAAGAGGTCAGGTATGAAAGGGAGGTATATCATCAAGAATATGGATTTCAGATGAAGTAGACTTGTGTTGAACTTCTGTCCGCTTCTTTCTAGCCTGTGTGTTCAAAAACAATTTTATTTCTTATTTATTTACTTGTTTGTTTATGAGAGAGACAGCACACACGTGTGTGCAGAGGGAGAGGAGGTAGGGGGTGGAGGGGCAGAGGGAGAGAGACAATCTTAAGCAGGCTCCAAGCCTTACACAGAGCCTGACTCAGGGCTTGATCTGATGACCCTGAGATCAGGACCTGAATAGAGATCAAGAGTCTGATGTTGAACTGACTGAGCCACCCAGGCACCCCCTTTTTAAAATTTTTTAAAAAAAATTTTATATATGCTTTTTAAAATTTTTTATCTTTTTAACAATTTTATTTCTTTGATCCTCAGTTTTCGTCTATGTAAAATAGTGGTAGTCATACCCTTATAAATTTACTTGACAGGATTAAATGGCCCTAGAAGTACAAGCGAGGGTCCTTCTTCTCTCCATCTCTTTATTGATCCTATAATCATTTTCCTACTGAGTCTCCATTCCAGAAGTGCAATATCAAATGCCTTTAAGATCAGGCCTGTGGACAGTATAAATGAACTGAACAGTCAGGGCAAGGCAACAGAAAATTATAGAAATTGTGGTGAGCTGGAGAATGTATACCTTACCTAAAGACATTTTAATAAAAAATAAGTCACTGTGGGCCAAACAAAACCATCTTCTGGTCATATGAGACATAGACAATTTGTATCCTTTAGCTTAAACTAATAAATTCAGATTCTTTTTTATAAACCAATGACTTTGATGGTAATGACTATTCTCGGTCATTTTGATACACATCCTCAACTCCCTGAACTAAGTAACTAAAATTTATTTAACTCAATAACCATAGATTTTATTCCCCTTCTCCCTGTATCCTCTTTAGGTATACTATAGAATAGGGCTCAGTTAGCATGAGAACACTACTTCCTTTCTATACAGTTCTTTCCCCAGGCTTTACTTAAGTATAATTGACAAAACAAAATGTGTATATCTTTCAGATTTACAATGTAATGACCTATGTATACACTGTTAAATGATTACCATAATCAAGCTAATTAACAAATCCATCACCTTATATGGTAACCTTTTGTGTGTGTGTGTTAAGAACACTTAAGATCTAGACTTTTAGCTACCTTCTTGTTTACAATTATTAACCATAGCCACCATGCTTTACATCAGATCTCCAGAACTTAGTCATCTTATAATTGAAACTTTGAACTCTATGACGAACATCTCACTATTTTCCCCACCCCCCAGCCCCTGGTAATCATCATTCTACTCTCTGCCTCTATAGTTTGACTTTTTTAGATTCCACATATAAGTGACATCATGCAGTATTTGCTTTCTGTGTCTCGCTTATTTCTTTAGCATAATGTCCTCCAGTTTCATCCATGTTGTTCCAAAAGACAGGAGTTCCTTCTTTTTAATGACTGAATACTATTCCATTGTGTGTATATGTATGGATATAGAGAATAAAGAAGACAGGAACTATACATATATATATGTGTATGTATATTCAAATTCAATTCAATTCTGATATATATATATATATATCCATTGAAGGACACTTAGGTTGTTTCCATGTCTTGGCTATTGTGAGTAATGCTGCAGTGAACATGGGGTATAGCTACTATTTTTGAGATACTGATTTTATTCCCTTTAGATATATATCCAAAGTGGGAGTGCTGGTTTTAAGACCTCTTAGTTCTGCTTAAACTTCCCACTTGCCTGGAGTCAGAGAACAGAGAATAGAGGAGACATGATAAAGGATTAGGGCATGTCAGATCATCCCTCTGTCCTAGTCTAGGGAAATATATTTAATTGTTTACCAGATTCAAAGGCCTAATGGGAGAAATCTCTTCTCCACAGTGAAGTAGAAAGAAAATGATTGCTGATTATATCAAATAACCCTGGATTTTATACCCAGCTTCACAACCTACATGCAACTACTTACTTTCTCTGAGCTTAAATTTTCACACTTGCAAAACAGACAAAATAAGTCCTGTGGTACTGTTTTAAGGATTAAATTAAATAATGTGTATAAAGCTCTTTGTACCATAAAAATTCTCATCCTTTCCTTTTGAAGTTTTTCTTGGTATTTAGCTGATGCATTTACACTTTTGGTTCAATCTTAACTAGGCCAGTTCTAACCAAGTTAGCAAATCCATCATCAATTTCTTTTCTCAAATAAAAAGCTAGGCTGATTATTTATAAGAGCCAAGATGTGGAAGCAACCTAAGTGTCCATCAATAGAAGAATGGATAAGGAAGATGTGGTATGTATATACAATTTAATATTACTCTGCCATAAAAAAGAATGAGATTTTGCCATTTGTGACAACATGGATGGACTTAGAGGGTATTATGCTAAATGAAATAAGTCAGACAAAGAAAGACAAACACCATTATGATTTCACTTATATGTGGAATCTAAAAAATGAAACAAATAAACACATTTTTTAAAAAAAAGCAGAAACAGACCCATAAATACAAAAAGCAAAATGATGGTTGCCAGAAGGAAGGGAGATGAGGGTATGGGCAAAATGGGTGAAAGACAGTGGGAGGTACAGGATTCCAGTTATGGAATGTATGAGTTACAGGGATAAAAGGCACAGCACGAGAAATATAGTCAATGGTTTTATAATAGCGTTGTGTGGTGACAGATGGGAGCTGCACTTGGGTGAGCAGAGCATAACATATAGAGTTGTCAAATCACCATGTTGTACACCTGAAACTAATACAACATTGTGTGTCAGCTATAGTTCAACAACAACAAAAAATCCTGCGTGGACTGGTGGTATTCAGTACTAGATCTGAGCATCGATGTGTAATACTTTGATTGCAGTTTCTTGGCATAGAGTTAGGGACAAGAGAAAGCACCCTCTAGGAATTCTGAGTCAGTCATGAAATAGACAGGCTGGAGCTGAGTAACTAAATCTAAATTAAAGCACAGCAAAGGAGCAAAATCAAAGGACAAAGCCAAGTTCTGATAGCACAGAGTGGGTGTATGGAAAGTTAAGGCAGAGATAAATGCCAAAGCTAGAGAAATACTCTTGGATGAACAAGGGCAACTTTTTACAGGAATCTTGAGGTGAAGGAAACTAGCTTGGAAGTAGGGTCAAAGATAGCTTATAGCCTGATTGGTACATAATTCAGGCCCAGTATCCTTCATGGCTTTACCCCAGAGACTGGCCAGCCAGCCTACTTGGAAATCCACCTGTTGTCTCAGGCTCCACTCATGGGAAGATAAGTACTAGTTGGAATAGCTCAAGCTTCCTGATAATCCATTGTGTTTTTATCTGTATTTGTTTCTGTTAATTCCTGTTGACAACCCTGGTGAGTATCTGCCCCAGTGGATCTGTCTTTTAAGAAACCTTGACTTGATTCTCTTTCTTCTAACCACGGGCTACTGTCCCAGGCCCTCTGCATTGCTTCCAGCCTCATCGCCTTCAGTCTATATACACATCTGTTAATTAAGATGCGGGTGTTAATTACTCCTTTTATATATTTCTGTTCCTCACTTGGGTCAGCAAACACCTCCAAGTGGATAGACTGACCTAGCCTAAGCCATCTCCAGGATATTTGTATTTCTTAATAGTAATATCTTTCCCATCTCCCCAGCCTATCCCATAAATTACCTCCTTTTCCTCTCCCTTGAGTTCCTGAGAATATTCCTATTAAAGGGGATTCAGTGAAAATCATGGAGGCTTCCTTTTGCTTCTTACTCCTAATTTTCTAATTCTGGGCTACATTTGGAAGTTGAGGATTCAATCTGACTAAATTTTCAAAATTTTATTTCCTGTATATTATGAAACATATCAATAAGATTAAGCATGGCTTAAGCAAATATAATTTTCCTCCAAACGTATGCTAATTATACTACTCTGGCCCTTCCTCTCTGCATACAACAAACAAATCCAATTTTTGAGGAATAGGAATGAATATATACAGTAGCTAATGAATATTACTTATTACTGGGGTAATATAGAAAACTACACAGTGTTGCATACTACAATTATACATACAAATCATAGCTCATTGGGCACCATGGAGGAGGGAAGATCTAGAGTTAGCACTTACATTATAAGAATTTTGTAAGAACTCGTTTCTAAACTTGATAATTTAGGGAGAAATAATTTAGATGATAAAAGATTGACAAGATTTATGACAGAGTTCACTAGAGTACTTTAAAACAGTAAACCATCCAATGAATGTAAAATATGGATTTGATTTCCAAATGTCAGTATGTATCTTTTTCAGCAATACAACAACTGCATGAAGAACACCTAAAACATTATATAAACCATGAACAGATCTCCTTGAATATCAGATACACAATGAAAATTCAAACATCATTAAATGACATCAATTTCTTAGTCATAATGCATTTACTTTCAGAACAGAGAAAATTACTTGATTTTTTTCTTTCCAATTTTCTTTTAGTTCTTTATAATAGGTGAAAATACACACACACACACACACACACAATTTTGTTTTATTTGCAGACTTATAGCTAAGTTTTTGCTAGAAGATGATTTCTTAGAGTAGAAAAAAATGAAAGCAGAAACATCTAGAGACATATCTTAAAGAAACAGAACTTATGCACCTGGGTGGTGGAGTTAGTTAAGCATACAACTCTTGGTTTCAGCTCAGGTGCTGATCTCAGCCTCGCATAGAGCCCCATGCTCAGCATGGAGTCTGTGTGAGATTCTCTCTCCCTCTCTCTCTGCCCCTCCCGCCTGTGCTCTCTCTCTCTCTCTAATAAATAAATAAATCTTAAAAAAAAGAAATAGAAATTATGACAGAGTAAATTTTAACTTTTTACATAGATGTGTGTATATAATATAAATATTTAAATTCTGATTATAATATAATTAAATCACTTTTGCTATGCTTTTTGTTATTTATAGAAACAAAAAAATCTGAAAAAACAAATTTTACCCTCTCCCACCCACACAAAAACAATATATAGCTCAGAACTGCAACTTAATACATTTTTTCAAAGGAGAAATTTTCATAATTTAAAAGTGAACGTTGGTGGTAATTTTAAAATGATCAAAATGTTAAATCAAGGTTGTGATTGATATATGTCTGCCTTCAGTAAATAAATCATAAACATTTTGTCTTCTCGTTGTATTCTTAGTTTGTTATGTAAGTATAGGAGAAGTCTTTAGACAAGAATTATAAGAAGAGGCTTTAAGACTGATGCTGAAATGTGGATTTATGCTTTGCAACAATATGCCTTGTGGAAATTAATTAGAATCAACACATTTTTCCAACCTGTGATGCAAGTTTGTGTCACTTTCAGGAAAAGCTTTTTTTTTTTTTGCTTTTAAATGTTGATTCAAGACGGTGTTACTATTCATATAAAAACAAAACTTGAATCAGTGACTACAATTATAGTAGGTGTATTTTTGTATTACTTATGTTTGTTTGGAGGGGCTTCATTATATATAAGGTTTGTGTACTAATTACTACATGTTTTCTATAGGCTTTGTTAGTTTTAGAAATGTTTGCTTTAATTAAATAGCCCTGTTTCACTCACCCTGTTTCAAAACCCTGTACCTGAAGACCTAAAGTAATCTTATTATCAGTAGTAAATAATCTTCACAGTCTGTTTTTAAAAAAGATGACACCAAATGAGACACATTAGGTAATTTTAGAGTCCTTCAGTCTTTTAGCTGTTCAGGGACCTGTAGTCAGATGAACATGGGCATTCTTTATATATTTTGTGTCTCAGGACAATACCTTCCACTTAAGCAAGCAGAGCTCCTAGTAAACTGCAGAGCTTGGGCTTGGATTTAGATCTTTCACAGTGAAGTTCATTCTCTTTCTCTTCTACTCTGTTTTGAATATCTAGCATTGACTCTCCCATTGCCCCACTCAGGGGTTTTGCTACGAGTCATAAATATGGACCTCTTTGTGCCATATATTACTTGTACCAATCAAGATACTGAGTAAACCCATTTTGACAGGGCAAGAATGGCAGAAAACATACCTACTGCTAAACTCATAAATATGTCTCAGTTTCTAAATTGATAAATATTGAACCAAATAAATTTCAAAATCATATTGTTCTGAAAATACTAGAAGAATTTTCTATTTAATTCAATGAATATTTATTGAATACCTCCTGTGTGCTAGAGATACTAAAATGATTTCTTACAGAAGTCTTTTTAAAAAGTAACTCTACAGGGCGCCTGGGTGGCTCAGTTGGTTAGGCGACTGCCTTCGGCTCAGGTCATGATCCCGGAGTCCCGGGATCGAGTCCCGCATGGGGCTCCCGGCTCAGCGGGGAGCCTGCTTCTCCCTCTGACCTTCTCCCCTCTCATGCTGTTTCTCTCTCTCTCTCTCTCAAATAAATAAATAAAATCTTTAAAAAAAATAAAAAATAAAATAAAATAAATAAAAAATAAAAAGTAACTCTACAGGGGCACCTGGGTGGCTCAGTCATTAAGTGTCTGCCTTCAGCTCAGGTCATGATCCCAGGGTTCTGGGATCGATCCCCGCATGGGGCTCCCTGACCCACAGGAAGCCTGCTTCTCCCTCTCCCACTCCCCCTGCTTGTGTTCCCTCTCTCACTGTGTCTCTCTCTCTCTGTCAAATAAATAAATAAAATCTTAAAAAAAAACCTCTACAGTAGAAAGAATGTATATGAATGGCCAAATAAAAACATAAAAACATATTCAACATCATCACCTGTCAGAAAAATGCATTTTAAAACCATAAGGAGATACATTTCACACTTGCTGGAATTGCTAGAACTGACACTGGAAATATTGGTGAGATTATGGATGAACATGAACTCTGACACATCCAACTACTTTGGAAAACTATTTGGCAGTTTCTTTGAAAGTTAAACACACAACTACACTCTTAGGCAGAAATTCCACTTCTTGGTTTTTATCTGAGAGAAATAAAAACATATGTTCACAAGACGATTTGTACAATGTTTTAAAAAGTTCTCATCACAAGAAAAAAATTGTGTGGTGATGGATGTTAACTAAACTTATGTGGTGGGGCTCCTGGGTGGCTCAGTCATTAGGCATCTGCCTTCCTCTCAGGTCGTGATCCCAGGGTCCTTGGATTGAGTCCCGTATCGGACTCCCTGCTTGGGAGCCTTCTTCTCCCTCCCTACTCCCCCTGCTTGTGTTCCCTCTCTCACTGTCCCTCTCTGTCAAATAAATAAATAAAATCTTAAAAAAATATAAAATAAACTTATGTGGTGATCATTTCACAATAGAGACACATATCAAATTATGTTGTACACCTGAAACTAATACAATATTATATGCCAATTATGTCTTAACAAAAAATAAATAATGTTTTAACTAATTTATTTATAATAAACCAAACCAGGAAAGAAGTCGCGTGTCCATCAATGGAAGCTATGTTTATACAATGGAATTCTACACAATAAGAAAGAATGAAATACCGATAACACTTAATGACATGAACGAATCTCACAAAACTGAAGAACTAAAGAAGCTAGATATGAGAGAGTACATGCTCTATGCTTCTAATACATGAAGCTCAGAAGAGACAAAACTAATATACAAGGATAGAAAACAGAACGGCAACTGCCAGTGGTAGGTGGGGGTGCAGCGACTGTTAAAGGGACGTGAGGAAACTTCCTGGGATGATGGAAATGGCTATACAGTAATTCCCCCTTTATCCGTGGCTTCGCTTTGTGCGGTTTCAGTTACCCATGGTCTGGAAACAGATGATCCCTTCTGATGAATCATCAGAAGGTCAATAGTAGCCCTAATGGTATATCACAGTGCCTACATCATTCACCTCACTTCATCTCATCATTTTGGCATTTTATCATGTCACACCATTACAATAGGAAGAGCACAATAAGATATTTTGAGAAGAGAGGGAAACCACATTCACATCACTTTTATTACAGTATAATTGTTCTATTTTATTATTAGTTACTATTGCTAATCTCTTATAGTGCCTAATTTATAAATTAAACTTTATCAGAAGTATGTATGCATCGAAAAAAACAGTATGTATAGGGTTTGGTGTTATCTGGAGTTTCAGGCATCCACTTGGGGTCTTGGAACATATCCCCAAGGATAAGGAGTAATTACTGTATCCTGGTTTGGGCACTGACTACATACATTATATATATACTTGTCAAAACTCATCAAATTGGTCACTTAAGATCTGTATGTTTGCTCTACATAAATTGTACCCTCAATTTTTACAAGGTAATTTTGTAGTAAATCCTTTGTAAAGAAAACAATCTATAAGCAACTTCCTTTTCTTGGTATGTTAATAATTAATTTTAAAGATTTATTTACTTCTTTGACATTTTAAATGTGGGGGAAGGGGCAGAGGGAGTGAATCCTCAAACAGACTCCCTGCTGACAGGAAGCCTGCCACAGGGCTTGATCCCAGGACGCTGCGATCATGATCTGAGCCAAAATCAAGAGTCGGACACTTAACAGACACTCAGACACTCAGAAGCCCCAGTAATTAATTTTAAAATTTAATGTTTGCTTAAAGAAAGGGGTACCAACCAGACAAGTCTAATGGACACAGATTTTCAGTCTATCTCTATACTCTAAAGTTCAGGTTCACAATAGATTTCAATCATTCATTTACAATATGCATTTATACATTTATTCTGACAAATGAGAAATAACCTGTGTACGAGAGGAGACTGCCATTTTCCAGCAAACTGAAAATAACATGTGTTAAAGACTAGCACTGGCTATAAGCTATGATTTCTAACTACTGCTTCAAGATATTAAACAGCTATTTGCCAACTCTTTCCAGGCATAAGTTTGAAAAGAACCCTAGGCCTTTGTGTTTATGTAAGCGCTGGACTGGGACAAATACATAGCTCCCAAACACTACGCAACATACACCTCAGTCATCCAGAGGGGCAAAGCAAGCTTCCCTGTATGGACCCCCAGCATAGCCCTGCAGGTGACTTAAGAGAGCCTCACCCACACTGTGGAGAGTGCTGTGCTAGTTTCCAGGAATATTCAATCTGTGGCCTCTGCGGAGACTGCCAAAAGACTGCAATTGGTTGTGCCAATTGTGTTGGTGTTTTATGGCTCTGTTCATCTTTAATGATCTGTAGCTTCTCTCACCATGAAAGCTTCTGAATCTTGGCTCCTTCCCAACTGCTCTATTGATCTGAAATTTGGCCAGCAAGCAAAATCTTTTGTTTGTTTTTGGGATTATTTTTATTATCTGGCTCCAGACAGGGAGCACAGAATGGGGTGGAGACTTCACAGAAATGAGGACATCTACTCCTTTGGTAGTGCTCCTGAGGGCCTAAGACCAGTCCTCTGGTGCTATAAAAGAACACTGTTCAAAGCTGTAAAGAGAATTCACATTTGCATTGTACTGATGGCAACAACAGCTTGTTAGGCCCCCATCTGTCAGAGCAGAAGGTATTCTGCAGTTCAGAGAGTCAGGGCTCTGGGGCACTTCTTTCCAGAGTGATCTAGTGGAAAACAACAGACACAAGTTTAGAGAGGACTAGTTTACATGTAGGTGGAGAAATAACTCCCTCTATGTTATGATTTTAGGGCTGGGAACTAACACAGATCCGGATTTATTCAAACTCACTAGAGTTTTAAATTCTGCTACACCCATGTTTCCCAAACGCGGTGATCCTAGGTACCCTAGTAACTCTAAATGACAAAAGCAAGTCTTCAAAAAGTTTTGTGGTCAATTATTTTGGGGAAAACCTACATATAATATTCATTCCTTAAAGATTGTAATTCATATCAACACATTTAAAAGCTGTGAAAAAATCCTCTGAGGGGGAAAAAAAACACTTTCCAACTTTCTTGACCATGGGACCCCATTTAAAAGAGGTTTTACAAAATATAGCTAAGATGGAAATATAAGAATTTTCCATGGAAAACCTTTCAGAAGAAGTGTTGAATGAAATGTACGTTAAGGTATAAATGATTACTCTCAGGCCTTCCCTGGAGGTAGATTTTGAGGGGACAGAATGTCTGGGTATATATGTGTGTCTTTATATGTGTGTGTATTTCTGTGTGTGCAAGACTGTTAGAGTTAGCGGTCTAAAAAATCCATTATCCTTTTCTACAGTTATAGAGTTATAGTTAAGAAGTAGCTGCATAGCTAAGGACTACCTTTGCTAGCTTCTCCTACAGCTGGATATGGCCATATGATTAATATTTGCAACCGAAAATGAACAGAATTGAGGTATATAACTTCTGACTGAGGCTTCTACCACAGAATACAGATGACACCAAGTCCTCCAGGGCCACAATATGTTAGTTTGACTCCTAAACCAAATCTAGAGGACAACCATTTTGATACACAGGAACAAAGACCCTGCACTATTACATGAATGAGAAATGAACTATTAGATTGAGAAATATTTTAGGATCCATTTGTTGCAGTACTTTAGTCTAACCTCATTAATATTGTATTGGGAGAGGAGATGGTGAGCAATAACATTTGGGAAGATATTTGGAAAAGACTGCAGAGAATCATTTAAGAGCATAAAACACCTGGGGGAGTTAAGCAGTACGTATCTCCAGAGAAAAGAGCCAGGGTCTGATGGTCTTACATTTAATTTTGCCTTTCTCACTCTATATAAGTGACTTAGAGCACCTGCATGGGAAATAATCAAACCCAGTTTCATTGTTTGGCTCAGCCACTTACTAGTATGTCTTTCTCCTTTGCCAAGTCTCAGTTTCCACATGGTAAAAAAAAAATGGAAAATGATTTTCAACTTGCACAATTATTTTAAGAACTAAACCAGAAGATATATGCAGTGTTTAGCACACATATACACATGTGTATTTAGAAACACGCAAACAGAGTGGTAGTAGTCATTAATGCTAGTCACAAATATTTGAGTGTCCTCCTTCTGGGTACATATTATGATTTCATTTCACCTTTGAAATTAAGAGCTGTCATGTGACCTTCTAGGCCAGAGTTTTAAGAGCCAGTACACAATTTTCATGTTCCCCCTTTCCTACCTCAGCAATTATGAAATGCAGAGATGGACTGATCCCCTTTTGCCTGGTATTTGAAAGACGACAACTGGAGCAGAGTCCCCAGCTGACGTGCATGAACATGTAGCATGAGTAAAATATAAACCATTGTGGCTTAAGCCCCTGTAGCCTAATGTGGCCTTCACCGAATGACTCTGAAATTGGTTACCAGCATTAGAGTTGTGTTGTAACATGAACTTAAACTGTACTCAAATACAAAGCATTTGCTTACTCTTCAGATGACAGTCAGTAAAGAAATTATTATTGCAGACTGGAAAGCTGGTGACCTTTGTTATGAAGTCACAATTTATTAAACCTGTTGTTGCAATGATTTAAAAGGCAAACAAGTATGTAATGAATTTGGGAGTTCTAGGAGAAGAAATTAGAAAACAGAGTGTCAGCATGTTGTTAGAGTTAATCATGGTTGCATTTGACAAGGCATTACAAAAATGAGATAAACACAACAAAGCATTGGCTGACTTGCAAGCAGGAATCAAAAGGGTTAGAGAGAGCCCAAACTTGAGCATTTTTGTAAGGTTAGAAAGATAAGTGCATTTCAACCCCCATGGTAACAGATAAAACTGAGGGAGCTCTTGGGTAACAAAGGCCTGTTAAAATTAAGCCTTGTGAGGAGGATCAAATCAAGGATACGGTTCTCACACCCATGAATTAAGTTAATCTCAAAGCAAAGACCCAATTACAATACTGGCAACTGGTAAATCCTTTTAATTGGAGGGAAAAAAAAAACATTGATTAGAGAAAAGAGATTAAAAATCACTATGTGTTTAAACAGAGTGAGACATATGGTGTGGGGACAGGGAGAAAGTAAAAAAAAAATACATAGAAATAATGATAATTACGCTAAAAAAACAAAACAATGGACGTGATGATTTGCACATACATCTAGTATAATAAATAAGGTGTGTTTTTTTGAGGAATTCATACTATCAAAAAGATTATCAGCCTATACTAAAAGAGAATTTGACATATAATGGCCACTGACTTTCCAACCTCCATGCTATCATCTTCAACACTTATTTCAGAGGTGACCAAGAGGGTTAACAGAGAAGACAAAGCATTGAAGTCAGGGTCAGAGGCCACTGAGAACACTCAGCATCGCCTGGATAGCCTGGTCTTTAAGTTTGATGTCTTGATTAGATGGAAGAGATACATTGAACTGAGTATCTGGGCTCAGTACCTAGTTACCACAAGGCTTGCAATAGTCATCAGTACTGTTCATGATTATTCTATTTCCCTTCCATTTGGACATATGGTAAGTTAAACTATTTCCCACCTCTTCAATCTGAGGGTGTCCACATGATTTGCTTTGGCAAATAAAATGGGAGTGGACATGACTACAGTGCCAGCTCCCAATGGAAACGTAGAGAACTGGCTGATGATTTGCCATATTTCTTTTTCCTACTTGGCAATAGTGGTAACACAGAGATAAAGCCTCCCTCCATTTGGGCCCTTACCAGAGGATGATTTAGAAGCCTGCCATACACATGAAGATTGTTAAATAAGCCATTGTAGTTTTGAGCCAGTGAGATTTTGGAGTTGTTTGTTCCTGCAGCACAGTATATCCAACTTTGATGGAGAGAAATTGAAGCCAGTTTTATAGGGCTAGTTAATGTTATATTAGGTTCAGTCAGAAAAAGATGCAAAAATGATGTTTAGGAACAGTGTTTTTCTAACCATGGATAGTGGTTTAGGGTATAGCTTCTTCTAGAACAAAACAGAAAATATCATATAGTAAGATTAAAGAATGTTCTTTAATCTTACATTCTCAATGTGTGTGTGTTGTGTGTGTGTGTGTGTGTGTACAAAAGAGAATATGAGGTCGATAGAAAGTGTATTTCTTAGTGTGACTCACCATCAGAAAGTTTGAAAAAACCTAATTAATTGGAACACTTGAGTGATTGAATTTAGATATGAAAAGCCATCTCCAAAGGGTTTGTGGTCTGTTGATGTCAAAGCGTTCTGTTCTCAAACCTTTCCTGTTCAAACATTTGTTCATAGAAGTCAATGAAGAGCTTATCAATTTTTGTATTGAGTTCAGATGAAATTGATAAGCCAATATTGATGATGTACAAAAAGCTATATCAAATAGCAGCTATAAAAAAAACCCAAATAGCAGCTATAAGGAATAATAAAGATTAGCATATATTGTCCTGATTAAAAAAAAAAAAGGATAAAGTCAGTGACACTTGTGAACCAGTGAGCTTGATGTTGTGACAGAGAATATTATAAAATGATAAAATGGTATATCTATGAAGATTTAAAGAAGTGACAGCATAAATTTTTTTGATTAACTGACGCCAGATGAATACATTATTTTTAATAGTATTCCTAGATATTGGTTCAGAGTTATGTTAAAGACTATGTCAGGATTTCAGAAACTCATTTGACAGAATTTCTTATAATATACTTGAAAAAAATGAAGAAATTTGGGCTGGGTAATTGTACTACTGGGTAGATTCATCATTTCTATAATGACTGTTTACAAAGGGTATTGCTAATAAATCTGTTAATCTGGAGGTTGATGCCTAAAGACATGTTAAAGGCCTCTGTTCTCATCTCTTTCCTATTCAAATATATGTTCATTGTCTTCTCTCATTTCTGGGTGACATAAAAGCGAGATGGATATTAAATAAAGTAGGTTAGAGGCTCAAAGTTAAGAAGGTCCCCAAAAGGGTAGAATTATGATTCAAACCTAAGAAGTAAAAGTAAAAAAGTAAAATCTAATAAGGATACTTATAAATTTAAAAACTTAGGGGAGCCTGGGTGGCTCAGTCGGTTAAGCAACTGCCTTCGGCTCAGGTCATGATCCTTAACCAAGTGAGCCACCCAGGCGCCCAAAGATTTTATTTATTTATTTATTTGAGAGAGCGAGAGTCAGGTCATGATCCTGGAGTCCCAGGATCGAGTCCCGCATCGGGCTCCCTGCTCAGCAGGGAGTCTGCTTCTCCCTCTGACCCTCTCATGTGTTCTCTCTCTCATTCTCACTTTCTCAAATAAATAAAATCTTCAAAAAAATTAATTATAAATTTAAAAACTTAGGGCTTAGAGGCACAAACAAACCCCAAATAGACAAAATTATAGATACAAAGGTATGTTTCAAGACAACAGCAAATAGTATGAGAAAACCCTTCTACAGCACTTTGTGAAAAATACTTTTGTAACTAGTTTACTTATATTTACTCATCAAAACCATCCTATAATGTAGGTGTCATTTTTGTTCCCAATTACTGATGGAAAAACTGAAGCATCTAAATTTTAAATAACTGATCAGTGTCACAGAGCTGATAAACCACAGAGCCTGGATAAGAAGATAAGTAGTCTGGCTCCAGAATCTATCTTATCCATCTATTGGATTCAACAGTGTGGTAAAACCGCTTAGACCATTTAATGTGCTTTTGGGTTGAGGCAATAAATGAATGCTACAGATCCAAACAAGCCAGAGGCTATGCAATGATTAGTCCCTGTCTGAAACACTGTTCTCAATTATGGCCCACACTCCTTAAGAGAACAGTGACAAACAAGTATGTTTAGAGAAGGATTGGGATTGGATAGAGCGTGTAATCCACAGAAATAATCAGTAGTCAAAGGAACTGTTGATATACTGATGATATTGAATCTGAAATGAGAAAACATGGGGACTGAAATAGCTATCTTAAAAGATTGAAATCTATGTCACATAGAAAAGAGATTGGTCTCATTGTGCATGAGTTAAGAGAGCAAAGCCTTGATAGGTAAATTGTGGTTCAATATAAGTAATAATTTCCTAATAATTATAGTTATTTATATAATAATAAACAAAGGGGATCCCTTGTTGGGTAAATATGTTAATAGCAGAGGTGTTTATTTTTAATAGCAGAGGATACATAATAATATATCAAGGATATTGTAAAATTTTTATACATATAATTGTGTTCAGACTATATGGTCTCAAATATTTATAGGTCTAAGTGTCTAAGATTCTGTGAATTAAAAAAAAAAAAAGAGGCAAAGTCGTGCCATTTCCCTTTCGTCAGACACCACCAGGAACACACTTAAACATTTGACCTGAGTAGCGTTTATTGACTTGTTGCATTATTGACTCAATAAGAGGGTGCTAGAAATGACTCGTTTTAAGATTTGTCTGAAGTTAGGTGATTTAGGGGAGGCTAAGAGGAAGTGGGGCTTTATTCTGCATCAGATGCCAAGAGGAGGCAGAAAGAATTCTCCGATTAAGTATCTTAACACTTCTTTTTTAGAAGGTGAGAAGAATGGAGTGAAGCTCAAGTTTTGATTGGTAGTAAAGCTGTAGATGCTCATGTTAGCCAAGATAGAAGGAGAGTTGGTGTATTTTTGTGGTGGAGATGATATTTTGCTTTGTCTGTGTATATACAAGATTAGGCAGTTGTCTTGTTTTTGTCTTGATTTATTACAATCACAGAATGGTCTGATTCTGGTACTACGTAAAATTGTTTAGGTTGAGCAGAAGAACAGAAGCTGAACTATGAGCACTAAGACATATCTTCCCTAGCTGCCGCACTGCCCGTAGCAGCATGTGCTTCCAAACTTCAGCTCCTATGCGACAGGCCCCCTTGGGTTCCAACTTCCATTGTGTAACGTTTTCTCCAATAACATTCTCAAGAGCAGAAGCTATGCCTTATTTACCTGTGTATACCCAGAATAGAGCCTTGTGTCTTAAAAATAGAGTAGGCACTATTACTATGATGATATTATACAAAATATATTATGTACCTTACAGTATATATGTTATAGAATATATTACATTCTACGTATTTTATTTTATATATTATTATATTATATTGTTACAGTCATATGTGGAAGTAATCTGAAGTCAATGTTTGCATCTTGTTAGTTTCCTTGACTGAATTAAGTAGACGGCTACTCCATTTTGGTAGAACCAATGCAAATTTGAGATGCTGAAATAGCTCTTTTTTTTGGTCAAATGATTTCCCAGAACTGTAGACATTAGATAAGCCTGTATGTATAAGATTCTTGACGTCAAATTCAGATTACTCCACTGACACATATGCAAAACATGAATGAGAAAAATATAGAAGATATTGGGCCACTTAATGTACAGACTGCCCAATCAAACTTGTAGCAGCCCAGCAGTAATGTGAAAATCTGAGCTATTAACTGTGCCCACCTTCCTTTAATGAGAAACCCTTAGATGGACTTTTCATATTGGCTGGTTGCTCTCTCACTTTTTTAAATATATTAGTGTCCCCATATGATGTGAGAACTGCGGATGAGGCTTCTCGTGCTATGTCCAAAATTTATTACACATGTATGGAAACCCTTTTATGTCTATTTGTTTTAATACTGTTCACTTACTCTTTGGCAATCTAGGAAAGAACACACAAAAAGGACAGGAATTTTCAATACCCCTACAGAGATAAGTAGTTGGGAACATCAAGAATGATATTTGAAAGTCTTCATGGATTGGTTAGGTATTTGTCTGGCTTCCTGAGAGTTCCTTAGCTCATCTTGTTAATACCTGGTGCTAAGGAGACCAGGTTTATGGCTTTGATCCATTTTGAACTAGAAAGCTTTTTTGAGATTGTTGAGACTAAAATCTATCCTATTTCCAAAGGCTATGAAAGGCCAGATTCTAAACATGTAGTGGACACCAGAGTGAGAGGGAGGATTCTCAATGCAAACCAATCACTACCTCTTTGAATATTAGTGCACTCAGAGGTGGTCTGGTTAAAGGGTGTTGGGGGTGTTAATAATCCTAGTTAGAGTAGTGGGGATAATAATAATAATAATAATAATAATAATGGAATGGGATCAGATATTTCCTTACACTACAACCTGGAAGTATAGAGGAAAAAATGCATCTTTGTTTTATGACTAATTAATCTGAACTGCTTTCTGAGCCCCAACATACTGGATATTGAAGGAGAAAAAAAAACATTTGGTTATATCAGTTTTAAAAACTTAGCTGATCTGGCAAATTAAGAGGTTCCTTAGATAATACTCAGTTTAACTTCAAAAAAAAAAAAAAAAGCTGTTGCTTCTCATGTTTCTAATGTCCTCTGCCCTTCTCTTCCTCTTCCAGAAGGCATCGAGGTACCAAGCAGGGAGTGTTGAGGCTTAGGCTACATAGGGCAGAGGAAGAGCAAGAGACCTCAAAAGCAGTATCACTGGCTCCTCAGGTCTCAGGTATGATGTGTCTGGTCTACCTGGTGGCTGGGTATTTTATGGATACTACTGACAGAAGTCTGTCATTTCTGATGCTGGGGTGCCTCTTGTCTCAGCTGGGAGCGCTAACTCAGCCCCTCTGCAGCTCTTGGACCACCCCAATCTTTATGTTTCATCTCCCAGTTAGCCCCCTAACCAGGCACAATAATCTCTGCTTCAGGGTCACCTGGCCTCTTCCTATGGTATGCTCCCTGGCTTTCAACTCAGAAGAGGCAGCGGCAACCTTCTAAGTCTTACCTATACCGCAGAGTCCAGGTCAGCTCAAAAAAGCTGAGTTGGAAGCTCTTTCTCAGGCTAATCGCTTTGCACCAGATTTGTTCAGGTGTGTCTGCACCTGGGCCTTCTCAGAGTCCTGACTGGGGGTAAAAGGAAAACAATCTCCACCCATACTCCTACTATTTCTTCTCTCATCACTTCCCCCGTCCCAAATGAGTAGATTATCTCTTACTCATTTTTTTTTTAATACCTGGACTTCCTTTATGTTAAATTCAATAATCTGCACAACAAGAATGTTATGTTAAATAGGAGTTGAAAAATTAGTAAGAAATCACTTCTGGGTGGGTGTCTGGGTGACTCAGTCGGTTAAGCGTCTGCCTTCTGCTTGGGTCATGATCTTGGGGTCCTGGGATTGAGCCCCATGTCGGGCTCCCTGCTCAGCGGGGAGTCTGCTTTTCCCTCTGCCTCTCCCCCCTGCTTATGCTCTCTCTCTCTCTCTCTCTCAAATAAATAAAATCTTAAAAATAAAAAAAAATCACTTCTCTGTAATTCCTGACTTCCACATCCATTTTTTTTCCCTTTGAGAAAAATGGGTTGATCTTAAAGGTGAGTAGTTTAAGGATAATATAGTCTGCAGAAAAATTAAAATTAAATTAAAATTTTGTCTAACATTTGCAAAATTACTATGCTGGTTTCCTAACAACACCAATCATTTATTAATCACTTACTATGTGCTCAGAACTAGGCCCTTGACATAATTCTTCTACAACCTGGAGAAGTAGTATTCTTCCTATTTCTCAGATGAGAAAACTGAGGCTCAGAGAAGTTATGTGATTTGCTCAAAGTCACACAACTAATAAGTAGAAATCTAGGACTGTCAGCGGATATACCTGACACCTATGCTGAAAATTCTAACCATAAAGATACACTGATGATCATTATACTCTATTATTATATTTTTCAAAGGGCATCATATTATTCATAATATGTAAGAGTACATTTTTTATTTGAAATAGACACAACATAACATCTTTACAGATGGTGACCTAAAATTTGTAAATATGTTCAGCCATGCTAAAGCAGTAATGAGTGTATGGAGGGAGCCATCAGTCGTGTGGGAACATTTTCAGGACATCTGGGGCCCATCAGCATCAAATCATTTAACAGAGTGCAAACAATTTAACACCGAGAGCCTCTCAATTATCTACTTGCAAATAAATAAATGATAAAGTATAAATCTTTATCCTGTAAGCAAGTGAGTACACTTCTGGGTTGCCTTCTCCAATTTGGCATAATTAGTTGAAGAATCTTCAAAAAATGCACACAAAACTTAACATTTAGCTGTATAAAATATAAATTAGATAAATATGCCACAAATATGGATATCCTAAAAACACTGCATTGCCGGTCAAAGAGAAATGTATTGTAGATGATCCAACAGACTAGATTACTCACACCATTGCTCTGTGAACATTGACATCATGCATCTGACTCATATCTGGGGCCCTAATACTTTACATTTTTATGGACTTTCTAGTATCATGAAAAGTGCTCAGCTTTGGAAGCCAGACAGATCTTATTTGGCTCTGCATTTGTTAACTGCGTGACTTTGGTATTTTCTAAACAAGTTTTCCCATCAAAACACGGGAACGTAATACCTACCATTCTCACAAGGAAACTTATGAGAATAAAAGGAAGGAATACGTGTAACAAGCAGGATATAATATGTATTTATATAATAGTTGTTGTTCCTGCTAATGTTATAATCATTACTATTAGCAGTATTTCATCTGACTTACCCATTTGTCCTTTAATATAAAGATTATGGTGCCAAGAAATCTCAGGTCCATGAAGTGACATTTCTTGTACTAAGTCATAGATGTAATCTTTGATACAGACAGATCACAAATTCCGAACTCCAGTCAGTAAAGTTTTCACTATTCTATTTCTCATTTCTTAAACTTTATCTTGATATTCTCTCACTTTCTTTCCTTAGGCTTCATTACATCCTGCAGCTACCCTTCTCTCCCCTTTGTATACCACACCATGAATACCTAGAAAACTTCAGCTACCTACTATAGACCTTTTATTACAGGTAAACCACAGTTCTGAAAAATATTTTTCCTTTTTCCCTTTTTCCTTTCTCCTGTAAAAAAAAAAAAAAGACAACCCTAAACTATTAAATTTTTCTTTTTTAGAATTTTGATCATTCTAGGCTTCAAAATAGTAAATGAGTTAAAAATTCCAGAAATATTGGTTAATTTTTAAATAAAATTTTTTGTTTTAGAACACTTTAAAGAATTATGGCAAGAATACTATGGAGAGATCCCCTAGACCCCACACTCAGTTTTCCCTATTGTGAATCCTTAAATTTGTATGGTTTCTTTATCATAGTTAATGAACCAATACTGGTAAATTTCATTAATTAAAGTCAATATTTCATTCAGTTTCCTTGGTTTTTCTCTAAACTTCTTTTTCTGTCCCAGAATCCCATCCAGGATAACACATTGCACTTAGTAGTCATGTCTACTTACACAACTCTTGGTTGTGACAGTTTCTTGGACATTCCTTATTTTTTATGACTTTGACAGTTTTGAAGATTTCCTGTTAAGTATTTTGTAGAATGTCCCTTAATTGTGATTTGTCTGATGTTTTTCTCATGATTAGAATGGGAATGTGTTTTGGGGAAGAAGACCACAGAGGTGAAGTGCCATTCTTAACACGTCGTATCAAGGGTACATCCTATCAACTTGACTTATCACTGTTGATATTAACCTTGATCACTTGGCCTAAGTCAGTGTTTGTCAGGTTTTTCCACTGCCAAGACACTTTTTTTTTCTCCTTTTCCATACTGGCTTTTTTGGAAGCAAGTGACAGTGTGAAGCACACATTTAAGGAGTAGGGAGTTATGTTCTATTTTCTGTAGGGCAAAGTATCTACATACATTATTTGGGAGGTAAATAATCTCCTCTGTATGGGAGATGTCTATTTTGCCCCTATTTATTTATTCATCCAGCTGTTTATTTTTAATATATGAATTCATACATATTTACTTTATACTTTGGGACATAATACAATACTGTTTATTTATTCAATGGTTTATTTTTAGCACATAAACTCATGGGTATTTATTTTATACTTTGGGATATAATCCAATATATTTATTTATTTACTTACTCAACTTTTTCCTGCTTTGGCCATTGAGAACTCTTTCATGGGGTCTTTTATCCCTTTGATACATCCTCATTGTTGTATATTTGTTTGTTCATTTGCTTTCAGTACTTTCGGACACTGAAATATGAATTTCATATTTTCCTACTCTACCCTTAGAATCAACTGTTTTTCCAAGAAGCTCTGATTCCTTTTCTTGGACATTAATATTAGAAACTAAGAGTTGAGCATTAGGTATTTTTACTGCTACTGGGATGTCATTACTTCTATGTCCTGTCAGCTGAAAAAAAAAGAGATATATTTGCTTATACATGTATAGAAACCATGTATATATGCACATATCTGTAAATAGTTCTATATGTAACCATCTGTATCTACAGTAAGCTAAGTGTGAATTCACACTGATGTCTACAACTCTAATCCATAACCACATAGAATATCCACCTTCAAATAACACTGTTTCACTTTATGTGTAGTGTATATTTTGACAGAGTATACCCAATCTGTCCCTCCATTTCTTATAACATTGCTGTCATTCATTTAATTAATCTATATCCTATAGTTATCCAACATATTGTTACTATCACTAGTTTAAACAGTTATCTTTAGATCAGTTAAAAATAAGAATACTGGGGGTGCCTGGGTGGCTCAGTCGTTAAGCATCTGCCTTCGGCTCAGGTCATGATCCCAGGTCCTGGGAGAGAGCCCGGCATCAGTTCCCTGCTCTGTGGGAAGCCTGCTTCTCCCTCTCCCACTCCCCCTACTTGTGTTCCCCCTCTCGCTGTGTGTCTCTCTGTCAAATAAATAAATAAAATCTAAAAAAAAAAAAAAAAGAAGAAGAAGAATTCTGTGCCCTCTTGCTGACTTGTCAAAACCAGCGAGTACATGTGGCCAAGCACTCCACCACTGCCTCCCTAAGCTGGAAGGGGCACACTGGTCCTGCACTCTCCCATTCCTCCTCTAAAATTTGCAGGTGTGCCCTGACCCTGCATTCTGACACATACCTAGAAGCTAAGGAAGAGCTCTCAGGGAATATAGGCTGGGGTATGTCATTTTAGCCCTCTCCTTTGTCTTCACTACAGTTTGATAAGACTTCCCAGAAAGGAAGTTATACACTTGTCTGGACCCCCAATATTTGCAACTGTTACCGATGCGATATCTCCAGATCACTTGGTCTGGAGTCAGAAGGGTTCACACTTAGGATGCCATAGGACAGTGCAGTTATATGTACTTTAAAAATTGCTGCCTAAGGGTCTGGCTTCCAATCACCCTGAAACAAGGTGCTGACTGAGATCCCTCCCTTTGGATCACTGACAGGTCTTGGCACACAACCACTTGGATCTATCAAGAATAAATCAGGCTGCTCAGGCAATTACAAAGGTTTGAGGGAAAACTAAGAGCTAGGGTAAGGTTGAAGGGTAAGTTTCATCTCCTACAAAAGGCCACTCCATCAAGACTGAGAGAGGTAGCTGTTTTACCTAAAACAGAAACAAACACCAGAAGTCAAGCAAAATGAGGAAACAAAGAAATCTGTTCCAAATGAAAGAACAAGACAAAAACCTCAGAAAAAGACCTTAATGGTATGAAGATAAATAATATACCTGATAAAGAGTACAAGGTAATGGTGATAAAGAAGCTCAGCAAACTCAGGAGAGGCATGAATGAACTCAATGAGAACTTCAATAAAGACACAGAAAATATTTGGAAAGTTATAAACAGAAGTCACAGAGCTGAAGAATACAAATGAAGTGAAAAATGCACTAGAGAGGATCAACAGCAGACTTGATGAAGCAGAAGTGATTAGAAGACAGAGCAGTAGAACTTACCCAGAGCAGCAATAAGAAAAAATAATTTTAAAAAAATGAATATAGCTTAAGGGACTTAGGAGATAACACCTAGTGGATTAACATTTGCATTATAGGGGTCCCAGAAGGAGAAAAGAGAGAAAACAGTGCAAAAAAATTATTTGGAGACATAATGGCTGACAACTTCCCTAACCTGGGGGAGGAAACAAATATCCAGATCCAGGAAGCTCAGAGAGTTACAAAAAGGGTGAACCCAAAAGAGCCACACCAAACACATTATAATTAAAATGCCAAAAGTTAGAGATAAAGAGAGAATCTTAGAAGCAGCCAGAGAAGAACAAGGGAAACCCCTAAGACTATAAGCAGACTTTTCAGCAGAAACTTTGCAGGCCAGAAGAAAGTAGTCATGATATTGTCAAAGTGCTAAAAGGAAAAACAAACAAATGAATAAACAAACAAACAAAAACTTCCAACCAAGAATACCCTACCTGATGTAAAACCTGACATTAAAAACATAAGATGTAGGACAGGGAGGAGTAAAAATGTAGTTTTAGAATGTCATTAAGCTTAACTTGCTTATCAACTGTCCATATATATATATATATATATATATATATACACACAAACACACACATACAGGCTGTTATATGTGAGCCTCATGGCAACCATACACCCAAGATAATAAGTAAGGAATAAAAAAGTAACACTAAAGAAAGCCATCAAATCTCAAGAGAAGAGACCAAGAAAAAAGAAAGGAAAAGAGAAAAACTTTTATTTATTTATTTATTTATTTTTAAAGATTTTATTCATTTATTTGACAGAGAGAGACAGAGTGAGAGAGTAAACACAAGCAGGGGGAGTGGGAGAGGGAGAAGCAGGCTTCCCGCAGAGCAGGGAGCCCAATGTGGGGCTTGAACCCAGGACCCTGGGATCATGACCTTAGCTGAAGGCAGATGCTTAACGACTGAGCCAACTGGTGCCCCTAGAGAAAAACTTTACAGCCAGAAAACAATTAACAAAATGGCAATAAGTACATACCTATCAAGAATTACTTTAAATGTAAATGGCTTAAATTCTGCAATCAAAAGACATTAAGTGAGGGGCGCCTGGGTGGCTGAATTGGTTAAGTATCTGCCTTTGGCTCAGGTCATGATCTCAGCATCCTGGGACTGAGGTGCGAAGCAGGCTCCCTGCTCAATGAGGAGTCTGCTGCCCCGCTCCCTCTGCCCCTCCCCCTGCTCATGCTCTCTCGTGCACTCTCTTTCTCTCTCAAATAAATAAATAAAATCTTAAAAAAAAAAACACTAAGTGGCTGAATGGATTAAAAAACCAAGACTCAGGGCACCTGGGTGGCTCAGTTGGTTGAATAGCCGGATCTTGATTTCAGCTCAGGTAGAAATCTCATGGGTTGTGGGACTGAGCCCTGCCTCAGACTCCACACTCAGTGGGGAGTCTGCTTAGGATTCTCTCCCTCCACTCCTTCCCCCACTTGCACGTGCATGTGCTCTCTCTCTCCAAAATAAACAAATAAATCTTTCCAAAAACAAACAAACAAGACTCCTCTATATGCTACCTAGGAAAAACTCACTTCAGATGTAAGGACACACGTAGACCAAAAATGAAAGAATAAAAAAAATGTTTCATGAAAATAGAAATCAAAAGAAAGTGAGATTAGCTATACTTTAATCAGGCGAAATACACTTTTTTTTTTTTAAGAGAGAGAGCATGAGCGGGGGTGGGCAGAAAGAGAGAGAGAATCTTAAGCAGACTCCACACTGAGTGTGGAGCCTGATGTGGGGCTCAATCTCACGACCCTGAGCCAAAACCAAGAGTTGGACACTTAACCAACAGTGCCACCCAAGTACCCCAGGCAAAATACACTTTAAAGCAGACTGTAATCAAAGACAACAATGGGCATTACATAATGATAAAAAAAAGTCAATCCAACAAGAAAGTAGAGCACTTGTATATATTTTATGCACCCAGCATAGGAGCACGTGGATATATTAAGCAGTTATTAATAGACCTAAATGGAAAAATTGACAATAATGAGTCATGTCAGTGGATAGATCATTCAGACAGAAAATCAAAAAGGAAACATAAGCTTTAAACAACTTTTTAGACAAGATGGACTTGTATCTACAGAACATACCATCCAAAAGCAGAAGAATACACACTCTTCTCAAGTACACATAGGACATCTTCAGGATACTCATATGTTAGGGCGCAGAACAAGTCTCAACAAACTTAAAAATACTGAAATCATATCAAACATCTTCTCCAACCACAATGGTATGAAACTAGAAATCAATACAAGAAGAAAACTGAAGAAATCAAATGTATGTGGAGACTAAACCACTACAGAAAAACCAATAGATCAATGAAGAAATCAAAGAAGAACTCAAAAAAATACCATCAGAAAAATGAAAATGGTAATACAGCCTACTAAAATCTATATGATGCAGCAAAAGCAGTTCTAAGATGTAAGTCATAGAGATACAGGACTACCTCAAGAAACAAGACAAATCTCAAACCAACAATCTAAGTTTACACTTAGATGAACTAGAAAAAGAAGAACAAATGGATCCCAAAGTTAGTAAAAGGAAGGAAATAATAAAAATCAAATCAGAAATAAATGAAACGGAGACCAAAAAAACAACAGAAAAGATCAATGAAACTAAGAGCTGTTTCCTTGAAAAAATAAAGAAAACTGACAAACCTTTAGTTAGATCCACTAAGAAAAAAAGAAAGGGGGCTCAAATACAGTCAGAAATGAAAAAGAAGTTACAACTGAAACTACAGAAATACAAAGGAACATAAGAACTACTATCAACAAATACATACCAACAAATTGGACAACACGTTACAAGGCTAACTCATTTTACAAGGCCAGCATTATTTAGATACCAAAATCAGACAAAGATACAAAAAAAAAAAGAAATAAAATTATGGACCAATATCCTTGAGGCACACTGATGCAAAAATCCTCAACAAAGTAATAGCAAATCAAATTTAACAACACATTAAAAGGATCATAGATCATATACCATGATACAGTGTAATTTATTCCAGGGATGCAAGGATCATTCAACATTTACAAAGCAATCAATGTAGTACATCATATTAACAAAATAAATAATAAAAATCATATAATCATTTCAATAGATGCAGAGAAAGCATTTTACAAAATTTAATATCCATTTATGATAAAAATTCTCAATTGAGTGCATATAGAAAGAATTTGCCTCAACATAGTAAAGACCATCTATGGCAGGTCCACAGCTAATACCATACTCAACAGTGAAAAGCTAAAATTCTTTCCTATAAGATCAGGAATAAGACAAGGATGCCCAATTTCTCCACTTTTATTCAACACAGTACTGGAAGTCCTAGCCAGAGCAATTAGAAGAAATAAAAGGCATACAACTGGAAAGGAAGAAGTAAACTGTCACTATTTATAGATGGCATGAGTTTATATATAGAAAACCCTAAAGACTCCATCAAAAAACTGTTAAACTAATAAATGAATTCAGTGAAATTTCAGGGTACAAAATCAATATGCAAAAACTTATTTTTCTATACACTAAGGATGAACTATCAGAAAGAAAAATTAAGAAAACAATCTCATTTGCAAAAGCATCAAAAAGAATCAAATACCCACAAACAAGTTTAATCAAGGTGAAAGTTCTATACCCTGAAAACTATGGATATTAATTAAAAAATTAAAGACACAAATAAATATAAAGACATTTCATGTTCTGGGATTAAAAAATTAATAGTTAAAATGTCCATACTACCTAAAGCCACCTCCAGATTAATAAAATCCCTACCAAAATTCCAATAGAATTTTTCACAATCCTAAAATTTGTATGGAACCACAAACACAATTGAGAAAGAAAGAAAAAAAAAAGCTGGATGCGTCATGTTCTCTAATTTTAAAGCTACAGTAACCAAAACAGTATGGTATTAGCATGATGACAGACACACAGACCAATGGAACAGAATAGAGAGCCCAGAAATAAACCCATGCACATATGGTCAATTAATTTACAACAAATGAAGCAGAATATAAAATAGTGAAAGAACAGTCTCTTCAATAAATGGTGCTGGGAAAACTGCACAGCTACATGCAAGAGAATGAAATTAGACTAATATCTTCTACCATACACAGAAGTTAACTCAAAACTGATTAAAGACTTAAGGAATTTGAAATTGAAAGCATCAAACTCCTAGAAGAAAATATAGGCAGTAAACTCCTAGACATTACTCTTAGCAATGATTTTTTTGGATCTGACTCCTAAGGCAAGGGAAACAAAAACAAAACAAACAAATGGGACTTCATCAAACTAAACAGCTTTTGCATAGTGAAGGAAACCATGAACAAAATGAAAAGGCAACCTAGTTGAGTGGGAAAAAATATTTACCAATCATGTCTGATAAGGGGTTTATATCCAAAATATATTAAGAACACACAAAATTCAAGAACAACAACTACTACCACAACAAACAATCCAATTAAAAAATGGTCAGAGAATCTGAATAGACATTTTTCCAAAAAAGATATTCAGATAACCAACAGGTACATAAAAAGATGCTCAACATCACCAATCATCATGGAAACACAAATCAAACATCATAATGAAATATCACCTCAAACCTGTCAGAATGGCTATTATCAAAGAAACAAGAGATAACAAATTTTGGTGAGGATGTTGGGAAAAGGGAAGCCTCATGCACTGCTGGCAGTAATGTAAATTGGTGCAGCCACTATGGAAAACAGAATGGAGATTCCTCAAAAAAATTAAAAACAGAACCAACGTATGATTCTGTAATTCCACTTTTGGGTATTTATCAAAAGAAAACTAAAACACTAATTTGAAAAGATATATGCACCCTTGTTTTAACTGCAGCATTATTTACAATAAACAAGATACATAAACTACCTAGGTGTCCATAGATGGATAGATGAATAAAGAAGAGGTGGTATATATATATACCATGGAATACTACTCAGTTATAAAAAAGGAAGGAAATCTTGCCCTCTGCAACAACATGGATGAATCTTAATGGTATTATTATTATTATTATTATTTTAAGATTTTATTTATTTATTCATGAGAGACAGAGAGAGAGAGAGAGAGAGAGAGAGGCAGAGGGAGAAGCAGGCTCCCAAGGAGCAGGGAGCCCGATGCGGGACTCGATCCCAGGACCCTGGGATCATGACCTGAGCCGAAGGCAGATGCTTAACCATCTGAGCCACCCAGGCGCCCTTAATGGTATTATATTAAATGAGATAAGTCATACAGAGAAAGATAAATACCATATGATTTCACTTATATGTGGAATCTAAAAAACAAAACTCATAGATACAGAGCACAAATTGGATGGTTGCGAGAGGGGAGGGGGATTGGCAGTTTTTTTCATTTCTCTTATGTTAATTTTTTTTAATTTCTAGCATTTCCTTTTGATTATTTCTTATATTTTCCACTGCTATGCTTACATCACTGATCAGTTCTTGTATGATGTCTACTTTTTCCTTTAAAGTCTTTACTATTACTCACAATTATTTAAAATTCCCTGTTTGATAATTCCAAAATCTGTGTCATATGTGAATATAGTTGTAATATTTGATTGTTACTTCAGACCGTGTTTTTTCTTTTCTTTAGGTATGACTCATAGCTGTGGTGGTGGTTGTTGTTGCAAGATTCATATGTTGTATTGCATAGTAGGAACTGGGGTAAATAGGTTTCTAGTGTGAGAATTTATGTTACTCTAGCTAAAAGTTGGGCTTTGTTGAATGATTGCTATAACTACAGGTGTCAGAGTGTTCAAATTCTTGTATTATCTTTGATTTTATCTCCCCTCTTAGCTTTTGGTTTCTCTAAACACTCCCTCAAAGGGTTTTTCTTGCCTCTTCCAGGAATAATCCTTTATTACTATACTGGAGCCTTTTAATGTGATGGTAAGGTGTGGAGGCAAGGAATGATCTATAATCTTATAATTGATTAAATCTCAACCTTTTGTGTTTCTGGGTGGTGACCTTCACAGTGTATCTACTTGTAGGGCTCTTCTCAGCCCCTGAGAGGAGACAGGAAAGTTCCCCAGGGGAACTGAAATGAGAGGGATGCTCTTCCCTCATGGATACGGCTCAGATAAATTCCTTTCTCTTAGAGAATAAACCTTGTTATGGAGAAGGTCTAGACATATTTGACAAGGATTACTCTTTCCCTCCCTCTGACAGAGCCAAAAGGGGATCCTTTCTCAGATCTTCATTATGAGAATCTGGTATGGTGTCTGGAGGTAAAGCCCATGGAAGTGTGAGATTTTTATTTTTATTTTAAGGATTTTATTTATTTATTTGAGAGAGAGAGAGAGCGCAGGCACTTGCATGAGCAGGGAGGGGTAGAGGGAGAGAGAGAAGCAGGCTCCCCGCTGATCAGGGATCCCTATGGCGGCTCAAAGACAGGACCCTGACTTCATGACCTGAGCTAGAGGCAGCCGCTTAACCGACTGAGCCACCCAAGTGCCCCAAAAGTGTGAGATTTTTAAAAAGAACGCTTGACCTCAAAGGAATACATGTTTTCATTTGTGAGTTTAGTATGCTAATTACAAAAAAGATTAGAAAGCAAACTAAAGACAAAAATAACTTATTCCTTAGCAATGTCTACAGCTAAGATTTTTATGAATTCCAGTATTTATGCTTATACATTTATGCATATACTTAAATTATTTTGTGCTTGTGTATGGATGTGTGTTTGTGTGTGCATGTGTGTGTACATGAGCTTACGTGTGTGTGTGTTTCACTGAATCTCAGATAGCCAGTATCTATTTAATCATGCTCCTCAGTTTTTGCAAATTTTCCTACTGGTTACTGCAAGTCCTCTAACTTTTATTTTTTATCATCTTCCATGATTTACATTACCATTCTTATCAACTACAGGTCCAAGTATAATGTGTTTGATATATATCCTAAACATGCAGGTATCCTTTTAAAATACAAAGTATTTTATTTTTATATATCTTTCTAATTTTCTAATAAATAGTATAATGTTTTAGGTTTTACAACATTTTTAACCCAAAGACTTTTTCTTTTCTGAGGATTATGTGTTCTGTTGTATGAACATATAATTTGTTTCTTCTCATTGCTGTTCACAGTATACCACATTGAAACCTATTTTTACTTCCCACTCTCTATCAGCACAAATAACATTAGGTTAAACATCCTCATACATGTCCATTTCCATACCTTGTGAGAATTTCTCTGAAATACATAACCAGGAATGAGGTCTCCGGAATAAAGAGCACATGAGTTCTTCCAGAAATGTTACTTAATTATGACATTTTCCTTTCCAGAATATCTGAATTAGTTTACACACATTAGGTGTTTATGAGAATTCTTTTTGCCCACTTCCTTGTCAGCACTTAGTACCACTGGAGTTACTAATTTTCGCCATTCCAATGCATGTAAATGATATTTCTTTGTTTTAATTTGCATTCATCAGATGATTAGTAAGTTCGATCACTTCTTCATATACCTCTAAGTCCACATGATTTTCCCATCTGTGTACTGACTGCTCATTTTAACCTCCACAAATTATTATCTACTCATTCCCTAAAGGTGTGTTGCTTACTTCCCTTCTTGAGTGTGGGCTGGACTTCTAAAGAATAGAACATAACAGAAGTAATGGTGTGACACTTGATGTGGTCCAGTTGTTACAACCTGTATTGGAATGATTCTGTTCATAATACCCTGTCTTTCTGTCATGCCTTAATATCTAATAGAATGCGTGTCCAGGCTTTTAAAAGTTAACTGAATAAACTAAACTAACTTTTCAAAGTTAACCTGAGTATTTGTCTTAATCTTCCATATTTTAGAATGAGTTTGTTGACTCTTCCACTAATACCAGCTTAAATGGGATTTTCAAAAATGGAAATGCCATCATTCTCTTCTTACAATAAAATAAAAAACTGTGTAAAAAAATCACATTCTTTTTATTCTGTAATATACACAATATTCAAACAACATTTAGCTATTACTTATAGCACTTTGAGCTCTCTGCCCATAGATAGGACCCTCTACTTTCCAAGAGGTTCATAGCCTTAAAGTGAATGAGCACAGACATCAAAATAAATGGCTGACACCTATAGCTGAGGTTCTTCCATAAATGTTCATACAATTGTTTCAGCAAACTGGAAAGAATACTTGATTTTTTTTTTCTACAAACTTTCTTGGAGCAACTGAATGGCAAGATCTATTCACAAAAATTCTAAGTCTTAATATCCATAAGCATTAATCCATTATTCTATCAGAATTAAACAATTTTAAAAAAGCAGGTATTTAAATTAAGAATGCTTTTACACCTGGACAGGATTCTGATAAGCATCTATTTTTGTTTTGCTCAGGGAACACCTGTCAATCTAATACAGGGAAGCCTCCAGTAAAAGACAGTGATTGTGATATTATAGTATCCTCTTCCTACTAGAAGAAAAAATATTATATAGTAGGATTAGAGGGATTATGGATCCCATTTGGTGATTTTTCTTAGAAATGATCTATCTAGGTGTTTATTATGGATCATTTGGTGTATTAAGATACATAAAACTATCTTTCAGTGTTTTTTTCCATGTATAATAGGACATAAAGGATTAAGCTGCCAGATCAAGACTCACCTGAAGTGAGTTATTTTAATACCTCCCAGTTATGAGAAGTAAAAAATTCCCTGTTTTGTTTGAGTCAGTTTAGGATGAATTTTATATTACTTGTAACTTTAAGCCTCTTAATTAATGCATGACACAAAGCTCAAGTTAGGCTGAGATTTAAATGGTAGGTCCTCCTAAATTATCTGGATTGTTTGTATAAGTAACAGAAGCTAAATTTCATTTGAAATACTTTGTGCCTCTAAACACACCTCAAGTATCCCAAATAAACACAAGAAAATGACCCCTCGCCTATGGCTGTCAAATGGTAGGATTAACCCATGGAGAGAAGCTAATAAATCACTAGAAAATCAGCACACACAGCTCTACAGGAAAACTAAGTGAGGAAATTATTTCTCCAGAATTTTCTAAGGTAATGGAGATATTTTGCTCCACTTCATGTAGAAAGGAGTATAGAACACTATAAACATTTTATTGCAATTCTTTGTATGATTATTATTTAAAATGCAGTTCAAGAAATCTTCCAGTAGCTGATAATGGTTTGAGATAAAGTGTTCTTTGTAAAGCAATTTCCATTATTTTCCATCTACACCAATTTAATGTATTCAGTTGTTTAAAACAGCTATTTTTATATTCAGTTAAATGTAATATTACAGTTCATATCATTTTCTTTTCACAGGAAAGTGACTCCATGAATCTAAATCTAAAAATTTAAATCAAGAGAAAACAAATAGAGTATTTTTACATGAAAAAAATGTGGAATAATAAGTCTGTTAAATGACTTAACTGGTTCAACTAATTGTTTCTGAAAAGCAACCAATTATTTAATTAAACTGGTTGGTCAATTTAGTAAAAATATTAACCCAGTTTGATTTGTAGAAATCTTTCTCTTGCCTGACTTTTACTTACTTAAGATTCAACCAGCTAACAGGTGACATCACTCCTGAGGCCATGGACAAATCCTTTTATCATTTTACTGCCAGTTTTCCCAAGGGTTCCAATAGCATCTTGTGTTTATCCCTACTATAGCTCTTGTAATAACAAGAGCTAACATGTATTGAATCTCAGCTGTATGACAGGCACAGTTCTTGATGTACATTATCTCATTTAAACTTCAAAAAATCTATGAGACAATTTTGTTGTTGGTGGTGGTGTTTGTTTAACAAATGAAGATACTCAGGCTCAGTGAGGTAATTAACTTACACTCAACGTTAATTAACAAATAACAAAGAAAGAGAAGGTATGATCCATGAGACAAGAGAAAAACTATGAATGGTGTTTGGTCTCAGAAGTCCAAAGAAAAGGAGAATTACAAGAAGGAAAGTAAAGTCAAGAAAATCAAGGAAAGAGAAATGAGAGCTAAGACCAATAATTATCATTGTACAGTTTTAGTTTGGTGTATCTAAGTTGTATTATAAAATACAGAATCTAAGTTGTATTATAAAAAGGTAGTATATTCAGAGGAAGGAAAGATTCAAATCTGGATTTAACTGATTTGAATAGCTCATAGTTTTTTCTCCACACAAGTAGTTCTCAAGTATCAGTATACATAAGAAGCATCTAAAGAAATTCTTGTGAATGTGGGTTCCTGTCCCAAACAGCACATCTATGGAGTGAGGCCTTGCATCTGTTTTCACTCTTATTATATTTAAAATTTTTAATTCCAGTAGAGTTAACATACTGAGGCCTCGCAGTTTTAAGAAGCACCACCCACGTGATTCTGATGAAGTTGGCAATGGAGCACACTTTCATTTTTTATTAAAGATTTTTATTTATTTATTTGACAGAGAGAGAGACAGTGAGAGAGGGAACACAAGCAGGGGTAGTGTGAGAGGGAGAAGCAGGCTTCCTGCTCTGAGCAGGGAGTCCCATGCGGGGATCGATCCCAGGACCCTGGGATCTACGACCTGAGCCAAGGCAGATGCTTAACAACTGAGCCACCCCGGCATCCCGGACGATACTTTTAGAAACGCTACACTCTCATGCCAACTCTAACAGGGAGCTTTTTCTTTCTTTTTTTTTTTTTTTAAGATTTTATTTATTTGTCAGAGAAAGAGAGAAAGAGTGCAAGCAGGTGGAGTGGCAGGCAGAGGGAGAAGTGAGCCTGATGCAGGACTCAGTCCCAGGACCCTGCAATCATGATCTGAGCCGAAGGTGGGTGCTCAACTGACCGAACCACCCAGGTGTCCAAACAGGGGGCTTCTTGAAGGCAAGGATCTTGCAGGTTTCCAGTAGTGAGCATAACGCTTGACTTACCACGAGAATCTAATGTAGCTTTACAGAGCTAAGCTCCACAGTGGTTTGGAACAGAAAATTGACTATAATTTGAAAATACTCATGTTTTGGCCATGGACATGGCCATAATTTCTATAAACTCATGTACCCTGTTGTTTGTGTTTGGAATGTGCACACTTACTCTAAACAGTGTCACTTTTTGTTTCCCAATGACATTCTGAAAAGAGATGCAGTGATTTGGATCTTTGCTCTATGGATGGTCTCCTTACTTGTTTCAAACTATTAACAGTTTTCATTGTCCATTATAACAATTCACTTCACAGGGCTTTATTCTTCCTTAAAACAAACTGGCTTATCTCAATCTTTCTTTCTTTCTTTTTTTTTTTAAGATTTTATTTATTTGACAGAACACAAGCAGAGGGAGACAGAGGGAGAAGCAGGCTCCCTGCTGAGGAAGGAGCCCAACGTGGGACTTGATCCCAGGACCCCGGGATCATGACCCAGGCTGAAGGCAGCTGCTTAACTGACTGAGCCACCCAGGCATCCCTCAATCTTTCTTTTTAACTCTTGTGATTTTTTTCCTTGTTCCAAAAATCATATATGCTTATTATTGAAAACCTCAAACTTTTAAATAAGCAATAAATTTCTCCCATTATTCCACAATAGATGACATATTCATAAACCTCTTTTCAGTCTTATAATTATTTACACATATTTATAAAAAATATTATAAAATATGTATGATTTTTAACTTCCCTTTGAACTTAATTTGAAATCATTAATAATTTTTGTACTATTAATTTTCTTTAAAACATTGAAATAAATTGAAATAGCATTGAAATAAATGCATATAATAATTTTTAGTCATTTGTAGCATATTTTTGAATTTTATGTTATTTTCAATGGTTTGTATTATACAATGTTGGGGAAAATTCTTACATTTAGATCTTTTATATATATATGTTATATATATAATATTTTGATCTTTACTCACATTTTTTATTATTCCCTTAGCATACATTTCTAGAAGTAGAATTAACAGCTCAAAATATAAATACATTCAAGCATTTGTAAGATTCCCATCTAAAATGTTTTACAATTAAATGCCCTAAGCAGTATAGGAAAATATCTGTTTCTAGGACCCTATCAACATTGGATTTTATTACTTTAAAAAATTTGGTCACTTTGATGGTGCCAAATAATTTTAATTAATATTTTAACTTGATTACCAGGCAGCTGGATTAATTTGTTAATATTCCTCTTTGCTAAATGGAACTATTAATTTCTCATCACTTATGACAGAGAAGAAGGATGACTCTCCCAGCTTTGGTGGAAGATTCAACATTATTTTCTGATTTTATCATTGCTGAAAGTATTTTATCAAGCTCTACTAATCCTCTGTTGTCAGGGCTGGCCCTGAGCTACGGTGAGGATTCAATGAGGTACAGAGGTAAATGAGATAAAGAAAGTAAAAGGCTAGTCTCAGTAACAGATGGCTTAATATTAGGCTCCTTAGTAATTTTTACTGGTAAGATTTTTATGAAATTCAGTATTTATGCACATACATGTTTTATTTGCATTTTCCCTCTAAGCCTATTAATTTTCTATTTTTTTTCATTTACCATCATAAAAATCCAAGACCAGATAGCTTCACTGATGAATTCTACCAAACATTCAAAGAAGACTTAATCCCTGTCCTTCTTAAACTCTTCCAAAAAATTGAAGAGGAGAGAAAGTTTCCAAACTCATTTTACAAGGCCAGCATGACCCTGATACTAAGACCAGAGAAGGACACCACAAAAAAAGAAAATTACAAACCAATATTCCTGAGGAACACATACAAAAATCCTCAACAAAATATAGCAAATCAATTCAACAATACATTAAAAAGACTGTACACCATGATCAACTGGGATTTATCCCAGGAATGCAAGGGTGGTTCAACATCTGCAAATCAATGTGATACACCACATTAATAAAACGAAAGGTAAAAATCATATGGTCATCTCATAGAGACAGAAAAAAAATTAAAAATTCAACATCCTTTTATGATAAAAACTCTCAACAAAGTGGATATAGAGGAAATATATCTAAACACAATCAATGCCACAGTATTATCATACTGAATGGTGAAAAGCTGAAAGCTTTTCCTCTAAAATCAGGAACAAGGTAAGGATGCCCTCTCTTGCCATTTTTATTTAACATTGCATTGTAAGTCCTAGCCAGGCCAATTAGATAAGACAGGGAAAAAAAGGCATCTAAAGTGGAAAGGAAGATGTAAAATTGTCACTATTTGCAGATGACATGATATTATATATGGAAAAACCTAAAGATTCAACCAAAAACCTGTTAGAACTAATAATAATTCAATAAAGTTGCAAAATCAGTATTAGTATACAAAATTAGTATACAAACTCTGCTGCATTTCTATACATTAATAGTGTATATTATTCAGAGAGAGAAATCAAGAAAATGATCCCATTCACAATTGCATCATAAAGAATAAAATTAACTAAAGAGGTGAAAGACCTGTACACTGAAAACTATAGATGAAAAGAAATGATGGGAAAAAACTGAGGAAGACACAAGTAAAAGGAAGAATATTATGTGCTCATGGACTGGAAGAATTAATATTAAAATATCCATATTACCAAAAACAAACTACAGATTCAATGCGATCCCTCTTAAAATTCCAATGACATTTTTCACAGAAATAGGACAAATTCTAAATTGGTATAGAACAAAAGATACCAAATAGCCAAATAACATTGACAAAGAACAAAGCTGGAGGTATAATTTTCCCTTATTTTAAGCTATACTATGAAACTATATTAATAAAATATTATGGCATTGGTATAAAGATAGACACATAGATCAATGGAATAGAATAGAGAGCCCAGAAGTAAACCCATGTGTATATGGTCAATTAACTGACAACAAAGGAGACAGGAATATACAAGAGGGAGGGGCACCTGGGTGGCTTAGATGGTTAAGCATCTGCCTTCAGCTCAGGTCATGATCTTCAGGTCCTGGGATTGAGCCTCATGTCAGGATCCCACCTCAGTGGGCAGTCTGCTTCTCCCTTTGCCTCTCCCCCTGACTGTGCTCTCTCTGTCTCTGTCTCTGTATCTCTCTCAAATGAATAAATAAAATCTTAAAAAATATATATATATACAATAGGGAAATGACAGTCTCTTCAATAAATGGTGTTGGGAAAACTGGACAGCTAAATGAAAAGAATGAAATTGGACCACTATATTATACAACATACAAATATTAACTCAAAATTGATTAAAGACTTCACAGGGGTGCCAGGTGGCTCAGTTGGCTAAGTGTTTGCCTTTAGCTCAGGTCATGATTCCAGGGTCCTGAGATCGAGTCCCACATCAGGCTCCCTACTCAATGCCTGCTTCTCCCTCTCCCTCTGCCTGCCCCTCTCCCTGCTAGTACTCTCTCTCTGTCAAATAAATAAAATCTTAAAAAAAAAGAAAAAACTTCAAAGACCTGAAACCATAAAAATCTTAGAAGAAAACATAGGTGGTAAGCTCCTCAACATCAGTCTTAGTGATGATTTTTTGGGTCTGACTCAAAGGCAAGGGAAATGAAGCAAAAATAAACCGTTGGGACTACATCAAACTAAAAAGCACCTGCACAGCTTAGGAAACCATGAACAAAACAAAAAGACAACCTATGGAATGGGATAAGATATTTGCAGTTCATATATCTGATAAGTGGTTACTATCCAAAACATATAAAGAACTCACACAACTCAATTACAAAACAAAAAAAAACAAAACCAAAAGCAATCAGTTAAAAAAAATGGGCAGAGAATCTGAAGAGAAATTTTTCCAAAAAAGACATAACAGATGGCCAACAGATACATGAAAAGATGCTCAATATCACTAATCATCAGGGAAATGCAAATGAAAACCACAGTGAATTATCACCTTACACCTGTCAGAATGGCTATTATCAAAAAGACAGATAAGTTTTGGCAAGGGTGTGGAGAAAAGGGAATCCTCATGCACTCTTGGTGGGAATGTAAATTTGTGTAGCTACTATGGAAAACAGTATGAAGTTTCCTCAAATAGTTAAAAATAGAACTACCATATGATCCAGTAATTCCACTACTGGGTATATATCCAAAGAAAATGAAAACAATATTTTGAAAAGATATATGCATCACTACGTTCATGCATTATTTAAAACAGCCAAGATATGGAAACAACTAAAATGTCCATAGATGGATGAGTGGATAAAGATGTGACATATATGTACACACACACACACACACACACACACACACACACACACAATGGAATACTACTCAACCATTAAAAAGAAGGAAATCACACCATTTGCAAAAACAAGGATGGAGCTTGATGGTAATAAGTCAGATAGAGAAAGATAAATACCATATTATTTCACTTATATGTGGAATCTAAAAAACAAAGCAAACAAACAAAACAAAACAAAAACCAGACTTATACAGAGAAGAGATTGGTGACTGTCAGAGGGGAAGGGGATGGGGGAGGCAACATGGGTAAAGAGGATTAAGAAGTACAAACTTCTGGGACACCAGGGTGGCTCAGTAAGTTAAGCATCCAACTCTTGATTTCGGCTCAGGTCATGATCTCAGGGGTGAGATCGAGCCCCACATTGGGCTCTGCATTCAGCAGGAAGTTTGCTTGAGATTCTCCCTCTCTCTCTCCCTCTGGCCCTCCCCTCCCTCTCTCTCTTTCAAATAAATAAATGAATCTTTAAAAAAAAAAAAAAAGAAGTACAAACTTCCAAAATTAGTCCTGGGGATGTAATGTACAGCATGAGGAATATAGTCAACAATATTGTATTAAATTTGTAAGGTGACAGATGGTAGCCAGACTTACTGTGGTGCCCATACAGATGTCAAATTACTATGCTGTACACCTAAATCTAATATAATATTGTATGTCAATTATACCTCAATTAAAAAAATTCACTTACCAATGCAATGTTCTTTTTTTCATGGTTATGGAAATAAACAGATTTTTCATCTCTTCTTGAGTCAGTTTTAGCAAATTGTATTTTTCCAGGAATTCTTATATTTTATCACATACAATTGTCAAGTAAAATATTTCTTCTTAATACTTCATCTCAGTTTCAAGTCTATTATGAACGCTTTTCTTTTTATTGTGCTTTTAGTTTTGAAATGTATAGTTTTGTTAGTTTTCTCTTTGTTACTAATTTCCAATTTAATTGCATTTTGGTAAAAACAAAAACAAAAAAGTCCTGATTTGTATGACAGTAATTCTTCGAATTTTGGAGACTTATTTGCTCAATTTTGGTAAACATTCCCTATGCTTGAAAATAATGTATCTTCAGCATTTGTTGAGTTCAGTGTCTAATATCTTTACATAAGTAATTTCCATGAGGACTACATTTTCTTTTTCTGTTTTATTCCATGCTGCATGTATGTTAAACTGTGTCTAGTTCTTAATAGGTATTCAATGATTATTTGTTAAATGAACAAATTCTAGATTAAGATTGCTAATTGTGTTGCTCAAATCTTCTAGACTTTAACTATTTTTTTTTGGAATTTATCAGTTTCTCCTCCTCCTATCAATTTTTGCTTTATAGATTTAAAAATAATGTTACTAGTTACCTATGATTAGAATTATTACATGCATCTGAGAAACTGAAACTTTACCATTCAGTTTTAGCTAGAAATGCTAAGAGACAAATATGTACCATTAAAAATTACTATATCACCTTTACAATATTGTTTTCCTAGTATCTCTTTTTAAATTATTTATTTATTTATTTATTTAAAAGATTTTTATTTATTTATTTGACAGAGAGAGACATAGCAAGAGAGGGAACACAGGCAGGGGGAGTGGGAGAGGGAGAAGCAGACTCCCTGTGGAGCAGGGACCCCGATGTGGGGCTCGATCCCAGGACCCAGGGTTCATGACCTGAGCTGAAGGCAGATGCTTAACAACTGAGCCAATCAGGTGCCCCCAGAAGCCATGCATTTTTTAAGGAACATTTAGTTTATTTTAATCACTAATATAGATTGGTTCATTTCTATCATTTCCTTTGAGTTTCCTATTTTCTGTTTTTTCTCATCTATTGAAGGACATTCTTTATAAGTTCTTTAGTGGTAGTCTGTTGGTTAAGATGAGAAAAGTTGGGGCGTCTGGGTGGCTCAGTTGTTAAGCATCTGCGTTCGGCTCAGATCATGATCCCAGGGTCCTAGGATCGAGTCCCGCATCGGGCTCCCTGCTCAGTTGGAAGGCTGCTTCTCCCTCTCCCACTCCCCCCACTCGTGTTCCCTCTCTCACTGTCTCTCTCTGTCAAAAAATAAATAAAAAATCTTTAAAAAAAAATGAGAAAAGCTGTCTGAAACTGTCTTTATTTCACTCAGTATCCCATTGTAAGTTGAATATTGTTTTCTTTTAGAGTACTTTGAGGATACTATTTCACTGTTTTCTACTTCTATTTCTACCAACTATTAGTATTATTCTTGTTCTTTTTTACATAATTTGTCATTTTGTCTGCTTATGTTTTCTTTGTTAATCTATATTTTGAATATTATATACATGAGTTTTTAAATTGTTGTTTGGTATTTCTTTGCTTACTAAATCTGAAGATTACTAGATTTTATCAATTCTAGATTCTCCCTCCCCCTGTACACCCCCCCGCCCAACAGCTACATGTCTCTCCCATTTGCTCCATTATCACCTCTGGAAATCTGATGCCTCATACCTTCCCTCGCTCTCTTAGGCTTAATTTCATCTAACCCATCACTTTGTCTCTGTAGCCACAGTTTTGTGTAATTTCTTCATATCTACCTTCTAGTTCACTAATTTACCCTTTCATAATGTCCAACCTATTCTTTAATCCTTCCTTTGAGTTTTTAATTTTAACTATGCTATTTTCCATTTTTAGAAGTTGTGTTTTTTATCCTTTAAATTTACCTGGTCATTTTGATAGTCTCTTGCAGCTTATTCATACTTTTTACTCATTCCTTATGTTCTTAAACTATTATTTTTAAAGCTTTTTTTTTTTTTTTGAGCACAGTTGACACACAATTTTACCACAGGTTCAGGTGTTAAATGATTTCTGTTCGCTTCTGCCAGATACCTTGAAGCACTACCAACCTTTGCTGACTTTAATAAAATTCTCAACTGTGATTATTCAAGTTGCAAAATAAAAATTAAAACTTTTAAACTACAAACAGGCCTATTAAGGCTATGGCTTCTCATGGACATACTTTTTCTCCTTTTCCTCTCAGAACCAAAGCTGAGAGCAATAAGCTCTTTTGATGTCTACCCCTGAGGAGAGAAGGTCTCCCACCACCCCAGTTTATTCTTTCCTGAGGCATAGCCTTTCCTAAGCCCTAGTTTTATTGGTGGGAGAGGTCTCTGATATGACCCGTGAATGCTGTGAAAGCTCAGGGCTTTGTCTTTTGCTAGCTGGTCATACACATTAATTAAAACCTTAGACTTCTCAAACTTTACTTCTCAAATTTAGTTTGTACACAGATCACTTGGGTATTTTGTTAAAAGACAAACACTTAGTAAACAGGTCTATATGGAGCCCAACCCTCCTCACTTCCAATAAGCACCCAGGTGATGCCAGTACTGCTGGTTTGAGAAGCAGCACTGAATAACAAGACCATGACTATCAGGGACTGTACACCCTGTGAGTATTCAGTAGCTTCAGCACTGGTTTATCTCCAGGAGGTTCTCCTCCCAGTTTGTTGCTGGCCACAAATGATTTCACTTAATTTCTTACAATTTCATACATTGATTTAAAAGGATGTATTATATTTTATCTAGCAGGTTTAAATGTTTTATAGTATGCAGTTTTAGTCTACTATATTGTAGGAAACAGAATTCTTCTCCAAATAAGGAAGAGAATCTTAAAATCTGTGGCATTCATACTTAAATTCATCCCATTAAGCATTTTTTTTGGTATGTACTATAAAATAAGTTGTATTGATATAGATTTAAGTCAAACATTTTCATATGGAATAGATTTTGGTCATTTTAAGTGATTTTAGGATTTGCTTTAATGATGCATACAAAAAGGAAAAAAATGAAGAAATGAAATAAAGACACAATGAACTTTTAGATAATTTACCCAAATGACAGATGAAAAACAGATCTCATACAAACATGTTAGAAACCCATAACTTGAATATTTTCTAAAACAGGGTTACATTAGAGGAGATTTACTATACTTTTGATCACTGCATACTTTAAACATACTTTAAAACTCCATATATATATATATATATTTCTATCTGAATTGCAACCATTGATATTTGTCTTTTAAATGTTTAGATTACTTAAAAATATTCATCCAAATTTACTCTATATTATTTTATAGCTTTGATTAGATATCTAATGATGCAGAAGAATTGGTTTCTGGTTGTTTCATGCCAGGAAGGTGAGTTCTGCTAAAAACTTGCTCTCTAATTATTAAAGTCCCACTGCAATGACTATTCTTTAAAGTAATAAAAGGTTAGTACAAACTATGATTATTTTGTTTAACTGCCTTATAAAATAACCAACCTCTTAAAGGTTATCCTAATCAAAATCTCAAAAAGCTGCTCAAATCAACAGTGAAAACTTGACATATCTAGTGGCATTTGGATCTTAGAAGTGCTCAAGATCAGGTAAATGAATGGTAACGGTTTGAATGTGGATATTACTTATAAAATCACCTAAGACCATCTTTTTTTATTTAAAAAATAGAACAGAATGTTCCTATATGCAAATTGTAAAGCACCTTCTAAAGAAGCATATGCCAACAATAAATTTTAAAAAAGAAAAAGAAGAAATAACCCATTCTTTCCTTACAAAGAACAGTGCACCAGAAACAAAACTCAAGTAAGGATAGGTTGTTTCAAAGGTGTACAAATAAATAAGCAAAGACATAAAGCACAATGAATTACTTGTAGAAACTCATAAAGTGAATGAGAACTTTTCCCCCTAGATATATCAAGGGAAATGATGAGATTAGCAAAAGGTAAAATATATACTTCTAGTGAATAGAGACATGAAATAAATAATACCCTTAATGGTTAACATTCTGAATTAAGAAAGAGACAATTTGGTTCACTGAGAATTACACAGATTCTTCAGAAAGGGTCGTTGACAAAAGAAATGCTTGGGAAATGTTGAGACAACCTGAACATGCACCAATTTCCAATTCTGGATGCCACCAATTATGAAGACTTCATAAAGAACTTACAATCATTTTCACAGAGTCCCTTAAAATTATTCTTAGGAACAAGACATGTTTGAGAGGACTTAAAAAGCAAAAACAGAACATAAAATACAAATCTGACTTAAGAACGGAAACAAGTAATTCTGGGTATGGCTTAGGGTAAGTCTGCTAAGAAAAAGTAAATGTTATGAAGCTATACCTCGTAAGTTAAGTCCTTAAGAATAATAAGGATTGTGTTTTTTTCAATAGATTTATAAAGTTTTTTGGTGATAGTTTCTCCCTGGGATAATAGTAAAGTTATGGATATAACAGATGTCTGGTTTTCCAACTCAGTGTTTTAATGTAAACAACAGGGACTGCTTAGTGAAATATGAAGATCGTCTACTATTTTGTCTATCCTCTTTTCATGTTCATATATGAGGCCAAGCTAAAGAAATAACACCTATGCTCCTTTAAGAGAACACAGAACCAAATCACATCTTCCATCATTATCTGATCAAAATGGCTAACATTGCATTCTGTGTTTTTGCTAAGAAGTAAAGGAGGTGACGCTTCATCACAAAAAATGAAGAGGCTAGGGCGCCTGGGTGGCTCAGATGGTTAAGCGTCTGCCTTCGGCTCAGGTCATGATCCCAGACTCCCGGGATCGGGTCCCGCATCGGGCTCCCTGCTCCTTGGGAGCCTGCTTCTCCCTCTGCCTCTCTCTCTGTCTCTGTCTCTCATGAATAAATAAATAAAATCTTTAAAAAAAAATGAAGAGGCTAGAATAATGTTTTAAGAGACTTTTATACAGCTTACATTCTAAATATCTCATATAATAAAATTCAAAACAATAAGCTATTAATAACCTGCATTCACATAACATGATAAATAAGGCAGTGTACTTTGAGAATCTTAAATCACTAATGTTTTTTATGCCTGTGTTTTTTTCTCCTATACGAACAGGTCTGCACTAGTCTGCATTAATTAAATTTAAGTAGGATTTCTGAGCCTGGATCATCATTAAGTCTGTGGCCCTGATTTAAATCTGCAGTAAAACATTTCTCCATTAAGTCTTGTGCTTTTGTGTCATATTTCATACACTAGTTGTCTCTTAATTAAATCCATGATGGTCCACCAACACAGACTATTAAAATAACTATACTTTGCTCTTGACATATTTATGAGACAGAGTCATAAGACTATAGACTGATACTTGAACTACTCACTAGAAATGCTAATAAGATTATGATAAAGGTAAGATTAGAACATTCCTCTTCTTTCTCTTCTCTTCTTTCTTGAGATTTATTTTTATAACTACAGTTCACTTCTATTTCAGGTTCTGACTTTTTCCCCAGACCATCTGAAAGCTCTTTCATTGTAGAATAACTGCAAATTAATAGTCAATGGAAACCTTGTAAAGTGTTAATTTATATCACATGATGTTAATATAAACATTGAGATATATTCTCCTCTGTGTTTTGCTCTCTTCATAGCTGCAAGTACATACATTAATCTAGACATGTTTGCCAAGCCTTTAGGTGTTCAGAGTGAAGAAAATTTACAAGGACTGGAAAGAGAAAATAACCCTGAGTAAGAAAGCAGTTAACTTTTAGATGGGGTGAACAGAAGCCCACATATGTCAACTTCAGATATACTGAATTTTCAATCTGCTCTCCACAAAGAATGATGGTCTCTTCCTGGGTGAATTTCCGAACTTAGCATATGATGAAAGAGAGTTTCCAGTTTCTTTTGTTTGCTTTCAGTAGCTTCATGTACACTTTGGATTTTGTTTCATTTTTCTTTGAAACACTTTTTGTTTGTTTGTTTGCCACATAGGGGTAGGGCCTTTTGGGGAGGTTGAAGTGTTCTTCAAGGATCCGGAAGTTTCAAATGACTGGAAGCCGTGCCAAAGCAGACAGTATGTACAGAAGCAACAAGGAGACTTCATCAAGCAATCTAACGCGAGCAGGCATTATCTAATACAAATATAGGGAGGAGTTCACAGTCTTTAAATCCATTTATCTGCTTCTTACTAATATCAGTAGATGTTCTGTAGCTTGTAAAAATAATACTATGCAATTCATCATTCAGCTCTGGATTTTTAGCTGAAGTTTTTAAAAGTATTGCAACGTGAGAGATAGACTTAAAATAAAATACAGCTTTATTATAGCATTGGTCTGCAATGATCAATGCAAGTATAAAATAAATTCTAATGTCTTGTCAAGAATAGCAGCTACAGTCAGGCAGCTTCACTAAACACATTAAATCTAATAAAATCACCCTCACGTACTCCTGACACTAGTAGTAATTAAAATAACTTGTTTCAAAAAAATTGGTCCTATACATGAATACTTATTGGCAATTATTTCTTAGTTCTTCAAACCAAAGATAACATAATTTGATTCTCACACAATTTTCTTGTAAATGCGGTTCATATTGGGTTTTATATGCAGCTTAAGACTGTTAATTGCCATTTTGAGCCTCACAGTAAAATAGAGTTCAATATGTCGCTTTTCTCAAGCATAGAGAAATGTTTGAGAAATGCTTGTCTTAGTCTAATGAACTGTGAATAATTTACAACCTGAGTCCTATTTTTCAGTATAAGTGGTTCTGACTTTTCTTAAAGCTTGTAAAGCCTAATCAACTTGTTACATTCATCTGATTAAAAAAATCTATGGCAAAGTAGAAAGACGAATCCAGTGCCTCAGAAAGGCTGCATTGGTGTTGTTTTTTTGATTTTCTTAAGGCCACTTTTTCATTTGGATCTATTCTTCCTTTACCTTTCTAGACAACGTATTATATAAACTAAGGATTTTATTTTCCATATTTGTGACAAAATATTATCTGACTTAGAATATTTTCAAAATCCCCTACCTCTTGGCAGGCACACTCGATAACTTCCTGAATTTACAGAGACCTAGCTGTTCTGTCAGAAAGAAAAAGGAGCTGTTTCAGGGTGTGAACATTTTTCATTTCTGAAAGAATCACAATCATGAGATGTGATTCCAGCTAGTTCTGAGCGCGTGTGCTTAACAGAACTAGCCAAAGAGATCAAAACAGTGAATCTAATATTCAACAATGACCACTGAAGCAGCTTTGTGTCACCGGCATGAGAGGGTGGTGCAGACATTTTATCTGGCCCAGGAGCTTGGAAAAGAAGTAAGCTAATTTAATATTCACTCTGTATTTGCTCAAGGATCATTTTTTTTTGTAAAGGCATAATTTTTGAAGAGCTTAGAAATATATTAGAGGATGTGTGAGTCAAAAGGCATTTTAGAGACAATTTGATTTTACTCATTTTGTGACAGAGGAAACTAAGATCCAAAAAAATTAAGTGATACATCTTTTCTTTCATAACCATGCTGCAGAATGATTGATAACAGAACAAAGGGAAATCATGATGTCGATTATTTAAAATTAGGGACGTGAAAAGAAGATGTGGGAAATATCAGGGAAGGGACCAGCAAAACAGTTATTCTTTCGGAGACCATGGTATGTACTGGCTGTCAATAAAAGAGATCTCTGCTTTAGCTTGCCAGCTATGTGATTTCCTTATCCTCAACATAAATGTTAAAGGGCTTAAATTAGTAGAAAATGAAGGGGGGGGAGAAAGAAAATACTTTATTTGCATTTTGAACCTACTCAAATCCATGAAAATCCATGAAGTTAAAAGGCAGAATGAAATCCACCGTGTTTGCATATGTAACTCAATATATATTGTTCCGGGGCAAACTGTTAATTAGAATATGGCAGAGGAATCACCAGACAAAGCTAGAATGTGGATATCAACCACCCAAAAAGGTCAAAGTATGGAAACTAAAACAGAGCCACTGGCAAGAAAGACGAAGGAATACTGAAGTCAAGTTTGGCAGTAACTGAGCAACAGGGAGAAGGTAGACCAGAAGGCTAGAACAAGGACCAGTGATGACTTGCATGTTGTGGGAAACCAGAATCTAGTACAAATGAACAAAATATATAATCAGGGGCTGGCAATTTTTTTCTGCAAATGGCTAGATGGTAAATATTAGGGGTTTTGAAGGTTATATAGTCCCTGCTATAACTATTCCACTTTGCCAGCCATATACAGTATATAAATGAATGGGCACAGCTGTATTCTAATAAAATTTTATGTACAAAATGAGGCACCAAGTAGATTTGGCCTAGAGGCTATAATTTGTCTATGCTTGTTCTAGATTGAAAGGTAGATCTAGATAGATAATAGATAGATAGATAGATAGATAGATAGATAGATAGATAGATGATAGCTATTGATATAAATCTTTTTTCCTCCATAAGCAACCTACCTAACCTATTTCTGGGTTATACACTCAGAATAAGAATAGTCTATTCTTATTATCTATCTTATCTCTATTCTATTCTGATCTCAAAAATAAAGAACACAACTTTGCCCCAAATAAACTCCACACCATATCCAGCAAAACTTCAAAAAATATAAATCAGAACCTATGATTAAAACCCTTCCATGGTTTCCCATTACAAGCAGAATAAACTTCAAAGTTTGGGACATGTCTAACTCCCTGATTTCATATTTTGCCATTCTCTCCCTTGTTCACTCTACTTTAACCAAACTGGCCTTTTGATTTTTTTGAACACTAAACTTGACACCAAAGTCATTGAACTAGCTGTCTTCTCTGCCGAAACCCGCCTTTTCACATATTGGTAGGATTAGCTTCATTTCAATATCGTTGTCATCAGAGATGCCTTCCATTTTCCCCCTTCTTCATAATACACTCATTAATGTTGGAATTTACTTTATTCATGTACTTGTTTATTTTCTGTCTCCCAAACTAGAACAAAATTTCTATAAGGAAAAGAATTATATCTGTGATAGTCCTCACCACGTTCCAGGACTCCTAGGAGTGGCTGACACATAGTAGATGTTCAGTAAAATTTTTAAATGACGCTGATGGAACTTTTTCATACATTTTCTTTTGTGTTGCTCAGAACAGCCTTGCAATATATTGTATTACTGCCAGATAATAAAACAAGCTCTCATAGAAGTTATATGGTTTGTCCACATTTACTGAGCTATAAAATGGCATAACTCTAACATTAAGTTCAATGTTTGCCTCTAAACCCAGTTGATTTAACATTTGTTATCTTTTAAAAACACTACTAACATTTTACAAATATTAGCTCTTTGTAAAACCTCTGTACCGTAAATACTACTATCATCATCATTTTACAGGTAAGAAAGTAAGGTACAGAGAGGTCATATAACTGTACAAAGTCTCATGAATAGCCAGTGGCACAGCTTGGGTTCACACCCAGGTATTAGGGCTCTAGAGTCCTTGTTCTTAACCAACATATTATGCTGTATTTATAAGATATAACCTGTCCGTGAGACTCCTGGATTTGAACAGTCATAAATAGTGTATTCATTTCCTATTGTTGCTATAATAAATTACCTCAAATTAGTGACTTAAAACAGCACCAACTTATTCTTTTACAGTTCTGGAGATCAGCAATCTGGAATGAATCTTATGGGACTAAAATCAAGAGTCAGTAAGATTAGTTCTTTTGGAGTCACAAGGAAAGCATTCGTCCCATTGCCTTTCCTAAAGGCCCAGCATATTCCTTGGTTTATAAGGACCCTCCTGATTATATTAGGCCCACCTTGATACTTCGGGATAAACTGCTCTTGTCAACATCCTCAACTTAATCAACTTAATTGCATCTGCAAGGGTCATTCACATTCTGAGGTAATATTCATAGGTTCTGGAGATTAGATTGTGAAGATCTTTGGAAGTCTACCACAAATAGTATCTATCCAATGGCTCAATATCGAATACTTTAACCACTTAACCAAGTGTAAGTGGAATGAATGTTAATCAGTGATATTGTTACTGTTCAAGTATCAACTCAGTAAGGTCTACCTTGATCCTTTAGTCCAAATTGCCACCTCCACCCCTATTCCCTGCAAGTCATTTTCAATCTGCTCTCATTTTCCCCATAGCACTGCCATCATTAACTACTATAAAAGTTACTGTCTTTTGGGCGCCTGGGTGGCTCAGATGGTTAAGCATCTGCGTTCGGCTCAGGTCATGATCCCAGGGTCCTGGGATCGAGTCCCACATCAGGCTCCCTGCTCCTTGGGAGCCTGCTTCTCCCTCTGCCTCTCTCTGTCTCTCTGTCTCTCATGAATAAATAAATAAATAAATAAATAAAGTTTAAAAAAAAAGTTACTGTCTTTCGTCCACTAGAACATAAACTCTGTGAAGGAAAGGATTTGGATGGATTTGTTCACAGACATACTCCATTACCCATGCCTTAAAAAATATCTAATACATAATAGGCACTTAATAATTGTTTAATAAATAACAAATCCATGAATAAACATCAGCACACAGATCATTCTCTTAGAAAGCAGGATAAGATTGATAAAATAATAGCTTTGTTTCAATTAGTTTTTATTGACTATTTAAAAAATATTTTATGTGGATAATTCCACTGCAGTTGTATGGTCTTATTATTGGATCCTTTGTGATGGCAAAAACAAGAAATCTAATGTTATAATACATCCAAGAGATAGAATAATGTATGGCACATAAAAGATACTCAATAAAATTTGCTGAATAATTGAATGGATCACAAATTCAGGTACACAAAGAGTTAACTCCTTTGCTATGCTCATAGCTAAAAATGAATCTTTTAGTATGCTAAATACAAAAAGATTATGCTTATTGATTATATCAGAATTGTAACAGTATATTCTAATACTGTCTTTAAATATATACATCCTCCATAATGACAGGATTTGAAATAATCAGTTACTTTGTTATAAGGAAGTATAAGAAAGACTATACCAATTACTTTGACCATATGATCAAGGTAAATCTTTAAACTGATGGATCGCTGAGATGAGAATTAAAACTGGACTGTATTGCTCTATGCAAATTATCTAAAAGTCTGAAATGAGGCAGATTTTATTTAGTTGAGAGATTTCAAGAATTTTTTGTTTTACAGTTTTTAATTCTGTCATCCATTTTAATATGAACAGATAGTAGAATTAATTTTAATTTATATCCCTGTATCATCCTTATGACCTGAAAATCATATACATATGCACTATCACTTACATTTAAATTTTATAAGAGCATTCTAGGCTATATAGGATGTAGTAGTTTGAGAGTTAACTGATCCATCCTCCTCTATACTGTTCACTTTTTGTCACTTGTGTTGTGTGGGTATCTCTGAGTAACTCATATGATGCACTCCTTGCATTTGAGAGTTCTCCTTAGTTCTAACTGAAATACCTACTCAAATACATTTTTTTTTATTTTCTCTTGCTTTTAAAATGGTACCTCCTTCTGTGGACAGTAGTTCTTCTTCCATTTGAATTTACTAGATCACTTCATAGTTTAACTGTGGTACATAACTCTTGAAATTGTCCTTTAAAAAGCAAAGATCCTAACTTTCCAGAAAGCCTTTTACGATTAATGTGAAATGGCTATCTGCCGGTATAGGAGGCTCAAAAGGCTCCCTGTCAGGCTGCCAAACCATAGTTAGAAGTGCCCTGAATACTCCTTTGAATACAGAATTGAAATTACCTTGCATTATCATTGCACTGACGTGTCTTCATTTCAAATCAGATAAACTGTCAATTCTATTTAAATAAACCTCACCCTCACAGAGGCTGGAACTGTCCTTCACTCCCCCATTCCTCTTCTTTTTTTTTTAATTGAAACCACCACAAAGCTAGAATTGTGAATGTTTTACTTGAATGTTTTAAAGTAAAAGTTGAGTTGGCAGTGATGTTAAAATTTATTGGCCCACTTCAGTAAAAAACAAAATCTACAGATGGACTTATAATATTTCATTTTTATTCTTATTCTACATAGCTGGACTCCTGCTTAAGTAGGAGGTGTGGAAATTAATTATTTTCCTCCCATGTGTACCATCCTCTTGTGGCTTCTGTCACAAATCAGTACACTGTGGGGTTTTATAATCAGAATTCTGCCTCCAAGAATACCTCGTTAAGTGAATATCACCAAACCTTACTTGGTAATTGGCTCATTGAGTCATGTGGCTCGCTGTCCCTCTCTCCAGTATCGAGGTAGGGCAAGAGCAGTCTGTCATTAATGATATTTATGAAGTAGTAGAGTTCAAAATGAAGAACGGGAACACAGAAATTTGAAGCCTAAGAGACCTGAAAGATCATATAGTTAATCTCTTCATGTGCAACGAAGAAATTTACTCTGGAGAGTTTGGGAGCATTGTCTAGGGTCCCATGGGTACTCTGAGGCAAGGCTTTCCCACTATACCGTACCATTGCCTTCTTCACCTTATAAAACAAAATCCCATCAGCAGCAGTAAAGTAGACATACAACTAAGAGACTTACGTGTATGCACTAGACGTCAATTCAGAAATCTAACCATGTCACTTCATCTTAAAATCATTTTATGGCCTCCTCTCATTGCCTTCAGCATAAAGCTGAAAGCTGGACATTGATGTTCCTTGATAATCTGCCTCTTGACTTACTGGTTTCGTGTGTTAAGACCACCTCACACAGGCACCCTTATTAGCATTTCACGAAATAAGCCACGTTCTAACACGTATCTTCCTTCTTGTAAACATTGTTTATTCCCTCCACCTCGAGTTCTCTTTAGACAGAGGCAACCAGATAATTGCACTGTCCTTCATGAGCAGAGCAAGTCTTTCTTTGGAAGCATGTCCCAAGCCTCTGCAGGCCATTTAGGGCTGCTTCTCCATGCTTTTCCCAAAATATCTATTTTATATCTTTCATAACACTCTAAAATTATCACATATCTTCTGGAATCCTCCATTAATATGAGCACCATGATCACAGAGACTTTAACTTTTTCATTTCTGTATTCCCAGTGGTTAGCATGGTGTCTGACCCTGGTAGGCATGCGATACATGTTTGTTGAATAAACAAATGAAAATAAACATGTGTTTAATTGATAATCACACACTTCTCCCCTCCCCATTTTATCTTCATTTCCACTTCTATGTTTATGACCATCATTATTTAGACTTCTGCCATGATTTCTCTTTCAGGCAGATGAGCATGCCATTCCTAATAATAAAATAATTCCCAGCAACTCTTTAATTGCTTTCAGTTTTCAACTGTAACTCCCAGGGGCACATAACAAAGACTAAGACTATGCAACACATAGTGAAGTGGGGATTTGGCAGGCTGACCATTAATTGAATTCATGTAGATAACTCAAATAATTTAATTCTGCAGTAGAGGAGGTAAGTGACTTTATTTGGCATTATACTTCCTATAAACATGAAACATGTGGAAGTCATATGGATACTTCAGATTGTGTTCTTATGATGTTTGCATAGATCAAATTAATGAGATGTATGTTGAACTTCCACTTTGGTTTTTTGTGTATTCACTGTCTGAATGGTGAGGGTCTTTTTCCTGAAGTATCATCACTGGGAAGAAGATACAAAATAAACCTCAGAGGAAAGGAGCCTTGCTAGGATACTGGGAGAAAAAAATAAAATAAAACAAAGCAAGAATAAAAAAATCGGATTTAGAACAGACTGATTAATTCTATCCCAAATTATCATGTTACAAGTCATGAAACCATAGATATGAAAACATTCTGTTTAGCTAATCAGATGAATTATGATACAAATTTTATATATGTAATATCATGTTTTTAAAAGGAATAAAATTTTAGGCCATTTCCTAAGTCTATTAATTTCTAGAATTAGAAAACTTTGCTAAAGGGAATATAACAGACCTAAATAGAGTTCCTCGTGTAAGTAGCTTTAAATGCATAGTTCTTTTTTAAATGGTCACATAAAAGTTCAGTTTATAATAATATTTTGAGACAACTGGTTAATGTTGCTAAACTATTCCAATGTAGTGCTTTCTAATGATTCATTCCCAGAATGCCATACCCAGAATGACAAATGCTTAGAAAAATAAAGTACAAAGGAAATTAAAATGTAAACAGATTGATAAAACTAGAATTTCCTTTCTGCTCAGATGAATTGGATTAAAAAAAAAAAGGCTTCTAGCCAGTGAGAATAGACACAGGATGTATGTGTTCTGTGAATCTGCAAAACCAAGAAAAACTAAAACAAATATATTATGCAAAGTACTTGCATTTTTAAGATGTATATTCTCTAGGGGCTTGTAAGATAGCCATTTCTTTTTTCTTGGTATCTATTGCAACATATCTTGCAAACTGATAAGATGGCAGTTTGAGAATACATGATGATTTCCTTCCATGTAGGAAATAAGACCAACCTACAGAGGGTCTTCTGTGAATTGGGGCCTCTAGCCAGTTTTTCAGGAAAGCTCTTCTTCCTCCTTGAAGGAGTCCTAATGAACCACTAAAATCAAGAAGTTGGGTATCTTAATTCTCTTTTCATGAGACCCTGGACAATAATCTCAAACTCTCCAGCCTAATTTTCCTCATAAGGCCTTAGTAGAAAGTTTCCCACCCAAAGGTCAAGAAATGTTGAAGAATGAACAATATCTGATATTCAAGGTCAAAGGCATTTACAAACTCAGCAAATTCAAGCACTTTTTTTCTACAGAACTTTTCTAAATTTGCTCTGTAGCTCACCAACAGCAAAGTATGGAAAGAGTACCCTCAGGGCTGGGAGGTGGAAGGAATCGGGGTGGAGGGAAGGAGATTTCATAGTCCAGGATCTGCTAGGAGTAATGTTGTTGACTGTAAGAATGGCACCTTTGACTATCAAATGAGATAAAGTATAATATCCTTTGTAAACTAGTAAGGTGCTAGCTTCATGTATTAAAATTATGAGTAATTGGGGTTACTCCTGTAATTTTTGTTTCTTGCATTTTTCCTGCCACTATTCTTTTTTTTTATTTTTTTATTGTTATGTTAATCGCCATACATTACATCATTAGTTTTTGATGTAGTGTTCCATGATTCATTGTTTGTGCATAACACCCAGTGCTCCACGCAGAATGTGCCCTCCTTAATACCCATCACCAGGCTAACCCATCCCCCCACCACCCTCCCCTCTAGAACCCTCAGTTTGTTTTTCAGAGTCCATCGTCTCTCACGGTTTGTCTCCCCCTCCGACTTACTCCCCTTCATTCTTCCCCTCCTGCTATCTTCTTCTTTTTCTTTTTTCTTAACATATCTTGCATTATTTGTTTCAGAAGTACAAATCTGTGATTCAAGTCTTGCACAATTCACAGCGCTCACCATAGCACATACCCTACCCAATGTCTATCACCCAGCCACCCCATCCCTCCCACCCCCCACCACTCAGCAACACTCAGTTTGTTTCCTGAGATTAAGAATTCCTCATATCAGTGAGGTCATATGATACATGTCTTTCTCTGATTGACTTATTTCACTCAGCATAACACCCTCCAGTTCCATCCACGTCATGGCAAATGGCAAGATCTCATTCCTTTTGATGGCTGCATAATATTCCATTGTGTATATATACCACATCTTCTTTATCCATTCATCTGTCAATAGACATCTTGGCTCTTTCCACATTCCTGCCACTATTCTTAAAATATATTTAGTTTCTCCAAGAATACCTTGTGAGGATAAACATTTTACTTATTCTTCCTTTAACTTTCTCCACAGTACCTAGAGAGAATTTTTATGCACTCAGCATTTCTTGGCAAATGATAAGCAGTTTAACAAGTATTATGAAAATTCACTGATATTTCGAAGCCATCTGACTCATGCTAATTTCAGGCTTCCTAGCTTTCTTTAATCAGATGCTGATAGTAAACCTGGCCTGGCTGCTTAACAACAAGATCTCATTCAATGAATCAATCAATGACATAGTTTTCTCTAAGAAAAGACCACATATTTGCTGTTGTGATGAAGATTACAGCTATGAAGGCTGCTAACATCACAGAAATGTCCAAAAAAATTGTTATTTTTTTGTAGTATCATTGTTATTTCAGGTATCATTCCAAGACGTCAGACTGTAATGAGCTACGGGGTTTGTGCTGGATAAAATCATTGCTTTCTATTCTGATGGCTGAAATAGCCCAACTGTTCCCTATTTTGTTTCTGTACTCACTCAGCTTTTAGAGAGGTGTCTTTTTCAGCTAGCAATAGCATAAGGCTTTGCCTCTAGAGTAACGACGATAGCATGTCAAGGAGGGAAATAGGCTTCGTTGTACCTGTGGTTTGATGTAATGGTTGTTAGGCACGGATCCACAGAGAGAAATTTCACATAGCTCAGAGATATTCAACATCTGCCATAAGCCTTGACCCTATTCTACAACAGTGTCTATAAGCTATGGGGGAACATGTTATTGAAGGATGTCTGATTCCAAGAACCATCACAGCTGTCACTGGGGTTTATTCTATCCACTAGCTGATATGCTTATCATAAAACCACAAACCTTGTATCGACTCGTGTTCAGATCTTGACTGTTCCCATTATACAAGAAAGAGTTAGAAAATAAACACTTGTAGCAGTTTCAGCTTAATGCTTTTTAGAATTGTGTTGGCTAGACAGCAAATCAAATATTCCCCCTCCCTTCTTCCCTCCTTTTCTACTCTTCCATTAAAACAAACACATAAAAATCAAATAAAGCATCAGATCATGGATCTTTGTGGTCACACTGCTAATGCTTGGAACTTTAAAATTGGACCTCAGAAACAGATGTGATTCAGGTAGTAGAGATATGTAAATCAGGACAAGCTCTGGGCTAAGAACTAAAAAAAAGAAAGAAAGAAAAAATCAGGTCAGGTCGGGAAGAAATTATGCTCTTTGAAAGTAAGAGTTTAAACAACATTGTGCCTCAAAGCATCAGTACTATACTATTGATATTTATGGCTATTAGGTGGGTTATCATAGAGATGCAGAACGAGAAAGCTGAGAGAAAGAATGGAAATATTTTTCAATTTATCTACTAGATTGTTCATCTTACCTGAGAAATAGTTTTTGGTACCTGAGAACGCCCCTGTCTGAATGGTCATCAGCGGTTCTCATGTAATCACTGTGATCATTTCACTGCCACAAAGGGCTAAAATTATGATTCTTAATGAACATCACCTCTATTTATGTTTAACTAGCAAGAACGATACCCGGAACGTTGTAGGGTTCTTCTTTCCCCCTCTTTGAAGTACACTTAGCACAGTGTTATGTAATGGAATTAAATACAGAGAAAATACATTTCGTAACAGTAAGTCAGGTGACCTAAGTTGTTAGGCAAGGCAGTCTCTTGTCCCATTGCCTGCACCTGACTGCCAGTCGTTAGGATGCCCTTCACCTCACCCACCGTGTCTATACACGAGAGAAACGATCTGGCTTTGAGACATTTCCCTGAGATTCTTCAATATAGTGCTCTTTGATATTCATACTCTTTATTGTACTACTCTAAGTCATCCTGGGTATATATTCCAGTTTTCTCAGTTTGTGGGGCCTTGAAGCTGCTTTGGAATAGCCTTAGCGGTGCCCAGTCTCTTTACTGCGTGGATCCTGCACACAGTAGAGACTTCACAGAGCAAAAGGAGAATCCCTGGATTCCTGCAGCACATTCTCTTCTCCATGCCGACAGCTTACCTTCTATTGTTTTTTTGGTTGTTTGGTTTTTTTGTTTTTTGCTCTTTTGGCCAAGCAGGAAATCATTTTTGGCCTCTGAGTAGTCACACACACACACACACACACACACACACACACAGACACACACACACACACACGGAACAGATCTCCATTTTCTCTGGTATTATTGTATCTTAACTGTAGAATCTACACTAATTATCAGTCACCACTGAGTTATCACGTCCCTCTTTTATACCTATTGGTACGTTTCCCTTAATTATCTTTGGAAGTACTGGTTGTTGTGTCTCCTAAGCTTTTATACTGAAGATTCTCTAAAATGTTAACATAATCAGGTTTAAAAAACATTTGCTGACACCCCTTGCCGCTGAGCAGGTATTCCTGCTTGTCCTAATGCTCCTGAGACCACACAAGCTCCTCCGTGAGATCTCTATGTGTCCTGGGCTGACAAGTGACTCCACAAGAGAAATACTGTGGTGGTAAGGGCTCCCATGTAAAAAGCTGTTTTCACGAACTCCAACTGGTCTATAAAAACAATGCTTTATTAAGTTGGCTATAATAGCCATAGTTTCTTCTGCCCAACTCTTATTTATAACATACAAAAAATGTCTCTTATGGGTCATAGCCTACCACATACCTACCGAATTAGCATGGTCATGGCAGTGGTAAGGGAAACAATTCTATGACTAGAAAGTTGTTAACATCTAAAAAATGTTTTAAACAAATTCCCTCTCTAGCCAGCCCAGACCTAGTCTGCCGATTTGCATATGAGAACTGCTGTTTAAACTACACTTATTCTGTTTGAAAGAAAAGGAAATTGTGCAGGACAAGATGTCAGTTCTTTGGTAAAATCAAAGTAGCTTATCGCTCTGCTTCCTGTTCATTTTGTAGGACTTCATTCTGTCATGAAAGGAGCTTTGACATGTTTGATATGGATATGGCAGATGGTAATTACACCCATAAATTCATTTAGTGATGATTTTCCTATTATTTTTCTGGTCACAGAAATTAGCAATCCGTTTTGTTTTCTAAGTATCAGAGGATCATTTATTCAGTATAAATGATTACTTGCCAGGAGCTTACTCTATACCAGGCACCCTAAAGGTGTTCTGCTTCTCTGGCTGAACACTGAATGATACACCCCTTGTCATGTATGATTGAGAATTAGTGATACAAGTGAATCCCAAAATTAATTGGAATATTTGAATGAAATGCGCAGAAGTTCTTGGTATTATTATCAAACTAGCAAAGTAAAGAAATTTATTTTATAAAAGATGAAAATAACTTCATACAATAAATCCTTCATTGTAACAGGTCTATTGCAGTTATCTGACCCCCGAATAAACAGGGTGTGGTCCCCTAGAAAATTCTACAAAGGTGAACGTTCACTTCAACAGGGAGAGACACCAATGTTACACAAAAGGAATCAATCGCAGTGACTGTACAGGAAATGACCCCAGCAGGAAAAGAAAAAGTCTACTTCTATACAGCTACTAAGAACTCATCTATCTACACTCAGGCCACTGGGCAGAACAAACACTTGCCAGACCCAGGGAGAAATTCCTAAGCCTCCGTGCAAAATACCACATGGTGCCTGTGGATGTGATACATCTGGGAGGAGTAATACAGCATGGAAAATTCGCTGAGGCCTGGAGATGCAAGTTTTACAAATGTACTCAGCAAAAATATACTGGAGCATAAAATTATTCACCAGCAAAGGGGAAATGACATCCTCAGAGCCAGAGTTCTACTAGACAGGATCCCAACAACAGAAGACAGGATAGTGGGCCTGCTGGAATGGCAACACCATCCGGGTAACAAGGATTCTATATGGCCCGTGCCTGTGGTTTCCAACCTTGCCCAAGTACTTTGTCTTTGAAGCATAGTCATAAAATAGTCTAGGATGACTTTAAACCATTGTGATTGCTTTCTGTTTGTATAATCTTTGGGGCTATTTCCCTATTCCTTCACTAAAATTTCAGCTTGATAGATTGTTTTCTAATATGCTTAAGATTTATAATGGAAGTCAATCTCCTGACTGGTGGAAGGAGTGACTGACCAGCTTTGTGTGTAGAGAGAGATATTGCTAAAAGGTAACCTTGTCCTTAGTTTCACATCTCCTAGGTGGAGATCCTAGTACAGTGACTAAAGATAAATTCCTTGAAGGCATGGACTATATCAAGTCATTAGCTTGTCTTCTGGACTCTACAGCTCTACCCTTGATGGCATGCCTGTGTCTGATTCATCTCCAGCTCCCATCGGGCCCCTGGAAGAATGCTGAGCACATAGGAGCATAGTATGTTTATTCAAATGTTCATTTGTAGAATGAACCAGTGAAGAATCTTGGCAGCCTAGAAAGAATACTGAAAATTTTAGATGCTTCAGCCAATGTGAGCTATATGTAATGGTCTTAGCCAAATATATTTATCAAACACTTGGAACTCTGATTTAATACCTGAGATTCTATTGAGTTCCTGAGGTGCAACAAATTACAAATCAAGACACTTGGCATGCTGTCTTGGCTGGGTGGTCAAATATTTACCCCCCAAAACCAAGAAATCACTATCTTCGTTTTTGGATCTATGAAATGGGGATAATGTTAGCCTCATGTGGCTGTTGTTATGGTTGGCCAAGACACTTTATATGAAAATGCTATTAAAAGTACTAAGAACTGTATAAACATCAGGGCTGTTGTCTTATCTTACAAATGCCAGATACTGAATTGATTATTTGCTTGTTTGTGTCTCCTACATTTTTACTTGTGTAAATATATGGACAAATAAAAAAATGAGGAGAAAAAATACTTAAACAGTAGCCAGACCAAATATTTTTAGTATTCTTTACTATGCTTCTAAATATTTAATAGATTATTAGTAGATGCAAACATAGAAGACACTATTTCACATTTGCATGTTAATGAAAAATCATGAATTATACATTATTTGCTGTGTGGAGTAGTGGAAACAGTATTCATTTTTTATGGCCATAAAAACTTAGATTGTCTCCTGAAACACACATCAAATCCCCTTCTGTAATAGTGCCAGAAAGATCTGCAAGCTTTTTAAAACCATCTCCAGTGAAATTAGATAGATTTGTTTGTGCCGCTTTGCAACACGTTAGTGTGAAAGTTCATTTTAAACAAAATAGTTTTAATAATGTCATTACTAATGTATATTTGGTCATCACTAAAAAATGGGGTTTTAATATGAATGCTTCATTTTAATAAACGGCAGAGGAAGCAAGTTGCCCTGAGTCAGCAGGAAGTGGTTATACACCAGAGAACAGCCTGATTGTGTTAGATTCATCCAGAACACTGAACAGCCCAGAGACGGTCCAAGAAAAAACAACTGGCTTTATTCAAATGATTAGGCTTACTGCAGCTCAATAGTGAGATTCACACATTCTCCTATTATTTCTTGACCTTGTGCCAAAAACTCCCACTTACAGTAATAATTAGAATTAGTGTTTCCAGTGCATGCCTCCATCTTCCTAACAAACAGTAAAAAAAAAAAAAAGAGAGAGAGAGAGAAAAGAAAAAGAAAAAAAAGTGGTGCTTATAATTTATGCAGTTAATGAAAATTGTCTTTACTTCGTTTGATTAATACAGCTTAATTTTCCTAACTCCTTACCATTATGACAAGTATATATACCTTCTGTTGCCAAATCACTCCAAGTGCCATCGCTGGCATTGCCAATCCTATGGCTTCGAAAGGAACCAGTGTTTCTTTCTGCCTCTCACTAAATTCTAAAGAAATTCCTTTTATTTTCCTGGTCAGAGCACGTATGTAAAGCTGTCTTTGACTGCTGTCATTCTGGACTGTGTGCATTTTTTGTCAGTAATATGGAAAACTGTAAATACTTCAGATATTGAACTGTAAATGCTGGAATTAGCACATAGTACAAATTATTGTGAGAGGCACAGTGTGTGAGGACCATCTGTGGTCTGGAAGAACCAATGAAACCTTCATGGATGTCGGTGAAATGGTTCTGTCTACAGACCCATCGGAACTCTTCATAAAGCTTCCCATTATGCCCAATCCGGGCTGCCATGAAGGAAATGGCGAGAAGGAATCATGTCATATTTATGCATTTAGTGATTCTTGGAGCACTGTGGTTATTACCACTCACAGAAGCCTAACACATACATCCGAGGAGTTTACCCTTAGTTGTCAGGACCTAATGGGAAATCAAATAGAAATCACAAGGTGTGAAAAACAAAACAGGGTGAAAATAATCAAAACTTAAAAAATATATTTAATAGAATAAATCTGATTGCTAAGCCAAGTGGGATCTGAATTCCTTGTAAGAGATACAGCTCAAGACTGGAATCCCAAAACCTAAACTGGACCCCACAGCTCTGCCACTATCTGATTTTATCCTGCCTTGATGAGGCATCCAGCTGGATTGGGAGAGAATAAACGGGGAGAATAAAATCTCTACTTCGGTCTTCTCAACTTGTTTGTTGTCATGAACACATGAATGGAGATAAGTCTCGTAAGCTCTACATGGCTACATGTTGATGATATCTTTGAGCTCGTGGCAAGAGCCTGTGTGGTATCACCTCATTCCTCTGCTTCCCATGGAGGCCTCCCATGGCTTCACATGACACTTGGTAGCCGGGCTCTCTGCGTGGACTGCAAGTCTTTCCACAACTGGGCTCTGCTGCTCTCTCCAGTATGACCCAGTATGTGTGGCAGTCACACTAGCCTGGGAACAGGCCAAGATCATTTCCACTTGAAGGCCTTTTATGTGAAAGACCCTCCAGCTGGGGGGCTGCCTGGGTGGTTCAGTCAGTTAAGCATCTGCCTTCAGCTCTGGTCATGATCCCAGGGACATGGGATCGAACCCTGCATCTAGCCCCACATCGGGCTCCCTGCTCAGTGAGGAGCCTGCTTCTCCCTCTTCCGCTGCCGCTCTCTCGCTCTCTGTCAAATAAATAAAACCTTAAAAAAAAAAAAAAAAAAAAAGACCCTTCAGCTGGAATGCTCTTTTCCCAGATCTTCATGTGGCTGGCTCCTTTTCCTTGCAGCCCAGTTACATTTTACCACTTGAGCTGGTCTTCTTCAGCCTCTAGCTGAGGTGTCCTCTTCCATGGCATTCTCTGCCTATTGCCTTTTCACAATATACTTTAAAGTCGGCACCTAGAAAAATGCCCAGCCCACAGCGGGGACTCACTAATACTTGTCTGAATGACGGCGGTTGTCAGTTCACTGGGAGGGACAGAGAATGAGGAGGGTTCAGGAGGAACAATGAGGATGTTCAAAGACCTTGACTACCTCCCTCTTTGTAAACTGTCCCAAAACTGTCCCCTGCCCTCACCCAATGGCTCGTAATCTTTCTCTGCCCCAGCTGCGCAGGATCCAGATACTGTATCTTCTCTCCTAAGATTAAAAATAATAACAGTAATGATACATGAGCACAAAAATGTAGCTAAGTATTTCACATAAAATTATCACATTTAAATCTTTAGACTTTTTTACTTTAGAGTGAACAGAGACTTAGGGAGATTATATCATTTTTGATGATCTCAGCCCAAGAGGCAGAGCTTATTCTCAAATGCATGTTGGTCAGACACACCCATGCTCTAGGCTGCACCGTCCTGCTCTCTGGATAGCAAAGCCCTTGCAGACAGTGACTCATACTCTTGCTTCAGCACACCTTGGCTCACTTTTTCTCTACTCCGATACCCCCTATCCTGGGTGATGAATTGGTTGAATTATCAGAGAAATGAATCAGGTAGATCATGCTTATGTTTTCCCATGAAGGTATATATCTTACTGGAAGCCTTCTGAATACAAAGTAACTGACAAGGGAACACACCAGATTGATGATCATTATAACAGCTTACATTTGTGGAGTACACACTTACTGTTAGGCACTTGAAGTTTCAGGACAACTCTGTGAAATGGGTAGTGTTTTTATTCTTATTTTTACCAATGAGGAAACTGAGGCATGATGGAATTTGATTATTTGCCCAAGTCACACCGCTAGCAAGTAGTGGAGCTGGGATTTGTACTCATTCGTGTGACTAGAAAGACAGGATGCTTAATCACTCTGTTAAACTAAACTATGAGAGAGAGGCAAGGGATGGTTTATTCAGCCTACACATAAAACTCACCTTAACAGCAACTTATTTTTCCATGGAACATCTGGTATAAGATGAGCTCTTAAATAAATCACTTTCCATTTCTGGCAATGTTAGTTAGTGTTTTCATCTTGTGATTATATTTAATATTAGAATGATTTAAAAAAACGAGCAGAGTCTTAGATAAATAATCTATTTTTCATCTGATACAGATGAGCCATCAAGCTAACAATATCATTAATCACCATAATATATCTATCACCATCACGTTCTCTAGAATTGTTTCTTTCTCTGTCGAGAAGAAACCTAGGAAATAAAACAAATGTGTCATAAGAAATCATGCAAAGCATTCACTGTTTCTGTTTCAAGTTTTTTTTTTTTTTTGGTTGCTGTTAAGATCTCAAATCGTAAGTATTTTAGACATACAATTTCATTAAGCCACAGGAGCTTAAATAGGGGAGGATTCTAAAAGGAAGTGGAAATAGTTGTATAAAAACCCCTAAGTACAGTCAGTTTTAATGAGAGTTACTTCATTTAAAATGAGATATTCTTTTAAGAAAGTCAACCAAAAGGAAGAAAAAAATATTTGACAGAGATTTTGTGGATCAAGCATTTTAGTAATTAACCACCAAATTTCCAGATGAAAAGGCAGAAAGCAAGTTATGTCTTGGAGAAATTGCCCTCTGGAGAAAAAGCGGGGAAAAAGGATTTTGAGTTTGACAGTACAAACTTGTACCAGCACTGGTTTCTTCTCCTGCTGGTTCAAGGAGTTCTAAGCACCCTTCTGTAAATCATCATCTCACATCTATTTATTATCTTCCAGCTCAGTGCACAATACTATCTGTTACACATGGATACCAGCAATAATACACGAGGGGCTCCAGCATAAGAGGCAGCAAGCTCTGTGCTTATCTGCGTTCTGAGTCGCATCCTGCAAAGGAGTTTCTGCTCACGCCGTAGCCACCATCAACAGCAATGAAAACAAAGGTATTATGTTTCTAGTATTTATTCCTCTGTATTTTACCCATGCAATGTAATGTTTGTCATCCAGTGCCACATGAAGAGAGAAAGTGTTTGCCTTAGAGTAGCATAGGTTGAAGACTTTTTTTCTCTTTTTCTTTTTTATTTTTTTTCTTGCTGTTAGAGGGGTCAATGCCATAGGACTTTGGTAACCTATGTTACAAGATGCTTGTACACACACAGTAGCACTGTTTCTGTTCAGTGGAGAGCTAAAAATACAATGAAACTCACATTCCCTCCAGAAAGCTACCAAAATGTTAGCTATTACTGCAGGAGAGGAAATCAGACTGTGTGGAACAAAAAAAAATAACTTTAAATGTGTGATATGTTGCAGTGATTCTCAATATAGGCTGCAAGAATCACCTGGAAAGCTTTAAAAAATACAGACACTCAGGGCCCATCCACCGGAGATGCTGATTCAATTAGTCTGGGGTGGGGCCCAGACACTTGTATTCTTTTTATTTATTTATTTTAAATATTTTATTTATTTATTTGACAGAGAGAGAGAGAGAGAGAGAGACAGCGAGAGAGGGACCACAGCAGGGGGGAGTGGGAGAGGGAGAAGCAGGCTTCCTGCAGAGCAGGGAGCCTAATGCGGGGCTCGATCCTGGGACTCCAGGATCATGACCTGAGCCGAAGGCAGTTGCTTAACCAACTGAGCCACCCAGGCGCCCCCACTTGTATTCTTTTTAAAGCTCCTCGGATAATTCCAATTTGCAGGCAGGATGGAGAACAACTGGTATGGGAGAAAGAAACTTCGGAGCCCAATTGTTGCTTTAGTGCTAGTACACAGTTAACTACTTATGAGACTAAATAAGTCTTTCAATTTCTTCATGGTTTCATCCAACATACAGAGTTGTCATAATGACTAATTAGACCATGTAAGTGAAACTATTTTGATAGGCATAAAATGTTATAAAATATATATTTTTAAAATCTCTGAAATCAAGGAATCCTGAGGTCTACTGAGTTTTAGACCCAGGAAATTTGTCTGCAATCAAGAAAATCCTTTTCTATCTCTTAACCTTATTTCCTTACCTGTAAAATGGAAACAATTTATTCAACTTATAGCAGGAAAAAGAGAGAGATAAATGCTCCTATCTTATAAAAGTGAGAGGATTAAAAAATAATATATTTAAGGTGCAATTTCATTCCATTCTATTTTGGTTTTGTTCTGTTCCCTTTCTTTCAAAGACTCTCTGAGTATCAAATGAGTTCATTTATGTGAGAGCACATTATAACTATAATTTATTATCGTTATGCTGTTATTATTATGTTTTTATTATGCCTCAATTTCTTCAACTGTAAAATGAGAGTATTGAACTAAATCATTCTAAAAATGTCCTCCAAGCACTAAAAATCTGTGATTCTTAAAAAGGGAGAATTGTACAACCTCTGTCTTCACTTGCTTCTTGTTCAGTGTGTGTGTGTGTGTCTAAGATTCAGACAGCATTAATGGAGGGAAGATGTCTGAGTTGTCCTAGCTGCAAATTCAACACACTTTGTGGCTATGTTCCTCTTGGAAAACACCTATAGGAGAATTCGGAAGAGTTTACAAATAAGAATCCCTTTCCATTCTAGAAGCACAGGTGTACCCTGACTTCTGCTGGTTTTAACTCATTACATTGGGTGCTGAGATCAAATTCTGTTTCAAGCCAGAAGGCTAAAGGAGGAAGTCCACTGACTAAATCTGCTTTCCAGAATAGCCCACAGAGGCCCATGCTGCTGTCCTGTGACTCACTTAGAAACAGAACTGCCAGCCTCCTCAAACAAACACAGTGTCCAAATTTCTGATGCTAGTTTGGGGGAGGGAAACACATTCTGCATTTGGGTCAGCATTCAAGAGAAGTAACAGAAAAATTCTTCATTCTTTCAGTAGATGTAGGTCTGTGCCGTTTCCCTGTTTATTGTGTGAATCTTTAAACAGTCCTTTCTGCTGGCTCATTTCCTGTAGGATATAAACATGCTCAGGTTTTTCCAATCTTAAAACAAAACAAAAAAAAGGAAGTAGAAATTAAAAATCCTTCCTTCCACCCAATATAATTTGCTATCTATACCACTTTCTTCTTACTTTCATAACTGACACTCAAAGAACTGTCTACACCTGCTGCTTATATTTCATCTCTCCCAATTCATTCCTAAATCCCCAGTAACCTGGCTTTGTCTCTACTTGTGGCCAAGGTCAGCAATGTCCTCCCAAGTGTTAATTTTAAAATGTCATTTCTGGGGCGCCTGGGTGGCTCAGTCATTAAGCATCTGCCTTTGGCACAGGTCATGATACCAGGGTCCTGGGATCGAGTCCTGCTGAGCGGGGAGCCCGCTTCTCCCTCTCCCACTCCCCCTGCTTGTGTTCCCTCTCTCACTGTGTCTCTCTCTGTCAAATAAATAAATAAAATCTTTAAAAAAATTAAAAAAAAATAAAATCTCATTTCTTTCCTTATTTGAGCACACTGACCACCACCGTATCTCTAATTCCATCGAGGGCTCCTCTTAGCTCAAATTTTCTCTTCTCTGGGGTTTAAAACCCTGATGGCTCATACTTCTCTCTCTCTGCCCTGTCTTTGGCTTCTTTCAGACTCCTTGCATGCCATATGCTTCTTAAACGCTGGTTCCCCAGGAACCCATCCCTGATCCTTCTCTGATCGCTCTGCACACCCTTGCTGGCTGGCCTCACCAGCTGCATGGGAGCAGTCACTACCTGAGGGAGGGAAATCCTTACGGACTCCCACTTCCTTAGGAAGTGCAACCTCAGAGAAGCATGAATGAACACAAATGGAAGTGAGTGAGGAGTAAGAATACAAGGATATCGCTGCTTTGGTTTTGTGTAAAACACAGCTAATTTCTCTATCTCACTTTTGGCTTCAAAAAGACCATATAGAATCCTTTGTGTTTCAGAAGAGACCGTGAAGAGCAGGGAAGAAATACTGGTCCACTGGTTCATTTCCCAGTTGGCCAAAGTCCGCCCCATGGACATCAACACCTCCACATGGATTGTGCCATGCAGTCCTTTTGCGTGTTGTCAGACATATTGGTTTTCTATGGCGGCTGGAACAAATTACTATAAACACAACTTAAAATATACAAATCAGGAGATGCAAAGAGAACCACAGCCTTACCAATCCATACAGACACTTAGAATATGACTGGCTTTCTACCCAAATCCTGAAAACTCCCAAATTTATGCTTACCTTACCATTCAGCCCTTCTTCTGGGTCCAAAATATCTATAGGACATTTTAAATAGATGTCTCATAAGCTCTCTATACTAATCATATGCAACACTAAATTCAATATCTTTTCTATCCTTCTATTCCCAAGATCTGCTCCTCCTACAGGATTTTTTTCTTTTCTAAGACTTATTTATTTATTTCAGAGAGAGAGAGAGCATGAGCGGAAAGGGCAGAGGGGGAGGGAGAAAGGATCTCAAGCAGACTCTGCACTGAGCATGGAGCCCAACATGGGGCTCGATCTCAAGACCCTTAGATCAGGATCTGAGATGAAACCAAGAGTCAGACACTTAACCAGCTGTGCCACCCTCTCCTCCTATAGGATTTCTTTTTCTTTCTTTCTCTTTCTTTTTCTTTCTTTCTTTCTTTCTTTCTTTCTTTCTTTCTTTCTTTCTTTCTTTCTTTTCTTTTCTTTTCTTTCTTTCTTTCTTTCTTTCTTTCTTTCTTTCTTTCTTTCTTTCTTTCTTTCTCTTTCTTTCTTTCTTTCTTTCTTTCTTTCTTTTTCTTTCTTTTTTTTTTGTGTGTGAGTGGTACCTTTATTAATGTAAGAACCCCAAATCAGAAAGCAAACAGTCATCCTTGACTCCTCTCTCTGCCTCACCACGAACCGATTCTTGACATGCTGAAGTCACCACACTCCATCTTTTCTCTTCCATTCTCCCCATTCCTGCCTGAAGGTTTTATTTTCTCTTAACTTTTCTCCATTCTTCCAGTCATCACATTTTCCAATCAATGCTTCATTTGACATCCAGAATTACCTTTCTGAAGTAAGTATCTGATCAAGTAAGGTCCATGTCCTTTTGCACACAAATTCCTCAATGACTTTTCAATGCCTTCAGGATAAGATTGGAAGCACCTAGTGTAACATTCAAGACATTTCATTACCTGGACTGGACTTCCACTGGTCATACCTTGCTCCATTCCTCCTTTTAAACCTCAAAGTTTAGCCATGTTGTACTACCTGAACTTCCCCCCAATATGTCATGCTATGTTACACCATTCTTCCTCTGCACATGCTCTTTTCACTGCTTGCAATGCCCCCCTCCCCTCACTTCTTCTCCTGGGTTATGCCTCCTCGTGTTGCAAGACTTGGATCATCTTTCCCAAGAAACCTAACCTCACTTAGTCCCCTTCCTGCAATATGGACTCAGTACCTTACTGCTTGCTCTCATTATAACCTAACATTGCTCTTGCCACACACTCTGGTTTTTTTTTTTCCCTTGGGATTTTATTTTCCTGAAGAATTGTGAATAGTTTTGAGAACAGAGATACCATATTATGTACCTTTGATTCCCTGGTAGGTGTTTAATGAATGTTTGCTGAATGAATAAATGGTCTGGATGGTAACAATATGCGCTTTAGCTTTAACAAAATAAATTTTAATGTTAGAGAGATTAAGTGACTTAATACATTGTTGTTATTATTATCATCATATTATGATAGACATCTAGGAAGAATTCTTTTATAGGTAGATGACTCTCAACTAGAGATTTCCTTTCCAGCATTTCTGCTACTGGTCCAGGACTTCCTCCTCCTAAGAGCTAACAGTTATTGTGTTCCTATTATGTCAAACCAGCCACTGAGCTAAACCTATTAATCCTCACACAACCTGATATGATAGAACTATTTTGTTTCTATGATACAGCGAGGACACTATCACAGAGAAAGTAAGTAACTTCAACCTGGACAATACTTAGAAGAGTCAGGGCTGGGATTTCATCAGAGAATCCAGATGCCAAAGCCCGCATCTGGGCTGACACCAGATGATTGGGTTAAAGCCCAGGGAAATGCAAACATCGGGAAATCTGGATTCTAATTCCTGCTTGTTTTTATCAAGTTAGAGAACTTTGCCTTGGTCACTGCGACTATTTCCCCACCCATAAAATGAATGTTCACTGTGGTCCACTCAGACTCATATTTTGTTAATTCTATCCCATGTGTCCAAACGAGCTTTATAAACTCACTGGGAAAGGGAATCATGGTATTTCTGATTGTATTTCCTAAAAATCCATTTGCAAAAGGTGAACAACAACAACAAAAGCCCTGTTCCACAGAAGTGACCAGGGAAGTGAAGGCTGCCACCACCTACTAGAAAACCAAATGACCCGCCATATCAGTATAATTTTAATGAATTCACCATCACTTTTTAAATCAGTTCATTATGGGAGCAATTTATAAAATTACTTTCATCTTTTGTTCAGCCCTCTTGGGTTTTTATCCTTTACTTCTTTTTTTTTTTAAAGATTTTTTATTTATTTATTTAAGAGAGAGAGAATGAGAGATAGAGAGCACAAGAGGGAAGTGGGTCAGAGGGAGAAGCAGACTCCCTGTTGAGCAGGGAGCCCGATGCGGGACTCGATCCTGAGACTCCAGGGTCATGACCTGAGCGGAAGGCAGTCGCTAAACCAACTGAGCCACCCAGGTGCCCTTTACTTCTTCTGCCAGTTAGATAAAGTTACTTTCCACAGCTGCTCAGGCACATCCTTCAGGTGTCCAAACAGGCAGAGGGAAGCCACTGTGTAGTTCATTTCTCTGAAGGTGAGCCCCCCTTTCCCCTCAGCTAAGGAAGATACTAAACACATTATATCTAAAGGGATGCGTTCAGGGAGAAATATGACTCCAAGAGAAAGCAGCCTTTGTTACACAGAATGTTTCTTACCAGTCACCATAGGTATGAGATCATACTTGTAAATATTACTCAAACAACCCCCAAGGGTAGGAATGAGTGAGTGTGTGTACCGTGTGTTTAAGGGAAAATTAAGTGTATGCAGAAAAGGGTGCCCTTCAAATGGAAATCTCTTAAATTTGCAATTAATTAAAGGTCAGGAGCCCTGGCTTCAAACCATGTCCTTAAGTTCAGGCTCTGCTCCTTACCAGCTACAGAGCTTCCCGTAAGTCTTATCTCTCCGAGTCTCTGTTCTATTATCTACAAATTGAATATTTGGACAAAAACAATCTCTTAAATTCCTGTAGTTCTAACATTCCGTAACTCTGATTTTTACTAGAGTCCAGAATTTGAATTCATTCTGCTACCCTAGACATTGTCACAAAAGTCTCTTTTGTTAGGTCAATTTCATACAGTTCAGACTCTCATGCTCAATGAAAAACATATAAAAAAAAAAACCCAACTTTTATTCCTCTCAATCGAGTTTGAGGTTGAGAAACTAGAGTGCAGATGGTTCTCCTGGGTAAACTGCAGTGTGCCCACATTGCCCTGGCTTGGAATCCTCTTCTCTTGGGTCAGAACCAGACCAGTTTTCAGAGGAAGTCAATTGCCTCCCAGCATTTCATCTGAGTTATATTTGAATGAAAAAAAATAAAAAATATAACCCAGAAAGAATTTTGTTAGAAGTCAATAAATTATTATAACTAAAAGATTGTTTGGGCTCTGAATCAACTTTATTTCTTGTCTTTTTGCTCTTTTGAAAATAAAAAAAAATCTTATTTCTGGCTCATAAAGTAGCATCAGTTCTTATTATTCCATACATTAGAAGTCAACTGGTAATTCATACAAATTAAATTGGCGATTTTGCATTCAATTTACTGATGACAAACTACAGGATTCAGCAGTTTTGCTCTGATAACCTTTAAAATGTATTAATTCCATCAGTGATTTACATATAGGGCTTTATTTCCCACTGCTACCAATTCATTCTCCAAAGCAGAAATGCCCCATGGTTTTTCAATTTGTTACCTAATCAGCACAACATATTCCTCCTTTTCTTCCTTTTATATTGTCTCCTAAATTTGAGACTTCAGTATCTGAAGAAATTGCACCAAGAAATCTCACATGGTTTTTCTATTTCTGTGAACCTTTAAGGGAATAAACAGAGGAAAAATTATTCCATTGAACTAGGGGTGCTGCTTGCAAATACAGTGGTCTTAAGATGATTGCATTCAAATGAATTTTTTTTCAAATCATGGTACTTGGACATTACAAAAACATTTCCGCAAATCCACCTAAAGCTCCTAATATCAATATATCAAAATCTCTGGGAGCTATACCAATGGCAAATATTGGAGTTCTGAAAAGAAGTTGTCGAACATGATTCTAATGAGGCATACTGTGTGACAAAAGCCGCTCTCTCTAAATGCCCCCATTCCGGCTCAGGAATGAGGACGTATATTCTCGCCAGGCGTATCTTTCTTTATTGTTATCTCCAGGCCAGAGGACCCCAGATATAATGGGGGTGAATCCTGAGTTCGGAAAGCTGAGCTTTGCTTGTTAGAACTCCAGTTTTTTTAACCTAATTTAACCATATGCTTTTTAATCTAGTTAAAGCTATGGCAAAACAAGCAAACAAAAACCAAACAAAAACTCCTTCAAATTTAAGATGGTTTTGGAAGTGTTAGTCTTAACTTAAAGGCAGTGGAATCGAATCATAAACCAAAAGTGCAAACATGCCATTTTTCCAAACTCAATTCAACAAAAGTGCTTCTCTCACAGAAAGTAAAGATGGTAATGAGGATCTAAGAACTACCAAAGTACCCACCAGAGATTCCTGGTGTTCCCTGTAGGGGTTGTGGGATATTTGGCTGAACCAAGGTGGTTGACATGGGGCATGAGAGTTTGGGAAGTAATGAAAGTGCATTTGAAGTTTTATACTTAGAAAGTGGAAAGAGGTTTGTCTATTTGAGTAGAAATATCCATGTACTGATATTCCTTGAAAGTTCAACAGAAAGAACCTTGCAGGGAAACTCTTCTTTGGGGGCTGCTCTGGGAAACTCTGCTTTAATTACAAAATGCAAAGACAAATATGCTAATAGCATGAAGGAAATCTAGTAGTCTACAGGAATGAAATAATATTCATACAAAATCATTCCATTTGAAGTCATCTTATTCTTTTTTTTTTTGTTTTTATTTTTTTATTACGTTATGTTAATCACCATACATTACATCATTAGTTTGTGATGTAGTGTTCCATGATTCATTGTTTGCATATAACACCCAGTGCTCCATGCAGAACGTGCCCTCTTTAATACCCATCACCAGGCTAACCCATCCCCCCACCCCCTGTCCCTCTAGAACCCTCAGAGTCCATAGTCTCTCATGGTTCGTCTCCCCCTCCAACTCCACCCCCTTCATTTTTCCCTTCCTGCTATCTTCTTTTTCTTCTTTTTTAACATATAATGTATTATTTGTTTCAGAGGTATGGGTCTGTGATTCAACAGTCTTACACAATTCACAGCACTCACCATAGCACAAGTCACCTTATTCTTTTGATTGCATTGAATTCGTTATGTCTACACTTTGCCATGTTTGAGTTCTTCTAACATGAATCTGTGAGGTAAAAATATATGATGTCCTACAGATTTTTCATAATGAAATAAGACAGAAAATAATATAGCCTATAAACTATGACCTATATAGTACTAAATTTATTTTTCTTTTATATATGTTTCTTATCAACTGTACCTTCTTATGTAAATGTTTGTATTTTCTTTGTAAACTGTTTTATAAACAATCCCTGTACCTTTTCCTAATGTTTATTTTATTTTGAAAGAGGTTCAGGTTATATTTCTTTGCTGATATTGCATGACATTTAAGCCAAACTTGGTTTACTAAACTTTCTCTTTTACAGTTCATGTTTTCTGGTTTTGTTGCTATTCTGAATGAATATTAGAAACCCTGCCTTTTCATTTTCTACTTTCCAAATAAACTCTCTTGATTACTGCCCTTTTCTCATTTCTTCATTTTGTATTTTGCACTCCCACATTTCCATTATGATTAAATAGACAAAGACTGCAGCTTACACTTCAGTTAACTAGAATCTCTATTTCATGAGGGCAGTGATTTTGTCCCAAGTTCCTCAGTATCCTCATTGTTTCTCCAGTTTCTAGGACAGTGCCTGGCACAGAGTAGGCAGTCAAAAAATATTTTTGAAGGAATTATTATCTTAAGATCAGTTGACCACAAGTCTTCCCAAGGTGGATGCAGCAATAGTGCTAGCCACCAAGGTGAGCCTGGTGGGGTTTTGCCTAGCAGAGGTGAAAGCAATCTAAAGAGCCCTATCCCAAGTGGGAAGCTGGAGATCAGAGTCAGCATAAACTATCATTTTCCCAAGAGTGTGGATCAAGCGCCAGTTCATTGCCTCCTCCTCTATGTTCCATCCTGCTGTTATTTAAATGGACATGCCCCATTAATTCCCAAGGCATGGCCGTGGAAGAGCTGTATCCTATGATTTCACTGATCATAATGTAGATAAAGAGAAAAATCTAAATAGCAAGATCACATTTTATTTTTGCATCACACAAGTGACTTTTAAAGTATTACTGAGGAAACAAAAATTACCAGTGAAGTATGGTATTTGTTAAAATTAGAAGTAAACCACTAGCACAGGTCATTATTTAAAGATTGCACAGTAAGTTCTCAGCCCAGGTGATCTGGGTATTTATTTCACTGAAAAAAAACAACGTGTGTATGAATTGAACCACATAACATCATCTTAAAATATATATAAGCCTCATGATGAACATTTGAAATATTTGCTTTTCAAAGTTACATATTCTAATACAATATCCAACTACTCAGTTCACAAAAGGATAGATGACATTGACGTATTTGTATTTTATTGAAACTCTTTTTTGTGCAGTGTATGCATTTATTTACTGCAGACTCTTTAGCCCCTGGGATGTCTAACTTGGTATATTTTAGATATAATCTCCACGTGGCTGGATTAGTTTATTTGGTAATTGAAGCCAAAGTTTAAATTTAACATATGGTAAAGAAACCTACTTCTTTATTAAGGAGATTCAGATCATGGTCTAGTCCTTAAGGAAACTGATTCACAAATGAGAATCCTATATATTGTTTCAATCTCTACCTTTGGTATTGCACGTAGCCTTGGACAACCATCTCTGCAGGCTGTTTGTCTTTAGTGCCTACATTTGGAGAATCTTTTTGCTAAGTGAATTCCACAAGTCGAATCAGGAGAGTTCTGTGATAAGATTCTGGTGGACACCAGCACAACTTATTCTTGCCATCATGAGAAAGGTTTTCTAGGACTTAAAAGACTAAATATACTCTACCGGTGTGTCTGGGAGCAATGGGAACAAAAATCCTCCAATGCTGGCAATGTGCAATGCTCAAATCTCTAACTACTACTGACTTTTCTGTGATTGTAGGGTACAACTCTGAGTGAAAATCATGTATGTTGGAGAAAGGGCATAGTCAAAAGAACAGTACAACAGTACAAGTACCATGTTTCAGGGTATTCAAAATAGCACAAAATATATTTTAAAAGTGTGAGATTAAATGCTAATGTAGAAAAAAAAATCATGATGGAGTTATGTCACAGAAATAGAGCAAATGCTCTATTTCTCTGTGTTAAGAACTCCTACTATCCTTCAAGGTCTGTTGTTGCCCTGGTCCATTTTCTAAAGCAGAGCACCTAGGAAGAGAGAACTATTCCTCTTTCGTTTTGTCCCTATCCTTTGTAGTTTTCCTAATCATGGCCATTAGGCAGCTACTTATCTACTGTCTTTCTCTTCTTTTACATTGGCAATACTTAAAGTTTGGGATTTTTTAAAAAGATTTTATTTATTTGAGAGAGAGAGCGCCCGAGAGAGAGGTACGAGCGGGGGGGGGGGGGGGGAGAGGGAGAAGCAGACTACCCCATGAGCAGAAAGCCCGGTGGGTGACTAGATCTCAGGACCCTGGGATCATGACCCGAACCAAAGGCAGACGCTTTGCCAACTGAGCCACCCAGGAGTCCCTAAAGTTTGGGATTAAGTCATTTATTCGTACTCATGGTGACAGTTGCCTAACACATAAGAGACACACAGTGAATCTGACTAACTTATTGAACACACCAATTTCAGTTTTATCCTCAGAGTAATTTTTTAAAAATATGGGCTGATGCTGTATTGCAAGGGCCAGAAATTTATTTTATAAAAGGCTAGATAAGAAATATTTCGGCATCTGTGGGCCATATGGTCTCTGCGGCAACTTCTCAGCTCTTCCATTGTAGTGCAAAAGCCATCACGGGCGATACTTATATGGATGAGCTTGGCTGTGCACCAATGAAACTTTATTTCCAAGAACAGGCAGTGGGCTGGATTCGACCTGCAAGCTCTAGTCTGTCAACCTCTGTTTTAGTCTATTCTCTTTCTACTCCTTTGTCCTCATTTTTCTTTCTTCCTTCAATGTGTTTCCCCAATGCTACAGTGAGTTTCTGCCCCCATTCTCCCTTTCTTTTTCATCTGATAAATACTTTCATAACCGTTAAGACTGAGCTTGATGAGCCACTTCTTTATGAAATATTTCTTCACCTCCTAGAGAAGCATTGCCTTTCTGTCCTTTGGGCTCCCACTGTGGTCCTGTTCTATGATGGATCACATCCAATGACACTTGTGTAAATTGTTCTCCCTGGTTTTAGACTGAATGCCTGGTGATTAGAAATGAGTCTTACTCATTTGCATGTCTTCATTACCTAGCACATGCCTGATACGCGGTAGGTGCTCAACAAATGTTTGAATTGTCAGAAATCATTGATTGTTGCCGGGGATACAAGACACAGGCTACAGAGACAGGTTATAAAACATGAGTCTATAATTTCAAATAATATAATTTCACTTTTTTTTTTTTTACATTGCTATATCCTCAAAATCAACAACTGGCTCATAATCTAACCGCTTATGTCACGAAGCACCAGCATTTCAGTCTCTTCCACAGAAATCTTATTCTTTCGCTAAAAAAAAATGTAACTGGGATAAAAGTGAATTCCACATCTGAGGGATAGCAATTAGCCAAATCAGTGTCTGGGGCATTGCCTGTATGTAATTGGACTCATGGACTATTGCCTGTAACAACTACAATAACGATACCTAACATTTACCATGTTCAAGCTGCTTTGTGCAAAATAACCCATTAGAGCAGGCTTGGAGATCCAACAGCAACATACCACACCTCTTAGTCAACTGTGAGTTGTTGCCCATGCTGAATTTTATCGCTCCCGATGGACTGCACTATTCAATATCCTACATCCCACATTTGTGGCTTCATCTCTCAGAACAGAAAGGATATGCAGTGCTTACTTTCGTAGTCAAAAATGTTACTTTCGGTCTAGTCAGACCTACAAATTTTAGGATCTTTGAGACTGTGAGAAAGCATTGAGCTTTTCTTTTCTATTAGTTTTTTCTTACGTACTGATGAGAAATTATGGTGTAATTCTGTCTGGGCCTCCACTATGGAAATGAAATGGATTTTGAAAGCTCTGCTAAGTACTAGCAGCTTGGTGCTGTTAAAAGATCTGGAAGGATCTTTCAAGTCTGATTTAAGCCAACACCCACCTCTGAACTCCTTAGACATGTCATTTATTTCTAGTTTCTGCTACCAATTGCATTCAGGTGACTCAAACTATGTGTCTAGTCCTAATTACTCTCTGAGCACTAGACTAAACTTGGACACTATCATAAAGAAACTAATGCAGAACTGATTTAATCTCTTCCCAAAGTCAAACTGCATCTTTAAGATGTTCCTGGGAAAAAAGCCAATTCTGCCTTTCAAATTACAGATTAACTCTGTCACTCACTACCAAGAAAACACCTCCTGTGTCCTGTGAGACTCCCCATTACTGTTAAAATAGGCCCACCATCCTTCTAAAAGAGGGAGACAGTATAATATTTGTTAAGAGTGGACTCTGGAGCCAGTTGGATGGGTTGTGGTTGCCAGATAAAATATAGGAAAAATTTGAATTTTAGATAAATGATAAGTAATTTTTAGTAAAGTTTGTCCAAAATATTGCAAAGGACATATTTCTACAAAGAAATTATTCATTGCTTATCTGAAATTAAAATTAAAGTAGGTGTCCTGTATTTTAATTTGCTAAATTTGGCAATCCTAGATTCTACCACCAACATCTAACCTTGGCAAGTTACTCAGCTCTTCTGTTCAAGGGGTAAAATGATAGTATCTTCCTAATAGGGCTGTTCAAGGACTGAAATCATGTAACATTAGAACAGTGCTTGGCATAGGGTAAATGTTAGTGAATTTTATTTTTCTGATCATCCAGAGCAGGGATCAGCAAACTTTTTTGTAACAGGCAAGATATTAAATATTTTGGACTTTGCAGGCCATATGGTCTCTGTTGCAACTGTTTGACTCTTCCATTATAGTGCAAAAGCAGCCATAGACAATTCCCTAAACAAATGCGTATGGTCATGTTCCAAAAAAAATTTAGGCAATGGGCAGATTTGACCTGTGGACTATAGTTTGCTCTGATCTAGATTAAAGCCCTGTAGTAAATCTTCTACTATCCCTTATTGCATCCACCACCTTTTATTAAAATATTTATTACTGCACTCATCCCCTTTCATTATAACATTTCCTACTTTAAATAAACTACTGATGGACCACTATCACCTACTACTTGATAATTCTAATACTATTTAATATTAATAGAGTGTGGCTCATTTTTTAAAGGATTTCATATGAATATATACAGTGATATTCTAATTATATATATGTTATATAAATCTTTACAACAGCATCATAAAGTAGGTTAATAAAAATTTCCCCATGATATTTCTTGATTCTTTTCTTTGATAGATTCTACTCTTCTTCTGTGCATTATCTTTCACTTTCTTCCATGGTCCCCTGCAAGTTTCCTATGCTGCAATTTACCTAGACAATTTGCTCTACCCTGAATATTCCCCTGCCTTTCCTTTATAATTATGGATTTCTACATGTTCTCCCCTTATCACGATATGCTTTCTATCCCCTGTCTTCTTATCAATAGACTGTATTTTCATAGAATTAGTAGAAATGGAAAGATCAAGTTGTTAAAAATTTAAAAAACACTCTGTTGTCTCTACTCTGCTCATTTTATAATTGTGTGTATGAATGTATGTGTGTATGTGCATGTGCATGTGTGTGTGTGTATTCCAACTGGTTTGTACCTTTCTCTTTATCTACTCTGAAGTCATATCACTTCTTTGTCCAACGCTTAGGAAATAACAACCAATGTAACTAAGACCCAATTTGGCTTCATGTTTCTTGACTCCACTCTGACTGCTGTCAATGAAGGACTTGTGGCTCAGCACACTAATAGCTCTTCAACAAAGCAGGCTTAAAACCAGAAGAGAGGGGGGTTCTTTAAAGAAAAAAAAAATTATAACAGTTGAGAAATTAGAAGCCCTCTCTTATTATTGCATTGCTCTCCTTTCATCTTTAGACTTCTGATGTTTTCTTTTCATTTCTTCCTTGATGCCCTGAATGTATAACCAGACATTTTAATGAGATGTGGCTAGGTCCAGCCCTGGCCGATAATTAACTCCTTCCCCCCTGTCAGGCTGTCAGCAATTTTATGACATTTCTAGCCTCTGGGAGTTTAAGCGTAAGGCCCAAGTAAGAAAGTGTGTATCACCTGCACAATTTCTAGGATAAGTTGCTTTTAAATCATCAGTGAAGAATTCTACTTAAGAAATCAACTTCAGATAGATTCTGGGGATGGGGAAACAGAAAGAGCAGGGAGATAGAGGCTGAAATACAAAGGCAATTTTTAGCCAGCTTGGAAGAAGTATGATGTGACTTAAAGAGAAGATGAGGCCGGGAGAAGATTGCCACAACAATCACCACAAAGAACGAGAGACTATAGTTCCAAAGTCTCAAGTGAGACAAGGATTGAAAACATTATCTATAATCCTCCTCATCAGAAAGTAAATTTCACAAAGTGGGATGTGGAGTAGATAAAGTTCAAACTTCCAATATAGAAATCTATTTTTCCTCCAGAAATATAAGTTCAGGCTTTGGCAAGTTTTGCCAAATGTGTGCGTGTGTTCTGTATCTCCACACCACTCAGAAAGCATTGATTACATGACATTTGGAAATGGTTCAATTAGGTAGCTCAAAATGTCTGCAACATAAATTATACAACAAATATTGCTCAGAGAGTCTCCATTTTGGTTTTAAAACCTTGCCTGTTCTATTCCTTTTCTGTCTTCCAATGGCTGCACTTTCCCATGAACAGCACATTACTCTTCGTCCTACACACACCTTAATGAAATCATCACAGCATTTTGCCATTACATACAATTTTTAATAGCGGGTCTCAGACTACTTTAGCAACGAGGAGCCCAATTGTCCTTATCTGCCCAAGATAAGGTTTGGAAGGAGATAAGCCATCATATAATCAGGTCTTACTCTTCATCCACACCCTAAAACCTTTCTCTGTAAGATGATAGCTGAGGAAGGTGCCAGAGACACACAGACTGCTGAACCAAAGGGCTCAGAGTGATGAGACAAGAAGGAAGACTACCAGTTCCCAAAGTTCCCAAATCAAAAGTGCCCCTACAGGTCGCAAGCACTTCCCTGGGAGAGCAACTCACCCCAGCAGCAAGAATGGCAGCATTGGAGAAGGCATGGTGTCCCTAATGGTGATGTGGCCCTCATTCCTGCTTTCCTTCCTCAATCCCATGTGTTGGAACTCCATTGATTGGTCTCCTGGCTTCCCCTTTCCCTTCTTCTCAGCACTTTCATTTATTTGGTGGGGAACAACCTCTTTCCAGGGGATAGATTCCAGTGTGGGGGAAATCAGGTGTCCTATCCAGTCATGTCTTAACCTAGAGGTGGCCACTTGCCACAAGCTAGGCCAATCAAATGGTTCTGGCTTGGAATGTGAATATGAGTACAAGACACATGAGAGAAATGATGGTGGAGTCATTCATTCCAGCATCCCAGCAGCAGACCTTGGGCGTACAACTTTGCTATGAGAACATCCCCATATTTGCAGCTTCTCAGCCAGCGGAAACACTGCAGCACAGATCCACTCCCAAGCCTGGTATCTGGCCTTTCTGTAGATTCTGTGAGCTTCTAATACCCCTCAAGAATATTCCCTTTTTCGGGGCGCCTGGGTGGCTCAGTCTTTAAGCGTCTGCCTTCGGCTCAGGTCATGATCCCAGGGTCCTGGGATTGAGCCCGGCATCAGGCTCCCTGCTCTGCAGGGAGCCCGCTTCTCCCTCTCCCACTCCCCCTGCTTGTGTTCCCTCTCTCGCTGTGTCTCTCTCTGTCAAACAAATAAATAAAATCTTCAAAAAAAAAAAAAAAGAATATTCCCTTTTGCTTAAGTTAGCCATGATCAGCTTTTCCTGCTACAAGAGGGAAACCAACTGCTAGATGCAAGTTGGTTGTTAGAAACTGCTGAGAAGAATTTACCATACTCTCGGGGAAATTGTGTGTGTGTGTGTGTGTGTGTGTGTGTGTGTGTGTGTGCGCGCGCGCGCGCGTGCATGTGTTTCTGTAATGTATGTGTGTGTGATGAGGAAAGAAAAATGGGTACATTGACACTTTCATCTGGTGACTGGAGAAACTAATAGAGGTGAGACATTTTTTTCATGCTCTTCCCTATCCAGGCTAGCAACCACTATATATTTCTATGCTTCCCCATCAGATTATAAGGAAAAATTCATGGGGATGTGCTCTGCTGTGTAAATGTGTCTTCTCTCTTCAAACACCACCAGGAACTGTTAGCAGCATATTTTTGGTTCTTCATATGGCAGACAGTAGTAGTAACTTGCAATCGAGTGATAGCTTGTTGCCTGTCACTAGGCCATAGCAGGTAAAATCTTATGAGCAGTTATTGCTGTCTCCATATGCACCTACATTTCAATACCCTCCTTCCTTATGCCTGCCTTCCAAGCATCTCCCCAGTGTTAGAGAGCCAGAGTTCCTTCCACTTAGAGTGTTCTCACCAAACCTCCACCTTTCCAGGCCGAACTTACTCTTCAAAGCCCCAAGCCCAAAACACAAAAGAAAATGAAATTCCAAACTTAAGCACACTCTTCTAATTGCTTTATCTCTTCCTGCCTAAGTTTGACTCAAGCAGTCTGCTTTAAATGTCATTTTTTTTCCTCTGGAAAAAAAATTGCTTAAGGAAGGAAATTGTTTAGAAACTCCAGATTCCTCTTAACTTTACCATTAATTGCTGTATAACTCTGAGTGATCCACTACTTCTAGAAAATGGGAGTGAAAATATTAAGCATAAATGAAAGTTTCCTAAGGTGGCACTGAATTGCAATTCAGAGACTACTTGGAAAACTCCTGCCCATCTTTGGTTTAGAATGGAAGATGGGAAGTGGTGGGAGCCAACCATAAAAGTATTTATGTAAAAATCGAACAAATCTCTGCTCACTTAGCATTAGAAGAACAGTTTATGAAATATATTTAATAGAGTTAGTAGAAACATATAATATATACATTATTCTTCAGGAAATTCCTGAGATAATATTAGTAAGATTGTTCACTGGCCCACATTTCAAAGGTTTCTGTAGTTATTTCTGGGAAGAAAGAGCACTAGGTCACTCCTTGCACTTCTAATCCCTTAGAGCTTGATATATGTTATTTTAGTTCCATTCTCAATTTTTTAACATAGAGCATGCAGTTGTATTATGTTTATATGCCACATGTAATAATTCAATAATAATGATCTTAAATGTCTAAAACAAATCAGTATAAATAAATTACATTTTTATTTAAAAGGAATTTTGAGAAGTTTCTCCACGTTTCCTACTAATTTTTTAAAACATGTTTGGAGGTGTTACGAATACCTAGACTCCAGGGGAGCACTCAACTTTAACGTGCATGAGTTGTGGTAGAAGGTGTAAGGAATGGGGAAGAAAAAAGTCACAGAACATGGATAGACGTGACCACTGTCTAGATCACCTTTTTCTGACCCCAGCTAGTGGCCGGAAACAAGCCCCTGTGTTAATGTGAGACTTGTTGCCCTGAGAAGACAAAAGCACAGTCTTACAGTAGCCTCAGTTACCAACAATGATTACGATTTCAAAGGGAAAAGAAGGAAAATCACACAAGCAAAACATTTTCGATGATGTCCTTCTCATAATGGTGATCAGGGAATGAATTTTGACCATTATGTACTCTCTCACTCAACCATTATCATCTGAAAGTTCTTAAAAATGAATCTTGCTCCATGTTTACAAATGGTCGAAGCAAAAAAGGCATAGCACTTTATTCTTATTTTGGAAATTTTAACTTACACACACACACACACACACACACACACACACACACACACACACTGCATCAAGGTTCTGATAAGTGATCCCCTTTCCCTCCAACTCCATTTCTTGTTCTCACCTTCCTCTATGCTAATTAGACTTTAGTTGAGCACATTTCCCAAACTCCTTTTAAATTAGCAGTGGCCATGACCACTCCTTCTTCTTTTCTTCTTTTTTTTTCTCTTTCTTCTTTCTCTTACTCTTTGATTCTGCCTCCACACCTGAATGTGGTATAATTTAGAAATAAGTATAAAATTAGGGGTATGGATAAGGAAGCAAGGCAACTGATAAAAAATAACACTGGAGGTCTTGGGGAAAAACAGCATCCTCCTCATTTATGTCTTGTGAGGATTATCCTGAATACAGTGAGTTCCTCACCTTGTATGCACTGCATGGTTCTTACATTATCTTTCCTGGGTATTCTTGGTTGCCAAGTTAAACTGTAAATTAATTATGCTAGTAAACCACTACATAGGCATATTCTGTATATTCTGGATTTTTCTAAACATCTAGGAAATTGATTCTAAAAAGCACATGCTGACCATATATTCGATGGTTGATTGATCATTGATTGGTCCTATCAATGAACCAGGAGAAAGGCTAATGGATTTATGGATGAACAAAGAAATTGTATTATAGACGGTCAGAGTTCTGGAAGATTGTATTTTAGAAGAACAAGCTTTTTATTCAATCGTTCATTCATTCAACAAAGAGCTACCGAATTTATTATATTCCATTTAAAATATTTGATCCTAGAGTAAGATAAGGATGAAGAAGCATTCCTTATCTGTATTAAGGTAAATCCTGGAGGCTTATCCTCAGTGGTTGTATTAAAATGGCAACTGTTGGGGCGCCTGGCTGGCTCAGTTGGTTAAGCGTTTGCCTTCGGCTCAGGTTATGATCCCAGGGTCCTGGGATTGTGTTGCATATTGGGCTCCCGGCTCAGCAGGAAGCCTGCTTCTCCCTCTCCCCAACCCCGCCACCCCCGTCCGCTAGCTGTCATGTATATTATCAGAGGTAATCACTAAAGGTGGACTGAGGATGGTCATCCACAGAAGAACCGCTGGCCACCTTGAGAGTCACAACTGGGGAGGGCACTATAGACGCCTCCAGTGAAATCACAAAAGCTTCTATAAGAGAAAGAGTTAGTATTAAACATCAGCCAAGTCCAGAGAGTATGAAGCCATCTTAGAATAGCACTTCTCAAAAATGAAGTATTTTCCTGATCACCGTGCCACAACCATATTGGAAAAGAGAGCAGCTAGCGCGAAGGGCTGAGGACAGGGAATGAGGGCAGAGAACAACCATGCCCTCTTCCCAGAAGGCCGCTTAGCCAGTCCCAGGTGGGAGAGAAGGGGACTAGAGGTGAAGTGTTGATTAATATACTGGACTAGACATTTAAAATTGAGACTAAAAGAAACAGTAGGGCTCTTTATTATCTGGACATTAAGGGAAAACTTGTGAGATTGTCCATGTTTCTATGGCAAGGTGAAGACAACTCACACTGAGGACATTTCAAGGGTTACTGAGAGAAAAAATTAAAGATGCTTTTCTGATTACTCCCTAGGAATCCTGCTTGTTCAATATTTAGTACACAAGTGTACTGCTTCTTCCTAAGGCATGAGATTTTCTTTCTTGATTTGCTCTTTATACCCTCTCAATTGCACCCATAGCATAGAAAACATGATAATGTTTTCTCCACAATGAAAATTTCATTTTCCCAGTGTATTGACTTATTGCAGGTGTTAATTATGAAGCTGCACAAAGTTACAGTCACAAGTTTACACAGCCCAGAATTGCATAGGACCTGGCCCATGCACTCAATCTTGTATCTGCAGCATGTAAAACTGGCTTAGAACAGTTTCATGAGCAAGAACTTGGAGCAATTTCTTGTATGTCTCCTGAGAAAGAACTTTAATTGACCTCCTCTTAAATGCTCCTATCCTGTTCCCTGGGTTAGAATTCTTAAAAGAAGACGACGGAGGAGGTGGAGGGTGGAGGAGGAGGAGAAGGAGCAGGGTTTGTATCTCTAATTACCTTGCTTTAACAAGCAATTAAAATATATATTTATAATACATATACATCTAGGATTGGCTACAGGTTAGGCTGCTCCACTGTGACCAAAATATCGGTGATTTAAGCAAAATGAAAGTTTGTTTCTCTCACTTAGCGGTCTGAGCTTTTCTAGTCCAGGTCTGATGGATGGCTTACTCCATGGAGTTGGGACTAAATTCCTTTTGCCCTGCCCTATGCCATCTTTAACACAGGGCTTCCACCTTGTGATCTAAGAGAAGTGATCCAATTCGGTCATCATGTTCAAACTCCAGCTAATGAGAAGAGGAAAAGGAGTGAGGAGAAATTCTTTTTAAGTATGAGAATCAACAGTTATAAATCTCATTTCTGTTCACATTCCATTGGCCAGAACCTTGTCACATGGCTACTGCCAATTTAAAAGGAGTTTGGGAAATGTGCTCAGCTAAAGTCTTACTAAGATAGAGGAAGGGGAGAACAGAGAGATAATGGGGGAACAACTAGCCATCTCCCATTTATATACAAAGGCTTTAAAAAAAAAGTCTAGTATAAAAAAATTCATTTCAAATAACATACTTGTTTTAGAATAGGTCCTCCAGAAAGTAAAGCCTGGGGCAAGGATTAAAATACCAATGCTTGGGTTGGAAGGTCCTGACTGAGGGTGTCGAGGGTGAAGCAAAAATGGGGAAATGAGGCAAGGAAAACCTCAAAGAAACGCGATTTGATGCATTGCTATGGCTCAACATGTATTATTCTTTCATTATGCAGGACTTCTCCAAAGAACTGACAAGGAGAAATTGCATCTCAGAGCAGTGCACAATGGGAGAAAGCGGAAATATTATCTACCTGTTTCCTGCCCTTTTCTCACTTTCCAATAGTCAAAGTTTAATCCACTGGGAGCTAATGCTCTTGAACTTGTAAATTTTGTCATCTGGCCCCTTGAAAGTTGAGAGCCAAGTTGGTGTGGTTATAGCAATAGAAGAAAAAAAAAAGATAGGGAAAGAGAAAAAAAAAGATAGGGAAAGAGAGGCAGTTGAGGGATTCTAAGAAGGCACACCTAATATATTACATTAAGGCAAGAAATCTAATTCTTGGCCTTCATATCCAGATTCTCTTTTCAGTAGAAGGATTTCCCTTAGAATCACAGTTTTTGCCTTTCTCCCAACTTTCTCACTTACTGATCCCCATGGAAAGGGGAGTGATTTATCTGACAAGTAAATGTGGATGAAGGGACTGTGGCTCAGCCACATCCCCACATTTTTTGGTGACCTGCCTATTTGCAGAAAGTTCTCTGAGCAGCTTGGTGCCACCCAGGAAAGCGGGTGGTGGAGGCCCCGCCCCTGAAGATGCTGGCAGGCCTGTGGTTGTCTGGTGCCGACTCTAACCAAGGAGAGAGTCAGTTTCATTCTGAAGTTGAGTGCTGTGAGGTCTATTATTGCCTTGGAATTAAACTACACTCTCCAGTATCTGCTTTATCAGTAGGAAAGCTGCTAATTTTATTTCCATCTGCCTTCCTCTGTCTACCTCAGTACCTTCCTTGGATAAAAGAGAGTCGATCCATTAGCTCACCAGAAATTCAACAGAAAGAAAGAAAGAAAAACAACAACAACAATCATTTTCTCCATAGGCTCTTTGCTGCTATTTAAAAGAGGAAAAATTACATATGGTCATTGTACTTTTATTATCACCATAACTATAATTTATTGAGATCACCGGGTATGCCAAGCACTGTGGGAAGCACTGTAGGAACAACATTTCACTTCATCCCTACAACAGACCTGAAGGGTTTACAGAGAAACAAGCTGAGACCTATTTCTAAGGACTCATCAACTTATTCAACATATACTTATTGCCTACCTACTATGTGCCAGGACTAAATGAAAAGGCGGGTAGGTTTTACCCTCATGTAATATGGGGTTTCCCTGGGAGACATATGTTAATTATTCAAACAAAGAAATGCAAAATGGCAATAGTGATGAGTGGCATCCAAGAGAGGCATGGCGCGCAATACGGACAATGAAAAAGCAGTGACCAAACCGGGCTTGAGGCATGAGAGTAAGAGCGAATGAAAGGAAGTGTGTGCACAGTGTGGTGGGCTGGGAGATGGGAGTGGCAGAGAGGACAGGGCTCCAGGGGCAGGGACAGTGTGTACAAAGGCCCTTGTGCTGGAAGGAAGTATGCAGAAGACAGAAGACCCTTGAAGATGGCCATTCTGGCTAGAGTAAAGAGAATGAGAGGAAGACTGAGTAGAGGCAAGGTCAGACTGGATAGGGGCCAGCTTGTGTCTTTAGGTTCATTAAAGCACTTTTACTTTATTCTAAAAGGAATCAAAAGCCATTGGGTGGTTTACAAGTGTGTTGTGATGCAGTGAACCTGAATCTGACTCTGAATTTGGAGAGGAGATCAGAGTGAAAGAATGGATGCTTTTTATTAGTTAAGGAACTTTTGTCAGCATCCAGGTGAGAAAAGCTGGTGACGGTAACAGAAAGACATGTATAAATTAGAAAAATATGTACAGGATAGGACGGATGATATATGAGGCATGAGGGAAACCAAGGTGTCAAGGATGACACTCAGGTGTAAAGATAAGGTAACTAGCCAAGAGTCAAGAACTTAGTGTGTCTATTTACAAATGCAAGCTCTTCCCATTATAAAATAACCATAAACATTTCTGCTTCAAAACAGAGTTTCACTTAGAGAAAAAGAATCCAGCAATCTGCTCAACCAGGTTTATAAGGAGAGATTCTTTCTCTGTTTGCAGTATCTGCCTTTTAAAATCAGAACCATTTCCCTTTAAGAATTTTCCCAAACACGTGTTACTGAGACAGAAATCAATACAAAATTGCCCTGAGATACAGTTAAAACCTTGTCAAAATCATATAGTTATGCTGCATTTCAGATATACTCCTCCCTATGATAATTAAATATTTTTGATGAACAGATATACTTCGTGGACTTGCTAGACAGCACTACTTAATGTGACTACAGTTTTGAATATTTGGTGAGATTTTTCACATTAACCACAGTTCTAGTAGTTTATTATTGCCTGTGAAAGGTAAGAAAGAAAGGAAAGGTGTAGTTAGCCAAAGGCTGGTTTTTATTTAGCGGATCCTATTTTTGTATCTTCTTTTCTCACACTGCAGATCCCTAAGACAGATATAACTTTACCAAAATACCTATTGTGCTTTGCAGCTGGGTGATACATGCTTTCCTAGTTATGGATTCACAAATACCATGTCTTAGCTTAGCTAACAAGGCTTTTTTTTTTCTCTTAAATGAGGCAGAATAGTTAAGTGAAAGCTCCTTAATTTGAGCATGAACGCTTCATTCCAATTAAGCTTGAAGAATCAAAGAAAAGAGAGTTGATTTCATTTTTTTTCTGAAGTGAAAAGTAGGCAGCACACTCAAAGATGAAAACGGTACAGTAGCATCTGCAAATCACACATGTTTATTTAGAACTTAGGTCAAATGCGAAAAACTATAAAGTATGGTATGAAAAAATGAAACTAATACAAAATATAATAACACATTAACAAGTAAATGGGAAAAACACCAGCCAATGTATGTGTTATTGGCCTTAAACTTACAGGTGTTCAAAAGCCATCAATGGCACCATTTCACGATTAGCAACAATGAGCTATGCACCACTCTGTAATACTAGAAAGTAGCATACGATTACCATCACTTTTATTAATGTTTCTTCTGACCCTGTTGATAAAGTCGCCATTTCTAGAAACAATTTTACTGTTTGAGAAATGTTGACCTATAGCCAGTTAATCTATGCTACCACCTGTGTTGTTGGCTTAGTCCTATTGAATTAATTACTACTGTGTCTAATTAGCCAAGGACATTAGTTAGGGTAGGCTAGGACATGCTGGAGAAATATATTCACTCAGAGATCTCAGTCACTTTACACAAGCAGCATGTATTTCTCCCTCATGCTATATGTACAGGTCTGGTTGGGGATGGGTGGGCAGTGGGCCACTAAGGGACTCAGGCTGACACTTTTGCAACTATTTGGTGATGCTCCCATCCCAACAAGTAGCTTCCAGGGCCTGCCTCTAAGTACCTCAGACCTGCGTCATTGCCACTACCAGCCAGAACTCATCATCCAACTTCAAACTAATTTCAAGGGATGCTGAGAAAAGTAGGGAGCACATGGAATATTTAGTAAGCACTACTGTATTTGTTACACTCCATTAGCCAGGTCTCTACAACAGAAGATTGACCAGCTGGAAAACTTTGACTGAAATTTTTTTTTTTAAAGAAGAATCTTGAGCATGATTTCACAAGAGGAACGTCATGAAGTTTCAGCATTAAAAAGAGATTCTGTCTAGGCTGAAGAGGGAACACAATGGCCATGGTTCTTACAGAAGATTGATATAAAGTAATGAAGTAGTAGAAGGAAAAAAAGAACAATCTAAGATTCCACACCCATGGAAGAAGGAAGCTAAATAAATGAATTAACAAAGATGACCTTGAAAGAATAAAGAAAAAATGAAAATGGAATATAACATCTCAGCACCTTGTTTTCCTCATGAGAAGATTTGACATCACATGATGAATCATGGGATAATTCTGAATAAAGCAATGATACATCTGCAGGGAACTGAAGACAATTCCAACCATGGCATTTTAAACCAAGGAAAATCCAGGTCATATCAAGGGGCTACAATAACCTGAGAATTTGTGAAGGATTTGAAAATAGAGAAGAAGGTGTATATTAAAAAGATAAAACATAATTTTGGTGATTTAATGGATGTAAACGTAATTCAAAGAGTAGGAATGAACCACAATGACCCTGAAAGCTGTGTTACCATGGCGTGTGGGCATTTGAGGAAAAAAAAGGAGAGAGAATGCTGAATGTAGAGAACATAGGAGAAAAAAGAGTGTGAAGGAAAGAACATTTAGCTTCTTATATTTTTAAATTTGGCAACATGCATCTATATATGAATGGTGCAATACATTTTCCTCTATTTTACTTTTCATCACAATAATAGTGAAATAGCAATAATTTAAGTTGATTGTAAAGCTCTATGTAATTACTGAACATACATTATATAATTTTACATTCATAACATATTATGATCCAACTTATTATGACAAATTACGGCTTACAAATGACAAGTAACTTACCAAGATCAAACAGTTCATAAACTGGATTTGAGCCAGGTTTATTGAAACCAGAGACGGTCAATAAAACTTTTCCTTTTGACCTCTCTCTTTTCTTTTTTTCTTTTATCCCCATTTCCTTTTTTCCAACTTTTTCCCATCTATATATGCCACACTCTAGAGTTCTGAAAGCACCTATCCCCATAAAAAATAAAAACCAGGCTATATTGTACAAATTAAATTTGAGGGAGACAACCTAGGGAGTAAATGTGCAGGTCCTAATTTTTTCCAATTTAAATCCTATCGCAAAGCTTATTGGGTTTACTAGGGAAATGAAACAAAGAATGAAGGGAGAACACAAAGACCTCCATATTCAACTCAGACATCAAACCGTGACTTCACAATTACTAAACAACTAGCTGAAAAGCAAAATGGCAGCTTATCAATTAAGTAGAAATGGCTAGGGCCGCACAATCCATACACACATTATCAATTCTGGGAAATGCAAAGTAATAGATCATCTTGGGGTTTTAATTGTAGAGAAATTACAAGGTACTTTTCTCTTTTTTTCCTAGTCCCATCCAGGATTTCATATTTTCAGGTGTTTGTCTTGTATTTTAAGTTTTCATCTCTTAACTTAAGCTCTATGGAATAATATTTCATTTCATTCTGTTGTTTATTATTGCAAAATATAATATTACCCAGAGTATTTCAACTGCCTGATTAATTTCTGCTTTAAGTCTCCTGGATATTACTTTAAAGTTACTAAAAATGACTTACAGACTTCAATGAAATCCTACCTCCCTTTGCCCAACCCCAACTCCTGCTTTTCTCTTCCTTCGTTTATTGAACCTCAAAGTCAATAACAACCTTGACAAATGTTATGGCATATGCAATGGACACAATCTGATAAAGATGGCAGAAACCTTGTTGTCAGTGTCCTTCATAATACCGGGAAGTACAGCAAGATGTTTGGAAACCCCCCAAAGAGGAAAAGTGATTTTTACAAGTAGGTTACAATTTTTATTGACCTCCATCCTGAGTCCAATATCTTTGTTCTAAAGAGTGGAACTAGCCCTTATGAAAGAAAATCTCTTCATGTTAGAAATCCCAGCTGCCTTGTTTTCCCCAACTAAGTTATGTGTAAAACATAAAGAGAATTCTTAGATCTGCTGGGATATAGGGTTGCTAGGGTGACTGTTAAAGAAAGTGAGCCCGAGACTATCAGAGATCAATAAGAAAGGGAAGGCACTAGGGGCTAAAGTTAGAAATATTAAATCTTTGGACAAGACCTTTTCTCTAAAGCTTAGAGATCTAATTGGTTTTCTTGGTTTTATCTCTCAGCAATGGTTACCTAACACACGGACACCTCTTTTCAGATCATACACTTGTTATCTATCTCCTTTTTTTTTTTTTTGTATTTCTTCAAGACAGACATGAGATGAGTAAAAATTCATAACCAGGAAAGAGGTGCTGTTTCATATTCCATACCTCCCATTATCTCCTCATTGGGTCCTAAAATTTATCTTCTTTGCTTATTTCTTTCCTATAGTCCCTTCGAGAAAAAGAAAAATGCCCCTAAACTTCAACTAAAACCTCCTCACACTATACACAGACATCCCCAAGTACATAAATAATAATGAACTGAAACTGAAAATATCCTAACGCTATTGTAAAACTGTATTTGTCACTCTATGCAGTGATTCTACGTGGGAAGGAGGAAAAAAGAGGAAAAGGAATGAGGAGAAGGCATAATTGCCTCTTAAAATCCCTGACTAGAAGTGACTCATATAAATTCCATTGATAAGAACTCAGCACTTGACCATACCTGGATATAAGAGGGGCTGGGACTTACAGTCCCTGGTTGGGTAGCTGCATCGCAGTAATAACTTCATAGCGTACAGTCTATAACATAGATTCTATAGCATGAACAGGAAATCGCAGTTTCTGGTGGATAGCTGGCTATCTACAATATTGTTTAAATATTAACATAAATATAAATAAGTAAATAACCATAAATAAAATATAATAAATATGCAATTAAATCTATGATGTTATGCTACAGTTTGATTTATTTTTCTTGGCTGATTCCACCAAAGGTTTATTTATTGTAAGCTTATAATGTGACTAGACACTCTTCTAGGTATTGGAGATACAGTAATGAATAAAATAGACAAAAATTGCATCCGGCATGAAGCTTGCATCTTAGTAAGGTATAAGTAGAAACTAAGGTCTATAGTAAATTCTATAGTAGAATTAAAAGAGATAAGTGCCAGGAAGAAAAAATGAAGTGGAGAAAAGGGATAGGAAATGTGGGAAGTGACTTTTGTAGGATAGTCAGGAAGGGCTACTGAAAAGGTGCTATTTGAATAGACCTGATTAGGAAGAGAGCCATGTGCCATCAGGATAACAGTGCAAATGCAGCTGGCATATACAAGGAGCACAGAGGTCTTGTGTGGCTAGAGTGGAGTAAATAAAAAGGAGGGTTCTAGAAGATAAATTCATGAAGAGAGAGGGTACATCATAAGGTCTTATACCTAGATAAGGACTTTGGCTTTGACTCCAGAGTAAAAGTTTATGTGAAGGTTTTGAGCAAAAGAGTGGCATGTTCTCCCTTACATCTTAACAGAATCACTCCGGGGGTAGAGCTGAAAACAGACGTAAGCAAGACAAGGTAGAAGCCTGTAGACCAGTTGGGGGAGTATTAAAATAATCCAGGTAGTCAATGATGGTAGTTTCGATCAGGGTGCCAGCACAAGCAGTGGTGAGACGTGGTTGGGTTCTTGGTATGTTTTCATAGAGCCAGAACGATTTTCTGAGCATTCAGATGTGGGCATGAAGTAAATCAAAGAGTCTAATGATTTTTGATCTAAGCAACTGAAAGACAGTGTTGCCATTGAGGGAAGAGAAAAGCTGTTTCAACCAGGTTTGAGGGGTGATAGAAAAAGATCTATTTTGAACACGTTGAGGTGCTTATTAATCATCAAAGTGGGGATGTAGTCTAACAAACTGGTTATACAAATCTGAAGTTCAGGGGGAGCAACTGGAGATTAAATTTGCGGATTTCCAAGTTCTAGCAGATCTTTACCTCCATGAGACTGAATGAAATCACCCAAGGACTGAGTGGGTGAAGGAAGAGAGCCAGAGCTCAGCAAGGAAGGACACCAATGCCAGCAAACTGGGGGGAATGACAAAATAGGTGTCTGATTCTGCCGATATGGAAAAGTGGACTCAGAATAACCAAAGGTTCCCAACATTCTGATGATAGGCCCATCCTTAAGAAAAGTACTCAGAACAATTGCAGTTAAGAAAAGTAAATGAATTATATGAACTATTTTGGCAAACCTGTAAATGTTAGAATACATACAAATAATTATAGTTACATAATTTCTTGGACTTCATTTTACTGACAAATTATGACTTTCAATGGACTTACTATTGATCCATTTTTATTTCGACTAACAGGAAATTTCCCAGCACTAGCTTACCACCACAAAAATGGCAAATTTCCACAAGGCGGATGCTCTAGTACAGTCATTTTCTATGATGCCATAATCTGGATGAAGAAGAGAGCAAAAAGAGAACAAATTTGCCAGGCAGAGATACAAGAATAAAATCACCATCTATAAAATTTAGAGGATTCCAGGGGTGCCTGGGTGGCCCAGTCAGCTAAGTGTCTGCCTTCGGCCCAGGTCACAATCCCAGGGTCTTGGGATCAAGCCCCGTGTCGGGCTCCCTGCTCAGCAAGGAGTCTGCTTCTCCCTCTCCCTCTGTTGCTCACCCTGCTCATGCCCTCTCTCTCTCTCTCAAATAAATAAAATCCTTAAAAAAATAAAAATATATAAAATTTAGAGGATTCCAGTCTAAAAACTTTAACCTTAAAAAATCCTATTAACTATTCATTTTACCAAATTCCATTTTTCCTTCCTAAATATTACATATTTTTCTATTTTCCTCTGTATCTCCAATTAGTGAAACTTTAAGACAGTAATACCCATGTGGAAAATGCTGTGGGCATTAAATCACAAACAAGGATACTCATGCTATTTTAAATAAAATTTTAAAAAGAGACTGGGAAAAGTATGTAATAATAATAATATTATAGCTAGTACTTACATAATGCTTTCTATGTGTTAGGTACTTTTCTCTTGGGAAGAGTATTTCTTCTTCTTCTTCTTCTTCTTCTTCTTCTTCTTCTTCTTCTTCTTCTTCTTCTTCTTAATTAGTACTTACATAATGTTTTTTATATTAGGCCTTTTTCTTAATACTTTATATCTATTTAATGTAATCTTCATAATAATTCCACAAGAAGGTATGATCTGTATTTTGCAAATGAAGAAACTGAGGCACAAAGGGGTTTAGTAATCTAAGATCTCACTGCTCATAAGAAATCAGGATTTGGACCCAGACAGTCTTGCTCCCAAATCCCAGCTTTTATCCACCATGGTATGCTGCCTCTGAGACATCATTATCCTCAAGTTTTTCATTATTTCATTTACTTTCCATTTTTAAATCCTGTTCTTGGCCTAATAATTCTTTCTACCTGTTGATTAAAAAAAAGATTTCCTTGAAAGACTTCTAGTACTTTTGTCATTCATTGTCACAACAGATGGGTCCATTGACCACAATTCATTAACTTCATTCACTCATCCAATTAAAAAAAAAACTGACCATCCAAAAAAAAGCAAAACAAAAACACCCCCCAAAAACCCAAACAAATAAAAAAACCCAACTATTGACTATCCAATTTGTGACAGAAATTGAATTAGGTAATAGGATTTTTCAGTCAAAAGAGTGTAAAGGGGTGTTAGGCATGTAAATGTGATTGGAATTTAGTTTGACAAGAGATAAACATCTACACTGGATCCTTTTGGACCAAAAAGAGGAGGGACAAAAATGAATTACTCCAATCCTAGTCCTAGAACTAGGAGAGGAGTCAGCCATTTGATGGAGAAGGAAACATAAAGTAAAGGCAAAGACAATGGAGTCAGCAAAGAAATGGAAGCATAAACAATTACACTGAATTAGAAAAATGCCAAGTAGTTCAGCTTTATTGATACTCATATTCGTAATCGAAGTTATTGAGTACCCACTAGGTGCCATACACTGTGGTAATATTGAAGATTCAAAGAATAAGACACAGTCTCTAGCCTCAGAAATTTATAATCAAGTCATGGGTAACTCTTTAGAAGGGACACAGTGTCTTTTAGCATAAATCTCTTAAGACATTTTCAATTGTCCCTGTTTAATTCTAGCTTCTCTTGAATGGCGAAAATCAGTACATTATAATATTTGGGGATGTAGTCCTTGTTTGGACAATATTCACATTTCCACTTAGTGGTCTTCCCAAGACAAGAAGGAGATAAGGACTTAACTTGCAGGGACTCTGTGACCATGGCTATGGGGTTTTGATCTCATCCTGATGGCAAGGGGAGACTGAAGGAATTACACCTGGAACTGACATGAGATGGAAACGTCCCATGCTTTATGTGTTTTAATATGCTGCTTCTTTAGCTATAATGTCCCTCTTAAGAAGAGTTTAAATTCTGAAAAATGGATATCAGAATCATAAAACTTCATATAGCTATTTACTATAAAACAGAAGCTTAGATATAAAATGATAAGAGAAAGATAAAGTAGGCACAGAAGTTACCCTTACATCTGTGCTGAATAAAGTTAAAATACTGGAATTTCAGATGTTGAGAATAACAATTGTGTTTGCCAGTCAAGAGTCTGCTTTGGTCCATTTGAGAAAAGCATGCCAGTCATTCTTAATGGGCTCTGCAAAACCCTAACCCTGTCTTTGCCAAGACTCTCATATAATAGTTACATGATAAGCCCCACTGTGCTTCACAGTAAATCAGGGAGTTCTGCAGCTAAGTTTCACAATAAGCCTTGCTATATTGAACAGTAAATCATGGAATTCCTCAATAAAGTTACACACTAAAACTCCCTAGCTTATTTATTTATTTTTTCTTTATGGTATTATCTCCCAGCGGTGGATAAAGGTCAGCAATATGGCTTCTGCTCACCTGTTTCCCATTATTTCTTTGGTGTACACATTTTTAGAAAATGCTTCATGTCCCTCCTATCACATCTAGAGAACGGTGAATACTAAACTTGACAGAAACCCAAAAGATCTCAGAACTGGAGTCCACATTGATGGCTTGGTGTGGATGGGAATGGGGGTGTGCAGAAAAGGCGTGTGAAGCGAGAACTCCACAGAAGAAGCAAAAACTATGAAGCCTTAACATACATTTTGTTCCTGCGGAATCAATGGAATATGAGGTAACAGTAACATCAGTAAACATTCTCTAATGATAATGTAATGTTTAGAAATAATTATTTTGTCAAAATGAAGTTTTGTTTCCCTAAAGATATTACAGACATTACTTAATGCATACCCAAAGATACCCAGCACTTTATCCAAGTGTGACAGGATAGTAAGGGAGCCTGGGAAAAAGAGTAACGATAGTCTGTCCCCTTTCCCTGCCTCCTCCCCGGGATACAGAATGATCACAGAAATAATAAACTACACTACTAGGCAGCAGGAAACACCGACCAGCATGAATTTGTGGACTAGTGAGGCCTTTTATCACAAGAGTATATACACTTCGAGATAGATTTCATTCTGTTTAGTTACACATAACTCACATGCACAAATATGGTAGCATAAAATAAATACAGTATACTAGATATGAATATGGCAAACTAGTGTGCACTCAAACCTTACTAAGTCTCAAATGTAATTATCAATTTAAAAAATTAGATATTACATCTAGCCTCTCAGAAAAGATTTGCAAGCAGAGTAATGCATTGCCTGCTCATATTACTAAAACTTCATTACTCTACAAAATAGCCTACAGTACATTTGTAAATATACTATTATCATAAATAATTAAACCCAAACAATGCTGGTCAAAATAAATAACCAAAGTACATTTTGTACTTTAATAATCTTGTTTTGACTGTGGGTTTTTTGGGAATTTTGGGGGAGTTTGTTTTGTTTGATTCTTATCTGCTTAAGTGTTAATTCCCTCAAATTGGTAACCCACATTTTTTTTCTCAGTTGTCAATTAAATTTAATAAGGACATACTGTGGAGACAAATGATCTTATGTAAAATACTGTTAGTGCAGCAGTACAAGAAAGAAACTTAATAGGAATTTCAAGTTTGACAAATTCAATGGTAAACACATTTTTACCTAGAATGTATGTGTGTATGTTTTTTTTCCTATCATTTATAAGCATGCCCCGAAAACCCAGTCCATTTAAGTGAAGGTCTTTAAAAAGCTTCTACTGTATTTTTATTCCAGAAAAAAAATAATGTGCTTAATTTCAATGATCCACATATAGGAAACAGTAATTAGGAGACATGCAACGAGATAAAGTTTCAGCTTTAGTATTACATATCTCTCTGATTTTCTGGATGGATGGAGGGATAGATGGATGGACAAAGAGATGCTCTTAGTTGACAAAAACAAAAATAATCCAAAAAAAGAAATAAGTACAATTTGTTCGACATCTAATGGGTCAAGATCTGACCTATGTGTGATATACATAATCTTTAACCTTCATAACTACACATCAGTCACATTTTTGCACATGGTCAAACAGGTCCAGGGAAATTAATTTTTCTAGGCTCACATAGCTAATGAGAATCAGAGCCAGGATTTAATTTAAATTTGTAAGTATCTAGGTACAAAACCTGTGTCTTTCCCCTATACTACACTTTCCATTAGATGTGAGAAAGTGGTCCCACGGTCTTCCTCTGAATAGATCAGATCTCTTAAAGATGGACCAGGGCCTCCTATTAACAGTATGGCTCCAAAGACCAGTGGGAAGACAAATTCATTTGCTTTCCTTTATTTGACGGGCTGGTTGCTACAAATTACATCAAAAAGGGAGGCTGAGTTATTTGGTGCTCCTATTTAATAGTTTTCTTCTAAACAGGGTGCTTACGGTACATAGTGAAAACAAACAAAAATAAACCACAAAAGCAAAATAGAAAAAAAATGCATCACATCCTACAAAATTTCCTAACTTGGAGAAAGACTTTCTAGTTAAAGAATCTTTTTCTTACATTTCTTCTTTCTTTTTGGTATGTTTAGAGTAGTTAGCTTATCTGTATTCAGATTCAGATTGTTTTCTTAACCATGTGGCTTTGGTGAGAATATGGGAGGAAAGGTGAAATATGTAGAAATTGTTTCTTTAGTAATTCAAATTTCTATGAACTGAGTTGTTTACTCATCTACATTCAAAGCACATTTTTCCTTGCATGCACCACTAGTTCAAAAATAGCCATCATCAGGACACTCCTGGTACTGGCCTAGAATGCAATGGGGTGTTTTTTGCAAGGCTCTTAGCCATCTCTGGAATTTGTAAAAGAGGGCTAGTAGATGTCTTTTTTATTTTAAATTTAATTATTTTCCTCACTGCAACCTCGTAAGCCTAGTGAAAGTTTCACTGCCGCGGATGATGTCTGGCTACCTGGGAGTCTCACACTACTTTCGACTCTTGGCAATGCGATGAAAATCTCCTCTACCTCAAGAGGTAATATGAGGTGAAGAGAGGACTTGATCCTTGTCATCCCTTACTTTAAGAATTAGATCCCAGGAGCAGTATTTGGAGGTCTGTGCTTCAAAATGAGCAATATCTCAAAGAGTAGATTGCTTCATTAAGTAAACTGAAGACTTCTCTCTGACATTCCAAGTAGTATGTCCCTTGTCCCTTGTATTGAAGAATGTGCACCTGCTGCTATCAGAGGGAGGAAGAGAGGAGTCTGGGAATGTCAGAGCAAAGATCCTTAGCTTAGCACAAGGCAGAAAGGGAAATCAGTTGGGTGTCCACCCACTTCTCAAGTGAGGGGAGTTACTACTGTAAATGACAAGAGCAGACTAGCACCTTTTTAGCACCGTATGTGGACAATGCAGAAGGACTAGGGATAACCAGATTTTCTGGAAGATATGCAATCCCCAGAATGCTTTTAGAAGTATATTTGCCAGGAAGAAAAGAGAGGAGAGATGGCAGAACCAGATGGCAGATCTTAACATCCCTGTGAGCAAGTGGCTTAGTCAATTCCACTTAGATGTGATTGGCCAAAGTCAGTCACGTGGGCAAGCCTGATGTCAGTGGGTGGTGGAGAATATAAAGCTTTTACGGGACGGATAGCAAATCACTGGAAACCATAATACAATCCAGCACAATTTATTTATACATGTTTTATAAAGGGATGGATGGGTGCCCCTGAGGTCTCCTCTCTTGATTCGATAAGAACCTCTGGTCTCTGAATCCTGATTAGCCTCTCTTCAAGAGGCCCCTCGTTTTGGCTGATCTAATTCTGACCACTTTATAACAGCTTTTAGTTTCACAGGTAGAGAGCCTCAGTGCATTGATTTCTTTGTCCTTGCCGCTTGGGGTCCTCTGAGTAGGGGAGCTGCACTAGCTCTGAGCTCAGGCCAATTGGGAAACGTGACTGCAAGCTTCTTCCCACAGATTGTCACTCCCAGGAGCCAAGCCCTTTCTTACCTTCTGGTTGTGTACTGCTGCCCCGCCCCAAAAGGCTCCCAGGACACATGCCATGGTGTCTGCTGGATTCCAAAGGATATTTTCTCCACATCCTGGACTTACTGATTCGTGACTAAAACACCCAGTTGTGCTATTTACATAAACTCCCAGGTTCAGTCCTCTCCGACTCTCTGTCCAGATCCATGGCGTTTAGCACACACCCTAACGCAGACGTTCTGTCACTTGCCTGTGCGTTAAGAATCACACTGGAGGCTTTTTCAAAAGCACACTCCCCAGATACTCTTATTCAGATGGTTTGAGACTGGGCCCAGGAGTCTGCATTTAACAATCTCTGGAGGCACCTGCCGCACTGAGGGAGTCTGCAATGGTTGTAACAGTCTAGATGGCCATCTACTGCAAGGGCAGGAGCCGGAAAATGGCTGCCCAGTGCAGAAGGAGCTTGGGGAGGCCGTGTCCCGGTCCAAAACGGGCATGCTCAGGGGCTGGCTGTACAGTCAGTTATGAGACATCTTAAGCAACGGAATGACTACACTCTCTCCTGCTTGTCTCCACAACACTTCTCAGGAGCAGCTAGTAATGACTCATATCACCAAACCCAAAGGCCTATTCTGAGAGTTCAGACAGCTCCACTTTTGGCAGGTGCTCCAGTTTTAGCCCCTTCTTGCCGGGCTGGTGTGTAATCCTGATTCTACATGAATTCTTTATTTCCTTTGCCACTTCCTTTTCTGCTTCCCACACTCCACACAGTCTAGAAATCCACAGGGTTTTTTCTAGGTCAGCTTTTATAAAACTATAATAGATTTTGTCCTCACTATAAAAGTAATATAACTTACTGTAGAGGATTTAGAAAATGTAGATATGCAAAAATAAGAAAACAAAGACCATCCATAACACTACCACCCAAAGAGAAGCTATGTGCTATTACCTCTTTTTCTCTGATTATATAGTCATATGTTTTTATCAAAAGTGAGATCACATTGTATATTGTGGTCTTGTAACTTGCTTTCAGTACAGTGAACATTTTTCTGTTATATTCTTCTAAAGCATGATTTTTTGTGGCTGTGCTATATTCCATTGTATATTCCATTTATTTAACCAATTCTCCATTATGGGACATTTAGTTTCTACTTGCTTTTAATTATAAACCGAGCTTCAATGAAAAAAATGTAGTATATCAGCCAGAAAGCTTTAAATGTTAAAATTTTCCTTCCAAGCCTAAGTCCTTGCACACAAAGGCCATATTACCTGACTGAAAAAATTAGCTTTGTTATGCCACTTTCCTGCCTTAGAAATCTTTAATGTCTTTTATGCACATAGATGCTTCAGTCTGGCATTCAAAGTGTTTCATTCTCAGGACAATCTATACACTCAGCTTTATACTCTACCTGTGCTGCCCAAATTCATCCACTACAATCATATTCATCTATTCACTGTTCCTTGAAAACCCGACTGTTCTCATTTCCATAGCTTTGTTTATGCCATTTTCCTCTCCTTATTCGTTCTTCACCCTCCTCTTTGCTTCCTTCAAGGGTGCAGAGACTCCATAAAGTCTTGTGTGAACTCACACCCTTGAACAGGTTTCTCCCACTTCTGAGCTTCTGTAGTATTTAATGTCTGGGACCCTCATTTGGTCCTTGCTACTTGCTGCCTTTTGTTGTTTATCTTTTTGTAAACAGTTATATTCTTTCCTGAGATTTTTGTAAGCATTTTTCTACTCAAGGCTATCACTTTTCTTTTTTGTTGTTAATTCCCCTGCTTCTAGCACCTAGCACCTATGCTAGGTGCTCAGTAATGCTCAGAAAATTAATTTAAACATTTCTAATAGTTATTAAGTTCAGTTTGACAACCACTCTTTCATGTAATTTCCAAAACAGCTCTGAGAGGTGTGTAATATTATTGCAATTTTACATGTGGGGGGAGTGAAGCTCAAAGATGAAAGGACATGCTAGTAGTATTTACACAATCCAAAGGACATTGTATCTGTCTTGTTCACCTCTAGATTTTGAATGCCCCACACATTCCCTTGCACATAAATAATTTCTTTGCAATAAGTTTGTGATAATGTTGAAGTTCTGTTTGCCTCTAAATCCCAGGATCTGTATTTATGATATTGAAGAGTTTACAGATTTGGTAAATTCTAACATATTTGTCATGCAGAAGTAACTTAAACCTGGTTTGCTTCTCATGAAATTTGAAAGAAGTCTTAACTCTAAACAACAGGGAAGTACTAGAAGAATTTCCTGTCCCAACAGGGGATATAAGACAAATATATGCAGCTTCAATATTGATTTAGGTCACCATTTTCCAAAATTCCACCCAAGGAACTTCTGCAGGATATCATTAAGTGTTCTGTTTCTTACCTTTCTTTCATTCTTTCTTTGTTGTGTGTGTGGTTGGGGTGTTCTGCAATCAAATGTGCTTGGGAAATGGCTGGTTTAAACAGTCTCTTTATTATGCCCTTAAATGTGCTAAGACAGAGTATGAGGTCTGTCCTTCTCCAGGGATGGACATAATAAGGAGCATTTCTCAACAGAATTTAGTCATAGAACCTTTCTCTCACAACTCCAAGATTAGAAGTCCATAAAACAGGCTTTGGGAAACAGAGTAGAATTATATATGCGATATTTCTTATGGAATCCTATAGGAAGTATGGGTGTGCTGTGATCAATTCCTAAAATTAAGAATACTGTCAAAATAGATTATCTGTATGCTCTTTAGTTTATTGGAGGGATTGGGCAGTATGACCTGGGTATCATCCATGATAATATTTATACTCTCATATCTTGAGGCTTAATATTTTCTGCTTCATTATCAAGTTCTCTTCCATTCATTTAGGGATCTATTCCAAGTGAGACAACTCAGATGTATGTTTACTGTGTGCAGCGAGTATTTATTGTGCTTTTCTCACAACAGCCCCTTCCCCATTCTTCTGGTATCAGCATCCAATTTCTTTGGGAAACTCCTCATCCCTGTGTGATTCTACAGGGCCTACCAAATACATGGCTATGGGCTGAGCAAGTGACACAGGCCTGGCAAATCAGAATTTACATTGACCTTGCCAGTAATTAGTCTAGTAGAGGGCAGGTAATCCAAGCTAAGCCAATCAGAGTCTGTCCCAAAGCTCTTTCAATTTGGACTGGAGAAGAGGTCTTTCATGTTATGTTCTAGAAGCTGGAAAATTACGTCTCTAGGAGCTACCAGTAACCACATCTCCCATATATCAACAAATGAAAAAGAGACAGCTAACCATAAGGAAAACTAAAGCTGTTCAGAGACAAATAGCGATGAGAGGAAAGGAGAGAAGAACAGGAGAAAGGAAGCATGAGAGAAAGAATAAGCACATGCAAAAGAGAGTGGGAGAACAAGGGCTGACATTTTCTGAATTTCTGCTTTTGGTCCTACCTGAAGCTTGTGTTACCTTGGACTCTAAGTTACATGACTCAATGAATCTTTTTTTTTTTTTTTTTTTTTTTTTGCCTCCCTAGCTTAAGTTAAGCTACCTGTACTAACAGCAACAACAAAGCTGATCAGTACAACATCAGGGCGGTTTTACATAGTGCGCCAGGGAAAATGCATTTTCTTATTTAATCTGGTAGGTATCTTGGTCCTGAGGGTCAGTGTGAATGACAAGACACTGTAAGTTTTTAAATTTATAAAATAGTACTATTAAGACAAGACCTTGAGAAAAAATATAATCCAACTCCCTGATTTTGCAGGTGAAAAAACCTGAGGCACAGAAAGCTGAAGTGACCTGTCTAAAAATGTAACATCAACTGAAGTACCACAGCCAGGATTCCACTCAAGTCCATGTTCTTTTCCATTGTAATGTATTTTCCAGTTTGGTCCTCGTCTTGTTCCCTCCCACAATGAGAGTGAGTAGGACATGGCACTGTGTATTGGGAGGCTGTTTATGTTGGTAGAGAGAATATTAGAGTTAGAGCAAAAAGTCTGAGTTTGAATCCCAGGCGGGTCTGTCATTTCCTTAGGCAAGTTACTTAACCTCACTGAACCCGAATTCTCTTACACAGAAAATGAGACTAATAATATATACCCTGCATAACTCAAATGATGATTTTTGTAAAAGCACTTTGCAAACTCTACAACACGATTCGAGAGGTATTCTAAAAATTCTTCTCTGTCATCATAAATATGCTTTATTTTCCTATTTTGTAAAATGAGGTTCTTATAACCATTTCAGGGGCAGTTACCCCTTTATCCATATAGGGTAATGACCTTATATTTTGCAGTAACTATTTCATCTTACTTTCACACTGAGAAAGTAACCTAATAGCCATAGGGTATGCTTAATTCTAGATGTGTATTTCAGGATGGTAGTATAAACACATGCTACAATTGATAGGACCTATCCAATTTTTCTGATCCATATTCCTGAGGGGCAGGGTCAATTGACAGAATTTTGCTTTCTCAACAACCCCAGCACACTGATCGAGGCTTGATTTTTCTAAATAAAAAGTCATTTTTATTGAATTCTTTTCTACTATAAAAATCAGCAATGATAATTCTCCTTTTAAGATTAGCAGAGGGAGGATGGGGTGCAAGCCCTCAGCCTAAATCCCCTCAAAAAACTTTCATTCATATATCTCAGTCTCAAATTATATAACCATAGAAAAACTTCAGGATATGTGTACGTGGGGAGTAGGCAAATTTCATTACTGTTTCCGAGAGCAGTTGCCTTTTCCACAGATTATTCCTCTCTATACCAGTAACATCAGAATTGACTTTGTGACTTCCTTTGACCAATAAAATTTAAGCTGAAGTGACACATGACACTTTTAAACAGAAGCTCTAAGAACCATCAAGTGATTCTGCACTCTTTCTTTTTCCCTCTGCCATGACGCTAACAACATCTCAGATTGAAGATATTCCTTCAGCCCAAGTCCCAGAGTAAAGAGCCAACCCTCAGTGAAGATGTAACATAACTATGAAATACACCTTCATTAATGTGAGCCTCCACATTCTGAGGTCTTTCGTTACTGAAGTATAACTTAGCCCAAGCTCCCAGACACAGTGTGTGAGGATATGTTAAATATACTGAGAGCTATCACACATCAGAGATATTTCCTTCCCAGCACAGATAGAGCAACTATAACATAAGAAAGAAACCCAAACAAGAGGAAAGTAAAGAAACATACTCTAAGGAAAGTACATGCTTGTCAGTAACTTACTGCTCGTCCTTTTCATACTTCAGTTTATTTTGAAATAGATAAAATTCGAAGACTCTTAATGACGATCCTAAATATTTTACAACTTCCAGTTATGCAATAAAGGTATCCAAGCCCCGCTAAGTTGAACACTCTAATACCAATCCAAAGACACTCTTTAAAGTGAAAAATAAATCATAATCACTCATTGGCAGTATTGACTTTTATTGTATTTTACCAGAAAGAGTAACTGAAATTGCCCTTGTGAATTCCCCCACCATAAATTCCTTCACTGGGCCACCTTTCCTCTCTCTTGCAAGTACATTTGTACAACGTCATTTGGCCATCAAGAACTTCCTCCAAAGTTTTACTCACCAAACGGCATGCAGATTCTAATGGACAGTAAATTTAAAATCCAATTTGAATAGTTATCAATTTCACAATGTATATTTGATTGCACTATTATCTGTTCTTTGTCTCTCATTAAAAAGTAAAGGATGAATATGCTTTCCCTGCCCCCAGAAGAAAAGTGATTTAAAACATAAAGTACAAAGTTTGCCTCAAATGCCCTTTAAATTGTGTATCTCCAAGAAAATCCTCAAATAGAAATAATGAGGAATATGTGAAACAATTTCCAGTATAAGCTAACTTACTTCTTAATCCCTCTGTCCAGTGGCATAGTATCAGCTCGCCACAAATTATGCCTGGTTTATACAATTTAGGCATATTGCATTCTAATTTGTTTATAGATTATATCAAGGAAAAAAACATGGAATCATTAACGATAAAGAAGCACCAACCCTCTGAGCTCCTTTGTTGTATTTATATCTCAAGAAATTGTGTCTTTAGTTGCGAATTAAAAATGAGTTGTCAGGTTCCCTTAATAATTAATGTTGAAATGAACAACTGTTTCAAGTACAACACATTCTATTTAATGTTAAACAGCGTTATATTTACTGTAATTCCACCTTTCATCCTAATGTCAACTTCTAAATCTTTAATGCTTTAATCATGCTTCTTGTTCTGATATCCCTTGTGAGTTCCTCAAACCAATGCCCACTCCTTTGCGATAAGGTGGGCATTTTATGTTGCAAGGGTTAGTCAGCAGCAATTGTTAATTATTAAGGAAAACAAAATGCAGCTGCTGGAAAATTGTGTTTGTTCCCAGCAGGGCATGTTACCTTTAATCTCTACTGACACCGAGGCAAGCAAAGTCATAAAAGGGAGATAATGCATTTCAAGAACATGGCCCCACAGAAAATTAAAGAATTTCCTATAAAATTAATGAGCCTAATTACCAGATAATGTCTGCAGATGCCTTTCAGTAAGTTATCCGCCTTTCTGATAGAGAGCTGGAAAGAGGGGAAACCATGGAGTGAGGCCCCAAGGAGCAGTTCAGGGGCTGGATGGGTGGAGCCAGGAGAAATGAAAAGAAAGTCAAACTTTGTTCCACAAGGCTTCTGTTTCTCCTGAACAGATGAGAGGATGAAAATTGAATATGCAGTAAGCACGTGCTGTCTGCGAGGTCATGCTCTAGGTGATGTGTATTACGGCTCTGTCACTGACCGTGTTTGGGGCCTGGAATGATCACTCACCTGAGCTTTCATTACCTCACCTTTAACATGGGTTCTTTTGAGGATTAGTTTAAGATATCTTGTGTGAAGCACTTAGTACAATGCTTGCAACGAATCATGCACTCAGTCTTACCACATAGTTATTTAATTGTCACTGTAATTCTGAGAATGCGATACTATTATCTCCACTATCATTACCTCTCAATTCAAACAACTAGTATGTAAAGAATACAACATGTGAACTTGGATCTCTCAGGCTACAAAGACTGAACTAAAATTATGTCTTAGATATGTTAGATGGACCATTCCCCCCTAAAACAGATGAATAATTGAATATTTACTCCCCTCTTCAGTGGGTAAATTTCGTTTCTAACTTAGTGTTTATAGAAATTCAAGTGGGGAAGGGGGCTATATGGCAATTTCAAGGAGAGCCTCAATGAATAGACCCTCAACGTGGCCTGAATTTCCATAATATATAAATGTCTACTTTGCTCAAAACCTACAGCCTCATAGTCAAAAGCCACAATTATCATCCAAAAATGAATCCTGAGTAGTAAAATAAGGGCAATTGTACAAAGCCTAAAAATGCTTCAAAAAGTTTCTCAGAGTTAACTGCACTTCATAGTGCTTCTGGGGAGGGGGTTATTATGGGGACAGACTCCTTCAGAGTCAGAAATTGATAAGAATCCTCAGAATAGTCCTAAGGTAAAATATTCCATAACCATTGTTGGTTCATAAACCACTTTGAAAATGTGTTGAATCCTATGGCTATTCAACTGAGAAAAAAAATGCATATATGTACTTCAGGTTAAGAATCTGATTTGGATTTTGCTTTTGACCCAGAGAACTTTAAGAGTCTAAAGTCTAAGTTAGATTCTTTGAAACCTAAATCCGAGACAACTATAAGCCAGAGCAAGTCTTTTTATACTAGCCTCAGCTCATGAGGCTTCCCTGGGGATTTGGGTTGACCCTGATGTGCTCAGGGGTCCACAGCTAGTTGTTGAGTGATCACTGGGAGGCTGGGGATGCCAAGAACACAGTATCTGCTCAGAATTGAATTGGCACTTACTGCCCTGGGATATCTGGCCCAGCCTAATGGTGAGGACCCCTCAGAAGCTGTATCTCTTCAGCCCCTCCACATATGCTGGTCAGATGCATTACTCCTAATAGTAGATCTTACATGAAATATATCTTAATATGAATTTTCTGTTCCCATGAGATTAAGTAGATATGAAGGCATTTTTATAAATTATCAGGTACTATATGCAAACCATAGTTAAAATTCCTTGATCTTTTTATTTCCAGAGAAAGTGGAGAAAAGACAAGGAAATTGGTCTTTTCCGTTATTTCATGTAATACTTATAGCAACCCTCAATAATAATTCTGTTTTACATTTAAGGAAATACACATCATAAATGTTTAAAAGTTTCTCCTTAATATCCTAAAAATGTTTAGCACATTTCTCCGTGATGCAAAGATTAAATAAATTGCTGAGGTATGAAACTTGGGCAGAATATTCCTTAATGAAGATATTCCTTACCGACTTTAGATTGATGTTGTGCCAATAAGGGGAAAACTGCATTCAGCAGCTGCACTTTCTCAGTTGTAGAAGAATATTCCATAATGATCAGAACCTGTGTTAACACAACAGGACAACAAATCTTAGTCATTAAAATCATAATCTTCCGATTCAGACACACCTGGATTCAAATCCCATTTCCACTTACTAAGTGTGTGACCTTGGAAAACTTACTTAATGTCTCAGAGCCCCATTTGCTTCATTAATAAGAGGGAAACATATTTCTCATGGGGCTGTCATGTAGATTAAGGGAGAGATGCAGGTTAAGTGCTTAGCATAGGTCTGATACAGAGTAAGCCATCTGTGTATGTTATCATTTGTTCTCCCATTTATCATGTATTTATTACATACCTCTTATGAATCCCTTTACTGTTTGTGGAAAATTGACATTCCAAGGGGGTTGAAGTAACCCATCATAATAGGCCACTCTTTCTTTAGTTTTAACCCCTTTTTCTTGAGCTTTCTCCCTTGGCTCTACTTCTACTCACACTGCGCATTTCTTCCTTTCATTTCTCCAAACAGAGCAGGCTTTCCCTTTTTTCTTAAGGGGAACAGAGATAAATAAATTAATGCCAAGTACCTGCCCTGATGACCTCAATGTAAATAAGGCCAAACACCTGCCCTGATGTCCTTAATGTTTAGTGAGACAGAGCAGAAAACGTCAGTGTGATTACCTTACATGGGGTGCTGCTGGGGCCCAGGGAAGGAGCAGAGAGCTCATCCCCTTAGCTGGCATGGGTGAGGAACTACAGGCGGTCTAACACAAGAAGCAAAGTATTATGTACAGATATGCTTGCCAGTGAAGCTGAGTGAGGTAGTCACACGGCAAACCATGAAGGCATGAAAACCTCAAGAAACTAGATTTCACTCTGAAGGAAATGAAGAATTAACAGTGTGGGGAGGGAATGATGTAAGGGAGAGGGAAGTGTAGAACTGATGACTTTCAAGGGTGAGGCTGGAGTCACAGAGGTGGGGAGCACCAGCCCTGCGCTAGATGTACACACACGGAAGAACAGATTTAGGGAAAGAGAATGACTTCAGTTTGGAACACTGATCTGGAGGTGTGTAAGGATACTGAGAGGCCCTGGCTTCTTTTTTTCTAACTAAAAAGGGAGTCTTGAGATATGGAGCCCACTATTTGTGTCCCAAGCCTACCATAATAAAGTACAACAAACTTGGGGGCTTAACATAATAGAAATTTATTCTCTCACAGTTTTTGAGGCTAGAAGTACAAAATCAATGTGTTGGCAGGCCATGCTCCCCTCTGAAGGCTCTAGGGGAAAATTGTTCTTTGCCTTTTCCTAGCTTCTGGTGGTTGTCAGAAATCCTCAGTGGTCTTAGCCTTGTAGATGAATCACTCCTGTCTCTGCCTCCATCTTCACAGGGCATCTCCTCTCCTATGTCTTTGTGTCCAAATTTCCCTTGTCTTACACAGTTACCAGTCATTGGGTTAGGGCCCACCTTAATCCAGCATGACTTCATTTAACTTGGTTATATCTACAAAGACCCTATTTCCAAACAAGATCATCTTCATAGGTTCAAATCCACACAAATTTTGGGGTGACACTATTTCACCCAGTAAAACCCCTGCATCCCATTTGTGAGGGTGTCATCAGTGGCTGATGGGCTTTGAGGACCCAAGGACACCATGCACACCACCTATGCAAGACTAACAGTTGATAGTAAAGGTCACCAGAAGCACAGAGACCAGAATGAGCAAGAGCCTGCCTAGTAGCATAAGAAAATCTCAGCCTGCCCTGTCCATCCTCTTGCTTAAACTGAGTAGACCTTAGGAACAGGGATGTCCCAGAGGTTTATGTAAACCCTTGGAGTAAGAGAGGGAAAGTAAGAGGGTTGACTAAAGCCACTTAGATAGTGGAGGAGAGAGTTTTGAATGAAATATGGGATTAAGGTTATAAATAGATGAGGCTAAATTTTAATAACTGTCACTGGCTGAAAAGTTATGGAACCTTCTCAGATGTCATGGGGGAGCAAAAAGAGAGACTTAACATAGTAAAGTGGAGTCAATTACTGGAAAATAAAATTCACATCCACACCCTAAAATATGGATAGAAGGCTCCTGTGATTACAGGCATTCGGGAGGTGTCTAATTAGGCTGAGAAGTCACAATGAAGTCATGGTCAAAGGCCTTGACTGAACTCATGGGAATAGAAGATACCTCTACTAGGCGATCTAGTGTACCATTTCTATGAAGCAGGACCTAAATGTAGCCACAGAGAGAATTTCAGTCAGAATGAAAATAAGAAAAGTTGTCGTGTTCGGGAAGCCAAAGCAAGCCCCAGAGGACTTGTATCACATGGACCTCCTTCTCTATGTGTGCCTTTTTCTTGTCCTTTTATCATCTGCCAAGGAATTTAAGTTTTACACAATAATATTCTCTTTTCCTCCTCAAAGTGCTCCCTTTCTCCAATCCAGTCATGATAGTTTCTGGCAGAAACTATTCGTCCTTTTTAAAGTACTCAGTGTCATTTTTCAAATAGCTCCTTTATCCCTACTCTTCCTGCCCCCTCCAGCCAACCACATTCTCTGAAGACACTGTATGCAGAACAGGTATTAAGAGCCAAACAGGGAAACGGGAAAGTGAAAAAGAATACTGGAGTTGATCAAAATGAGGAAACTTCACTTAGCCATGGTCTCAATCCCCTCTGGTCATCTGAGTAGGTATTCCGAGCATACTGTTTGAACTGGGTTTCATCATGAGCTACATTTTTTAAAAGTCTGCTTTTCCAGTATAATCATGCCCAGCTAGAGTTACTTATTTCATTCCAGCTCAGTAGGAATCCACAGGCTGCATAAAAATACATTAAGGAATATTTATATAAGATGGCAAACAGGACCAAATGTATGGGAAAGAATAATATTGTGCATTGCTCATTACAAACATGATTATTTTGTGTATGTAACGGATGTGTTGTTAAGGCACAGTGGGTTGTTTGAAGTTTACAAGTTTGTTATGGACTGATTTATTCATGAAATGCTTTGTTTCTATGACAACTTTATTGGTTTGCCTGTGGTCTAAATACATATAGGCATGGCAGGAATTCCACGGTACAAAACAAATTACACACTCCCCCCTGAATCACTTGCTGCCTTTAGGGAGTGTAGCGAAAGGATTTCCAACCAGGGCAGACATCACCATACACAGGGCCAGCATTAGAGAGATCACATAATAAAGGGGAAAAAGGCTTTTTAAAAAGAACAACTTAAAAGTCTCCAACGGCCTCCAACTCTGTAATATAAGGAAAGATGGAAATGAGCAACGAAATGCCCAACATAAGAGAAACACAATCTACCCACAGTGCATGAGCTTTTTATTTAAGAAAAAACACTGATCAAAGACCCATATTTCCTGCTATAAATAATACTCCTTGAAGGACACCATTAATATTCACAACAGTTGTGTAACTACAAAAGAAACTGAGAATTGTTGTTGAGAGAAAATAATAATAGGTTTTTGGAAGATAAAAGGAAAAGGTGGAAGAGAAGAAAGGGAAAGAAAAAGAAAGATATTTACTGTGGACCAAGGATAATCAAGGAAGGAATGGCTCTTAGTTATCCAGTGAAACTTAAGTCAGGGAAATTATGCCCGAAGAGACTTAGACATTCCGAAAGCTGGAAAAGAGAGAGTAGAATTGAAATAATGTTCCTCATATTACCCCAGAAATGCATGCCTCTGTATACATCAGAGGAAAAATTAAAACTAGGAAGATTATTTAGAATAAAACTGTTCCTCTTCATAAACTCAAAGAATGTGATGATACATAAGGAAATCTATATAGTCTTATATATAGTGAGATAGTGTGTATTTTGATAAAAAGTTTACATGAAGCAAGATGCATTTTCCCCAAATCATTATTTTCTGTTTATTGTTACAGACATTTTTTTGTGCTGGTAAATGGAGAAGACTGATTTTGAGCTATGTGACTGCCCACACAACCTTCTCTTGGAATCAGTTCCTCTCCCCATTTGCCTGCTAAGGGCTGGATTAGACAACTTTACATACACCACTTGACTCCGCCATCATGGCCACTGCAGATGAACGTCAGTCAGTGGTAAAAATTCAACCAGTGTGAGTGTCATTGATTTTTGTCACAGCAAAACAATGCTGTATACAGTTTATATATTACACAGGGCATAGTAGTCTCTATTTATTGCATCTGATAGTGTCTAAGTCAATGAAATTTGGTACAGAAAACACCCGAGAAACCATCTCTTTCTAAAAAATTAGAACATATGGGCATCTATCGTGTCATTTACACAAACCATATTATTTGTGTGATTGAATCAGGAATATGTTCACATACAATAATTGAACATTCCGTATTTTGACTTTGGGCTGCAGGGTGTTTGCTGTGATTCCACGAGGAGCTTGCACATCAGAGTTTTATGAGCCTACTACTCCCATAGGTATTAAGAAATTGTCACTTACGTGGCAACATGTTTCTCTTGAATTCAAACCTTTCTCAAATTTGAAAAGAAATCAGTGAACACACTGACTGCCTCCCATCAAAACTGGTTTCACAATTTGACTCAAAAGCACAGAAAAAAAAATGAGCAGACTTCCAGGTGAACTGAATACTGAATTTTTCTTGGGAAAATTGAAGTGCTGTGATCAATCAGTTATTCATGTATTCTTTTAATAAAGATTGTCTGAGGTCCTACAATATTTACACACTTCCCCCACCTCACAGATTACCCATCCTTGGGTGAGCCAGACAATAAATAAGTAAATAAATCAGTAAGATACTGACAAGTGGTGATAAGTGCTATGTGGGAAACCAATGTGGAGCTGAGACAGGTACAAATAGAGAGAGAGGACAGAAATCACTTTAGCTAAAACAGTTAGGCAGTGATTTTTAAGCTGGGGCCTGGAGGGTAAAAAAAAAAAAAATTAAGCTATGGAGGGTAAGGGTACGGAAAAGGGGAGAAACATGCTAAGATAGAGGGAAAGCGTAGCTTTAAAAAAAAAAGTCTTGGGGCAAGAAGGAGCTTAGTATGTTCAAGAATAATAATAGTGATATTCGGAGCTAAAACCGTTCCAAGTGCTTTACTTCCATTATGTCATTTAACTTAGAGAAGGCCAGGGTCTCTGGCCTATGAAAAGTTCTTAATATATACTAATTGAATTAGTGGCTTTTTAAAATAATTCTCTACATCCTATAGAAGTCTAATTATTTATCCATGTGATGCAAAAGATAGGACTGGAAAGGGGCCTAGCATGTGAATATTGAAAAAGGTACTCAGGATGTTAACTAGACTTACTGCAGTGATCTTTTTTCAACTTAAACATAAAAATAATGAATCATTATATCGTACACCTGAAACTAATATAATGTCACATGTCAATCACACCTCCATAGGAAAAAAAAAGGGCAGAAAAAGACAATCAGATGACACTGAGGTGCACCCCTGCTATTTAAACAAATACCACTACTCTAAGTAATGAGTCTATTTTCAAGGCGCCGCTTCTGGAATATCTATCTTTTACTTCATTTTACAACAAGGAAATTTATCTGGATGAAAGGCCACGGCATTGCACAACTCCAGGGGGCACCATTCACGTCAGCTTCTTTGTGAATGGTGCCCCCTGGAATATTGTAATGCAGTGGTCTTGCTGATTAATCTGTATTTCCACAGAGGTCACTGGGATACAAAGTAGATGTGTCTAGCTTACATAATTGCACTTACCTCTGAAGATAAAAAAGAAAAGAGAAGAAAAGTTGAATCTCCTTAGAAGAGGCTCACAGAGAATCCTTCTGGGGAACACATACCATATGAACATTTTATCTCAACACTTTAGTGCCTGAACCATTTTGCTAATTTGACATGGGAAGCGCTAATAAGATAAAAAGCTCAGGCGTCCTTATCCCATTAGCACTTCCTCTATAGTTTTTCTGACCCACATTCTGACCTGCTGTCTCCCATATTCCCCATGGCTTGCATTGTACTGATTAAAACCTTCATTCTTTTGAAAAGATGTTGGGGAATTGACTGGATTTAACTAAAATTTCCAGCTTAAATTACTGTATGATTTTTAGCTGATCAGAATCCATTTAGCATAGGCAGCAGTGGCCAAGTCAGGGATAGACAGAGTAGAGAAGGGATATAAACAGAAGGAGCCACTTAATAGGCAATTAAAGCTTCACTGCCTTCCACCACTACAAAGCTCCTTATCTAGACTCACAAACGCAAGGAAGAAAGCCAGCCAGTTGCAATCGCTGTTTATTTTGCTTAGCCTTTTCAGAGTTTTCTTTCTGTTTTGTTTTTGTTTTTGTTTTTCAGATTCATCTGCATTCACTCAGAACTCATATTTCAACCTGCTAGCCTCATCTCTCACTAAACTCTTTTTAGAATTTCCCTTTATTAGAAACATTTAGTTCTCTCTATATTAGAAACACCCCAGTGTAGTTTACAGAAAAAATAATTAAGGGGGGATATGGTTGCATTCATCCCTATCACTCTAAGTGAGACATAATCTCTCGTTGCTCTTCCCGCTGCCAGGATCCATATCCAGGCTTCAGTTATTTCCTGTTTTAATGACCACAACCACCTACTTCTTGACCCTCGGTTCCCATGTTTTCTCCTTCTTCTTCTGTTTAAATCATTCCTGCCAAGTCAATTCTCCTTTCATGCGAGGACCACGTCCATGTATTCCTTGGATCTTGACACAAGCTTCTTTAATATTTATGCCTCAACTTTAACTCCGTCAGCTTCAAGATTCCTTTCTTTTACTAGCACCTTGTTTTCTGCTTCTCCATTCAACTTGGGCATTAGTTCCTTAGCACCCTGTCTTGTCTTTCTTTCTGTTCCCCAATTTGATGGTATCTTATGTAGGTAGGAGTCCTGCCCATCCTTATTCTAATTGTCAAGTGGAGTGCAGTACCACTGAAGAGGAGACCTAGAGACCATCTAGCCTGAGTGTTCATTTCACAGAGGACCAAACGGGCACAGGAAGCTCAGGTAGCTGGTTCACAATCATCCTGTAGCAGATGGAGCAAAAGCCAAGGTAGATCTAAGTTTCCTGAGTCTCCCTTGTGATTCTCAGTCTTCACCAGTGGTTCCTAATGGTTCCAAGCAAGAAATCTTGACATTAAAAAATTTTAAAGAGACCTCTGGTTAGATATGGTAGCTTGAGAACACTTGTTTATCTTTTTCTTAACAAAAGTCCATCTAAAATTATAGATGAATGGATGAGGAAGATGTGATATATGTATATACACAATGGAATATTAATCAGCCATAAAAAAATGAAATCTTGCAATTTGCAATGACATGGATGGAACTAGAGGGTATTATGCTAAGCGAAATAAGTCAACCAGAGAAAGACAATTATCATATGATCTCACTGATATGTGGAATTTGAGAAACAAGGCAGAGGATCATAGGGGAAAAGAGGAAAAAATGAAACAAGATGAAATCAGAAAGGGAGACAAACCATAAGAGACTCTTAATCTCAGGAAACAAACTGAGGGTTGCTGGAGTTGAGGGTGGGAGGGATGGGGTGGCTGGGTGATGGACACTGGGGAGGGTAAGGGTTGTGGTGAGCGCTGTGTATTTTGTAAGACTGATGAATCACAGACCTGTACCCCTGAAACAAATAATACATTACATGTTAATAACAAGAAAATAAAAATAAAAATAAAAATAAACAAAATTATTGTAAAGAATACAAATATGTAAATCCATAATACATGGCAAAGAAAAAGAAGATATCACTGAATGACAGGATTTCGCCAAATTCTGGAAAATGGTTTGAGGAATAATTACTGATAAGGGGCAGAAACAGAACAGTTAGAACAGTTAGCTTTCTAAGCAACTACATAACCATTGTTTTAATAAAAAAATAAAAATGATATTTAAAGAAAAAGGCACTATTTTTAAATTGAGCAATTCTGTATAATAAAAATCACATTTTTAATTTTGAGTGATTAAATTCTCAAAAGATTAGTTCAAATTCAGGAACATTTTAAAATAAATTTCTAATTTCTCAAATAGTATCTGCATACATGGGAAATACAGTGTATGAAATGTCATTTTGTCAATATATAGATATTATTTGATATCCAAATGGTTGACCAAACTGCTTGCAATAACTTGTTAGCTATTGCACCTCGGGAACCATAACTTCAACTCTGTTAATCTGTTAGAGAGCTTAATGACTAACTGCTTGAATCCAGTCAGGATTAGAAAACACTACAGCATCGATTCTTCTTGGCAAACCATGATACTTGGGTGGAAAAAGACAATATTTCTTTGCAGGACCCAGTAGCAGTAGAAGATTTACTTGGGTTAGAGGAGATTTGAACATTTGAGGAAGAATGTAGAAGCAAAGGACCCAGGGAGCAGAGAGGTTATTTACCTATAGGAAGAGTAAAGTTCAAAAACAAAACAATGTATTTGAACAATGCAGAGAAGGCTCATCAAGGTCATATTTAGGGGATTGGGCTTGATTGGTGCAAAGTCAGGCTCCACTTCCTGTTTTTAAATAATTTTAATAACTCAATTTTTGGCTTCTATTCATGTATATAATAATAATTTTAGTTATTTAGGTAGTTTTAGAAAAAATTTTTTCCTGAATAAATTAGGTAACTGTCTTCATTCTACAATCCGTTATGAGAGACAAGCCTATCAACAGTGAATAACACTGTGGGCAGTATTCCCATTTCCTCCTACACTTTCAGTCAGGCCCAGCCTTTTTCTATACCCAGTGTATAAGGGACCTTTGTCCAGCCAACCAGCTCCAGTTCCAGCTTCTTGAACTCATTCTTTTGGAATCCTTGTATTTTCACCATCTTTGTAATGTTAGGTCTATCTTGAGAGCTTCCAGATCTTGAAACCTTCTTAGTTTAGGAATATTGACTAAAATGGCTTAATTCTGTATTTTTCAAAAAATAAAACATTTTTTGGGGCGCCTGGGTGGCTGAGTCATTAAGCATCTGCCTTTGGCTCAGGTCATGATCCCAGGGTCCTGGGATCGAGCCCCACATCGGGCTCCCTGCTTGGCATGAAGCCTGCTTGTCCCTCTCCCACTCCCCGTGCTTGTGTTCCTGCTCTCACTATCTCTCTTTCTGTCAAATAAATAAATAAAAAATCTTTAAAAAAATTTTTTTCAAAAGAAAAAAACCTCTCAAATATGGAAAATCTTTATATATCTTGTCTCTGATGCAACTCTGAGTTACTATTACTTTCAACTTCTTTGAAAGCACATTCCTCTCTTTCCCCCTTTCCCTCTCCCTGTCTCATCTCTACTTCTCACCGTCTTAATTTTTTGGCTCTCAAATTTCAACATGAGGTATGAGGGCTATGATCATGTTGGAATTTTGAATTTTTTTTCCACAGCGGTGACTAGGTCCAACTTAATCAGCAGCCTTCTAATGAGCAGAGTTTTAGGTAAATGTAACTAGCAAATAAGAAAATAAGTAACACCCAAACTCCACACTTATTAGATTTTAAGACATAAGTTGGTTCTTTTTTTTTAATTATTTTTTTTAAGTAGGCTCCATGTCCAGCGTGGAGCACAATGTGGAGTCGAACATGGAGCCGGAACTCATGACCTTGAGGTCAAGACCTGAGCTGAGACTTAGTTGGTCATTTAACCGACTGAGCCATCCAGGTTTCCCAGAAATGAGTTGTTTACAATCAGACCAACAGATAAAAGGAGACCATCTGAAGGACCAACTGAGTAAGCTGAACTTAAAGAAATGGAATTTTTAGGAAAAGTTACTATGTTAGCAAATATTTTCTCCTTGTAGATGACAACTGCCAACAAAAAAATGAAGATGAGTAGTATGGAGCAGAAGTCCAACTGTGGGCATAGCAGTAAGTGTTATGCTATTGTACTGGTACCACTTTCTGAAAAAAAAAAGTATTTTGGAAATACTTTACTATTGTTTTTTATCAGTCAAGACCAGCTATGGTAACAAAGAGAAAAAACAAAAGAAATTAATTCTTTTTCATGCCACAAGTCCAGTGTGGGTCTGTGGATTGGGGTTGGAGGGCACACGTTCTACTCATCATAGCGACTCAGCGATCCAGGCTGATAGAAGCTCTAACTCAACACATACTTCCATGCTCACCTCTGCAGGAAGAAGGATGCACACTGGCTAGGAAGGTTATTCCTAGAAATGACACATTACATTCTCACTCAGGATTATTCTAGAAAATGTTCATCAGCTAGATTTTTGAGGGAAAAAAACACACTAATATGTGGTGTTTGCAAATATCTGAGTATAAATACTCCCACTGTGACTGATTTCAAGTTACCAACATGATTACCATGGAGTAAATAGGAAGAAATACAGACCATCATACAGCATTTTCACCATATAGACAATAGACCAGAATACCCTCAAAAACATACATGATAGTAAAATGTACTGAAATAATTAGGAAGTGATGCATTTGGGTATTTATTATCTTTGTTTTAAATTTAAATTATTTCTCAGTTTATATAATTTAGTTGTTAATAATGGCTATTTTCATCTATAGGCTCACCAAATTTGTGCTGGTAAAAGCCAGTATAAGCTCCAGGACACCACTGGGTCCACTTCACCGGGGAGAGCAGGTACGACCAATCCTATCTTTAAAGAGAGCAGGGAATGCAATCCTGCCTTGAATGTAGAATGAATACTTCAGTTTCCATGGAAGCCTTGACAAGCAATTTTAAATCATATTTATTTTTCAAAATTCTAGTGAGAAATTGAAGACAGGTTAATTAGACTTAGGCAGGAGAGCAGATATTTTAGGATTACTCAGTGAATGGCTCAGTTAGCTAACACTAATCTATCAGCTACTTGAGGGCCAGGAGTAGATTTATTCATCTTTGAACTCTTAGTCTCTAGTGCAATACCTGGCATACTCAGGTTCTCAATAAGTATTTGTATGAATGAACCAAAGTTAGCAGTAAATACTATTTTCTGATTCAGGTTTAATCTTTCTATATGCAATAAAGGTGCTAAAATAGCGTTATGCAGATGCATTATTAAGATGCTGAAATATCAAATGCTACGAGTACTTTAGAATGACGGAATAATTTCTTTGGCTCTTTGAACAATGAGAAGACTAATTTTTATTATTATCAATCTCAGATATTGCAATTAGTATGGGTGGGAATGTGTCTTGTCCTCCTGTGATTGTAAATATGAATGTTTTATCATCCAATGTAAGCACAGATGTGGTGCATGCATTTGCTAAAGTAACAATGGAAGGGAGTGTAACTTTGGTTTGCTTCTAACCTGGGCTGCACTCATTTTCCCAACATATTGTCTAAAGTTGTCATAGTTTGGTGACAGAAAGATCATTTGACTAAAATCTAGGGGCTTTTTTCATCAGTGATGCCTTTTAAAGCCTTTGAAATTTGACATCAATTCACTGAAATGATATTTTAATGAAATGGTGTGTTTTTCTTTAATGGTCCCCTTCTCTTCTAAGATACAACAATTTCTGCCTGTGGAGTCAACAGCGCTCAAATTGTCATAGTTAGTTAATTGAAAGTGTTTTCTTTTTTGGAATCTCTAAGATACCCTCCTCCCTAAAAACAAAACAACAACAACAACAAAAAAAACCCCAGAAATTAAAAAAAAAACTCTCCTTCCAGAATATTTTTCATATTTCATAACTAGTTATTTGGTATATTTTAAAATTAGTCATTAAATATGATGCTCTTTTTCAAAACAATTTTTCCTCCTCTCCTCACTCCCTTCCTTCCTCTCTCTTTTCTTCCTTCCTCCCCCTACCTTTTCTTTTACTTTTATTCCTATCATTATGCACAGATTTTGCTGGCATACTAGTGTTAACAAAGTTTTTTGAACTTCTAGGAGTACATCAGGCCCATGAACCTGACCTTACTCTTCCCATAACTCTAGTAAGAGCCCAGTTTTCTCTTAAATAAAGCATTATTATCATAGAATTTTTTTTCTACAAATAAAGGTGCATTTGTTCCCCTCAACAGTAGTAAAGCAATTTTCTACAGATGAAAACAAGTATTTTGTTATATGTGGCAATCAGGGTTCAGTAAGAGAAGCAGAATCACTAGGGGCTATATATAGATATTTCATATATCTTTACATATAAAGGGAACTATAATAGGGATTTAACCTTATACAATTGTGAGAGCTGGTCAAGCATTCTCTATAAATAAGGCTGCTGTCTTTGAGTCTGATGTTAGGGCTTAAAGTCCACAGGGCAGGCAGTCATGAAGGGAAGGTGGGTGTAACATCGGATATCAGGCATAAGCTAGAGACCCTCATATCATTTCTTGTTACCTTTGACTTTGATGGTATGGGTGGCATGCAGAAGCCAGGGCCCTGTATCGTATTGCTATGAACTTGGCCCAAGAGCTGTAGAAGCTGAAGAAGGATCTACAGGCAAGTTGAGCAGTTGCAGGCCCAGCCCCTGCCTCACGCCAAGGAGGTAACTCAGCAGATTAGTGATAACGCCTGTGAGCTACAAATGGCTTCCTTTCTGCCTACCAAATCTCACAAGAATTTCTCTGTGGCCTGCCCTAACTAGAAACATCCACAAAGGGGAATCTGGGAACTGAATTTGGTGTAGCCAAGTTGACACATGACAAAGCCACAACAATTTGTAAAGGAGTCATTCTTGTAGTCACCCTTTGCTCAACCCCACATCCACTCTCACACAAGTTCAATCAGTTCTACCTCCAAAGCGTATTTTTGAATTCATCTTTTCCTTTCCACCTCTATTTCCACTTTCTGGAGCAAGCCACAATTTTCTCCAACTTGGGACTTCCTGTAATCAGTTTTACTGTTCTGCCTTCATTCACTCTCATATATCCCCAGCTATTCTCTAAAAGGCAGCCAGCCAAAGTTGGGCATGCCTCTGCCCTCTTTAAAACCTATCAAATCTTCTTGTTACCCCTAAAATAAAATCCACATTCCATGACAACACAATGCCTAACATGCCGCATGATCTCACTCCAGCTTCAGTTCCAGTCATTTCCTCCTTGTTCACTAAACTCCAGTCACATCAATGTCCTCTTGCTTCATTCCTTAAACCCTCTTAGCAAGTTCCCACTTCAGGCCTTGGCACATATAATTCACTTTGCCTGTAATCGTATTCTCTCAGATTTTCATTATTCTGTCTTCTTTTAGTCCTTCAGAAATGACACATTCTCAGAAAAGTGTTCCCTTAACACAATTATAAATAAGTACTACTCTCTAATTCTTCAAATGTTTCTTCTCATAACACTATGTTTTTTTCACTCATAACATTATTATAATCTGAAATTCTATAGTAATTTGTATTCACTTTTTAAATATCTGTCCCTGCTTTCTCCCATAATACTGTACATTTTTGTACGGACAGAAGCCACAATTTTTCTTTTCACCACTATAAACTTAGAATGTAACTCAGTATCTGGCAGTAAATAGTCAATAAATGTGTGCAGGATCCATGAATGAATGTGACATTCCTAAACCAAGTGAATTTGTACCAAATAACCAGCTTAATTTCACACGGGAAAAAAAAAATAGAGGGGAGATATATTTACAATTATAATAGGAACAACAGAGATTTCAGAGATTTATGGCACATCCACTAAATGATTATGTTATATAATCATTAAAATGATGGTTTTTATTTTAAAAAATCACATGGAAATAGAGAAACTACTTATGAAAGAGTGTTAAATTAAAAACAAGGGTAAAATATGATTTTAACCATGTTGTAAAAGAAATATGAGAAAGCAAGGTAAAAGAAATGTATCAATATGCTAATATTGCTTTATTGGAATATAAGATTATGATACTTTCTCTTTTTTCTAAATTTTTTATAACAATAAAAGGCAAAAATAGAAATGTCTAATATTTTTATTTCACCAGTTTATGGAATAGTTTCACAAATATTATTTTAAATGATACTCAATAATCCTATAGGATGTCTAGAACTATATGTGAAACTCCATTTTATAATCAAGAAACTGAAGATGAGAGATTGTTAGTTGCCGAAATCATGCAATGGCAGTGGGAGAGTCCCACACTCTAACCAAGCTAGATTCTTATGTCTACAATTCCAAAGCCCTTTCTATGTTTTCCTGCTGCCTTCTAGTGTATGGATGCCGTACAACAGGGCACTGGAGCACTGAGGACCGAGGGCTAGTATAGGAACTGCTGTTATGGTGCCATTTCCCACATCTACACCAGAGGAGAAACGGCTGATCCATTGCGGTAGAGCCTAGAGGTAACTTCAGAATCCTTCCTAACAAACCTCCAGCAATGATGTGATACATGATCACTACTGAGAATTCAAACCCATCTAAAAAAGAAGAAAAAGCAGTGCAACTGGATAAAAAAGTATGACTCAGGCCAAAAAATTGGTCAAATTTGTTGGAAATGAAAACAAGTAAACTTAGTGACCAAGAGATTTAAGAAATCATCATTTGGGCTCTACCAAGATAATGGGACTAATAATCAAACAGTATCGAAATACTGAAATGTAATGGTTGAGATGTACTGAGGAGTGGCCAAGGTATTAGCAACTATAAATTATGTAAAATGGGAAACATATATTAAATAGTGTATGTTCTATGTGTTAGAGACAGGGATTGAAAATCAGTGATAAGAAAAATGAGAATAGGGTGAAGTTCAGAAAATGGAGAATCCATTGTGATAATCTGGAACGCTCTTATGGGTATGGTATACTGGAATGTGAGGCATACCCTAAAAGGGAAACATCATTCAAACAGGAAATAAGAAAAAAAGAAAGGCAATCCAGGTGATGGAAATGGAAGTGTGAATTCAACTCTGTAAAAGTAGAATAAGATAGTCTTGGAATAATGAGTAGAATTCTAGATTTTGCAATCACAGAATTTAAGACTGTGGAGGAATTCCATGTACTATGACCATTATCCTTGAACCCATCCCCTGATATCATGAATGAGTCTTAAAAATCAGAGAGATTGCACTATTTGCCAGTGATTGTATGCCAGTCAGACACCAAGTCAATAATATAATCCAGTTCTCTTGGGCGCCTGGGTGGCTCAGATGTTAAGCATCTGCCTTCGGCTCAGGTCATGATCCCGAGGTCCTGGGATCGAGTCCCACATCGGGTTCCCTGCTCAGCGGGGAGCCTGCTTCTCCCTCTGCCTCTGCCTCTCTCTCTCTCCCTGTCTGTCCTAAATAAATAAATAAAATCTTTAAAAAAAAATAATAATATAATCCAGTTCTCTTAATTCCCATTCCAAGGCTTCTTCCACTTTCCTACATGACTTTCAGTTTAGCTGCACATAAAGAATTGCAGAAGGGGTAGCAATTCCTGAAGCAGATAAAGAGTTTGATTTTTGTTCTTTAACTAATGGAGAACTATTGAATATTTTAGAGCACCACAGTGATACAGTGAAAATTTTTACTTTAGACAGATTATTCTGAAAGTGGTATTCTGGGCGTTTAAGGATCAGGGAGAGGACTTTGAAGATTTTCCAACTGTTCAGGTCTGAAATGGCATTTGCCTTAAATAGGTAGTTGCAAGTATCGAAAAATAGAGCAGATAAAATACAAGAAATACATCCATGAGTCCTGTAAGACCTGGGAATTCGTTGGATATTGGAAATCAACAGAAAGGGGAATTCAAATTCAAGTAAAAAAATTGTGTGTGTGTGTGTGTGAGTGTGTGTATTAGTAGTGTATGTATATATAGTGTATATATAAATATGTATTAGTATGCTACGGGATCAAAAGTAGCAAGGATCTATTTGGTTATGAATGGCCAGGAAGACGGTGAATTTGTTTCTGACATATTTTGATTGGGATAAATTTGCCACACTCAGTAAGAAATGTGGACTCTGTTAAAGAATAACGAGATTGAAGGCGGATTTGAGATGAAATGAGGTCTTAGCTAAAGTAGAATCTAGAAGACATTATTAGTAGACTACTGAAAGTGGCTTAGGACAAAAGTACACTGAAAGAGTATGGGGGCTTCTAAAGTAAAAAAGCACAAGTTCTGTAAGCATTTGGGAGCTCAATAAAAAAAATTGATTTATTTTTCAGCACCTTACTGGGGTAGAGAAAACTATATTAGTTTGAGGTAAAATGACAACATTAGAAGGCTCTGCTCTTCATACAGACATTTTACAACTCCAAATGTCTCTTCCATCTGTCACAAAAGTGGGTGGAACATACTGTACCATCTTAGAAATTTGAGGGCATTTATATAAAAAGTACTTGGGCAAATGGCAATTTCTATCACAGCAGAAACATATGTAAAATTTTGTATAGTACTCTGGGAGGCTCACAACATTTTTCCTTAGAATACATATGCTGGAGCAGAGGTCAGAAATCTGACCCCAGCAAAGGAGTTTCTAAGTCAATTTATTTAAAGGATATAAACCCTTTAGGGCGTCTGGGTGGCTCAGTCGGTTAAGCGACTGCCTTCGGCTGAGGTGATGATCCCGGAGTCCCGGGATCCAGTCCCGCATCAGGCTCCCTGCTCCACAGGGAGTCTGCTTCTCCCTCTGACCCTCTTCCCTCTCTTGGCTCTCTCTTTCTCTCACTCTCTCTCTCAAATAAATAAAACAAAATCTTTTTTAAAAAATAAAGGGTATAAAAAAACCCTTTAATTGCATTTTGATCCAGAGGAATGGGGATGGAGTTGGCAGCGAGGAGGGAAAGACCAGGGAAAGCTATTTCCAGAGTGAAAGTTTTGGAACTGAGGTGGAAAAATTAATTGAATTGTGCCTCCCTTCGAGGGTGTGTGAGGTAGAGGAAGCTACAGTTTCAGTATATTGGCTCAGGGACCTGATACTGGGAAACCTGTCCAGTCTCTCTTTACTTTCCCAGGGGATGGAGTAGTTGACAAACTTCTATTCTTTCCTTAAATGTAGAGTTTCTCTTCAGTCTTTCACTAACATTGAATTTTCCCTAAATTTCCAGTGAAAGGCAGATCAGTATATGCAAGGAGAAAATAGAAAAAAGGGAAACATTTCATTTCTGGTATATATTTCTTTTTGATTCATATTTGGTTATTTATAATGTTGGCTATACCTCTGCCTTCTTTGTTTTAATTCCTCCGAAGTTTTAAAAGCATTTCTTATGGGCTATTTTTTTTAATTAATTCAGAAAGTTTGACCCACTTTTAAGTCAAGTTCCCTTTTATTTTTCTCTGGAAACTAAAATGAGATGTTTGGATTTCTGTTTAATAAACACAAATATTCAGGAGTGTGGTTTGTACATGAGCAACAACTTCTGTTTGGTAATTGGCATTTTTCCTCTTTCTGGTGAATCACATTTGTACAGCTGAATTTAGAAACACTTTACTAGAAACACTGCCAACCTTAATATTATACTTTTTAATATTTTAAAAAGCCACTGATTTAAAATAGTAGAAAGAAAAAGTCATGACAACTAAAAATGACACTGAGGTGAAATAGCTGGAATCGCTTTACCTTTTCTCTCGAACAGATAGTAAAAATGACATTTGGATCAGAGAGGCCTCATTCAGATTTGATAAGCTCTAGATCTTAAAGGATGTTCTAAATGTATTTCCATTTATTTCTGATGGAATGGTGACTATATCCTAGGAGTTCAATAAATATTTTTAGAATAAAAAAAGGGAGAAGAGAATCGAGATATAATATATACATATATATTATATATATATATAACAATTTTTAAAGTGGAAATATACAGATTGAGTTTTCTTTTTAAAGACAAGAAACTCAAAAAATTAAAATGAAAGCTTTGTCAGGTGTAAACCTCATAATGAAATGTGTAGCTTGATGCCAAGTCCAATGTGCTGCCAATTCACTTATCTTGTGTTAGCAACTCTATTTTTTTTTTAAAGACACCTTTTTTAATGTTTCCTTTTATTCATCCACTTGTCCCGAAAATGAAACCTGGGGGATTGCTGCGTGACCGACAGCTCTGGGGTAAACTAGAAGGCTGAAACATCCACTCGTGTCCTATCACGTGCCCAAAGCACCACAACCTGCCATGGAACTACACAGCCACAGTTGGCCACAGCACAGGCTCACTGCTCAGCTCTAGTAGCAGGTGGCTTTTAGCTGAAACCAAAGGCTGACGTTATCCTTACAATTGTGCCTTAATTGTGTGCCTACAAATATAAGACATGGTGGGTGATTGTGTGCAGAGGTTGAGGGAAGGTCTTTCTGGGGTCCATATTCACATTTGCAGTTCATGTAGCTTATGTATTTACAAGCACAAGTATGTGCAAACTTTGTTTTATGTGTGTATCTATAGAGAGAGATATAGATATATATGTTTTTTTTTAATTTTTTAACTAAGGAAAAAGGTTTTACACATTTTTTTTCTCTTTAGGTTACAGCTGTCAATTTGGTCTCGAGTGCCAGGTTGGTGTCTCTGTCTGGTGTTTTGCCATTTTACAGAAACAGCCATAAAATGAGCTTTCAGATTCTCACATAGGGAGGGCTGCAGATCCCTGGGGACGTTACGTCCAGGAACCTTTTGTGCTGCCTATAAAATATAGACCTAGTAATTCAGCAACTTGGAGCTGTCATCAACAAGAGAGGGAGACCTAGAAGGAAGGGGAATGAATATTCATATAACAAATGCCGCCTAGAGAAGCTGGGAAAATAACTGATAAACCAATATATTTGGCTGAGGTATTTCACACGATTGAAAGAAAAGATATTAAAATATGGATGGGTGGAAGGCATTTCAGGAGGAACTAGTCACCAGATGGTAAGTAATTCTAAAGCTCTTTTTCTTTGTATCTATGGCTTAGAAAAAATGGTCATAGTGAAATGACCTCTGAGAAGGATACTTTTTTAGAGGATTTGCAAATAAAGAGTAAGTTCATGATGATGCCCCTCAAAAGGTTAAGCAACACATCTGACTCATTTTTATCCAAGTTACCAAATTCTTTGAAAATCAGGACATAGAAAGAGCTATTTCTGTGAAAAAGTCAGCCACATTTATTGTTTATGGAGGGAAACAGCATGATACAAAAGAGATGTAAACTAAGACTTTACCTAGGGATTCTAGAAGCTTGTTTCCCACAGAGAGTTTTGGCCCAGGGCATTTTAAAATTAACTGACTGGGTCAAGGGAAAGGTACCTTTATAGCCTGCACTGCCTAAAACTGGTCATAAACATGTCTGTGATGGCATAATAAACTTCCATTCAAAGCCACTAGGCCAGGTAACTAGATTGTGAAAGTTACATTATACTCAGATCTAGAGTTCAGAAGCAAACAAAACACTGTGGACTTTATTCCCTGGAGAGATTATCAACTTTGGGTTCATATTAATTTGTGGGAGGCATGCATTATAGGATTCAGGGTTCACATTATGTCAGTTTGGGGGAATCAAATCCTGTTCAGCAATAGGTTGGGAGCCCCTTCTAATAACTGTTACAGGATTAGGAAATTGCCCCACTGCCCCAATGCCTTTTATACCTGGGGTTGCACAGAGCCTTGATGGCCGTGGATTTTTTGGCTATGGCCACCAAACTAATATCCATCACATCTTTTTGATCCATCTAACTACTCTTCTGCTAGGCCTCTAGCTTCTAGAAATCAAACCAATCCATACTAGAATAGGAGCCTGGCCCTTGTTCCTTTTCTCAACCTGGTATTTGCTTCTGGTGTTTTTGCAGCTATTCAGGCACCAACGTGAGGCTGAAATCTGCCATCCCTCAGAAGCCCAACTGTTGTGCCTGCCCTCCTCCTCAGATTGGCCTCCATTGGAGAACATCCCTAGCCTAGAATTTTGTCAAGTTTGCTACTGGCCTTGGAATTGTTGACTTGGACTGTTGGTCCCTACAAAGGTTTATACATCAAGTTCCTGCTGAGATAAGTATCAACTTTCTTCATCTACTCACTGGGAGCTTCCAAAACATTTTGGAGTCAGACTCAGCCCAGCTATATCAAATTGAAAATCAGTAGAACTGGGTTTTGATCCTGACCCTGGTACCAACTGTGCAATCTAAGAAAGTTCCATAAAATTCTTGAGCTTCAATTTCCTCATCCATATAAACACTAAATCCCCAATGAGGTTCCTCCCCATTTCCAAAGTTCTTTGATTTTTGTGCTTACATACCAATAGTTAAGATTAGTCACAAGAACTGAACTTTGAGAAAAGGGCCTATTTAAGTAGATCTTCCTTAGAGGTGAACAGAAACATCAAAGGAGGTTTCCTTTGAGTGTGTGCAGTCAAATAAATCCAAGCATGACCTGAAATTTTCAGAAACATGATTACAGACATCAGTGTCCTTTGTATTTGAAGAGAGTGCTACTGACAGTGATTGCTATGTCTCTGGATGGGAAACTGGAATCATCTAAATGTGCTCAATAACCCTTTTCAAACACAGAGAAAGGTTAACCTTATTTGCAGAGCTTATCACTGAAGGTAACTTCTGCCAACAGTATGAACCACCTTACCCTTCTATGACTGACCACCAAGTAAATCTGTCTAAAGCTATTGTTTGCAACTGCCCAAAGCTACTACGTGATTGGAAATAGTGTTTCAGTATGTCTCAAAGTCATTTTAAACTGTTTTTATCGGGCACCTGGGTGGCTCAGTCGTTAAGCCTCTGCCTTCCGCTCAGGTCATGATCTCAGGGTCCTGGGATCGAGCCCCGCATAGGGCTCCCTGCTCAGCAGGAAGCCTGCTTCTCCCTCTCCCACTCCCCCTGCTTGTGTTCCCCCTCTTGCTATGTGTATCTCTGTCAAATAAATTTAAAAAAAAATCTTAAAAAATAAACTATTTTTACTAGAGATGTTACAATAATCTTATTATTAATGGCATTATCACTATTAGTATTCAATTGTCTTGTTTTGGGTCATTGGTAATTTTAAGCCTCACTAAACCAAAGATTTAAGCCTAAATAAGTAAGAGAATTGCTTGAAATAAACAGCTTCAAAGATACTACTGAACAAAAGCTGTCTATGAAGTTTTTGGACTGATTTAGAAAGTTGTCAAAAAATTTACTGAGTTCCCAGTTCTTGTAGAACTAGCAACAGTTCTTCCATTTTCATAGACCCCAAAACACTGAAATAATTTTAACTTTCTCTTTTGTTCATACCAGTGGGGAAGGCATATCCATCAATTAAGCCTTACCAACTAGCTTAATCTTCCTATCAACTGTTTTTAGCAATGAGGAAACTGAGTATCTGATAGAATAAGGAATTTTAACTTACATAGCTAAAAATGCTAGTTTTTATTCTAATAAAAAACCTAATTAATTCAAAGTTTTAATTTCCAGCCAGACTGTAATTTTGTCATTCATTCTTTTGCTTACTTAATTATAGACTACTATTCAATTACAGCAACTATACTAAGTTATGAGACTGTGAAGATAAGCAGAGGTCAGAATCCTTGCCCTTCCAGAGATAACAGCCTAGACGGGGAGACATTCAGCAAAGTAATTTCCATCACAGTGTGGCGAGGGCTATGAAGGAGGGAACACCATGGGAGGAGAATGTAACTCAGACAGGAGGGATTAAGGATGTACCAGCTGTCTTCAAATATTGAGAAGATATTAGCATGGAGGAAGAAAAGGAGTGGGGAGAATGGAGTCATAGGGGCCATATAGATCATGCAAACAGTTCTGTATAAGAGGAGCATTGGGGGGCGCCTGGGTGGCTCAGTCGTTAAGCGTCTGCCTTCAGCTCAGGTCATGGTCCCAGGGTCCTGGGATCGAGCCCCACATTGGTCTCCCTGCTCTGCGGAGAGCCTGCTTCTCCCTCTCCTGCTCCCCCTGCTTGTGTTTCCTCTCTCGCTGTGTCTCTCTGTCAAATAAATAAATAAAATCTTAAAAAAAAAAAAAGAAGAGGAGCATTGGGTACAACTTGGGAAAATGATTTGGAAAGCCAGGCTGGGGTCAATCCTGAAGAGTATCTTATACAATGGTGATAAATTTGGATGTTATTTGGAGGCCAATGATGAGATATTGATGGATTTTAATCAGTCATGACAGTATGGAGAATAGTGTTCACAGGAAAGAGCTAAAAACAAGATAAGTTAAGAGCCTACAGAAATCAGATGATTAAATGATTAGACTCTGAAATGAGGCAAAAGGTCATGGGAGAATGGACACATTTCACGATGTCAAAAAATTACAACACATAGGATTTGGATACTGAGTGAGCTATTTATAAAAGAAAAGGGATACCTGGACAGACATTTATGAACATTTTAGGTTCCTAGTTAGCTATGGTAGAACAGAGGGAGCAAGTTACTCTTGAGGTACCCCCAAAAGATCTAAATCCTGGTAAGCCTGAGAAACAAATCTACTCAAAGCATCTGAATGTTAAGAGTCTGGTACAGATACAGCTCTGGGAATTGTCAGGAATAGATAAGAGAAGAAAATCCAGAGAGAACTTATTAGGGAGAAAAGAGCCATATACACAGTCCTGAGGAACAGGGAGATATGTCTTTGTTGGAGAAAAGGGGGCTATTAATGGCAAGTAATGACAAGAGAATACCTGCCTCTAATATTTGCAGGACAAGAGTACAGAATAAGTTTGTATAAGACCTTACAACCTTCTCTTTTCAATCCTGGGTTCCATCTGTTATAGGTGCATGTGTGTGGATTGCAGATACCTCAGCCTGCAAATCCAAGTTCCATCAAAACCTCCTCGTTGGGCCTCGAGGGAATGCATTCTGGTAAGACACTCTCCAAGGAGGACAGACAAAGGGAAGAGGCCCAGTTTGGTCACAGAAGCAGGCTCAGAGCCATCTAGGAAAAGAAATATGGTGGCTCAAGTACCTAGAGTCTAAGTGGGTGGGAAAGAAGGTATAATAAGTGGGCGTGTCCCTTGGGTCCTGTCACCCCCGCACCCCTCTTTAGAGGGACACATTAAAAGAAAGACACGAAGAGTGGTCTCTAATGTACAAAAACAAAGGCAAGATATCCCACCTAGCCTGATCTAGGGGTAGTACTGCAGAATGAAAACTCAGAATTTTTTTATGGAGCAACATAAAGAGATTTTAAGATATTAATGTAAATCGCTACAGAGATGTCAAGCAAAAGCTAACGGTTAAAAGATAGGAATATCGTGTGAAAGATGAAGTGTTCATCTCCTGTAAGGTTATTTGATAATATGAAATCTTGGTTAATTTTTTAGGTGTGATAATGATGTTATGATTATTCAAAAGTGTTTATCTTTTAGGGATTCACACAAAAGTATTAATTATGTATAACATGTTGTGGTGTATAAGATTTTGCTTTACAATAATCTGACTGGGGTAGTGGGTGATGATGAACCAGGACTGTCTATACGTTGATAAGAGGAGTGCATTATATTACTCTCTTCACCTCTGAAGGTTTTTAAGTTTCTCCATAATAAAAAATAAAATAAACATCTGTGGAATTTGGTAGCTATTAAGGCATTGGTAACATCAACAAGAGAGAATGTTCTGAAAAGTGCTAAAGGTAAATATGAGAGTGAAATCAGTGTCAGAAAGAATGAGTAAGGAAAAGTAGAGATGGCAAGGGTAAAAATGAATCTCCTCTGGTAAAAAGGAGGTAGGGTGGTGGACAAATAGGAGCGCAGAGTCAAAAGATGAATGGGTTAACCTTGAATTCATTTATACGCTGAAGCAAAAGAGCCTAAAATGAGAGAGGAGTCCATCAAGAGGTGACAGATGGTGGCCCACTTCTTTCCCTGGGGGCAGCATGCCCATTTTTAGCCATGTTGACCCCTGCCTTCCCCACGACCATTCAGCTACTTCCATTTCCTGGTGGGACAGCAGTTATAAAAATGTGGATGCCAGAGCCAATCTGCCCTGGGCTAAAGCCCTGCTCTCTCACTTGCTTTCTATGACATCTTCATCAAGTGTCAATCATCTCATTTGAAAAACAGCAATTAATAGTAACTACTTCATAGAGTTAGCATGAGAATTAAATTAGTTAATATATATGAAGCACTAAAAACAGTATCTAGAACCTGGTAAGTAATAGGTAAGTGCAGTATTATTATTATTATTGAACACACTGCTCAAGATAGGAAATACTTTAATGGTTTATCTCAGTCAGGATCACGGGATTACGAATTAGCCATACTTCACTAATCCTGTGGTCCTTTGAAATCTCCCACCAACTTGCTCAGTAAATCATGTTGGCTCAGTCCATACAGTTGTTTTTCTGCCAGAATTCCCCATTTATCAGTCTTTTTTCTCCAAAAGAACTGGACTTTGTTCTGTACCCCTACCCCTTTTCTGAGGCCCTGACAAGCTCTTAAACTGCAACCCCAGAGGTTTCAATCCTGTTTCTGAAGCCTGTGGTGCCTGGCTTGTTTCTCCACAGAATATAGTTACCCCCAGAACTGTGACACTGACATTCTGTCTGAATTAGACAATATCTGCTGGTTACATTTTAATATCCCGCCCTCTTGTGATGTGACAGCAAAATCCAGAATGTGACAATCTAAGGTAAGGATTAGTAGAGTTTAATTTAAAAAAGAAAAAAAAATGGATGACTTTAGGATATATCTATATCTACATCGGGAGAGATAGACAGAGAGAAAGGAAACTCTCAAGGACAAAATCTGCCATAGTGGGACAGATGGAGAGATCCTTTTCTAGAATGTGTGCCTTTACCCAACTGATATATATATGACATATATATATCAGTTGGGTATGTGTATATATATATGACAAAAAATCAGAACAGTTCATAGGGTTGATATTTGACATGTTTCTTCTGAAGTGCGTGGAGTAGTGCATTATGCATATTAATACCCAACAGATATCAGTGGGTGATATGTGAGCCCATGGGGAATATTTTAATAACAGAAGGGATTCCCATGTAGAAGGATGGAGTACCAGGGCCCCTGAGTATTGCAGTCAGTTAAGCTCTTGGTTTCAGCTCAGGTCATGATCAGGGTCGTGAGATCGAGCCCTGCATCAGGCTCTGTGCTGAGCACAGAGTCTGATCGGGTTTCTCTTTCCCTCTCCCTTTGCCCCTCCCCACCAAGGGCTCTCTCTCTCTCTCTCAGATAAATAAAAATAAATCTGTAAAAGAAATAAAAAAAGGATGGAGTCCAATATTTCTAAGAATGCCATAACATGAAGCTATTTCTAGGGTAACCAAGAGTTCTGATTTACCTTGAACTCTAACAGTTTTAGCACTGAAAGTCCACATCTGAGGAAACTTTAGTCCTGAGCAAATCAAGACAGCTGGTCACCCTATATCTGACCTACATATTACACATATATGTCCAAAATTATTTTTCTAGGGTCAATAAGCTTTTAGAAAAATGCCAGATCATCCAGATGAATTTATCCTTTCTCTCTCCCAAAACCCAAAATGAGAGGAAGGAATTTTTTTTTAATTTTTAAAAATACAACATCTCACAGGAATAAAGAAAATCACCAAAGGCAGGAAAAAATATTTTTAAAAGGTTTTAGAAGCTAGAAAGTAGACTGAGAAATAATTCCTGCTTTAGCAGAGCCAAGGAAGCTATAAGGAAATGCCAGCAGGAGAGTACACCAAGGAGACATGTGCTATGAACCCCTGAAAGTATCAGGACTTTGAGGCACCAGATAAAGCAAGTTGGGATGGGGGCAGGGCTTGGAATGGAGAAAGTACTGGAAGTTTATATATTGACAGTAAGCAGTCTTTCCTGTGCCATCTAGATCAGTAATAGCATCCTTCCCCACCCTCCAACACATCCCCAGAAAAAAAATAAGGTATATTCTGTATATAATTTAAACTGAAGGTGTTCAGGATTTAGGTGCACTAGAGGTGGTGGGCGTAGGGGTGAAATTTTAGGCTGACAAAAGAATCAAATGATAGTCCGCATATCAATGGGAAATACCCTTAGTATCATTCTCTCCACTACTTTCAGAAAAAATAATTGAGTATCAGACTAGAATAAAGATATTTTCTGACATGCAAAGACTCAGTATATTTACCCCCATATACCTCTTCTTAGAAAGGTAGTGGAGCGCGTGTGCCAGCAAAATTTCTCTTTCACCAAGAAAATGAAAAACATGGGGTCCAGGAAGCAGCTGATTCAACATAGGATTAAGGTTAAAAGAAACCAGGATAACAGCTGTGTAGCAGACCTAAAAATTAACCAGTACAGATTTTAGTAAAAATATTTTTTTTAAAAAAGGGAAAAATTAGACTGATAGATTTATGATGGGTCTTAATATTTGGAAAAAATAGCTCAGTGATAAATGCATGATAGATCCAATAAAGAAATTGAAAATGTTCTAATACATATTTATAGTACAGTACACATGTGGAAAAATAAGTCTTTTCGTCATCTCAGGAGAAAATTGCAAGGTATGAAACATTAATACATTACTCTTCTATGCAGTGAACAATATTTACATAAACAAAATAATGTAAACACTACTGTTTTAACTAAAAACTGTTAGAGTACAAACTATAGAGTCAAAGAGAGTAGGCTGGAGTGTGTAGGAGAACAAAGTCATCATCCACCACGACAAGAAAAGCAGAGATGGTATCTGAAAATAATAAATAAGGTATAATCGTGAGCACAAAGTCTCTTTTGGACCTTAGAGCTATGAATCAAAACAGCCTGAAGAGCCAAAGGAAGCCAAGCGGTGAGGACTTGATAGAAGGTGGGGCGATGTGGGCAGGTGGAGCGCTGTGTAGGCAGAGTGAGCCCTGGGGTCAGGCCCTGGGCCAGAGACAATGTGATGAGGAGTCTGTGCATCTTGGTTTGAGGTGAGCGTAGAACCGTACAGAGAAGTAAAACCTTGGGGGGCTTTTTCCAAGCATGCAGAGATTATTACTTTACTCTTAGGAGTACATCCATTAAATAAGTTATATACCATCCAGGTGGTCCGAGGACCCCTTTACTCTTAGGAGTACATCCATTAAATGAGTTATATACCATGTGGTCTAAGGACCCCCAAGAGTCTTTGGGGCTCTCTCAGGGGGTCCCAGGGGTCAGAACACTGTTCATAATAATTCTAAAACACCACTCACATTTTACACAACCTCTCTTTAACAGTGTATAGTGGAGATTTCCAGAGGCTACACAGACGATGAAGATGTCATTTTTTTGGATGGCTATGTGTATTTTTGTGTTTTCTCAAGATGTAAATATGTATATTTTCAGAGGCTAATTCTGTTCATTATCAGTATTTCTACTGCACTTTTACCACCTATTTTTTGGCTACACTGGCTATGATTCTGTAACCTCATTATCTTTCAACAAATTATTTTGAAATCCTAAAGTTTTCTTTCAACCTGTGCAGAAACACATAAAGAACTAAGAATACTTTCATGTCTTGTTTTACAATATGTTTTTAAATTTTGAAACCTTTTCTAAGTTGATTTTTTTTCTATGTTTCTATTTTATAGTTAAATATTTTATTCTAAAATAAAGCTTATTTACAATATATTTTTATTATATTTTAGGATGGATCATTGACTTCAAAAGAGAGTTTAGAAGACTTGTTTTCATAACCTGTAGCTACACTATCTAGTTCTAAACATGCCCAGAACGATGAAACTGACATATCAGAGTTCTCTGATTCATGGAAGAGAAAAATCTACTCCAAAGAAACTGAACAAGATTATAAATAAAAAATGAGGGGCGCCTGGGTGGCTCAGTTGCTTAAGCGACTGCCTTTGGCTCAGGTCATGATCCCAGGGTCCTGGGATCGAGCCCCACATTAGGCTCCCTGCTTCGCTGGGGGCCTGCTTCTCCCTCTCCCTCTGCCACTCCCCCTGCTTGTGCTCTCCTGCTCTCTCTGTCAGATAAATAAATAAAATCTTAGTAAATAAATAAATAATGAAAATATGACAAAAGTTACCTTTCTCTCAGCTTTATAGGTGTTAAAAATTTACCCTACAGTGTCCTCTGCAACAGAACTTCTGGAATAGTATTATGATGCCAGTAAAATTATGGCATCATTTTGAGATCATTTAGAGTTTAAAGGAAAAGGAATTGAATATTTTATACATCGGAAAAATGAACTTTTATTTTTTTAATTTTTTAAAAGATTTTATTTATTTATTTGAGAGAGAGAGAGAGCATAAGCAGGGGGGAGCAGCAGAGGGAGAGGGAGAAGCAGGTTCCCCACTGAGCAGGGAGCCCAATGCGGGGCTTGATCCCAGGACCCTGAGATCATGACCTGAGCTGAAGGCAGATGCTTAGCCACCCAGGTGCCCCGGGGAAAAATGAACTTTTAGAGACAAAAATGGCTTACCATTCTGCATACCAGAAATGAAAAAGTCACTAAAGCATTTTAGAGTTGTTATATTTTGCATTGGATGAAGACAAGCACACACTAGTTAAAAGAACTATTCAAAGCCTTGTAGAGTTGGCACTGCTGAATACCTGTTGGATGAAAAGGCAATAAAAGAAATCATGGCACTGACAGTTCCCAAACTACACAGCATTGTGTTGAATTAAAGACTTAACTGCAAACATAGAGACTGAGTTCATATCTACTCTGTAGAATTGTATTTTTGCCTTATCAGTGGACCAATACACAGATGTGTTTGGACTGTTGTTTTGTTTGTGTGTGTCAACACCAACTAATCATTGAAGAAAATTTATTTTATGTGAATTCTTCACCACAAATCCAAGCGGTACTGATATATTCAGAGTTGAATACTTCTTGTGAATTTTATGGTTTATTCTGCAACAAACTGTACTGACATTCACATGGACTGTGCAAAAGCAATGGCGGGAAAACCGCTAGTCCTTAGCATGAATCAAGGCTGTGGCACCAAAGTATACTAATATTGTATTCTCCAATGTACACCCAGAGAGGAGGGAGGGAAAGCCAATTTCACTTAAGAACATCCTGGTAAAGTAGTAAAATGATCACTTCTATTAAATACCAACCTTTGAGTATACATCTTCTAAATATTCTGTGTATGAACTGAGAAGTAAAGCACTTCGGGTGCATATCCAAGTATAAGAGTTGTCTCGAGGAAAAGCATTTGTGCAGTTATTTGAATTGCGAGCTGAACTGACTGCTCTTTTCACAGAATACCATTTTTACTTGAAAGAAACACCTGTAGACAAACTAGGGTTATTCAGACCTGGTATGTGGCAATCATTTTATCAAAAATGAACTAAGTGAGCCTGTCACTTCAAGCAAAATGCTGATTGTTATAAATGATAAAGTTAGAGGTTTCAAGTGATTTCTGAAAAATTTATATCTACTACCATGAGCTTCACAGGTTCCTAACACATAAAGACTTTTGATACATACAGTAGTGATAGTAACAAATGTGATATTTTGATATTGTGTAATGAAATATGTCAACATTGGGAAGATCTATGTAACTCAGTGAACTAATATTTTCCAAATGAATGCATGATGTTTAAAATCACTCATGGGTAAAAGATCCATTCACAATGCTAGAAATACCAATGAATTTTAATGTATCAGAGTACAAAAAGTTCATGGGTGTGTTTTCAGATTCCACAATGCAACTAATCTTTAAGAAACATTTTGGTGTTTTAATAAAAGTTCAAGAAGCACCTTTTTTTTTCCTTAAAAAACTAAAATCTGTGGAACAGAAGATTTAGTACAGTATCAAAAAGACTATCTTAAATAATTAAATAAAAAAACAAATATTTAAGAGGGAGATTTATAGTCTTTGTCATAGTTTAAAAAAGACTATCTGAAAAGACTATTAAGATACTCATCCCTTTTCAAACTACTTCTCTCTCAGATGCAGGATTTTCTTCACGTGCTTCAATGAAAATGATATATTATAATAGACTGAATGCAGAAGAGAATATGAGAATCCATCTACCCTCTATTAATCTAGACCTTAAAGACATTTGCAAAATGTAAAACAATGCTGCTCTTGCCATTACTTGTTTTGTAAAATAGTTATTTTTCATTAAAAAAATGTTACAGACATTATAATGTGTTTGCTATTGTTGTTCTACATGATTTAATCAATAAATATATTTTCACTTTCTCAGTTTTAATTTCTAATACAGTAAATATCAATAGATATACCCACATGAACAAAAAAATTGAGGGGACTGTAAATAATTTTAAGAGCATGAAGGAGGACTCCCGGGCCACAATAGTTTAAGAACCATTGCATTGAACATGTTAATGAAAGAGTATCATGATTAGATTTATTCATTAAGAATAGTTTATGCAAGGGGCGCCTGGGTGGCTCAGTTGGTTAAGCCACTGTCTTCGACTCAGGTCATGATCCCTGGGTCCTGGGATCGAGTCCCGCATCGGGCTCCCCCAGCGCTGCGGGGAGCCTGCTTTTTCCTCTCCCTCTCCCTGCCGCTCCCCCTGCTTGTGCTCTCCCTCTCTCTGACAAATAAATAAATAAAACCTTTAAAAAAATAAAAATAAAAAAAAGAACAGTTTGTGCAAGATAGAGTAGGATAAGGGGATACTCATTAAGAGGCCCTTGCAGTATCCAGTCTGCAGGTGGTGGGAAATTAAGCTGGTTTCAGTGGAGATTGAGAGTAGTAAACAGATTTGAGAACTATGACCTGATAACTATGACCTGATAAATCTAAGACTTGGAGAAGGATTGGTTTGAGTTAATTAGGGAAGCATACGTGAGGAAGATACAATGTCAAGGAACACTCCCAGGTTTCTGATTCTTGTAAAAGAATGGATCATCTCCCAATCTATAAAACACAAGAAGAGGGCGCCTGGGTGGCTCAGTTGGTTAAGCGTCTGCCTTCGGCTCAGGTCATGATCCTGGAGTCCCGGGATCGAGTCCCGCATCGGGCTCCCTGCTCAGCGGGGAGTCTGCTTCTCCCTCTGACCCTCCACCCTCTCGTGCCCTCTATCTCTCATTCTCGCTCTCTCAAATAAATAAATAAAATATTAAAAAAAATAAAAAAAAATAAAACACAAGAAGATAAGAAAGGGAAAAGGAGAGAGATGATTTTTTTTTTTGTCATGTTGGGCTTGAATTACCCCTGTAATAGTCAGCTAAACTGTACGCAGTTTTCCCCCATAATTTATCTCAAAGTACAATTGACTTAGAAATGATCTTGAATTAACAGGTAGAGCAAAATGATTTGTAATTCTGAAGATCTGTTTAGAAGGCATAAAAATATTTGAGTAGCAAGGCTAGTAAGTGGCAAAATTTGGTGGTTGGACTTGCTAACCACAAAACATTCTCTCTTTATTGATGGGGTGATTGCATTTTTCAGTGAACCAGTCCCCATAACTGCTGAGAGTGTGCCCTTTTCAAATTGCTAAATCGTTTTCCGGGTGTACTGCCCTGGACTCTGATGCTGAGATATGATGTGGGTGGGATAATCATCATGTTTTCTTTGGTAATACATTCTGTTAACTTGACAAATTAAAAATAGTTGACAAATGCATACTGCTAGTAACTTTTCTTGGCTATTTTTCATGGTATATAAACTATTTTAAAATACAAATATATTATTGATATATTATGGTCAACAGCATCCCTTTGCATCAAAAGGATAGCAGGGGAATTGTCACAAAACAACTATGAGATTTTAATCTGTAGTATACAGTTTCTTTTCTTTTTTTTAAGATTTTATTCATTTATTTGACAGACAGAGAGAGATACAGTGAGAGAGGGAACACAAGCAGGGGCGGGTGGGAGAGGGAGAAGCAGACTCCCCGCCGAGCAGGGAGCCCGATATGGGGCTAGATCCCAGGACCCCGGGATCACGACCCAAGCCAAAGGCAGACGCTCATCAACTGAGCCACCCAGGTGCCCCTACTGTAGTATATATTTTCTTATAACAAGTTCAAATTTTATATCAAATGATCCTTTGTTTATCCTGAGAACAACCCCAACTTGGTATTTATCTTATGTGCCTGTATTAGCTCACTGACTTCCTGAAAATCATATGCTAATCTTTAAAGCATTCCACCTTAGTGAGAGAAAAAAACAGAAACTATGCGGGAACTAACAAATAGCCTGCTTAGTACATTCCAGACATTCATGGTGGGCAATTGTATGTGAGAAGAATGAAAAAATAAATAACAAATGCACTCCCCCTTAATTTCCAAGAACTGCTATCCCCATTGAAACCCCCTGTGTGGATGTGTTTGTACACACACATGAGTTATAAGCAAGAACCTTTTTCATTAAGGGTGCGGTGTTTTTCATGCTAGTGCAGCACCTATCTATCTTCTTTCTGGCAGGGCTGTCTGCTTTTCGGTCAGCATCTGACTAAAGATCAATGAGAGAAAGCTTTTTGAAGGTGCTTTCAGGTCCTGCGGCAAGGGAGATGATCAGAAAGCTGCCATAAGCTTCAGACCCACTTGACAAATTAGGAACTATTTTGGTGCTCTATAAACTGCTGTCACATCAGTTACAAACACTAATTAGAGATGCAATACTTTGATAGTGAAAGTGTCCAGTGCATTAAATACCACTTTTGCTTGCTGCAATTAGCTTATACATTGACTTACACTTTGTAGTGTAAGACAGTCAAGAGATTAAAATGCATCAACCATTATTAAAAAATTTATAAGGTAAATCTGAGCTAACTGTCAAATAGCTTTTTTCCTGTTGCCCTTTGACCTTCCCAGTTCTTATTTTTCAATGCTTTTGCACACAATTTTTTTCAACCAGTTTTCATTTGTCTGGACTAAATGTCATGTCTTCTGATAGCCAAACATCCAGCATCAATTAATCAAGTTCTGCATTCTGAGAATGAGGTGTGTAAGAAATACTACCTCTGGGTTTTATGGAGCAATTAGCCATTGGGCCATTATAGCATCCGGCAGTCCCAAACAAATAGAATTTTATGTTTTTTCAGTGCAGTCTCAGTGATGGGATATTATTGATGAACAAACATTTAAAAATCCATCACGTTGATTTTTGAAAAACTAAAGTTTTTTTTTTAATGGCATTTCCATTTTGGTAGAAGGCTAAGTCTGCATTTTAAAAAAATATCTAGCAATAACTGACAGAAGTGGTATGTTTTTAACACAAGGAAAGAGTGGGAAAAAATGTCAGGATTTTGGTGCTGATTATCTCTAGAGTTCCAAGAATGCTTTTTTTTTTTCTTTAACTTTGTGTGTATGTGCATGTGTATTTATGTTGGGAAGATATATTTGAAATCTTTTCAAAGATGAAAAAGTGTGTGAAATATAAACCTCAACTGATTTATGATGCATTTCTGAGATGGCATATAAAGCATTATTTTAACGTATACATTGGCTTCAGCTTCTAAAATAAATAAATTAATCACTCTTGCCTTCCCTTACTCACCCAGTGCAGCCCCGAGGCCAGTGTGTTGCAGGTTGCTGTTCCAACAGTGTTTGTTGAAATAATAATTCAATAACAATCTAAGTATGAAGCAAAGGTAACATAACAAATGGGCTCAAAAGAAAAAATAAGAGAGTCAAAATAACAGATATTAAAAAAAAAAAAAGTAAGAAACCTGACAGTGATGGGTGAAACGGACAGAGTTCAAACAATCACTTTCAAACTACTTTGCTTACATATATACCTTACAATGAAGAAATGAAGTCATCCATTTCAAATGCCTAAACATCAAATGTTGCTTAATTTTATGGCAACAAGCTCTGGGATCCAAATCTCTCTGTTCTCTTCCCACTTCAGTTTATATCAGGGAGACAGCATATGGTGGAGGACAGCCGAAGGCCTGCAAGTCACCCCTGCAGAAATGGTTTCAATGGCAACACTTTGAAATCCAGTCTAGAAAATGGATGCAATAATTCTCATCACTTCTCTACTTCAAAGACGGCTGCAAGGATTAAAGAGATAGTGCTCCAAATTCAAATTCACATTTTCCTCCAAACCTCAGCAGACTTCCCTGTCATCCCAACAGAGATGATCTGAGTGAGAAGTGCCATTAAGGAAATAGTAGCACACTCAGTAGAGCTCTAGAGGGATTCAGAAGCGCTCTGGCAGAAGTTCTGGGCTAGATATAAACTCAGCCCAGTGCTCATAAAGCACGTTGAAATTCTCAAGTGATAGGCACTACATGGGAACAAATCATTCTTAATTTAAGAGACAAACATGCCATATCCAGAACTAATAATGAAGGGGCTGGAATAAATATAAGACTATAATGATTATGATCGTTTATCCCTAAATCTGGCTTAGTCTCTCAGTGACAGCTGGAAATATTATGACAATTGTCTGTCCTGTGCTATACAATGCTGACCATGTTCAAGGTTTCTGATGTTGCTCTGACTGTCGCTAAAACAAAACCGACTAAGCAAGATTGATTAGTCTGCAATAAGCCCAACCCTCTTTCAGCACCTATAGAAACATGCTCTTCACCAGCTTTAGCAATTAGGAAAAGCTCATATGATTTCCAACCTGTACACCCGCTCTATATGTTTCCTTAGCTAGACGTTCAAGAGGCTAAATGTGTATAGTACCAGGTCGCCAGTGTTCAATGTCAGCAATCACACTTATCTACACCTATAAGAATAATGAAATTTACAAGGAAGGAAGAATTCCAATCTACTTCTTATAATTTGCCATCTAACTTTTTTAGGAAAATGTTATTTTCTCTTAATACAAGTTGCTGTTTCAGAAGACATGTGCTGTAAAAGATTATTTATTCATCATGCTAAAGTTAAAAATATAAAATGTTTTAAGAACAAAATCATCTCTTCCCATAAGTTGTGCTCACATGATGAATCTTGCAACATCACTTGTGTAAGATAATTTTTTTTTCTGTACCAAATGGAAAAGTGTGGAAATGTATATTGAATGTGACTACAAAGCAATGGTATTGGTTCTGATTTAAATTAATCTGCTAATCAATAGTTTGGATATAGTCCACTTACCATGTTTGACCTCATACATTCTATACTACTATTTCATTGTTATTTATTCCTTTTCACAAGCTTGCCCAGTGACTTGCTGAAATTCAGATACTCTGGGCCTACAAATTTTTCTATCTACAAATTTAGTCATCCTAGCCTCAGTGAAATTTGTTGCGTGTAATATGTGTTGTTTTCAGTTCTTCAGTTAGGCCACACTGGTTCCCACTAAACTAAACGTTAAAAAGTCATTCATTCATTCATTCATTCATTCTAGAATCAACTGGCCATTGATAAAACAGATTGAGGTCTGATAATGTGAATGGCCTTTCATCTTTATATGAAATGTTTCACCATTAAACTAATATATCCCATATGTTGTCAATGCAATATATTGAATTAAAAATCATATAATTTTTATACCCCGAAGATTAACTGTATTCTAATCTGAGTTAAGTTATGTTTCCAAGGTGAAGATGGGGTTTGGAGGGGCTGGATGTCTTCCCTTACTGGTGGTTATCACATACTCTTAGTATGAATGAGAGGAAAGAGCATGGCTTAAAGTCAGGATTTTTTTTTTAAGATTTTATTTATTTATTTATTTATTCATTTATTTTAGAGAGCGAGAGAGAATGAGAGTATGCAAGCAGGGGGAGGAGCAGAGGGAAAGGGACAAACAGACTCTACACTGAGCACAGAGCCTGACGCGGGACTCTAGGTGGGGGCTCGATCTCACTACCTTGAGATCATGACCTCCCACCCAAGAGTCAGACATTTAACCAAATGAGCCATCCAGGCACCTCTTAGGGTCAGGACTTAAATTTGCTTCTTACCACCTGAATGACATTAAGCTTGTTACTAAAATATTATTACTACTCCTTTCTTAATTTTTTCAAGTAGAGCTACAACATATACCTATTTGATAGAAATATATATAAGATATATAATATGATATATTTTATTTGAATAGGAATATTGTTTAGGTTTAATACACATACACACACACTTATTAAATATCAAAATATAGTGTTTAACCTTAGATGTTTGCTTCTTCCTACTTCATGCTTTGAAAATATAAAATTGACAAGGTTCATCAAGTGTTATCAAACTCATTTTTAACCAAAGGAAGAAAACTGTGTCACCTCAGATTTATAAGATTTTTTCATCTAATTGGCCAATTATTTTCTACTCTTTTTATTTTTTTTTAAAGATTTTATTTATTTATTCATGAGAGAGAGAGAGAGAGAGGCAGAGGGAGAAGCAGGCTCCCAAGAAGCAGGGAGTCCGATGTAGGACTCGATCCCAAGACTCTGGGATCATGACCCGAGCCGAAGGCAGATGCTTAACCATCTGAGCCACCCAGGCGCCCTCTACTCTTTTTAAAAAAGCAAAGGTTCATTGATTTGCATGAGGTTCACTGTGAGTAACAGAAATCTCCAAATAGCATTGACCTTAATCTCTTAAAAAGAAAGAATCCCATTTCTCTTTCATCCAAAGTCAGAAGGAGGAGTAGGCTGGAAGACAGAGAAAGAGTAGGAAGACCATAGGCTCATCTCGTCCCACAAACACAACAAGGTAACTATCAAATCATCTTAACTATCCCAGAAAATGCCCTGAAGACTGGCAGAATAAACTCCACAACTATTTATGTAAAAAAAGCCAGTCAAAGAACTCACAAAATAAAAGGATGTAAAATACGACAACATATACTTAAAAGGTGGGGAGAAGAGGAGTAAAGAATGGGTTTAAATTTAAATGACCATCAACTTAATATAGACTGCTATATGCAGAAGAGGTTGTATACAAACTGATGGTAAACATAGATCAAAAGCCACTAATAAACATGCAAATAATAAAGAGAAAGAAATCCAAATATATCACTAAAAAAATCAATAAGTTATGAAAGACAGAAAAGGATTAGACAAAATCTTCAGAAACAACGACAAAACAAATTACAAAATGACAATAAATACATATCTATCAATAACTGCTTTGAATGTAAATGGACTAAATGCTGTAATCAAAAGATATGAAAAAAAATCCATCTAAATGCTGCCTACAAGAGACTCATTTTAGACCTAAAAACACCTGCAGATTGAAAGTGAGGGGTTGTAGAAACATCTATCATGCAAATGGAAGTCAAAAAAAGCCAAGGTAGTAATACTTATATCAGACAAAAAACTAAAACAAAGACTGGGACAAGAGACAAAAAAAGGACACTATATACTAATAAAGGTGACAACCTGAAAAGAAGATATAACAATTGTAAATATTTATGCACCCAACATTAGGAGCACCCAAATACATAAAACAATCAATAACAAACAGAAAGGAACTAATCGATGATAATACAATAATGAGAAGGGATTTTTAATATCCCACTTATATCAATGGACAGATCATCTAGACAGAAAATCAACAAGGAAACAATGGCTTTGAATGACACACTGGAACAAATGTATTTAACAGATATACTCAGAACATTCCATCCTAAAACAGCAGAATACGCATTCTTTACAAGTGCATTTGGAACATTCTTCAGAATAGATCACATATTAGGCCACAAAACAAGCCTCAACAAGGACAAAAAGATCGAAATCATACCATACATAGTTTCTGACCACATGCTATGAAACTGGAAGTAAACCACAAGAAAAATTCTGGAAAGACCACAAATACATGGAAGTTAAATAATATGTTACTAAATAATGAATAGGTCAACCAGGAAATCAAAGAAGAACTAAAAAAGTACATGGAAGGATGCCTGGGTGGCTCAGTCAGTTGAGTGTCTGCCTTTGGCTCAGGTCATGATCTCAGGGTCCTGGGATGGAGTCCCATATCCGGCTCCCTGCTCAGCAGAGATCCTGGTTCTCCCTCTGCCTGCCACTTCCCCCTACTTGTGTGCATGCTCTCTCTCTTATAAATAAATAAATAAAATATTTTTTTAAAAAGTACATGGAAACAAATGAAAATGAAAACACAATGATCCAAAGTCTTCAGGATGCAGCAAAAGCGGTTTTAAGAGGGAAGGTTATAGCAATACAGGCCTACCTCAAGAAGCAAGAAAAATCTCAAATAAACAACCTAACCTTACACCTAAAGGAGCTAGAAAAAGAAGAACAAATAAAGCCAAAAACCAGTAGAAGGAAAGAAATAATATCAGATTAGAGCATATAGAAACAGAAAAGAACAAACAATGAAACCAAGAGCTGGTTCTGAAAAAAAAAATCAATAAAATTGATAAGCTTCTAGCCAGATTTATCAAGAAAAAAAAGATAAAGGATTCAAATAAAAAAAATCATAAATAAGAGAGGAGAAATAACAAATACCACAGAAACACAAACAATCATAAGAGAATATTATGAAAAACTATATACTGACAAATTGGACAACCTGGAAATGGATAAATTCCTAGAAACACATAAACTACCAACTCTAAAACAGGAAGAAATAGAAAATTTTAACAGACCAATAACTGGCAAAGAAACTGAATTGGTAATCAAAAAACTCACAACATACAACAGTCTAGGACCAAATGGCTTCACAGGTGCATTCTACCAAACGTTTAAAGAAAAGCTAATACCTATTCTTCTGAAACTATTCCAAAAAATAGAAAAGGAAGGAAAACTTCCAAATTCATTCTTTGAGTCCAGCATTATCCTGATACCAAAATCAGATAAAGATACCACTAAACAGAGAACTACAGGCCAATATCCCTGATGAACATATAGATGCAAAAATCCTCAACAAAATACTAGCAATAGCAACCTGAATCCAACAATACATTAAAAAAATATTTCACCATGATCATTATTCCTGGGTTACAAGGGTGGTACAATATTCACAAATCAATCAACATGGTACATCACATCAATAAGAGAAAGGATAAGAACCATAGGATCATTCCAGTAGGTACAGAAAAAGCATTTGACAAAGTATATCCATTCATGGTAAAAATTCTCAACAAAGTAGGTTTAGAGAGAACATACCTCAACATTATATCAGCCATATATGAAAAACCTAGTTAACATCATCCTTTTTTTTCATTTTATCTTAATTTATTCCTTCTCCAGTGTTCTTCCTTTCTTTCTGTAGATCTGAATTTTGACCTATATCATTTTCCTTCTCTCCAAAGAGTTTTTATTTTTAATTATTCTTTATTTTAATTTAAATTCAATTAATTAACATATAATGTATTTGTTTCAGGGGTACAGGTCTGTGATTCATCAGTCTTATATAATACCCAGTGCTCATTACAACACATACCCTCCCCAGGCACCCCATCCCCCAAAGTCCTCCCCTCCAGCAACCCTTAGATTGTTTCCTAAGATTAAGAGTCTCTTATGGTTTGTCTCCCTCTCTGGTTTCAACTTGTTTCATTTTTTCCTCTCTTCCCCTATGATCCTTTGCCTTGTTTCTTAAATTCCATATGATATCATATGATATTCTCTGATTGACTTATTTTGCTTAGTTAGCACAATATCCTCTAGTTCTATCTATGTCATTGCAAATGGCAAGACTTCATTTTTTGATGGCTGTGTATAATATTCCATTATGTATATATACCACATCTTCTTTATCCATTCATCTGTTGATGGACTTCTGGGTTCTTTCCATAGTTTGGCTATTGTGGACATTGCTGCTATAAACATTGGGGTGCAGGTGCCCTTTCAGATCACTACATTTGTATATTTGGGGTAAATACCCAGTAGTACAATTCCTGGGTCATTGGGTAGCTCTATTTTCAACTTTCTGAGGAACCTCCATACTGTTTTCCAGAGTGGCTGCACCAGCTTGCATTCCCACCAACAGTGTAGGAGGGTTCCCCTTTCTCTGCATCCTCACCAACATCTGTCGTTTCCTGACTTGTTAATTTTAGCCATTCTGACTGGTGTGAGGTGGTATCTCATGGAGGTTTTGATTTGGATTTCCCTGATGCCGAGTGATGTTGAACACTTTTTCATGTGTCTGTTGGCCATCTGGATGTCCTATTTGCAGAAATGTCTGTTCGTGTCTTCTGCCCATTTCTTGATCATCCCAAATGGGGAAAAACTGAGAGCTTTTCCCCTAAGGTCAGAAATAAGACAAGGTTGTCCACTCTCACTACTTTTATTCAACATAGTAGGGGAAGTCCAGCAATCAAACAAAAAGAAATAAAAGGTATCTAAATCAGTAAGGAAGAAGTAAATCTTTCACTATTTTCAGGTGACATGATACTATATGTAGATGACCTGAAAGACTTCACCAAAAAACTTCAAGAACTGATGAATGCATTCAGTAGAGTCACAGGATACAAAATCAATGGTAGAAATATGTTGCATTTCTATACACCAATAATGAAGTAGCAGAAAGAGAAATTAAGAAACCATCCCACTGGGGCACCTGGCTGGCTCAGTCAGCAGAGCATGTGACTCTTCATCTCAGAACTGTGAGTTCAAGCCCCACACTGGGTGTAGAGATTACTTAAAGATAAAATTTTTAAAAAATCCCATTTACAATTTCATCAAAAATAATAAGATACCCAGGAATAAACCTATATATATATATATATATATGTGTTTATGTTTATTAAATATCCATTTATATACAAACATATATATAATAATATTTATTCAGCCATAAAAAATAATGAAATCTTGCTATTTGCAATGACATGGATAGAGCTAGAGAGTATAATGCTAAATGAAGTAAGTCAAAGACAAATACTATATGATCTCACTCATACATGGAATTTAAGAAACAAAACAAGCAAAGGGAAAAAGAGAGAGGGAGAAAGAGAGAGGGGTGGGTTAAGTAGGTGATGGGGACTAAGGAGCACATTTGTCATGAGCATCAGGTAATATATGGACTTGTTGAATCACTATATTGTACACCTGAAACTGATAAAACACTGTATGTTAAAAAAAAAGGAAGAAAGTCAGAAGGACTTTGAAGGCCATATAGAGCTGTTCTGTGGCTCTGAGATTCACGCTTCTCCCAACTTTCCATTCTAATGCTCAATTATCCATGGCTCAGCGTGGACTCCAGCATCACACCCATGCTCCACACTTCCGCATGGAGAAAGGGGCTAAGAAGGGGCAAATATTGCAAGTGCTGTCTTTCTTTAATTTAACAAGTGTTTCATAAGCACCTACTATGTGTTAGACCTTATTCCAGGTTGTGGCAATACAACACTAAAGAGAACAGATAAAAGTATCTGCCCTCATGATGCTTCCTTTACAGATTTATCCTACGTAAGGAAAATCCCAGAAGCTTCCATCTGACACGTGTCCAGCTAAGATTCTATACAAAATAAAAGAAAAAAATATATTTTCACTTTTAAAACTATTAAAGAAATCTATACTTGACCACTCAAGATCCATTAACATAAATAAAGGCTGGCAGGTTTCTTTAAAAATCCAGAATATTTTAGGGGCACCTGGGTGGCTTAGTCAGCTGAGTGTCTGACTCTTGGTTTCAGCTCAGGTCCCGACCTCATGGCTCGTGGGATCGAGCCCCACATGGGGCCCCATACTCTGTGGGAGTCAGCTTGGTTATTCTCTCCCTCTGCCCCTTCCCCCACTTGAGCTCTCTCTCTCTCTCTCTAAGTAAATGAATAAATCTTTTTTAAAATCCAGAGTATTTTGGGGTGCCTGGGTGGCTCAGTCGGTTAAGCGGCTGCCTTCGGCTCAGGTCATGATCCCAGGGTCCTGGGATCGAGCCCCACGTCCGGCTCCCTGCTCGGCGGAGACCCTGCTTCTCCCTCTCCCTCTGCCTGCCACTCTGCCTGCTTGTGGTGTCTATCTGTCGAATAAATAAAATCTTTAAAATAAAATAAAATAAAATAAAATCCAGAGTATTTTAATAGTATGTTTATATTTTTTAAATAAGTGGTCAAGGTTAAGACAAAAAAATTATTCAAAATAAAAAGAAAAGTTATTAACAGGAAAATAATCACCCACACTCAATTGGGAATTGAAAGTGGGAAAGTATTTAGATGAATATTAGAATTAAGACAGATGCGCAGCATCCTAACAAAAGAGGACACACGAAAGTAAATTATAAATAAAATTTTAAAAATTCAAAATTATTAAAATAGGAATTTTAAGGTAAATATGGTTTGACAGGTCCCTACTGCCATGCATTAGAGAAATTTCTAATAATTTCTGAAGTAAAATATTTTATCTAATGTCCATTCTCTGATAATGCTAGGCTTCCTCTTCTTTTCTCCCTTCCTTCCTCCTCTTTCCCTTCATTCCTTTCATCTCTCATCTTTCTTTTCTCTCTCCAAATTTTTAATATAAATTTAAAGCATCTGTCAAATTCAGTAGATCCAAGTGAGATAAATTCTCACTTCACAAAGTTTGAGGGGCTTGGATACGCCCTGGTAATTTACCTAACTTTATTTTATACAGTTTTCACCAGAGTGGAATGTTATGTAAGGAGACATAGAAAACTGAAAAATAATAATAATAAAGAAGAAAAAGCATTTCCTTCTTTTATGAATTATAATTTAAAATTTTAAAAACTGACAGCCTGCCTCTAAAATTCTGCAATGTGTTGTGGTGGAAACAATACTGGACAGGCAGTGAGGGAGATGTTTCAATTCCAGGGAAGCTTCTTTGTATCTACATCACCCTAGGGATATTATTTAACATCCTTGAACCTCAGTTTCCACACCCTCAAAAGGAAGGAGTTGAATATGATGACCATTACTATGGCTTATGATTCTACAATTCTGTTATGCTAATTCAATATCTTACTTGGAAATATATTCTTTAATAAGGAATGATTTGTATGTGTGAGAGAAAGTGGAGAAATCCCACTCACATTACTGGATGACATTACATTGAGAGTGACCAGACTCTCCAGACTGTTTATCATAGCTCAGTCCAGACTATTTTAACAATGAATCAACCAATCAAGCAAAGAAAAGCCAGGCATGCCTTACTATACAGAAAAGCAGCAATGACATTTTTAAATCAGGAAACTGACATGATAGCAGGAGATAGATAATTCACTGTATAAGATTTTCATGTATTATTCTTTTTGTTCTAGAAAATAGTAGACACTTAATGCTATACTTGGAATTAACATCTCTGCTGTTTTTCTGTGCATAAGGAACAAGACCTTTATAACCCAAGTGTGGTATATAAAGAAAACACATTTTTTAAGGAAAGCTAAGTGGATTTTTAGTCCAATTCAGTGCAAGTGATCTGTTTTTTTTTTCTCCTGTTTTTTGATCATTATGCCAAAGTAAGCCTGAAGTTTTTCATTATCATTTCACAATTTAGTGTTTTACGTATGTGCTCCTCATAGTGCCTAGCACAGTGTATAACAACATAATAAATATTTTGAAAAAGTTGCTAAAACAATGATTTCCCCAAGCCATTATTTGTCCCTTTAAATTAATTTATCTATGTTTTGTAACCAACAACCAAAGAAAAAAAAATCAAAGGAGTAAGTGAGAATGTTCATCAATAACAAACCAAATATTTCTCTTCAAGTTGATGGACTTAAACTGTTTTACTATTGAGAGGACACACACCAAATATAATATCTGCTTTGTTAGAGAATGGAGAAAAAAAATTTCTACTTTATGTTAGGATCTGGGGAGGGGACAGAGCAGCAGGTTGATTGGCTGTATCTTCAAAATCAAAATCAGAAAATGTGAATGACTATCAGAAACTTTAATTTATTCCTGCTTTATCAAAAATATTTTGTAAGCTATAAATTGAACATTAATTTCTCATATAATGATAAATATTTCAGACCAATAGCTGACATCAATGTAAAAAGAAGTTAGTAATACAAGAAGAGTACCCACTCTTACTACCAATACTTACTATTGTTCTAAAATTTCTCAACACTGATTAAAGAGAAATATAGATAAAGTATAACAGTAGGGAAGAATAAAACAGAATCATTCTATTGCCAAATGATATTATAGCCTAGCTAGAAAAACCATCAGTGTTACCCGAAAAGTGGCTGGAAGTTAAAGAACACATAACAGTCCCCAGATACAGAGTAAATATACAAATCAATAGCTCTCTCTTATGTTATAATTAATCATAAGAAATAATAAAAAATTAACATAACAAAAATGTAAAAGGGTTAAGAAAAATATTAAGACTTAGGGAAATTTTTAGAATTAATGAGAAAAATATGAGACACAAGTAAAACTTGAATAAATACTGAAATATGTTACTTGATGGAAAATCCTATTACTCATGGAAAAATGTCAGTTCTTCCCCAAAATTAGCTTATAGATTCAATCCAATTCCAGTCATAATCTCAATGTTTAATACAGAACCTAACAAAATAATCTTACAGTTTTTCAGGAGAAAATGTCTGAGACTAGCCAAGACAAAAAATAATAAACATGCATGAATGGAAGCCAAAGGGTGCTGTGTTACCAGGTACTGTTTCCAATGCTAGATTTGTTTCCTTTTTTTCTCCCTCCCTTCTTTCACAATTAACAAGTCTAATCTAATGGACATATATGAACAACCTTGAGAAAACATTTAGAGAATCTCTATGTTCCATATTTGAGGCTGTATTTGTGAAATGTCTATAGGCTTAGTACTGTTGCATCTTGCTGGTGAATTAATTTATACTTTGGTGACCCACTTCTTTATTCTATTAAAGAATTGGACTCTCATTCATTCTGTTTTGTTTATATGGCCATACCTGCTTTGTTCTAATTAAGATTTCCCCAATCTTTTTCCATGTTTTTACTTTCATGTCAGCCTTTCCAGTCACTATTTTTTAATTGTATCTCTTGCTAATAGCAAATAGTTGGATATACGCATATACAAATATAATCTGTCAGTCTTACTATTTTAACTAGTTTTTTTTCTATTGTCAGTGTGATTACTGATATTTAGATATATGCTTACCATATTATCCTGTGATTTTATTTACAATAGTTTCTCTATGTTTCTCTCTTTTTCCTTTCCTGAAATTTTCTGGATCAATGACATTTCTTTAATCCTTTCCCCCATTTTATTTATTTTCATTCTACTTCTAATTTTTTCAGTCATTCATCTTAAATTTTTAATTATATATTTGATATTGTTGGAAATAAAATTAATCCTCTTCTTATTTTCCTATGATACAAGTCTTCATTGCCATCTTCCGTGTCATTTTTGCCTATAATTTAGATCTTCCTTATTTTTTCACTGCACAAGTGAGTTATTATCATTCTTATTTGTAGTCTATATCAACTTAGATTTGCCTACATGTTTTTTAGTTCTTTGCTCATCATTGCCCCTTGACTCTTACTCTCATCCTTGTGGGTTCAAGCTCTTTCTTAGTGAAAACTGTACTTTATAATTTTTCTAGTACGTCCCGTGAGTGGCACTTTGTCTTTGCTTCCCTAAAATGTCATTTTGAATTTATTCTTGAAGGACAGATTATTTAATTTTAGGCTTCGATGTTGACAGTTTTTTCTCATTTTAGTACTTTGAAGTTGTAACTCTACTATTTTCCAGCCTCTGTGGTTGAAGTTGAAGGCCTATTTTCAGTCTAATTGTTGGGACTTTGTAATTAATTAAATTTTTCTGATATCAAAATTTCTCTTTGCTTTTGATGTTATTCACTTAATTATGATATTTAGGCATGAGTTACCATTTATTATTATTATTATTATTATTTCTGGAAATTGTGCATTTTAGGCTTGGATATATATGACTTTTATCAATTCTGGAAAATTCTGGGTCATACTCTTTATTTTCTCTGGAAATATTATTAACAGATATTTAAAGCACTCTTTCATATCCCTATCTCTTTGTCTCTCTGGGCTACATTATGGTATCTCCCCCACCACACACACACACATTTCCCTTCCAGTTCACTTTTTCTCTCATACTCTGGGGACACTTTATCTGCTTTTTAGGTCATTCATTAAGTGTTAAACTACAATGACTATGTTTTTCTATTTTTAGAATTTATATTTGGTCCCTTTTCAAAACTGCACCTATTTATTTTTTAATCAGTTTTCTATCATCTTGTTTTCTATATTTTATCACATGAATTTTAAATACACTTATACTATAGTCTCTTTAATAGTACTGTTCTATGTTCCCATGTTTTGCAGGTGTTAATTAATTCTCTTTTTTGTCTAAAGCTTATGCATGGTGAATTGTTCCATCTTGCATGTTGCAATTTTTTGGATATTACCTTATCTTATATAAAGCATGTTGCTATTATGGGAATTCCATGCATCTCAGCTTTAAAAATCTTTCTCCAGAGAGCTCTGCATTTGCTTCCAACAGACACCAGAGATGTGTCCACGACCAGAGACTAATTTCCATATTTATTTCTCAGCATGGGGTTTCTTAAAGTACCTAAATAGTGTAAAATTGGGCTCCAATTAATTGGAGCCACAGGTTGTAGATTTTTAATTCTCAGAGGAGATGCTTTGTACCACCCAGAGTCAAAACAAAGTCTCGCTCCATTATAGCCATTCACAACCCACCTTTCCATGGGAGGCAGAAGTCAAGCTGGGTGGCAATACTGTATCCTGTACACCATCTCCATCACAACTGGCCTGCCATATCATTAGGTAACGGGACCACAACTCTGTCTCTCAGCTACTTCTGTGCTCCTAGAGCATGGGGTTTCCCTTTCTTGCACGCTTGATAGGTTCAGCCATCTTAGTTGTATGTTTGTTTAATTCTGAATATCAAGATGACAAATTTGCAAAGCTAATATAGTCAATCATTTGATGAAACAGAATTCTGAGAACTTACAAATTAAATAAGGACATAGGAAAAGGGCATTAAAGAATACAAATGACTAATAAAAATGGAAAATTCTATTATTAACCAAAAAAAGACAAAATAAAATGTTATTTGTTCACTCATCAAAGATAGAAAACACTGAAAAGGATAATAAAGTGTAAAAAACATGGGCACCTTATGGAGGGCACAATTCCTGAAGAACATTTGAGATATCTCTCTAAAATAAAAACATACTTATAAACAACTTTTTCAGTATTTCTATTTCCAGTATTTTTTCTAAAGAAAGCAATCAGATTTGTCTATGAAATTTTCATTTAAATATTATTTATGTGCATATTAAAAAATCCTTAACTACTCATTTGTGAAGAACTGGCCAAATAGATAAATCATCATATATGTAAATAATGGAAGAATGAGCAGTTATTGCAAATAAAATTATAGCATAATAAATATTGACATGAAAAATATTTATGGTAGACTGTTAAATGAAAAAAAATATCAAGCACTAAGAAGTACCTACCCAATTATGTAAAACAGTTACAGATTATAACTTTATGTGAAAAAGATAAGGTTTATATACAAAAATACTAACAATGTGAATTTCCTTAATAGATATGTAAGTTTATGATCAGAAAATAAAAATGAAAATTGCTATTTTAAAAATCACATATCCAGTCAGTCCAGTAAACTAGTAGCTTGAAGCTACACAAACTTCTTAACAGTCTTTGGTACTGTTCTCTATTTCAGTGACCCTCTCTCCTCACCACACCTACTGTGAGTTATCAGAAGCAGTCATTGTTTTATTCATTTTTTATGGTCTTAAAGCTTATAATAAATGTCAATAAAAGTATAAGTAACTTAGTCAACAAACTGAATAAAATTAATGCATAAACAAATTTTTTAAATGATGAGGTTATACAGTCAACTTTCTAGAGGACTAGATAATTTTAAAAACAGAATGTAATGAATCACTGTTTTAAAATGCATTGCTATAGTGGCATTCTAAAATGTGGACCAAATATTTCAGAAATCGACCTTTTTAAATGAATACAATTTTGAAATGCAATAATTAAGTGTATTCATAAGGTTTAGATTGTTCAGGCTATTAATAAAATCAAATAGAAATAAAATTTTTGTCTGAGTTTAAGAAGAATTTCAATTTATCAGTAACATCCTCACAAACCATCCCCCTATAATCCATTTCAACCAAAGAATTTAACTGCATTGCTTCTGTTAATGGCTCTTCGGTTTATGCTTTTTGAAACAACTCATAGGAGAGGAAAGAATGGGAACATTTTCAATGCATTCAATACTACACTTCCTTTCCCAGACTTACTAAGCTCCATCATAAGTGGGTATCAAAAGGGGCTCTAAATGATCTCTGCTAAAGTGCTGTCTCCATATATAAATACAGTCATAAAAACAACCCAGAAAAAAAAATCTAAAACAAGATAGAAAAATCCTCAAGAAGCAAATTATATATGTGACAGGGAAAGCTTAAATACATGTAAAGGAAGTGCCTTCTGCTCTGCTATTTTAGAATATCATCCCACTCTAGAAGTCAGGCAAGTTACGTTAATGCTTGGTACAATATTGCCTTCATATTTTAAAAATTAAATCAATATTCAACAATATAACACTTAGATCATTGTAAAGGGTAAGCTTTAGGATTTAAAAGGTATGAGTGACCTTGAAGAAAACACAAAACTTTACTAGGGTTTTATGTTGTTATCCCAAAGCTCTTTTTAGCATCCTAGAGAACAAATCCAACCTTCAGCCCAAAATGTTACAATAATATAAAGATAATTATACTATCAGAATCTGGTGTGAAATTCTGTTGCTTGAATGGTGTGTATTTTTAATCAATCCAAAATCTCTGATTTGGGGATTTAATGCCAGTGATGGCTGTTAATTTCTTCAGATTAGTACTCATCATAAAAATCATATTTCCATATGAGTTTTTCTTCCCTTCATAAAATCTTATCCCAAGACAGCTAAAATCCTTCGGAGAGCACAAACAGTCAAACCTGGTCTCATAATGCAGAGATAAAACACTCTTTTATGGCAGCATTCATTAAGGTACTAGACAGAGTACAAAAGGCAGCAACAGGGAGCTTTCCCCTAAAAGCTTTTAATACAACCCTTTCCAAGACCCATTACATCGGACCAGGCACTAACGCCTCTGGCCACCCCCATCTATTGATCCCCATTACTATGGAGCCCCCTACTAAAATCCAAGGTAATTTATCTCTGATGAATAGTCTACCAAAAAGTCACTAGTATAAAATCAGCAAGTCAGAATTCAAACTCTAAGTGAGGCAATTGTCCAGTGTTGTCTCTATGTTCCTGAAAAGCCCTTGCTATTAAAAATATTCTTTCAATTTCTTTCTCTTGGTTTCCATTTGACTTACCCAAACAGGTCCTACTACAGGTAACATTTATTGAACACATACTATGTGGCTGCCCTAGGGAGACATATTTTACATATTATTTTTATTTAATCTTACAAGAGCATGATGGGCCATTTATCTCCATTTTGCAGATGAAAGAAATGAGATTGAGGGAGTTTAATAAACTTTACAAGATCTCAAAGCCAACAGGCGACAGAATCACTGTTTGTAAAAGCCTTAGAGTAACTCATTCTATTCACTTGCCTTATATTTTTATTTGGGGCTATGCTGCTATGTACCAGGATCTGTGGTGGACAGAGCTTAGCAGTGATGAACAACATGGACATAACCCGTATGTTCATGGTGTTTCCTGGCTCATGAAAACAAATATTGTACACAAGTAAATTCATATGAATTACAAAGTGTAATAATTACTACGAAGAACAAATTAATTTAAATATATTAATCTTTCTGCAGCATTAATAACTCTGCAAGTTCCTTTTTCTCATATTTATTTGGTGCATTATATTTTCAATAAGGTACACCCATAAATGATATTTGTCAGTTTCTTTCTAATCAACAGGATGACTCAGAGTATCCTTAATTCAGATAAGAAGAAGTTCTTTTGAATAGATTACATTTTATCTGTAGCATAACCATATATTCTGGACCATACCATCCCAGTTATGCTTCTGGTTCCAATGTTCTTTCCAGTTTAGCAGTTTGTGTTCTCTAAAGTATCACAGTTTGGGCAATAAATTTATAAGATCACTCTACTTATACAGTATTTAGAACAGTTCTAAATGTACTTTGGAGAGAACAGTGGTGAGCTGAAACTAATGATTATGTCCTACAAACAATCTGCTAGAATCTTTCTATATGTGATTGTATTTAGTCTTCTTCAGAACACCTCACTGAAGTGATGGTTATTTATTATATGTTACTGGTGAGGAAACTAAGAGGGCAAGGGACATGCTCAAGGTCACACAACCTCAAGCCCCTTTCAGTCTTTGACCATCACACTGATCATCTCACACACACACACACACACACACACACACACAAAACATAGAAATAGTCAAGTGATTTCTCTTCCTTCTCAATCAGGATGCAAAAATAGAAAATGGCCTGTTTTTTACCTTATGAGCGATGGCCTTGACTGGGCGAATAGGAACACAAATGTCTTAAAGACCTCAAATACAATCTGTATGTTTACACTTCCTAAATGTCTCTCAAATATCCCCCCTTCTCCACCTTATCCACTTATTCTCCAAATATTGATTGAGTTCCTTCATGGTGCCAGACACTGTGAGAGGTACTAGGATATAACTATAAACAAAATGAATGTAGTTTGTCCCTGCCTACGTGAAGTTTGCAGCCTAGTGGAAAAGGCAAACATAAAAAAGTCAATGAAAATAAATAAAATAAATTACTCTGAATGCTAGGAAATTTAAGAATAACAGTTTAATAGCTTTCTCATGGGGTATCTTACTCCAATATGCCAGTGGGCCACTCCCTATGCCATCAGAAACTTCTGAACACAAAGTTGAAAATGTTTCTCCATTATTTCAATCTCTTTGAGTGCTCCTTAAAAATCATCAGCATGTCTGTATGATGCAAGTTGCTTTACAGTTTGTTTTCTGCCTACAGGCATTTTGTATCCATTTGGCATTATAGACCAGTGACCTACGATATTTTTTCATGACTGAAAAACTGTGACCTGGAAAATAGGCTCCAAAGTATAAAGTAAATGTTACAAAATAAAAAATCATATATGATTAACTATAGATCTAAAACAAGTACCATTAAATCAAATATATATACGTATATATGTTATATACATTATGTTATATATAGTATATACTATTATACATTATACATTATATTACATTTAGAAATATATATTTTACTTACATAGCAAACCCTAAAAATGCTACTCCACTTTCTTTTTGCATCTTTTGTTCAAAGATCTTCTCTGATCCTTCCCAAAATGCCGGGCAGAGTCTGATTGGTCTGCCACTAGCCTCCCATTAAGTCTTGTTTGTTCTTACCTCTTGCCTACTGTAGCACTTATCATTTTGTTCTAGGTATTGACACTAGCCATTTCTAAAGTTTTTTTGTTATTACATATCCCTATCAGCAAAAAAAAAGTTGCACGCATATTCAACATATATGTTGATTTGTATAATTACAAACGATAAACATTTACTACTGTAGTAATATTTATGCACATTATATACACATTCAAAATAGAAACGAAAATCATGTGATAAACATGAAAGTAAATATTATTATCAGGTACTTTTCCTTATTTTATGTTACAAAAACCTCAATTTCAATTTCACTGAATGTCATAAAATTTAGTAATATTTTTGTGATCATTATGTGGTAACATATATACTTCATTTTTTTTTAAATCTTGCTTTAAATCCTTGTGATACAAGAATTCAAAGATACAATTCTGAATTCAGTTTATTTCGATACCAGCTTTTAAGGGTTGTTATAGCTGGAATAAATAGTTCAAAGTAAAAAATCCTGATATATTAATTTATAGTTTTGGTTTTTGTTTGTCCTTTTCTTTTTGGAGGGAGGAACGGGGTGTAGACATGGGATCCCAGGTATTACAGGTTTAAGTTAATCATGCTTTCACATTCATGATGTGCTATCAAAGTCAATTCATTGAAAGCCTCTCTTACTTATCTATGTTCTTTCTTTTTTTTTTTTTTTTAAAGATTTTATTTATTTTTTCAACAGAGAGAGAGAGACAGCAAGAGAGGGAACACAAGTAGGGGGAGTGGGAGAGGGAGAAGCAGGCTTCCCACCGAGCGGGGAGCCCGATGCGGGACTCGATCCCAGGACCCTGGGATCATGACCCAAGCTGAAGGCAGACGCTTAATGACTGAGCCACCCAGGTGCCCTATCTATCTTCTTTCATCACAAAGCCCTCATCTCATTCTCCTACCAATCCTCCCAAAGTAATATGTCAATGATTATTTTTTGGTGTATTTGTGCTCTTGTAGAAGTGAATTATTGTTTTGTGTGGATGTATTTTTAATTTATATAAATGCTTCTGGGTATATCTCATTCTGTTTCTCACTTTTCCCATTAAGAATTCTATTTTTAAGGTCCATTCATGTTGCCATATGTACATTTAATTTTCTCTTCTAATTCATACATAATATCCAAAAACATTTTTATCTATCCACTTTTCCAGCGATGGACATCATTTGTCTCTAATTCCCCATCAACACAAATAAGAGTGCAATGAACACTGTAGAATATATCTTGGTAAAAGCCTGTGTAAGGAATTTTGGAAAATATATTCTAGAAGTGAAACTGCTAGAACTGGGTAAGCATGGTAATCCTATCCTCCACTTACACAGAGTTTTTTGTTTTTGTTTTTGTTTTTTTAATTCATCAAGGAATTCTCTTTCATCCTTGATGTGAACTAATTTTTCTTGTAAACCAACAAAAATGCATTGCATTTTAAAGAAGTTTTAATGGGATCAAAACTCACAGAAAAGTCTTCATCTGAGATATTTGTTATCATGGTAGAAAATTCTACTACAAAATTTTCTAAGTATGGCAATATGAGAGGTTTTACAGAAGCCAGCTTTTTTTTCCAACAAAATCTCATGATGACAGAAACAGTTCTAAATATCTGTTTCAAAATGTTCTCCCCATTGCTTAAATTTCCAATGAAAACCAATTACTTTCTTGCTTATTATTAAAAAGTCAGCCTTACACAGAAGGGAAAATTCTGTGTATGCGTGCGTTTAATGTCTGCTAGCTAGCACACGGGTATGGCAAGCAGTCATTTTGAAAGATTTAGCAAATTCAGAATATATTTTCTTTTGCAGAAGAAAATTATATAACTTTTCTTTAAGTCTGATGGTTCTATTGATTCTCGTTTATTTTGAGTTTATTAAGGAATGATATACATATAGTAGAGAGCATAGAGTGTATATAAAGTGTATTTAGCTATATTGCAATATGAGTTTTATATGCAAACAGCCAGGTAACCATAACCAGATCAAGATACAGAACATTTCTAGCATCCTCCAAGGTTCCATTTAATGAAACTTAAAAACAGGCAAAACTAATGATTGGTAACAAAAGTCAGTAGCCTTTTCAAATATTTTGTCACAAGATATTCAATGAACACATATACGATACACAAGACTTCATGGTCACTTTGTGTCTTACCACAAAGTATTGTAAAAAAAAAAATCTTTCCTTTAAGAAATTATAACCCACAAATCCAATAAACCAGGCACACATAAACTCCAAACAATGGAAATAAATTCAGTAGGAATAAACAAATGAGAATGCAACCCTCAACTCTTCCTTATCATAGAAGTCCCACTCTTTCTTAAGGAAACTTGCACCTTAGTGACATATGACCATCTCCCCCCAAAAACAAGTTATGGCGTTAATGACAATCCATATGTTGACTATCAGGAAATTAGTATTTATCTGAATTTTTAATAAAGCTAAAAGTAGAAACTGTTTCTTTTTTCATTTGATAGTTTAGTACAACCTGTGAATATGTACACCTCTTTGGAGACCCTAGTGTGTCTGCTTATTCCATTAGACCGTGGACCCTTTCAGAGCTAAAGTTATATGGTTCATTGTTGTACCTCCAGTCCTTGAGTACCTCACATGTTACCTGGATGGAACCTAGGAGGTCATCACTGTTTGTAAACTGACTAATTGAATAAATGAAGGAGTCAGTCAATCAGTCAGTCAGTCAACGAACAAGTGCAAAGTGCCTGGAACTCACATGTTGGCAGTGGTAAGAACCACATAACCAAAGAAATATGGTATAGGTACCAACATTTTCCTGACATTTCACAGTTTAACAAAATCCTACTATCACTTCGGCTGTAAGGAAGTAGATCCTGAATACCAACATTTTCCTTCAGTAATCATCATTTGGATATTTTTTTTAATAACTCTCAAAAAAACCCTATTTTCTACAAGGCTTTTTCAGAACAGTGAGTCCCAGGAAAGTGGCTTTCAACGTTAGGGTCAGCAATTAAGTTCTGCTCACTAGCTCTAACTACACACAAATACTCAGTAATACTCAGGGTTAATTGACGAATTGCAGAATGTCCCTGAACATGGCACAGGTGCCTTTTTTGCATGATGATTCCCTTACGGGGTCTGCTAACATAAGCCAAGAGAAAGTAATCAAAACTATTTGCATCTCAAAAGGAAAAACAGGAGTCACTTTTATAAGGGCATTAAACTGAATACAGGCAGAAACGCTAAAAGTAGGACAAAAATATATATTTTAAAACACATTTACGCAGCAAAAGGATTAGTGAGTTTTACTGTACTCAGTACGTAAAACATTTTTCGGGGGGGCTCTGGAAAATAACTGTTACCTTAAGAAAAGAACACATTTATTTGCATTATAGGAACTCTTAAAAAAACAAATAAGACAGAAAAAAGGGATTGCACTCTGCCACCCTGGGAGGCTGAGAAAGAAGCTAAGCTGAGGGAATGAGTGGTATGTTAGCTGACAAAGTGTGCATTTAGTGTTTACCCACTCCAGGCAAGTCAGTGAACCACAGATGGCCTCTTACAATAATCCTTCACCTGCAGTGATTAGGTGGGGGCGGTGTGGGGGAGGGAAACAGGCATCTAAGAAATATACAGTGAGCCGTTGATTATACACGTTGACCGTGTGAGTCATGCCACAGATTTATTAAAAAATCAATGTAGATTCAACCTTATTGTCTTTGCACATAAATTTGAATATATGGCTTAGTATGGGTTCTGAATATTCCACTGACCTAAAATAATAAAACTATATCATTATATCTTAACAGAGAAAGCTGAAATATTGCTGTTCTTTCCCTGCTCAGAACTCTTCCCCCTTTATGCAGATAAGAAAGCATCATATTTGACCCGTGAAAAACTTCCATTTTGGGGATTGCATATTTCCTGGATCAAAGGCAGGTAATTAGGGATGCAGGTGGTCAGAGTAAACTAAATAGAGTCAATGCCACAGAATGAGAAAGATACTCATGGTTTTTTTTTTTTTTCACTCAGAAAAAAAACATACAGATGCTACAGTCCTTTACTTATTCTGATGATTCCCATGATTCACCTATGGCCAAACAGATTGGGAAGAAGATCTAAATTTTCATCTTATTTACTAGACTTTGATGCAATGATTTAAATATTCCCTTTAGGCAGTACTCAAACATTTTCGGTTAAAACGTCCAGTCTGCTAGTTTTCCAGTGCCCCCCTCTGCTCTTCAGGATACGGTCGATGTGCACAGCACAGAGTGGTGGAAGAGAAGTGATCTGGAGCTCTGTGCCTCACGGTATGCTTTGTAATCTCACCCATCTCAGCCAGAGACAGGCCAATCCGGGCTTCCCCATGGACCAGGTGCCTGCTGTGGCAAACGAGCACCATCCCAGGACTTCTGCCGACTTCTGATGCTATATAGCCTGCTGAGGTTGTACCTTTGAGCCATTTTTCTTTTCTCAGTTGGCTAGGATCCAGCTGTATTCCCTCTCCATACGGCACCTTCATTCTTGAAGGCTCTGTAGACTACTTGGAACATCTGTCATGGCTTCCATCTCTCTCCTTACTGAACCCTCTCAACCCAGATCCTTGTGGCTGAATTATGTGCCATAATGCCTCAGCACAACAAAAGACCGCAGGCCCTTACACTTAGATTTTCCTATAGAAACCTCAGAGTTTGGTTCATTCTATATAAGAACTGAAGACTAAATCTGGCCCTCCTCCTGCCTAAGCATGCTGCCTGCGAAGTCTACTTTGACTGAACTATTCAGGTTGGTCCTGGAAACCTGCAAGGCCACCTCTTCTCAGCACAAGCAGTAAGGGACACACATATCTCACTGCCAGGTCCCCCTGGTATACACCATCACACCAGCCAGTAGAAACAGTCAAATGGCATGAAGGTGACCCCTTCCTTCTTTCCACCTTCTCAACAGCATGCAAGTGCATCTAATTGGCAGAATCTGATTCACATCCAGAACTTTAGCAGTAAGAAACTCTGGAAATGATGGGCGCCTGGGTGGCTCAGCTGGTTGGGCGACTGCCTTCGGCTCGGGTCATGATCCCAGGGCCCTGGGATCGAGTCCCGCATCGGGCTCCCTGCTCCTTGGGGAGCCTGCTTCTCCCTCTCTCTCTCTCTGCCTGTCGCTCCCCCTGCTTGTGCGTGCACTTTCTATCAAATAAGTAAATAAAATCCTTTAAAAAAAAAAAAAAAGAAAGTCTGGAAATGATATATTCTAATTTTCTAGCTTCTGCAACACAGGAAGACAAACTAGAAGGAGAGTGAAATTATCATATCCATTTCAAGTAAGCCCTTAATTACTCTGATTCTTAAAACTTTACATAGATTTATGCCTCGCTAAGAAGACTGCCTACCCTGGGGAATTTTGTGGACATCCTAATGGGAACTTAAGTCTCATACTACTCAAAGCTCTATAAAGAAATTTTCATTTATAGGAGTAAAAGACAATGATAAATATTATTTTTTCCCTAGGAGAGGAGGCCAAAATACTGACAAGTCTTTTCCATTAAAGCCTCTGCAAGTTTATAAGAAGGAAGAATGAATAGCCTACTAGACAAATTCTAGAACTTCTACTCTTGGTTCTCCCTAGTGCTTCTCTATCTATTTAGGGAGTAGTTTATCCTAGTACTTAAAAGTCCAGTAAGAAAGCCTGGATTTGGACTTTTGCCCAGCAAGTCCTAATGTGATGAAACCTCAGGGGGATTTTGAGCCTTCTGCCATTTCGGTTCACTAGAAACTGAAATGCTGCTGTATTTCCTGGATGGAATGGTTCCCAATGTTTTTCCAAAAGCTCAACTATGGGAAGTAGGGCTACACTCTCTTTTTTGCATATACTGACCTGCAAATGGGGATCACTTAGATTCAAGGTTTTCCACATTCAGATATAGGGCTCAGTACAATGTACTTAATAATTTTATCAATTAAGAGCACAGGTTCTAGAGCCAAACTGCCTGAGTTTGAATCCTGATTCCTGCACTTATTAGGTATGTAATCAGGGGTGGATTTCTTAATCCCTTTGTACTACATTTTCCTATCTGTATAATAAGGCAAAAGATAACACACAAGACTTCTGTGAAGATTACATTAGTCAAAATATGTGAAGTTCTTAGAATGGTGCCTGGCTCTATCACACTTAGTAAGATAATAAAACTCTTTCCACTACTTTTATTAATAGGGCATCCCATAGTATCTCTTAGTATCCTAAACTTTGCATGGTGATATAAATGTTCAAGGGACAGTATAATCTGACTCAGAAAAAGGAGGTCTTTTCAAACCACACATCACTGCCACTTCCTAATTTTTCTCTCAAACCAACATTTATTGAGCAAGATGTATCAAGCCCTGTGCAAAGAGCTTTCCCAAGGACCTTCTGAGATACTTAGCATTTCCATTTTAGTTGACACACAGAAGTTAGGTTATTTTCCTGTGAACAAGGTCTAATGAGTTAATAAGTTGACCGTAGAGGATTCAAACCTCAATCTGCCTGAGTCCATATCCAATGCTTTTTCCACTGCTCTTTATTGCCTTTCTAAATAACAACAAATCTGTAGAGTTATTTATGGAATATAAAGCAATTGCATATACTTATTTCACTTAATTTAATTCTCACAACTCTAGGATACTGGCTGTTAGGATCATTCAGGTGCAGGTAACACAGAGCCTGGATGGCAGTTGTTTAATCAAATCGGGGTTTGTCCCTTTCTAGGAGTAAGTCCAGAGGTAGTCAGTGGCTGGCATTGCACCAGTGGCTCAGTGATGCCGTCAAGAGCTCACGCTCCTTCCATCTTTTCCCTCCACCATTCCAACAGGGGGTTGGAGCAGATACTGGGGAGGGAAGGAAGCAAGCAGAATTTACTTCTTTTAGTAAAGTACTCCTTTAAGGAGAAAAAAAAAAAATCTCCCCAAGAGACATGCCAGTCACATAGCCACACCCAGCCATAAAGGAGACTGGAAGGTGCACAGTGAACTTTTTACAGTATCTCCAGTGGGAGGCAAGATAAGGGGAAAGGTTAGAAATATCTCTTAGAGGTGAGACAACAGCAGCTGCCACTCCTACGTATTATTATAAAAATTTCTCAGATAGGGTCACAGATCCAGAGAAATTGTGATTTGTCCAGTGTCCTAGAGATAATATCCAGTATCCCAGTGGTTTTAAGTAAGTTTTTTGACTGTCCTCTCATATTTCCACTGTATCACGCCACATAACTAGGTATTGTTTCTCAATTTTTCATATGGATAGTACAAAGAACGGTCCTTAAATTCACTTTGGGGGATATTATTTATTTCATAATTTATATCACTTTTTTCAAAAACAGTAAGAAGGATTAAAACAAAAGGTATATATCTAATAATGTTATACAAATTGAAATTTTTTAAAAAAAGAAACAATGAAAAGGAGAAACAAAATATGCTAACCACAAGATCAATCACAGTTACTGAGATCTATTTTTAAATGTTGTGCACATCTTTAAATGTTGGCACACTGGAAGGGAAGAAAGAATCAAAATGGGTTTCTACAACTTCCCCTTATAGTCTGAAACCTAGATGGAAACATTCCAAACTTGAAAGACAAACTCTTTTCCATAATTAAATTTAAAAAAATTTTAAATAACTTATGTGCTCTAATTTAACAGACGATTAGGACTATGAATTGAAGAAATGGCCAGACAGCATGTTTCTAATGACATCTTCTGTGGGTGTCACTTCTCTCAGATATGCTTTCTTCTTGTATAGACATTTGAACCTTAATTACAGCAGTAACACATGCCTAGTGAGAACACACACGCACGCGCGCGTGCTCACACACACACACACACCCAGAAACAGATAGATGAAGAGGTAAAAAAATCACCTCTAACCCTACCACCTGGAGACAACTGTTTACATCCTGTGGCATATATGCAGCCAATCGTTTTTTTCACGCATAAAATGTATGTTTTTCTTTCCAAAAATGCTATTGTACCATTTTTGCTGTTTTTATGTCTGATTTTTCATTTATAAGTATATCAGGAACACTATCCCTCATCAATTAATAGCATCATACAAGATTTTTAATTAAATTTTCATATTCTACCATATGGGTAGTTATCAGTGTTTTAATTAATTTCTTAATTTTAGATTTTTAGGCTTAAATTTTCCCTCTATTATAGTTAAGTACTTACCATCATTGCGCATATATCTCTGCACACATTTATGATAAATTACTAGAAGTGGAATTGCTATGTCAAAGTGTTGGAGCATTTTTAAACCTTTTGTCACATACTGCCAAATTGATCTCCAGAAATTTATTCTCCTACTCTCTCAGCCAGGCTTTTGACAGGAGCTGGATAGCAGACAATTTGAATTATACGGTCTGATTAGTACCACCATGAAGCATTACCATGACATTCGAAACAACCTTCCCCATTCTCTGACCTCAAGTCTGGAGGTGAAATGGAAAGTCCTACCCTGGGCATCAGAAGACATGTGTTCTGGTTGAGATATTATTATCTACTCTACCTATTTAATTGTTGTGAATATGTGAGATAACATATATGAACATTCTTTATAAATGTCATAGGACTTTGCAAACGTAAGGAATTGGATATTCAACAAGGGCACTCTTCTAGGGATGGATATCCCAGAAGAGACATTTATTTTGACCATAATAAGAGAGGAGAAAAAGAATCTCCCTGGAGAATGCTCTTAGGGATGGAACTGTGTGTTCTTAGATCTCTTGTGTTGCCTTTGCTTTATCTTTTAGGAAATATTTAAAGAAATGTGAACACGTACTCAATTGTATAGGCTTCTTGCTGGGTGTTGGTCTGTTAGTGATTTTCTCATAGAGCCCAAGGGCAACTGGGCAATACAAGAGAGGCAAGGAGAGCTCTTTACCCTTTTCTGATATAGAGGAGGAAATTGAGCCTGGTATTTATGAACTGCTGCAAGATTCCTGGCAATAGATACTGTGCTTTGTATTATTTTTAAATGACTTTATACATTGAGTGCATTAAAAAGTCACTGAATCTGTTTGAATGGGATTATTATTCTCACCAATTCTACAACCATTCTCAAGTGAAACCACCATTATCATCATTGTCCTCTCTGGACGCTTAGGCTTTCTATTTTTTTTTTCCTACTTGTAATATCAAACAGGATAACCTGTTAGAATGATTTGTCCCAGTATAAACGATGGTGAAGAGTTAAAATAGCAAAATACATGCCTGTGACAATGAAGTTTGCTGAACTTTAAACAAGTCCTAGGCCAACAATAATTCTGAATAGCCTTTAGTAAATTGGTCAGAACATGAATATCATTTAATGTCATTTTTTTGGTGTCTATCCATTTGGCAGAGAGTGTCAGAGTGTATTCCATTTCTGATAAAATTTGACTCTTGACATCAAAGAATTAATAGCCTGGAGTTCAGGAAAGGAACAATTTATGCACTAATGCTTTTCCATGGAATTTTCTCTTCCTGTTAAATCACTGTATATATATGTGTGTGTGTGTGTGTGTGTGTGTATACATATATATACATATAGATGTATATATATATTGCCTGCACTTGTCACATCACATAATTCTATGCTCAGACAACCCCTGAAATTCATAGCATTTTTCCAGTGTCACATACTGCATGTCACGCCGGCTGCAACTTGATACCTTTTTCGTCCAATATTTTAATGGGCAAACTTGAGTAATATATTTCCCAATTTCAAACCCTTCAGCACTGACAGTCCAAAACTCCTGAGGATATGAACTAGTGCAAAAGGTTCCGGCAGTGCTGAGCATCTTCAGCTCTGGTCTATCAGTGTCAAGTCCGCAAGCTCTTGAGAAATAATTTTACTTATTAAAACACATTTTCCCTCAAAAATACTGTAGGAAAGACAAAGCTCTCAGTGACCTCTTAGAAAATTGTTGAAATAAGAAAAGTCTACATAACTCCTCCATTTTAAAGTCTAGTGAAAGTGTAATTAATGTACCAAGAAAGAGCTCTGCTTTTCGTTCATAGATTTGAATTATTGAACCGAACCTGTACCTTGGGACTATGTTGCAAGCACATTGCTTCCCAGCATTTCCTTTCTCTCAAAAATAAAGATAGACAATGCCAACAAGTTGCATTAAAGAATGTGGCATACATTTGCAGATGTTGAGCCAATGTCTTGATTCCTTTAAGAGTCCCAATTCCCCCAGGAATTTCATACCCCTTAAATTGAGACTGACCCATCAGGGTAGTTGTGATGAACACTTCAACAGTGTTTAAAAACCCATTGTGCACAGAGTATTGTATTAACTTGGTTTCCAAAGAATCAGTGAGCACCATGGTTTGAGATTTCTATGGAGTTACTGGTTAATGCACAAGAAAGAGCTATTTGCATTCACTAATTTGGGTCTATTGGTGATTTACATTATTTTGCAGAAATATTATATATCCTGATGACAACTCTCCACAAAAATATTTGTCAAAGCAAAAGCCTTTTTTAAAAATGTAAGTCATGTTACTTATTTTTGCATGTGTTTTTCCATCACAGAACATTAGTCTTCCTTTTAAGATAATAATGATTATTAAAAATTAGCACCATGCCAAATGAAGGGTCAATAGCAGACAAAAATCATTTGATTTCCTGAAATACAACAGCTTTGGTATTTTAAAAAACTGCTGATTGAGAGTACTAGTAAAGAAAACATTCTGACTTAAAGATCTGATGTCGTTTCCTTTTTGGAAATGTATATATATATTTATACATATAAATTATTAATATATATATATATTTAATGTTCAACGATTTATTAGTTGTGTATAACACCCAGTGCGTATCACACGTGCTCTCCTCAGTACCCATCACCCGGCGGAAATATTAAGTCTTTATTTGGTAATAGCCCCTGGTCATAGGTTGCTTACGGTCCAATGGGAGCGTGTGGACTAATGACTGTGGAAAAGTCAAAAGAACACTAAAAAGAAAGCATTGTCTAGCAGAGTTAGCAAATTTCAACTCAGTACACCACTCTATAAAGGATGAGAAATTCTTTGGTAAAACCATCAAAAAGACAGTTTATCATTTATATCATTTCATATACATCTGCCAATGACCCTTCCTCCATTCATTCTGAAGTCCCACCTGGCCTGCCACTCCTCAAAAATTACCGTACCTAGCACCTATCAGTGTTTTGGAGGGTAGTGGAATGGTAGATAATTGATTCTAATTTATTCTAAAGAAACTGTCATAATATTCAGAGTTAATTATAAGGAATTTAATTCAATGTTGTTTATCGTAGCAAAAATAAGGACACAACTTAAAATTTCAAAAAAGAGGAGCTGATTGTACAATGGTATATTCAAGAAACAAAATAATAATAACATAACATAATATTAAATGTCATGGAAAGATGTTCAAAATACATTGATAGGTGAAAAAATTATCAATAGCATAGACATAAATGTATATATAAATTTAGAAAGGTTTACGTCAAGTATTGAAAATTACAAAGGACAACGAAATGATGAATGATATCCTTCTGTTTGTTTAGAAGTAGTTTTAGCTATCTAAAAAAAACTTGTTTAGAAAAAATAATTTTTTAAAAGAATTTACAATTTCCTTAAGGGCTTACATTCGTCAGCCAACACAAATATCAAGGTCTTCATGGTTAAGCATAGTGTTACCTGAATAGTTGTATAGTTACTTGCACCACTTTTATTCTGACAGAGAATTTTGGAAAATACAATTGCTTAAAGTGGAGAAATAAATCTCTAACAGAGAAATTTCTGATTCCTTGACCATCATTTGGGGACAATCTTTGGAAGGAGCTTCCAGGAACTTCTCCAAAGATCTTTCTTATAGCCCAATCTGAGTCACTAGTCTTATCTAATGTTTAAGCTTCAAGGAGAAGAAAATTTGAAGCAAAGCTCTGGAAGTGTAACAAGAACATGAGCTGGCCAATGAATGCAGGTGGTACAGTTGGAGGCCTTTTTCGGATAAGACATATTGCAGACTCAAAATCAGATTTGGTTCTTTTAGCCATAAAAGATCATCCTGCTTTTTTAGTAAGCACAAAAATCTAAGTTTTTCTAACTCTTTTGTCCTTTAATTTACTCACTGTGTAAAACTATAGCAGGATAAGGAGACAGATTATTTTATTACAAGTTGGCATTAGCTCTATACTTAGGGAAAGAATTGCCACAATTAGGAACACTTTGATAAAAGTGTAGAAGAAAACAATGAAGAAGGGGGGGAAAGAGATTTAAGGAAATTTAATATCTCACATGGTGGAATGGTAGCTGAGTTAGGAAGAAATAATTCTATGTGCTGCCAGATTTTAAAAGGAAGTCATGTATTCAACTCAGTCTACAGGCATGTGGGGTACAAAGATTTATAAGCTACAAGCCTTACCCCCAAACGAGTATCCAGGCATCACAATCTATAATTCAATTTGTAAGTTGTTCATCAAATTGCAGTAAGTTACTGGAAACATTGAAAACCTAATGATGAATGGTCTTGTAGAAAATTAGAAAGCTGTATCATCTGAGAAAGCTTTTTATCTTTCTTGCATTTAGTAAAACATGTACCTGCCTCTGTAGTTCCCATTAGGTTGAGGAATAACAGAGCAAGAAGCCCAATGACATGGGTATGTTAAATACCAGCACCCGAAAGTGTAGAAAAGCATGGATTTTTCTATGTAGTATGTACTGTTCCCTAATCAAACAGTTTCTCTCTGGGTCTCTGTACTTCAATAGATTTGGGCCATATTACACAATTTTTAGTCATTTTTTTTTTGCCACAGATTTGTTTAAATCTCTGTGCTACTTGTACTATGAAAATATTTGTATTTAAATCAATATAAACTGATTCACTTTTTAAAATGTAACTCTATTCTGAGCCATAAAGATCCATGAAATTGTGACTTTGATGTACAAATTGCTTTTTCTAATACAATTAAAATAAACATGAGTATTAAAAAAATGTTCATCAGCATGTCATGTAAAAAGCTGTATCACACCCCATCAAGTAGCAACACAGCCAAGACACTAGGACAGAAAACCCTTGAGTCACACTGCCTGTGTCCAGATTCCATCTGCCCCATGATTCACAGCCGTGTGAATGTGGATCATCTGTCTGTGCCTGTTTCCTCGGCTATACTTACTTTTTCGATTTTTCATGATAAATAAATGATTTAATATATTAAAAGTACTTATGACAAAACAAGCCTTTTACGAATGCTAGTTGGTATCAGCTATTATTATACCACAAATTGGGAGTGTTCCAGGGACTGAGAATAACTAATACCCTCCCTCAGGGGTATATCTATTTACAACCGAGAAGGTAATGCCCTGAAAAGACCTGGGATCTTTGACATATTCAGTGAATGTGTTGAGTCTGTCATCTGCAAGACCCCATTCCAGAAAAAAATCTATTTCAGCACTGCTCCAGGAGGCACGAGCCTTGATAGTGAGGTCACTGAGAGCACACATACCTTTGTCTGACTGTATCTAATGAAATGAGAGATACTTCAAGATGTCCAAGGGTTTGCTTCTTTGCAAACCAAACAGAGAGCTTCCTATTCTCGTACTGATTTAAAAAGGAAAAACACAAAGTTCAGAGCTTAACCAAATGACCTGTGAGAACTCACTCATAAACTGACCTGTACAAAGAGGAAAACCTAAAATGCCAATCCTTTTGTTTATATCATCTTTCTCTGTTTATTTCTCCATTCACAGTTGCAGCTGATGGTGTCAAGGCAGCATATTTCCTGCCTAAAGCCAAACTCCCAGTGTGTTTGTGTTTGTAAACATCATTGATTCACTGAGTCACTTAAACTCCGAAGTATAATTTTCTGAGTTTGAACATCAGGGTCTAGACGCAATAAAATGTAATCTCAAATCTCATTTGTATTTGAAAGTGATTGTATAGACTTTGCATGTGATTGTACATTTAAGCCGTCTGAAAAAGAGGCTAAGTGGTTAGGTGAAGCCTTAGGTGGGAAATTCTATTTGCAGTTTATCATTACTATTTGTTAAGAGCATTTCTGATTTTGGATAGTCATAGGGGAAAACACATACACACAAAACCTCGAGGCCATAGCTCTCAAGCAAACTTGAGGAATGGTGGGAGCAGCCGGCCTCTCGTTATACAGCTATTTCCCAACAGACTCTTCAGGCACACAGAGGGTCTTACTGAATTTGAATGCACTGTGTATTAGGTTTCTTTCTTACTAAATCACTTTGCCTACTCTATAGTCCCTGGTAGCAATCTGCTCTTTAAAACACTACTCCAGATAGTTGAATTAAGAAGTACCCCTCTTGACTACTTTGGGATATAGAAATACGAAGTTTTCCTTCTCTGTGGGAGACTACGATATAGTATAATAATAAAGTCCCATGTATCACATATACATATAACTACACATTACACATACATAGGTATGTACATATACGGAGGTATGTACATATACATATACTATGAACACCGTGCCAGGGCTTAACAGGCCCTGGAAGATGAGGCGTGTTCTGGCTCCCCCCATCCCATCTTGTGCCCCTCTCCTCTTTACCCCTTACCTTCCAATCTTTAGGAATTGCTTCAGAAATCGCCAGTCCTCTTCCTGGCATTTCAAGGACTTTCATATACACTGTTCCATCTATTTGGAAGACTGACACCCCTGCCCCATTCTCTACCTGGCTACTTCCAACTCATTTTTGTTCAGAACCTATCTTAAGTAGCAGTTCACTCATTCATAAATTCCTTCATTTATTTATTCCTTCAAGCAATAGGTGTTTACTGAACACATGCTAAGTGCAGGCACTGTGTTAAACCTAGAATATGTGAACATAAGAGATGAGGCCTGCACTTTCGTGGAGCTTATAATCCAGTGAGAAAGAAAAACAATGAATAATTACATACAATCACATGTAACACAAGTATGACAACTGGCTTAAAGGTACACAACAGAATTCTATGAGAGAGAAAAATTTAAAAAAAAATCTAATTTATATGAGCCTGGGTGATTTGGGGTGGGAGAGGAAGTTTAGGAAGTCTTCTGAAAAATGGCAGTTAGGTTGAGACCTGAAAGTTACACTGGACAAATGACAGTGGCAAGAGCTCTCCAGGTACAGGAAATAGCACAAAGACCCTGACCACCTTTAAAAGACCAGTTCCACATTTTATGTTCTCAGTGAATTCTATTCTCTTTCGTAACACTAATTACAACAGTAATGAAATAATTATTTGTAAAATACTTGCCTCTTCCACTAGACTGCAGCATGCCCAAGATCAGCAATAGTACCTGCCTTGTTCCCTGCTCTAACCCAAGCACTGAGCACAGTGAGGGTCTGATCCATGGCGGGTGAACAGTGCCCATGGGCTGAGGAGGTCAGGATGGAGATGCTGCACTGTTATTTTTAATCAACACTGAAGCCCTAGTCAAATATATGCAATGTAATTAGTTCCACTTCATCCATTAAAAAAAAAAAAAAAAGACTGAAGTATGCATATTAGGGGTGAGGGTGGGCATTATTCCAAAGGGGAAAGATCAGAAGTGGAAATATTGGCTCATTCTAAATTCACATATCACTCCAGGTAACAAAAACTACAATTTGTGTTGTTATTTCCATATAGCACAATATTCTTCCAGCACATAGTAGGCACTCGAATATTTGTACAACGAACGATAATGAATGAATTAATGGAAAACACTGTTAAAGTTTCCACTTCATTTATTCAGCAATACCCATTGAAATCTGCTATGTACATGGAGTTTTGCTGGGTGCTTGGAATACACAGGTAGATCACAAAGAACTCATAGTACTTAAGAGAAGGCAAATCAAGATTAATAAAAGCAGTGAGGTAAGCGCTAAAAAAGCTGTAACTAACCTACTTTGTGAGTTGGGAATAGAGAGAAAAGCAGAACAGCTAGCTACGTTCAGGGGGGGTAGCTGACAGCCTTTACAAGAAGTGGTGAGAGTTGCTATGTTGCATAGGACCAGTAAGAGTTACCCAGATACACAAACAAGAGAAGGGCATCCATCTCAGCTATGTAGAATTTTAGCCGTCAATAATAAAGACTAAATCACTTGGCTCGTCAGCCTTTCCAGCCATATGGGAATTATTCCCCAAAATGATATGTGCTGTTGAATTTTTCAGACAAAGTTATTTCATACTGACTTAGATTAATGAATTATCTACTTTACAACTGAAGACAAGAGGCTTAACTCATTTGATACATAATTAAAGGATATGAACTGAGGATAGAAATGTATTCCTTAAAAAGAAGGTAATTTTTTGTTTTCGTTTACATCTTCAGTGAACTGTGCTTTCTTTTAGACCTGAATGGATTCAGGGAGGAGTTTTTTTCATGGAAGAACATTTCCAAGACAACAACAGTACCTTGAAATTTACTCATGATGTTAAAATTGTGGCGAATGTGGCAGAAATGATTCAATGTGACTGAGACCTGTTTGTTGTGAATTGCTAATTAGTATAATTATTAACATTCAGAGAATTGCAAAGCAGGAAATTTTCAGCCTTGACTGCTTATCATTCACATGACAGAACTAAACACAGCCACAGAATAAGTAACAAAATGTTCTATAAAATTTCTCAGGAAAAATGTATTAGAGAACTATAGAAATTATTCAACAATGCAGATTGTCATTTTATTCCATTTCTATAAAATATTTTTTAGATATTTCAGGGATAGTGCTTTGTGAAAAGGAACATCTACAGAGGCTGTATATTCAATTCCTTCCAGATCACAGTGCAAGAACATATCTTCAATATATGCCCTTTCTACCAACCCCCAAATATCCTTTATTAAATATAATGTTGAATCTCCTTTATTGCTCACACAAAAGCTGAGAATTGTATTCCAAAGGACTCAATACATATTCTAAGCAGAAGAAAATTCATGGAAATACCCAGGCATGTTGGAGACTATAAAGAATTTTTACTTATACCTATTGGAAAAGAAAGAAGAAAGGGAAAAGCACAGTCATACAAAAAAAAAAAAATCCTCACACAAGTACTTAGAAATTGCTTTCTATCTGAGATTCAATTCAAAATTACTAACTAAAATTAATACTTATTAAGCTGGAAGTTGAATCAAACCCAGAACAGAAATCTGCTTTGGAGTAGTTTTAATTTAAATCAAAAAGTAAATTCAAATCAGTAATTTTCTATTTTGTTGAAATTCTTTTTGAACTAAATCCAAGAAAAGAATTACTTAGGTTCAAAAAGCAGCAGTTAATGAGGTTCACACCATCCACACCATAACTGTGTGGCTATGAGAATAGATACGAGATTTTTGAAAATTATAGCCCTCACAGTATAAGAGATAGTGAGACATATCAAAATGAGCTGGTATGACTCTCTAAAATGCCTTTGACCCAGCAGGTACATAAGTAGTATGAATATAAATATCTCAGCATTCATTTAGGACATATTAATAAAAACACAGTTTTTGGAAATACTGACTAAAGCATCATCTTTTGTAAACATAGCTTTAAAAACAGCATATGTAAGCATATTAATTATACATTTTAAAGTTGATAAGACACTACTTCATTTATTTACCCATTCATTCAACATTGACTAAGTAGCTTCTCTAGGTACCAGAAATACAAAAGAATGAACTAGAGCTGATCCCTGACTTCAAAGAGTTTTGATCTAGAAAACACGCAGCATCCATTCTTATGGTAATCAAATGATTTAATGTCCTAGTTAATATGGGTCAGACAATAATAGAGTAATATCATGAACTATCTCAATGTATTTTTTCATTCTTGGGCTTCAAACTATAGCATAAAGGGCATGGAGACTGTTCAGATGATAATTATAATTCGAAAATAGGACTTTCACACAATCATAAAGGATCAAGAAATATCTAGGTTTGAGTAAATAAATATTATTAAATAATAGTCCCAATATAACGAAACAACCATCAGAGGAAAGTCTTTGAGAGATGCCTAAAAGAATTCAGGTACAACCCTGAAAAAAGAGACAAATTTAGTTAGAATCAGAATAGAAACAATTCCTTTAGTTACATCTGCCTAATGGTGTTACCATTTTTCAATTCAGAAGTGAAAGTTAAAAGCAAGTCATTATTTTGAATTTATTATAAATTGACATATAATAATATGTATAGTTCTCTGTAGTATGTCTTCATTCATTCTCAATTAAACATCTCTACTCTCTTTATATAATCCCAAATTTAAGAAACACTTCACGTCCTCCTGCAAACAAATGCCTGGCTCCCCATTTAATCACTGTTTTCAAGCGTCCTGTGCCTAGCACAAGCCTTTCTTGTTACAGACTGACACTGTAATGGGGGTATTTTTGTGTGGGCACAGCATATTATTTCTAAATGCTTGTCTTACAACTTTGAAATTATCTAGCATCTTATCCAGTTTTGCTCATGGCTTTCCTTGAAAGACATCAGGGCGCCTGGGTGGCTCAGTCGTCAGCCGTCTGCCTTGGGCTCAGGTCATGATCCCAGGGTCCTCAGATTGAGCCCTCCATCAGGCCTTCCATCAGGCTCCTTGCTCAGCGGAAAGCCTGCTTCTCCCTCTCCCACCCGCCTTGCTTGTGTTCCCTCTCTTGCTGTGTCTCTCTCTGTCAAATAAATAAATAAAATCTTAAAAAAAAAAAAGAAAGACATCGTCTCTGTTCAGTAAACTGCATAACGCACCCATGCATGCACCCCAGACAAAAGAGGCAAGCTGTGAACACTCCCAAGGATTGCAACAATGTTCACAGATATATATTTGTTTTTTTAATACATTCTTACTTCAATAGCATTGGTACTCAGCTTCAACCACTACTCATTTCACTGGTTTTCATATCTGTCTTTGTTGAATTTAATCTGAGTCTCTTGGTTGTCATCATGCAGAGGCTAATTTAACCTTTCCTTTATTGTGAACTCCATACAACATGGAGAGAGCTGTCATCAACTTTTACTCCTTGCACCTAAGAAATGAGATGCAGCAGGGAAAGACTGAGATCTGTGACGGTTAGTTCCTCCTGGATAGTATAATTAACCGAAAAAAAAATCATATATGCACCCTATGGTGAATTCCTTAATATGTGATTTGGTTTTTTACTTATTCTTTTTTATTCGTGGTGTTGTAAAACGTCACTTTTCTGGGGGAAAACTATCTTTTATACTCTTCACTATTTTCCATCTTTTTTGTCTTTCTACCTACATTCTTCATAATTTCTTAACTACCGTCCAGTTCGGCAATGCTGTATTTGGCTATACTATGCTACTGCTAAAACTATCCACTCATTTCTTCATTTTGGTTATTGTATTTTTATTTCTGGAATTTCTATTTGGTTCTTTTTTAAGTCTGATATTTTAGTCTATACAGTTTCCATTTCCTGCCAGAATTTTCTTTTTTTTTCCTGCCAGAATTTTCAAACATGGATTTCTTTTCACTCTTAATCTGATGATTTATCATTTCAATCTGTGTTTGATATTTTAATATGTCAAGTTTTTGCATATATGTGTGTTTTTGTTTTTGTGGGGTTTTTTTTTTTTTGCCTATTAACTCTTCTGATTTCCATACATGATATCTTGTTCTTTATATGCTTACTCAAATTTGACAAGTGTTAATGCCTGTGATAGGTGCAATTCTAGCAGGAAAGACAGCAGATTTCTTGTTGGAAACAATGCAAACCAGAAGGCTGTGGATCAACATCTTCTAAGTAATGAAAGAAAAAGAGCCTGTCAAATTAGCAGAAATACCTTCCAAACGTTAAAGCAAAATAAAAACACTTAAAGCAAAATAAAAACACTTTCAGATACACAAAAGCCAAAATAATTAATCACCAACAAACATAAAAAATGTTAAAGAAAGTCCTGCAGGCAGAAGAAAAATAATACCAGATGGAAATATGAATCTATACAAAGAAATAAAGAGCACTAGAAATGGAAATAAGTGTATAAATTTTTTTAAATTTTACATTTAAAAATCTCTTTGAAATATAATTGAATGTTTAAATAAAACAATCACAATAAATTGTGGGGCTTAGAATATCTATAAAAGAAAAATCAGTAACATAAGCAGAATAAAAACTGGGAGTAGGGGAATAAATTATTACAAAGTCCTTATTTGGAATGTAGTTTTATATGATAATGTGAAAGGTTGGTTATGTATTTAAAGATGTATACTATATACCTTTAAAAAAAACTAAAAAGTATTTCTAACAAATAAGTATAAGAGATCACATGGAATCATAAAAGCACTTAAAACAGTACTCAATCTAAAAGAAAGCAAACAAGGAGAAAAGAAGAACAGAGGACAAATGTGACAAACAGAAAACAATTAGTAAGATGTCAGACTTAAACCCAACCATATTTATTAAAAATATTAAATATAAATGGTCAAAACAATCCAATTAAAATAAAAATTTGCTAGATGGGATTAAAAGACTCAATTTTATGCAGCCTACAAGAATCACACTTTAGGGGTGCCTAGGTGGCTCAGTCGTTAAGCATCTGCCTTTGGCTCAGGTCATGGTTCCAGGGTCCTGGGATCAAGCCCCCCATCGGGCTCCCTGCTCAGCGGGAAGCCTGCTTCTCCCTCTCCCACTCCCCTCTGCTTGTGTTCCCATTCTCGCTCTCTCTCTCTCTGTCAAATAAATAAATAAAATCTTTAAAAAAAAAAAAGAATCACACTTTAAGAGTAAAAAAACAGATTAAAAGTAAAATAATGTGAAAGATGTATTCTGGCTGGCAACTCTAATCCAAAGAAAGATGGAGTGAGTATAATAATATCAAAAAATAGGTTTCAAAGCAAAATATATTATTAGGGATAAAAACTAATCATTTCATAACCAAAAAAAGATCAATTCTTCAAGAGAATATAGCAATTCTAAAAGTTTATATACCTAGTAACAAAGCTTCATAACACCTGAAGTAAAAACTGAGGCAACTACCCCAGGCAAAGTAGATAAATCCAATGGAAGTCAAAGATTTCAATATTCTTCTCTCAATATCCGACAGAAAAAAGGAGACCAAAAATCTGTAAGGATATACCAGATTTGAACAAGACCATCAACTCATTTGGCCTAATTGGTGTTTGCAGAACACACTGCTAATAATGGCAGAATATGTATTTTTTTCAAAAACACATGGAACATTTATCAATGAATCATTTGAGAGTTTAGCAGGTTGTGTGGAAAAATGATCAACAGATAAAAACATGTTTATATGCACCTAGCATACATTTTAAAAATATAATTTTTAAAATAACATTTACAAATATATAGGAATAAGTGTAAACGAGTAACAAAAATTTTATATAAGCTATTCAGAAAAAAAAAATAGGAAATTTGTGAAAAATCACTACAGATACCTAATAAGGAGATACCAGACACATGAATATTTTAAAGTGTCAGGTTTTCTCAAATAATACAATTTTAAATCAGTTTTATTCACAACCCAAATAGATTTTTTTCAAGGAACTAGACAAACTGATACTAAAAGTTATATAGAAGAGAAAAGTAAAAGGATAATGAGGAGAGTCTTGATGAAGAATAGGGTGAGGACCACTTGCCTTTCATTCATAAAAACTTTTATACAGCCATAATAATTAAAACTGTCTAGTATTGCTAATGTAGTGGTAAAAAATTTCACTATTGCTAGAATTTGTAGAGTCCTGAAACAGATCTGCACAACAAGCAAATTTAATATATGAGAAAGATGGTATGGCACATTACAGGGAAATAAATAAGCCTGGACAATAGGATAACCATAAGAAAGGACTGAAACAGAACTGCTACTGAGCATCATACATAAAAATCAATTCACAATTGGTTAAATACTTAAATATGAAAGACAAAATTTTTAGCAAGATGCAAAAGCATTAAATGAAGGCAATTAATAAATTTGAGAAGTAAAAAAAAATTGATTAGCAAAAGCCTTCCTAAACAAAGGATGTGAAATTCTAAGTTCATGCAATCACCATAAAACAATTTAGTACTATGAAACAAAGCTCAAAATTCACATAACCTACAATCCAGAAATTCCACTGCTAGGAACTTTTGTACATGTGCACTTGGATACATGTACAAAAATGTTCATACTTGTGAAAGTAGAAACAAGTGAATTTTCATCCACAGAAGGCACAGAAAAGCTGTACTATATTCCTACCGTAGAATATCATACAATCATGAAAAGTCATGAACTACAGCTACATGTACTAACATGGATGAATCAAAGAAAACATTGACCAAATCTCCTAAGATTACATACAGTATGATATAATTTTTCAAGCTCAAAAGAAAGCAAACTAAACAAGTACCGTTCTAGGGGCCACTGGGTGGCTCTGTCAGTTAGCGTCAGACTCTTGATTTCAGCTCAGATCATGATCTTAGGGTCGTGAGATCTGGCCCCACTTAGGGCTCTGTGCTCAGTGGGGAGTCTGCTTGAGATTCTCTCTCCCTCTGCCCTTCCCCCTGCTCTTACTCTCTATATATAATAAATTAATTTTTAAAAATGTACCATTCTAATTTTTAGGTAGTGTTCATATATTTTCATGTTAATATCTGCATCAAAACCTACATCTGTTTTTATATGCATTCTATTGTATATTTCAAATATAAAAAATAAAACTTGTTAAAATCTACTGTCTTCATTTTAAAATGATACTCAGCTTCAAAAGAGTATGATTAAGTTTTGCCCCAGCATCATTTTCTGCAGTCAAAATGGATCAATGTCATCTACCTTCAGTAACCTTTCCATTTTTTCTGCTCTCCACTGAACCAACCTCATCCTATTATCATTCCCCTTATAGTATAGGCCATAAAAAATAGAAGTTGCGTTTAAGTAGGTGTTGCACATTTGGGGAGGATTACTTTCTAAATTTTTCTTGTTATTTTACTGTTAATATATCCCCAAACCAAGTGAGGTGTTTGAATAGGAGTACTCTTGCTGACTCATTTTAAGCACACAGTCAAAGCAATACTGCCTCACAATTTATTTCCCATATGTATAACTTACTTTTATCACATTATTTAGTACAGAGCATTTATTCTATCTTTTGGGGATCAGATAGCTAATTTGTGAAAATCACCTTGAATCACATGTCTATTTCCAAAGTGACTATCAACTTTATTCAAATTAAAGTAGGTCTACCTGAACCAAACTATCTAATCAATATAGAGCAAAGAAAGCATCTGGAATTGTAGGTTCTAGTCCTAATTCTGCCACTAACAAGCAACAAATTCTTATTCAAATTTATCTCATACTCCAAATCTCAGTGTTGTCATCTGTCAATAGAAATGTTGGTATATTTCTCCCTTAGGTAAACTACCTAATTCTACTTCTAAAATAATACAAATTGTTTAATGAGTTTTTTGTAAAAATAAAAAGAAATCATCTTTACAAGATACAAAGGGACAGTGTTTGATACTCAGAAATTATTAGCAGGATTGATACTAAATATCTGGGATATTACCTAAAGTCTCCTTCCAAATACATTCCCTGTACTGGCATGTATCCATTACTATACCCCTCTCTTAATTTTGAATTCTAAAAATCACACACACACACACACACACACACACACACACACACACACACATTCAGTAAAATAAGAATACATGATAATGAAAAAGCTTCTTTTCTTTCTTTTTTTTAAATTCTGACCAAAGCCAACTTTAATTTTTTATCTTCACACTTAACAGGTTATCTGATGGCCACCAGTTTCCCAATCCTAGCATTGGTTACTAGCTTACATATCTTAAGGTAAATTCTTCTCATTTACCTAATGTTTAATTTCCATCAGTTTTAATATAGACCAGCATAAATACCATTATTGAGTGCTTTGTATGAAATTCAGTATTCTACAGATCCCATGTAGTTGTGGGATAGAACCAGGGGCTTCCCCCTTTTATGCAAACTCCAGTGGTACTGTGACCAAGGCAATTTTGCTTAGGTTAAGCAGGATTTATTTCCCTTTGTAAGAGAACCCTCTTGCAACAGGTTTAATCAATTCTTCTAAAAATGGTGTCATTCTTTCAAACTATTCTTTCAGAAGCAGCAGTTACATAAATAGAATATTGGATTCAACCTAAAAATGTGGGCCCTAGTTAACATTATTCTGCATATGATCATGATAAAAGATTAGGATATTCTTCACATTTCCAAATAAAATTCAATTTAAAAAGCTTGTTCCTACCAAACCCCTAAAAACAGCCATTTGAGAGTAAACCAGTAGAGCATTATATTGCCCCAATGAAGCTGTAGGTTTCATTACATGCACCAACAAATCTACATGGCTAGCTTCTGCATTCCACTTTTATACAATTTCTGTTACACCTATTATACTAAACAGCATTTTAAACACTGACATATAAACTCCCTAATAAGATAAAGCAAAGACAAAAGCATTTATCTTATTAGAAACAAGATACACCACCACTTACAGTCTTCAAACATGATTACACTTTAACTTTCATAATTTGACAATGCATTCATGGAACAATCTGCAGACAACTCATTTTAACAGCAAATTAAAGAAAGCTTTTAAGCAGACACGACTGTCCTAAATTATTTATTAGGTAAGAATTTAACAAACATTACTTATACCAGCAGAAATGGTGGAGTTAGAAAGTATTGTGTCTTCTCCATGCTGCATGGTGAGAACCACCAATAATGTGGTGAACTTGTGACCCTTTCCAAAGCCACAGCTCCTAAGGCCTGCAGATGTCAGCCCTCACATCTCCCTGTGCTTGTGGACTAGTTTGGTGATGCACTGGGTGTCAGGATTTCTTCTGAAAATTTTATGGAATGGATCAATGAGGATAACCTCAAAGGATTTGTACATGGAATCTTTGCCAACCCAGTAAGAATCCAAGACTCTCAGAGCCCCACAGTGGCGTTTAGCTTACTCCTCTGCAACAGACCAAAGGCTTTGGGCAAGCTTTAGCTGGTTAACACCATGATAGACAGGCTTGCCATAGGTAGCACCCTTAGGAACTTGGCATTTGTGGCCACAACATTGTACACGGATCCAATATACGATGTAACCTTGCCTGGTCTTGCACCCCAGTCTGCAGGCTTTATCGGGCCGGGAGAGGCCAGGGGCTCTGTGAAGCACAGAGAGTGGTGGTACTGCCAGCAGCACATCCTTTGAGCTGATGGCTGCCACCAGACAGAAAGGAAAGGGCTAAAAGCTAGTCTTCTTTTCAAAAGAAAGCACATAATCAACAGGATGTGTGGGCAAATGAAAGAACTGATAGAGAACAGTTATATGAAATGTGGGAGATGTCCTTTGAGGATCTCAAACTCTGGCCTTATCCTTGGTTAAAATGAGGTAGAGAGAGGGAAATAGGAATCTCTGTTTAGTTTTATGATCTGGAGCAGGAAAAAAAACATGTGCTTTTCTTCCTATGGAATAGAAAGAGGGACACAGCAATTATTTTAGCAAAGCCTCCCCTCTCATGTGATGCCAGAACAACAGACTAGCAAAGCTGAATAAGAGGTGTTGGCTAATGGGCATGAGCCTCATCCCAGTCTCTTTCAGGGAAAATGGTAAGTAGGGAAATATGATAATGCTAAGGGGGGACTGGTAGGCATGCAAAGACCTAGGCAGGGAGAAGGAGTCAGAGTACTTATATCTGACAGTTCAAGGCCATGGCAAGACTATGAAGAACAGCACATGCCAGCGTAAGATGATAAGGGCCAATTGAAGGAAAGTATACCGCAATCAATTATAGGAAACACCAGAGGGTGGCAGTGAGCCAGATATACCTTCCTTCAGCATGCCATGTACATATACATAGATACTGCTCTGGGGGACGAGAGGTATAAAGAATTTGATTTCACTAAGTCATCATTTCCTTAAAAAGAGTAAATTTTAAACTAACAGAGGATGGGTTATATTTATCATTAAGACTAAGATTCCCCATATAAAGTGGAAACAGGAAGAGACTTGCTAAGTAAATTTCTACTTATCAATGGAGAATTAAAGCATTTTTAAAAGATATGTTTATAGGAATTATTATTATTATTATTATTATTATTTTAATTACTTTTGCCATCAGATCCCTTTTAATTCTCATGTGCCTTGAACAGTTTCAACTAAAAACTCAGCTATTTAAATCATACAGAATTTACTTCTATTCAGGATATGGAAATCTGCAAACAATATCATTCTCACAATAACAACAATAAAACAGCCAGAAAGCTACAATATCATAACTGTTTTTGAGTCCATCAGAGAGTTGAAGTTTTATAGTGAATGCATTAACTTAGAATCCCACTGTAGGAAGTCCCATTTATCCACATTATAGGAAATCTGAATTCCAAAGAGAGACCAGACTTTTCAAAGGCAGACAAGAACTGCCTTACCCATGGCAGAGAATACAGGGAGGCAACCACCATACAAATGGATACAAATAAATCACCTAAACTTTAACAAATTATTAAAAGCCAAGTCTAGCTAAAATCTCATTCTGGAACAACCAGAAGCCAGAATAAAAATGCTCTCATTCTGGGGTAAATTCAAAAAACAATCTTGGTCCTAAGCTTCCATAATGACACAAGCAAAAGTCTTTGAATTCTAAGGGAGAATGTGAATCTTCTGCCCAAGACCAATCACAGACACAAGGCAGGGTTTGCTCCTAAGGAGTGGGTTAAGGGTCAGGAATGCTAAGAAAATGTCACTCATATTGTCCAAATATAAAGTGCCTATCTAAGCCTGGAGGGTAGATTAGAGCACTTACTAACAAGCAACAGCAATCTACTGGTAGAGGAAAAGCAAGAGTGTATGTATTTTTATCCAATAAATATCTGAAAGCTGCAGGTAGAGCACAAACACTGAGAAATACCACCACCATTACAGTACTTTCTCTATGGGTGCAAGGCAGGAAGTAGCAGCCTGCTGCTAAACAATTTGGAGACTGTGGTGAACTGAATGTAACGATACCACAAACAACTCAATCCCAGTCCAACTCCTGACTATATCGATTCAACCCTTCCACCCCCCAAGCTAAAGTCCTGACAAAAAAGGTATATCTATTGCTATTGCCTAGGATAAATACTATTACCCTCTGCATCTTCTGTTCTACACATGATGTCTGGAATGCAATAAAATTTGTGAGGCACAGAAAAGCAAAATCATTGTCAAGAGAATAAAGCAATCAAGAGAACCAGACTCAGATGTCAAAACTGTGAAACAGAGACTTCAAAATAACAATGATTATAAATTGAAGGATATAATGAAAAGGACACCACAAGTGACTAATGGAAGAATTCCAGCATAGAAATGGAAAATGTGTGAAATATCAGATGAAAATGCTATAAATAAAGAATATAATATCAGAGATGAAGTATTGCTTGGATGGGTTCATCAGCAGATATGACAAAGATGAGGAATGAATCTGTAAAAAAGACAGGTCAATAAAAATTATCAAAATGTAAGGACAGGAATGTGGAGAGATAGAGAAAGACGCAGAGAATTAGGAGAGGGAAGAGAATGAGAGCATATATATAATAGCATCAACAAAATTAAATACCTAGGGACTTAATGAGATAGTCTAAAGATAAACCTAAGGATAAATCTGATAAATGAGGTGTAAGTTACGTATACTGCAAACTACAAAATATTGATGAAGAAAATCAAAGACCTAAATAAATGGAGAGATACATCAGTTTCTTGACCAGAAAACTCAGAGAGAAAAGTAAAAAAAAAAAAGTTGGGTCTAGGTGAGGGGTAGAATTCAAGAACTGTGGGGAAATACTCAATATTCTAACATAAGTGAAATTGGAGTCCTAGAGGAAAAGAGATATGGCTACATATTCCTCCAAAATGTTTACAGACATCAATCCATGGTTGCAAGATCCCAGAAAAACACAATGAGGATCGATATGTCTACTATGCAAGTTAGAGGTAATTGGAGTGACATCTTTAAAGTACTGAAAGAAAAAAAAGTCAACTCATAATTCTGCATCCAGGAAAATTATTTTACAAAAATTAAAGCAAAATGGGCACTTTTTCCCAGTCAAATAAAACTGGAGAGAATTCATTTCCAGCATAACTGCACTGCAAGAAATGTTAAAGGAAAGTCTTTAGGCAGAATAAGTATTATACCACATTGGAAATGGATCTACACAAAGAAATGAAGATGCTTGTAATTATATGACTAAAGATAAATGTAAAAGATATTTTTTTATTTTTAATCACTGTAAAAGATACTTGACTGTTTAAAGCAAAAACTGTAACAATGTATTAAAGGGTTTAAACCACACATAATATTAACATACATGACGACAATATTACAAAGGATGGGAAAGACACTGGAAGTACACTGTGCTATTTATGAAATAATATATTATTACTTGAAAGCAATCTTTTCTAAGATAAAAATGTGTAAGTCCTTGGGACAACACTAAAAAAGAAAAAAACAGTATAACTTAGTAGCTATTAGTAGTGATAAACGAAACTGTTTTAAAAGATACTCAATTTAAAAGAAGATGGGAAACATAGAAACCACTAACAAGACAGTAAGTTTATTCAATGGTATAAATAATTAGGCAAAATGTAAACTGATTAGACAATCAATTGTTGAACTGTCTAACTAAAAGGCAGAGATTTTTAAAATTAGGTAGTAAAGAAAAACCTAACTAGATGTTGTGCTTAAGAAACTCACTTTAAGTATAAAGGCAAAGATAAGTTAAAAGTAAAAGGATTAAAAAATACTGCAAACACTCATTTAAAAAAAGCTAGGCTGGTTATATTAACATCAGACAAAATAAACTTCAGAACAGATTCTGAATTACTAAAGAGGGACATTGCATAATGATAAATGGGTGAATTCATAAAGAAGACAGACCATTCCTAAACATCACTAGATTAAAGTCAATATAAGAGAAATTAAAAACATATATAATGTATGTTATTATAATATTTATATAGCTTAAGGCTATGTAATAAATGTTATACATTTTTATAATGTACTACATAAAATAATATTTTATGTACAATGTTTGTATATGGTATAAGTTAATACCATAAACGTAGCATCAAAAATATTAAATACCTAGGTACTTAATAGGATAGTCTGAGGATAAATCTGACAGAAGAGGTATAAGATTTATATACTAAAAACTACAAAATATTGACTAGAGAAATCAAAGGCCTAAATAAATGGAGAGGTATACCACACTCATGGATCTGAAAACTCAGTATTCTTAAGATTTCATTTTCCCACAATTTTGTCTGTAGGTTCAGTGCAATTTCAAAGTCCCAAACAAGCTTTCTTGGAGGGTAGGAAGGGTAGAAATCAATAAGCTGATTCTAAAACAGATGGAAAAATGAAAGACCTAGAATAAGAGAAGCAATCTACAAAAGAAAAAACAGATGAATTTCTATTTTTCTGGATTTCTAGGTTTACTATAAAACTGTAAAGTATTGATATACAGAACAATGGAACAGAATGAAGTGCAGAAATAAACCCATGCATATATGTCACTGATTTTTGAACAAACTTGCCAAGGTAATTCAAAGGATAAAGAACAGTCTTTTCAAAGATGGCACTGAAACACCTGGACATACATTTAAAAAATAAAAGAACCTAGATCTTCATAGGTTCTTTTAAGTTAATTTAAGTTTTATATAAATACTATAAATTTACAAATTAACTTAAAATGGATCATAGACCTTGATATAAAAACCCAAAACTTTTCAAAGGAGACACAGGAGAAAATCTCTAGTCCAAATATCTTTGGATTAGACAAAGATATTTTAGATAAGATAGAAAAATCACAATCCATAAAAATTTGATAAGTTAGACATCTTTAAAATTAAAATTTCTGCCCTTCAAAAGACACTATTAAGAAAGCAAAAAGAGAAATCACAGACAGAAAATATTTGAAAAACACATATTTAAAGAATAACTTGTATCCACAACACATGAAGAACCAAACAATAAGAAAACAACCTTATTTAAAAACATTGGTGAAAGATTTGGACAGTTAATTAAAGAGATTCTGATGGATATGACAACATGAAAGATGCTCAACATCATTAGTCACATGGAAATACAAATAAATCCATAGTGAGGTATCAGAATATATTTATTAGCTAAAATAAAAAGTTAATAACCTCAAGTACTGCCATGGATGCAGAACTGGAACTCTCATACATTGCTCATGGGAATGAAAATTAATATAGCCATTTTGGAAAACAGTTTGGTGGTTTCTTATAAATTTAAACATACACTGACCAAATGACTCAGTAATTCTACCGCTGAATATTTATCCAAAAGAAAAGACTTGGGAGGCTGGGTGGCTCAGATGGTTAAGCGTCTGCCTTCAGCTCAGGTCATGATCCCAGAGTCCTGGGATCGAGTCCCGCATCAGGTTCCCTGCTCCTTGGGAGCCAGCTTCTCCCTCTGCCTCTCTCTCTCTCTCTCTCTGTCTCTCATGAATAAATAAATAAAAATAAAAAATCTTTAAAAAAAAAAACAAAAGAAAAGACAACTTACAAACATACAAAACCCTGTATGGACATGTTCATAGAAGCATAAAGTCATGAACTCTACATAGCAGAATCAGAAATAAACCGAACTTACTGTTAACACTTAATCAACACCTTGTAAGTTCTATTTTTCTAGCTCAAAATAAAAATACTAGGAATACTGAGTCTGAGGTTATCTCTTATGGAAAAAGACTGATTCTCCAATATGACAACTGCATCAGTTTTCATAAGTTTTTCCATAAAACTTTTGGTTGGATGAAAAGTCTTTCATAATTCATATATACTATACCTACTGCAATCCATTAATAAATAAAAATCTTAAAGAACTTTCTATTTTTAAGAAGCTATAGATGGTATCAGCATTAGGAACATGCTGATCAAGAAAGAAACTGGGCCAAGAAGGAAACGAAAATCTAATTTAAATTATTAGAAAGTAAGTAGAAGATACTTATAAGTGATAAAAAAAATGAACACTTCTTAAAAGTGATAATCACAACCAATTTAATGTCTACTATATAACAATTTTTCAATAAATACTCATGAATGAATACAATCTAGAAGACTAGCATAATGGGCAATTTTTTCCAAATATATTAAAATATTGGAAAAAAATTAAATAAAAAAAATATAAAATAAAAATAGGTGCATGAAAAACATCATGATGAACCCCTGAGTTGAATATATTTTAAATACTACTTGAGGAGAAATCCTAATCCTCTGATGTTTCATTTACCATGTTCCAGGCTCTGATGGGTTTGATACAAAGAGGTTGCACTTAATTACACTGTGGACAAGGTGAGCGTTTGCTTTTACTTCATTTGGTGACCATGCAAGAAGAAAACTAAAGAACACTTTACCTAGCTGCCCTTATTCTAAGATCTAAATTAAAGCTGTCCCTGAATATCACGTTCCTGCTTCTTCCTCTTTGGTTTCCAGTATAGTTGCCTTAGAGCTCTAGAAGTGTGCTGTCCAATATGGTAGCCAATAACCATATGTGGCCTAAATTTAAATTAATTAAAGTTAAGTAAAATCAAAAATTTACTTTTTCAGTTGCACTAGCCCATATTAGTGCTTAAAAGCCACAAGTAGTAGTGCCTACTCTATTGGACAGTGCAGATTGTAGACTATTTCCATCATCACAGATGGTTCTATTGGTCAGCACTGATCTAGAATCAATAACTTCCCATCAAAAAGTATCTACTTAAGGGTCACCTGGGTGGCTCAGTTGGTTAAGCGCCTGACCCTTGATCTCAGCTCAAGCCCCGCTCAAGCCCCAAGTACCTACTTAAAATAATGATACCCCTCCTCAGCTGTTACCCCCTCCCTATTCTTACCTCTACAAAGTCTTTATTTTCACATGAAATTGTTCGTTGTGATATTTGGCCTGAAGAAATCAAGTATTTGTATTAGATGTCTACTCCTTCAAGGTTTCTCCTATCCATAATAGATTTAGTTAACATTGAAACACAATAGCCTTTCTAAAATGGATCATTTTCCTCTCCTACTGCACTGGCTACTTTCCGGAACCCTGCTCCGGGGGAAAAAAAAATTATTAAATGTGATGGGAGCTTAAAACATCATGAAATGCAACGAACAAAATTAATTCCAATTGTCCTACATAAAAGTATCATCAAATGGATTGAATACTGGATGAAAGTCTGTGAGTAGAGAAATGATAAATAATTCTGTTTTCAGCTCAGGTTTGGTGTTTCATAGGCTGCCAAAAAGTACTTTTTTCAGCTTGGTTTTATTTAACAACTTTATTAATGATTTGAAAAGAGGATTAAACAAGTTCCTAATGAAACTCATTGATGAAGCTGACTGGGAAGTGTTACAAATGCAACTGATGACAAATAAATTACCTAATGAAATGCAGGGGGTAGTGAACTATTGACAAAAGCACCCCAAATGATACTCCACTTGGTAAAAATTACTGTTTAGTACTAAGGATGCATAATTCAAAACAAGAGTGCCCAGTGCAGACATAAGGGAAATAGTTTTTGGTCTTTGCAATATTAAACTCCGCAATACACTTAGAAAGGAACAGTGGGTTCTACTCTCTTTGACTGAAGCTTTATTATCTGATATGGACAAAATTAATTATTTTTAGCCATGGCACTATCATCTTAGGTATACCTGACTAATCAATAAGTAGTAAATTAAAATAAATTTGACTTCGTTTTACTGAATTGATCTTTTTATGTCTGGTGTAATTCTCTCGACATAATGTCTTCAAGGTTCATCCATGCTGTAGCATGTCAGAATTTCCTTCCTTTTTTAAGGGTGAATAATATTCTATTGTACACACATGCCATATTTGTTCATCCCTTCATCCATTGATGTATGCTTTGTTTGTTTCCATCGTTTGGCTTTTGTGAATAATTCTGCTATGAACATTTGTTTGAATCCCTGCTTTCACTGTTTTAGGGTATACACACAATAGTGGAATTGCTGAATCATACATTACTTGTTTTGCTTTGGTTTTTGAGCTATAAGTGACATACGTTATATTACTTCAGCTGTACAACATATTGATTTGATACTTGTTTTGTGAAATGATAACCATGATAAGTCTAGTTACCATCCATCACCATACATAGTCACAGAATTTTTTTCTTGTGATGAGAACTTTTCAGATTTACTCTTAGCAACTTCTAAATATGCAATACAGTATGTTAACTATAGTGGCTATGCTGAACACTACCTCCCCATAACTTATTTATAACAGGAAGTTTGTACTTTCTGACTTCCTTTACCCATTTCACTGACCCCTAACTCCCACCTCTGGCAACCACTAACAGTACTCTGAACCTATGAGCTTGTTGTTATTATTTTTGTTCTGTTTTGTTTTTAAGATTTCACATATAACTGAGATTATACAGTATTCATCTTTGTCAGATATATTTCACTTAACATAATACCGAAAACATCCATCCATGTTGTTTGTTGCAAATGATAATATTTGATTTTTAATAGCTGAATAATAATATTGTTATATATATATGTAATACCACAAGAAATGAGTTCTCCTCTAAATTCTTTAGAAAGGAACACAGCCCTATCTGCATGTTGATTTTAGCCCAATAAGACAGATTTCAGACTTCTAACCTCTAGAACTGTAAGATAATATATTGCTATTATCTGAAGCCACTACTTCTGTGGTAATTTCTTACAGAAACAATAGTAAACTAATTTATGTAAGTTTATAATTTTCCTCAAATTTAGAAAACTTGGGGACATTATTTTTTCACACATTTTTTTCTTTCCCACTCTTACCTCTCCTCTTGGGACTCTAGATGTGTCAGAACACTTGATATTATTGCAGGGGTCACTGATGCTATATTCATCTCTTTATTCATTCTTTATTCTCCCTGTACCACTTCTTAGTTTCTATTACTATGCCTTCATGTTTGCTGACCTTTTCTTCTTCTAATACATTTTGATTCTATCCAGTGTATTTTTATTTTAGATGCTTGAGTCTTTTTAAATCTTCTAATTCTGGTGACACCATGCTTATATTTTCTTCTACCTCCTGAACAATGAATAATATTTATATTACCTATTAATTTCCTCTTCTAGTGGTTCCATTGTCTCTTCAATCTCTAAATCTGTTCTTATTGGTTATTTCTTTTGACTATGGGTCTTATTTTCTGGCTTCTTTCCATTCCTGGTTATTTTTTTTATCGGGTCATAAATAATGTCAATTTTACCTTTTTAGTTTATAGATTTTGTTGTATTTCTCTAAATGATATCATATTTCTTCCAGGTATCCAGTTAGTTATTTAGAGTCAGTTAGATTATTTCAAAATCTGAGAAACTAGTTATTTAGGATTACTTTAGGCCCATTATTAAGGCAATATCCTTCAATATTTAACCAAATCTCTACATAGTTGTGTTTATGACGTTTTCCACTTTGGTCAGTGGAAACACAAACCATTCTCAATCTAAAATGAGCTCAAGCAATTATTCTCCCTCTTCCTCTGACATATATTCCCCAGCCTCAGATAGTTTTCTCTCACACAGGTGACAATCAGTACTTAGGCAAAGACTAGAGAGAATCCACATGCAACTCTCTTGATATCACAATCTTCGCAGATTTCTACCCACTATACTCAGTCTCATAAATTTTAGTTTCTTTGACCTCCTTAATTCAATTTCTGCCATCTCAATTCACTGACAACTTTGAACTCCCTCTCTTTGCATGGCAACCTGGAACCTGCTTATAAGAAGTAATCTGTTTCTTGTACAAGAACCAGTTTATGTTTCCTTTCTCTCAAGTATCATGGTCTGACATTATTTTCCAATACCTGCAAACTGTTGTTTTATTGATTTTTCTAGTTCCTAGTTATTTAAGGTGAGAAAACAAATTCTGGCCTTTTAACCAGAAGCAGATGTCTGTCCACTTTATTTGATATTTTATATTTATTGTTATAAAATTGTTTATAATGCCCTGTAATCTTTTTAGTGTCTGTGTGATATGTAATGTGCCTTTGTCATTCATGATTTTAACTTTTGTTCCCTCCATTTTTTTCATTAATCTTGGAGGGATTTATTAATTTAGATTATCTATTTAAAAAACTAACTTTTGAGTTTAATGACACTCTACTATAAATTTGTTTCTATTTTTGTAATCTCTGTTCTTCTGTTTTTTCTTCAAATTCTTTATGTTAAATTTGCTGTTCTATTGCCAACCTCTTGAACTTCATGCTCATATCAAATTTTACTCTTTCTTCTTTTCTCTCTTATAAACTTAAGGCTGTACATATTTAAAACCATGATTTCAGGTGGATTCCCTAAAATTTTATATTTAGCGTATTCATTATCATTCAGTTCAAGCTATTTTTATTTTTTCATTTTCTTAATCTCTTGAAGGGGAATTTTCTAATAATTTCCTATTATTTATTTCTAGCTTAATTTCATTATATTAATGTTATAAACTCTGTATATGATTTCAATTTTTGGGAAACTACAATTATGGCCCAGTTATGTTGTTAGGTTTTGTAAATATTCTAGGTATACTTAAAGATTATATTTGGCAGCTTTTGAGTACAATTACATACATATATATAATTTATATAAAATTTAAACATATTTAAAACTTATTTTATTTTTTTACTTATGTTATTTTTTGATGATATATATAGAAATTGTCCATTTTTAATCATGTTATTGAAATCATATGCTATATACCATTAAAAAAATCTTCTAAAATCAACAATTGATTTTTTGTCTATCTTTTCTGTTAATTCCTGAAAGAGGTATAAAATTTCTCACTATGACTGGACTAATCTATTTTCTTTATAATTATTTTATTTTAATTCTTCCTTGAAATATTTTGAGGCAATATAATTATGTGATATATCAGAATTACTCTAATCCCTGCAGTTGAAATTTTTATTACTTTTAAATATCCATCCTTATAGCTGTTCTCAATATGAAGGTTGATCCAAATCACATCTGCTGTCATTAAATGTACGGAACCACTGAAATGTTAATGGATGTCCACAGATCAAAAGATACTTGAGGAAAGCTTCTTGCATGAGATTTAGAGGTAAAAATAACCAAAAGTGAGGAAGGGACACAAGAGAACAGACAGTTCTTTAATTAAATCTCTAAAATCTATTTTCTCTGTGATACAAAGAGATGAGATATTGTGTCCAAATAAAATAGCAAAATACATAAATCAAAGAAAATAAGAGGAAAAAAAAGATCCTTGAAATCAAGAACATGGTAATCAAATTAACACAAAGGATGGAATTGGAAAAAAAAAATCAGAACTCTCACAGAAAGAACAAAAAATAAAAAATATAGGAGTGGTTCAAGATAGCAGCGTAAGATGTTCTTGAGCCCCTCTCCTCCCATGGACACACCAACTCTCCATCTACATACAGATCAATTCCCCCTGAAAAAAACCTAGAAACTAGCTGAAGAGTTCCTCCACAAAAATAAAAGGGCTACATCCCAATACGTAGGAGAAGCTAAAAAGGGTCTTGTCAAAACAAAACAAAAACAAAAAACACACACTCCCAGCATAGTGACCCACAATTGAGAGGGATCTCACAAATATAGTCTCTCCCTGAGAGGTGAAGGGTTCATACCCCCACATCAGGTACCCCAGCCCTTGGGACCTACACTGAAGAGACGAGTCTCCAAAATGTCTGGCTCTGAAAACCAGCAGAGCTTACATCCAGGAAATCCAAAAGACTGTAAGGAATGAAAAGTCTGCTCTTAGAGGTCTCAAATTCAATTTCATTCACCCCCAGGACACAGCACAAAAGAAGCAATATGAAAAAAGCCCCTTGACCATATGTGACGGAGATTCATTAGCTAATATTCCATCATCTGCCAGAGATGCAGGTGTATATTAGGACTTTCTCTAGGGAAGGAGATGCTGGCAGGCACCATTCTGCATTCCTTCTACCTTGCTAGCACTGGCAGGCTTGCCCTGCCCACTCATTCTTCCTCAGCTTGTACCAACCCTGCACTCTCCATGGTCCTACTTATTAAGCCCTGAGGCTTGTCCTGTCTGTGTGTGCCCATGCTGAACCCAGCAGGCCTACCCTGGCCCTAAGCTCCTCTGTGGCCCTGTTGCAGCCAGCAGGCTTGCCCAACTCTAGGCTCTCCAAAAGCACTGCTGAAGCCAACAGATGCACACAGTAGGGGCAGCCGTTGGAATGCCAGGTTCAGGTGTCCAGGAGGACTTGAAACAATTGGAAATATAGTTATTGGAAGGCTACCAACCCCAGGGTACAGCACAGACAGCAGACAAAACAAACTCCCAGTCTTCCTGTGAAAACAGTCTATTTACTAAAACTGGAACTTTCACCTGAGAGGCACACTTCAGGATTACTAGAAGCTATGGAAGAGCACTCAGAGAATGTAGATCAGGAAACACCAGCTTGGTGCTCTCCCTTGGCCTCAATACAGATTACCTGTTCCTTCCCTGAAAGAAGCTTATACACTCATCTGGAAGTCCAATTTTTGCAACTGTTGCAAGGGGACTCCTCCAAATCACCAGGTCTGGAGCCCAGCAGACTCCAGTACTGGAGTTCCACAGGACTGTATACATTTGCATACTTTGAAAGCTGCTGCCTGATGGTTTATCTTCAAATCAGCCTGAAACTATATGCTGACTAAGATCCCTCCCTTTCAAACACTGACAGAGCTTGGCACCAACTCAACAACTGGAACCTATCAAGAATAAATCAAACTGCTTAGACAATGACAACAGTTTAAGAGATAATCAAAAACTAGGACAAGGATGAATAATAGGTTCATCGCCTACACAAGGCCACTCCTTCAAGGTTGGGAGAAGTGGCTGGTTCACACTTAGAAACAGACTGAGAGAAAAGCAAAATAAGGAAACAGAAGAATAGGTTCCAGGTGAAAGAACAAGATAAAACCCTAGAGGAAAAAAACAGTATCAACAACAACAACAAAAAAAAACAAATAAAAATGAACCAACCAACCAACAAAAAATCTTAATAAAATGGAGGTAAGTAATTTACCTGTTAGAGAGTTAAAAATAATGGTCATACAGATGCTCATTAAACTTGGGAGAAGAATGAATGAACAAGTAAGAAATTCAATAAAAATACATAAAATTTAAGAGCACCAAACAAAAGCCATAGAAATGAAGAATACCATAACTGAACTGAAAAATAACTAGAGTAGTTCAACAGCACACTAGATGAAGTAGAAGAATAGATCAGCAGTCAAGAAGAAAGGGCAGTAGAATTCAGACCAGGAAAACAAAAACAAAAACAAAATTTTTTAAAGTGAAGAAAGCTTAAAGGGACATATTGGCCAACATGAAGTAAAATAACATTTACATTAGAGAGGTCCCAGAAGGAAAATAAAAAGGCAAAAAAAAACTGATTTGAAGAATTAATAGCTGAAAACCTCCCTAACCTGGGGACAAAAACAGACATCCAAGTCCAGGAAGCCCAGAGAGTTCTAGACAAGTTGAGCCCAAAGAGAACCACACCAAGACACATCATAATTAAAATGTCAAAAGTTAAAGAATCTTAAAAGCAAGAGAAAAACAACTTGTTATATACAAAGGAATTTCCATAACACCACAAGCTGATTTTTCAGCAGAAACTTTGCAGGACAGAAGAGACTGGTGTGACATACTTGATGTGCTAAAAGGAAAGAAAAATCCAACCAAGAATACTCTACTTGACAAAACTATCATCCAGAATTGGAGGAGAAATAGAGTTCCTCCAAAAGCAAAAGCTAAGGGAGTTCATCACCACTAACCCAGCCTTACAAGAAATATTAAAGGGACTTCAAGCTGAAAAGAAAACACACTAGTAACAAGGAAACATGAAATTCAAAATGTCACTGGAAAAGGTAAATATATAGTAAAGGTAGTGGGTTAGCCACTTATAAAGCTACTATGAAGGTGAAAAGTAAAATTAACTACAATAATTAGTTAAAGGATAATTATACAAAATTTAAAAATGAAAAAAACATAAAAAAAAGTCAGGGGGAAAGTGAACGTGTAGTTTTTAGAATGTGTTCAAATTTAAATTACTATTAACCTAAAATAGACTACTATACATGTAAGCTGATATATGTAAGCCTCATGATAGCTTCAAAGCAAAACCCTATAGAAAATACACAAAAGATAATGAGAAAGGAATTTAAACATGACATTAAAGAAAGTCACCAAACCACAACAGAAGATATCAAGGAAAGAAGAAAGTAAAGAAGAGGAACTACAAAAACCAGAAAACAATTAACAAAATGGAAGTAAGTACATACTTATCAATAATTACTTTAAAAATTCAAATGGACTAAATTCTTCAATCAAAAGATATAGAGTGGCTCAAGTGATTAAAAAAAAAAAGACCCATCTACATGTTGATTACAAAAGACTCACCTCAGATCTGAGGACACACAAAGACTGATAGTGAAAAGATGGGGAAAAAAATAAATAATCCAAGCAAATGGAAAGGAAAAGAAAGCTGGTGTAGCCATACTTAGATAAAAGAGATTTAAGACAAAGACTCTAATAAATACAAAGAAGAACCATAATGATAAAGGGGTCAATCCAAGAAAAGGATATAACATTTGTAAATACTTCTGCACTTAACATAGGAGCACCTAAATATAAAGCAAATATTCACAGACCTAAAGAGAGAAATCAACATCAATGCAATAATAATACAGATCTAAATACCCCACTTACACCAATGGGTCATCATCAAGGCAGAAATTGATAAGGAAACATAAGCCTTAAATGACACCTTAAACTAGATGGACATACTAGGTACAAAACATTGGATTCAAAAGCAATAGAATACACATTCTTCTTGATTCCACATAGAACATTCTCCAAGATAGACACATGTCAGGCCACATACAAGTCTCAATAAATTTAAGGAGACTGAAATTATGCCAAGGATATTTTCTGACCATAATGATGCATGTCAATAATTAAAAAAAAAAAAAAAAAAAAAAAAAAAAAAACAAATATGTGGAGATTAAACATTATGTTACTGAAAAAACAAATGTCTCAACTGAAAAATCAAAGAGAAAATAAAAAAAATACTTTGAGACAAAAGAAACGGATGGGGAGCCTGGGTGTCTCAGTCATTAAGTGTCTGCCTTCAGCTCAGGTCATGATCCCAAGGTCCTGGAATCAAGCCCCACATTAGGCTCCCTGTTCACCAGGGAGAGCCTGTTTCTCCCTCTGCCTGCTGCTCCCCCTGCTTGTGCTCAGTCTCCCTCTCTCACTGTCAAATAAATAAGAAAAATCTTAACAAAAAAAGAAATGGAATATCATATTATAATATCTGTGGGAAGCAGCAAAAGCAGTTCTAAGAGTGGAGTTCATAGAGATACATGCCTACTAGAAGGAACAAGAAAAATCTCAAATAAACAAACTAACCTTAAACCGAAAGGAGCTAAAAACAGAACAAATGAAACCCAAAGTTAGTAGAAAGCAGAAAATAATAAAGATCAGAGGAGAAATAAATGAAAGAGACAAAAAATTTAAAAAATAAAAAAGATCAATGAAACTAAGAGCTGGTCCTTTAAAAAGACAAACAACATTGACAAACTCTAGCTAGACTCAAATTAAGAGAGAGAAAGAAAATTCAAATAAATAAAATTTGAAATAAAACAGATGTTATAACTGATACCAAAGAAATACAACAAATCATACGGGACTGCTGTGAACAAATAAACAACAAATATCTGACAACCTAAAAGAAATGGATGAAATTCTAGAAACAATCTCCTAATAAAATCAATAAGAAAAAGAAAATCTGAACAGGCCAGTCTTACTCTTACCAGTAAGGAGATTAAGTGGACAATCAAAAACCTCTCAATGGGGGCGCCTGGGTGGCTCAGTCAGTGAAGTGTCTGACTCTTGATTTTGGTTCAAGTCATGATCTCGGGGTCATGAGATCGAGCCCCACATCCAGGTCTGTACTCAGTGGGGAGACTGCTTGAGATTCTCTTTCTCCCTCTCCCTCTGCCCCTCCCCCCACATCGTGCACCCACATGCTCTCTCTTTCTCTCTCACTCTCACTCTCTAAAATAATTTTTTTAAAAATGTTAAAAAAAAAACAAAAAATTCCCAACAAACAAAAGTCAGATGGCATCATGGGTGAATTCCACCAAACATTCAAAGAAGATTTAATACCTATCTTTCCAAAACTCTTTGAAAAAATTAAACAGAAGGAAAATCTTCCAATCTCATTTGACAAAGGCAGCATTACCCTGATACCAAAACCAAACACACACACACACACACACACACACACACTACAGACCAATATTCTAGTGAACATTGGTGCAAAACTTCTATACAAAATATTAGCAAACCAAATTTAAAAATGCACTAAAAAGATCATACAATATGATCAAGTGGAATTTAGTCCATGGATGCAAGGATGGTTCAACATCTGCAAATCACTCAATGTCACATACCACATTTACACAATGAAAGATGAAAATCATATAGTGATCTCAATAGATTGTAGAAAAAGTATCTGATAAATTTAGCATCTACTTATGATGAAAATCTCAAAAAAGTGGGAATGGAAGGAAAGTATCTTAACATAATAAAAGCCATATATGACAAACCCAGGGCGAATAATATACTCAATGGTGAAAAGCTGAAAGCTCTTCCTTTGTAAGATCAAGAAAAAGGAAAAAGATATCTACTCTTGCTACTTTTACTCAACACAGTATTGAGAGTCCTAGCCACAGCAATTAGGCAAGAAAAAGAAATAAAAGCCATCCAAATTGAAAAAGAAGTAAAATGGTTAACTATCAGAAAGAGAAATTAAATTTTTTCAAAGATTTATTTGACAGAGAAAGAGAGAGCATGAGCACAAGCAGGGGGAGTGGGAAAGGGAGAAGCAAGATCCCCATTAAGCAGGGAGCCTGATGTGGGGCTCGATTACAGGACCCTGGGATCAAGACCTGAACCAAAGGCAGATGCTTAACCAACTGAAACACCCAGGCGCCCATGAAAAGAAGAATTTAAAAAATAGTCCCATTTACAATTTCATCAAAAACAAAAACAAAAAAACCTTGTAATACATTTAATCAAGAAGGTAAAAGACCTATATACCAAAAAGTATAAGACATTGATGAAAGAAATCGAAGAAGACATAAACAAATGGGAACACATTACATGCCCATGGACTCTAAGAATTAATATCATTAAATGTCTACAATACCTAAAGCAATCTACAGATTCAATGCAATCTCTATTAAAATTCCAATAGCATTTTTCACAGAACTAGAACAAATAATTCTAAAATTTGTATGAAACCACATAAGACCCCCAATAGCCAAAGCTAACTTGAAAAAGAAAAACAAATTTGAAGGTATGACTTCCTGATTTGAAACTATACTACAATCAAAACAGTATGGTTTGGAATAAAAGCAAACACATAGATCTATGGAACAAAGTAGTGGGCCTAGAAATAAGCACATATATAAATCAATTAATTTATAATAAAAGAGCCAAGAATATTCAATGGGGAAAGGACAGTTTCTTCAAAAAATGGTGTTGGGAAAACTGGACTACTACGTGCAAAACAATGAAACTTGACCACTGATTTGCACCCTATGCAAAGATGAACTCAAAATGGATTAACAATTTGAATATAAGGCCTAAAACCAAAAAACTCCAAGAAAGAAAATATAGGCTATAAGTTCCTTGACATCAGTCTTGGGATTGAATTTTTGGATTTGATTAAAAAATAAATAAATAAAAAGCTCCTGCACAGCAAAGGAAAACATTAACAAAATGGAAAGATAACCTACCAAATGGAAGAAAATATCTACCAATCATATATATGACAAGGGACTAACATCCAAAATATATAAAGATTTCAAACAAGTAAATGGCAAAACTAAAAAACAAACAAAAAAAAAAAAAAAAGAAAAAAAAAAAAAAAAAAAAAACAAGCAATCTGATTGATTAAAAAATGAGCTGAGGATCTAAATAAATATTTTCCAAAGAAGAGATACAGATGGCCAAATGGCACATGAAAATATGCTGAACATCATTAATTACCAAGGAAATGTAAATCAAAACCACAGAGAGATATCACCTACCCCTGTCAGGATGGCTATTATCAAAAGGTCAAGAAATAACAAGTGTGGGCAAAGATATGGAGAAAGGGGAACCCTCATTCACTGCTGGAATCTAAACCGGCCCAGCCACTATGAAAAACAGTATGGATTTCCTAAAAATATTAAAAAATAGAACTACCACATGATCCAGCAATCCCACTATTGTACATCCAAAAAAAAAAAAGAAAGAAAACACTAATCTGAAAAGATGTATGTGGTGGGGAGGAACAAGATGGCAGAGGAGTAGGAGACCTAAATTTCGTCTGGTCCCAGGAATTCACCTAGAGAGTTATCAAAGCATTCAGAACACCTACAAACTCAACAGGAGATTGAAGAAAAGAATAGCAGCAGTTCTCTGAACAGAAAAGTGACCACTTTCTGGAAGGTAGGACATGTGGAGAAGTGAATCCAAGGCGATATATGGGAAGATAGTCCACGGTGGGGAGGGAGTCTTGGTCAGCCAGCTACCAGCAAGTGATGGAACAGCTGAGCACCGAATCGGAAGTTTTAGAAGTCTGCTCCATTGAGGAACATCGCTCCAAGTGGCTGGGGCAGGGGGGAGGGGGGTGGAAGCCTTCCTGGAACAGTGTGGTCTCAGGACCCTCAGGGTCACAGAAAGACCTGGGGTGCCTGAGTGTGACAAGTAGAGTTCCCAGGTATCAGAGCGGGGAATCTGGCTGCAAAGACAGAGCTGAGGAGTGGGCTCTCAGCTCAGGGTTGCCATAAACCATGAGGTTGCACAGTCAGGTCACTGGTCTTACAGCAGGGACCCAACAAATGGCAGATCTAGGGAGACTCCCCTTTCTCCCCCGGGAGGAGCCGCTTGGGAGCCTACTGCAGGAATATGCAGGGTTTGGAGGCACCAAACGGGGTCGTGTGCCAGAGATAGAAACATTTGGTCACAGGCCGGGTAAGCATGGAGTGCGGCCAGAGACTAGGGAGACAGGAGTGATTGACTACTTTTCTCTGAGGGCTCACGGAGGAGTGGGGCCTCAAACTCTCGACTCCTCTGGGACCAGAGTTGGGAGGCCACCATTTTCATTCTCGTCCACAAAAGCTGTACAGAAAGCTTGCAGGGGACCAAAGGCAAAGAGAGCAAATCCAAACAGATTATTTAGCCTGGCCCCTGGCACTAAGGGCAGGGCAATTCCACCTCAGGCAAAGACATTTGAGAATCACTGCAACAGGCCCCTCCCCCAGAAGATCAGCAAGAACAGCAAGCCAAGACCAAGTTTACCGATCAATGAGAACCACAAAACTCCAGCGCTAGGGGAATACAGCACATAGAATTCATGGCTATTTTCCGCATGATGCTTTAGTCTTTCAAAGCTAATATTTTTAATTTCATTTTTTTCTTTTTCTGTTTTTTTAGTTGAATTTTTCTTCTTTCCTTTTTCAACCAACATCTTATCATTTCCTTTTATAAAATCTTTTTTAATTTTTCATTATTACAGTCATAATCTATCTCTTCATTGTATTTAAACTTATTTTTGGTATATATATGTTTTTCTTTCTTTAAAATTTTGGGATGCAATTTCTCCTAAACAGACCAAAATACACCCAAGATCAAGTGTGTGTGGCTCTGTTATTTTCACCAGCCTGATCGTATTCTTTTTTTTTTCCCTTTCTTTTCCCCCCGGTTTCGGGTCTCTTCTGATTTGTTTAGTGTATATTTTTCTGGGGTCATTCTTACCCTTTTAGCATTTTTTTACCATTTTGTTCTCTCATTCATCTGTTCTCCTCTGGACAAAATGACAAGACGGGAAAACTCACCTCAAAAAAAAAAAAAGATTAAGAGGCAGTACCGACTGCAAGGACCTAATCAATAAAGACATTAGTAAGATGTCAGAACTAGAGTTCAGAATGACGATTATAAAGATACTAGCTGGGCTTTAAAAAAGCATAGAAGATACTAGAGATTCCCTTTCTGGAGAAATAAAAGAACTAAAATCTAACCAAGTTGAAATCAGAAAGGCCATTAATGAGGTGCAATCAAAAATGGAGGCTCTAACTGCTAGGATAAATGAGGCAAAAGAGAGAATTAGTGATATAGAAGACCAAATGATGGAGAATAAAGAAGCTGAGAAAAAGAGAAACAACTACTGGATCACAAGGGGAGAATTTGAGAGATAAGTGATACCATAAAGCAAAACAACATTGGAATAATTAGGATTCCACAGAGAGGGGCAGGGGTATATTGGAGCAAATTATAGCAGAGAACTTCCCTAATTTGGGGAAGGAAACAGGCATCAAAATCCAGGAGGCACAGAGAACCCCTCTCAAAAATCAATAAGAATAGGTCAATACCTTGACCTATTTTTAATCTAATAGTAAATCTAATAGTAAAACTCACAAGTCTCAGAGAAAAAGAGAAAATCCTGAAAGCAGCTCAAGAAAAGAGGTCTGTAACCTACAATAGTAGAAACATTAGATTGGCAGCATAACTATCCATAGAGACCTGGCAGGTCAGAAAGGAGTGGCATGATATATTCAGAGCAATAAATGAGAAAAATATGAAGCCAAGAATACTATATCCAGCTAGGCTGTCACTGAAAATAGAAGGAGAGATGAAAAGCTTCCAGGACAAACAAATATTAAAAGAATTTGCAAACACCAAATCAGACCTACAAGAAATATTGAAAGGGGTCCTCTAAGCAAAGAAAGAGCCTAAAAATAACAAACCAGAAAGGAACAGAGACAATATACAGTAATAGTCACCCTACCGGCAATACAATGGTACTAAATTCTTATCTTTCAGTAGTTACCCTGAATGTAAATGGGCTAAATGCCCCAATCAAAAGACACAGGGTATCAGATTGGATAAAAAACAAACAAACAAACATTGATATGCTGTCTGCAAGAGACTAATGTTAGACCCAAAGTCACATCCAGGTTTAAAATGAGGGAGTGGAAAACCATTTACCATGCTAATGGACTTCAAAAGAAAGCTGGGGTGGCCATCCTTATATCAGACAAATTAGATTTTAAACCAGAGACTATTATAATAAGAGATGGGGAAAGACACTACATCATACATAAAGGCTCTATCCAACAAAAATATTGAACCAAAGAAACACATCGACAGTAGGGGACTTTAACACCTCCCTCACTGAAAAGGACAGATCACCTAAGCAAAAGATCAACAGGGAAATAAAGGCTTTTAATGACACACTGGACTAGATGGACTTCACAGATATTTTCAGAACATTCCATGCCAAAGCAACAGAATACACATTCTTCTCTAGTGCACATGGAACATTCTCCATAATAGATCACATCCTGGGTCACAAATCAGGGCTCAACCAGTACCAAAAGATTGGGATCATTCCCTGCATATTTTCAGACCACAGTGCTTTGAAACTAGAACTCAATCACAACAGGAAAGTCAGAAAGAACTCAAATACATGGAGGCTAAAAGCATCCTACTAAAGAATGAATGGGTCAACCAGGAAATTAAAGAAGAATTAAAAAAAATTCATGGAAACAAATGAAAATGAAAACACAACTGTTCAAAATCTTTGGGATGCAGCAAAGGTGGTCCTGAGAGGAAAGTATATAGCAATACAAACCTTCCTCAAGAAACAAGAAAGGTCTCAAATACACAACCTAACCCTACACCTAAAGGAATTGGAGAAAGAACAGCAAATAAAGCCTAAAACCAGCAGGAGAAGAGAAGTAATAAAAGATCAGAGCAGAAATAAATGAAATAGAAACCAAAAGAACAACAAAACCAGGAGCTCGTTCTTTGAAAGAATAAATAAGATTGAAAAACCCCTGGCCAGACTTATCAAAAAGAAAAGAGAAATGACCCAAATAAATAAAATCATGAGTGAAAGAAGAGAGATCACAACCAACACCAAAGAAATACAAACAATTATAAGAACATATTATGAGCAACTATATGCCAGCAAATTAGATAATCTGGAAGAAATGTCTCATTTTGTCTCATTCCTAGAGACAAAAAACTACCAAAACTGAACCAGGAAGAAATAGAAAACCTGAAGAGACCTATAACCGGCAAGAAAATTGAATCAGTAATCAAAAATCTCCCAACAAGAGCCTAGGGCCAGATGGCTTCCCAGGGAAATTCTACTAAACATTTAAAGAAGAATTAATACCTATTCTTCTAAAGCTGTTCAAAGAATAGAAATGGAAGGAAAACTTCCAAACTCATTTTATGAAGCCAGAATTACTTTGATCCCAAAACCAGACAAAGACCCCATGAAAAAGGAGAACTACAGACCAATATCCTTGATGAACATGGATGGAATTGGAGGGTATTATGCTAAGCAAAATAAGTCAATCAGAGAAAGACAAGTATCATATCATCTCACGGATATGAGGAATTTGAGAAACAAGACAGAGGATCATAGTGGAAGGGAGGGAAAAAGGAAACAAGACGAAACCAGAGAGGTACACAAACCATAAGAGACTGTTAATCTCAAGAAACAAATTGAGGGTTGCTAGACTGGAGGAGGGTGGGAGGGATGGGGTGGTTGGGTGATGGACACTGGGGAGGGTATGTGCTATGGTGAGCACTGTGAATTGTGTAAGACTGATGAATCACAGACCTGCACCCCTGAAACAAATAATACATATATGTTAATAAAAAAAATTAAAAACAGAAAAAAAAGAAAAGATGTATGCACCACAATGTTCATTGCAGCATTATTTACAATAGCCGAGATAAATAAACAACCTAAGTGTCTGTTGATGGGTAAATGAATAAAGAAGATGCATTATAGAAATACAATGGAATAAAAAGCCATTAAAAAGAAGACTGAAATGTTTCTATTTGAGACAACATGGATGGACCTTGGGGGTATTTTGTTATATGAAATATATCAGCAGAAAAAGACAAATAACATATGATCTCTAATGTATGGAATTCAAAAAATAAAATAAATGAGCAACAAAACTAACAAAACCAACCTCAGATATGAAGAACAGATGGGTGGTTATCAGAGGGGAAAGGGTGGACAAAATGGGTAAAAGGGTTTAGTTGTATGGTGCTAGGTAGTAACTACACATCGTGGTGATCACTTGGTAGTGTATACAAAAATTGAATTATTATATTGTATACCTAAAACTAATATAATTTTATATTCTAATTTTACCTCAATGAAAAAAAAAGTTATAGAAAATGGAAGTGAAAAGATAGGAAAATGAGAGACTTATAAGACAAATGGAGGCTTAGTGTTGAGGCCATGAGGACCAACATCCAACTAATAAGAGTCTAAAAGTAGAGTGTGCAGAGGGAGAAGTTCTTAAAAAATAATATTAGAAAAACACTATAGAATATTGAACCTACACATTCAAAACGTCCAAAATTTATTCAAAACAACATATAGTAATACTTTTAATACACCCATCCCCACAGTTTCAAATTACCAAACAACAGATGAATTCCAAAGAGAAGGAAAAAAATTAGTACATATGACCTGGTGACGTCAGAGTGGCATGGGACTTCCCAGGGGAGAGGAAAGAAAGGAAATCTATGACAAGAGTAAAGGAAGACTGCAGGTCAACAGCTAAACGGCTGGCATAGAGAACAACCAGCACAGTTGGGAAAATTATAAGGGCACCCAGGTGGCTCAGTCAGTTAAGCGTCTGCCTTCGGCTCGGGTCATGATCTAGCGGTCCTGGGATCAAGCCCTGTATTGAGCTCCTTGCTGGGCAGGGTGTCTCCTTCTCCCTCTCCCTCTGCCTCTCCCCCTGCTTGTGCTCTTTCTCTCTCTCTCTCAAATAAATAAATAAAAATTTAAAAAAAAGAAACAAAAATTATAATCCTAATTCATTATATGAATGGTCAGGGAATGATGTTTACATGATAATAATGTAATAATGCAACCACTGACTTAACTAACATTGTATTATTATTGAAATGGGGAAATGGTGGGTTCTAGCTAAGATGGCGATGTTGGAAGATTCAGAACTCACCTCCATGGAACAGATCAAATTATATCTATATATAGAACAATTCCTCCATAAGAACTGAGTGATGAATGAACTGAGAGCACAACAAAAGACAGAACAGCAAAAGACCATAGCAAGAGGAATGGAGACATGGTAACAAAGGGAAACCCCATGCCGACCCTGTCAACTGAAGTGGAAAACCATGATACTTAAGTACTGTAATGGATTCCTCTGTTCTTGGGTACAGAAAAACAAATAAAACAGAGCTTAAAAAAGCAACTAGTATATAAAATTGACAGCACTAGAATTATGTTAAACAGTGGAGGAACTAAAACAATGGTCTCCAGGTCAGAAGGACCGGCGAATGATACTTTACCTTAAAAGTGCAGATGGGAGCGATATCATGTGGGGGCGGAGCAAGATGGGGGAGGAGTAGGAGACCTAGATTTCGTCTGGTCTCAGGAATTCAGCTGAATAGGGATCAAACCATTCTGAACACCTACGAACTCAACAGGAGATCAAAGAGGAGAGTAGCAACAACTCTCTGAACAGAGAAGCGACCACTTACTGGAAGGTAGGACGTGAGGAGAAGTGAATCTGAGGCGATATTCGGGAGGATAGACGGCGGGGGAGGGGCCTCCGCCGGCCGCTTCTGGCAAGTGATAGAGCGGCGGAGAACAAAATCGGAACTGTTAGAAGTCGGCTCCGCTGAGGGACGCCGCTGCAGTGGCTAAGCAGGGGGTGGAATCCTCCCGGGACAGTGTGGTCTCAGGACCCTTGGGGTCACAGAAAGACCGGGGGAGCCTGAGTGCGGCAGAGCTCCCAGGTATCGGAGCGGGGAAGCCGGCTGCAGAGACGGAGCCGAGGCGCGGGCTCTCAGCTCGGGGTTGCCATAAACTGTGATCCGCGGCCCAGTGGGGCCACTGCTCCTCCAGCAGGGACCCAACAGGCGGCAGATCCGGGGAGACTCCCCTTCCTTCCCAGGGAGGAGCGGCGCGGGAACGCACC